>NC_042616.1:652554830-653166080 GCF_901001135.1 Rhinatrema bivittatum | reverse complement strand
AAGTATAATTTGCAGTTCTGGAGGAAGATTGTAGATTTGTGCCTCAATTGTATTTTTGCCTTACCTGGGAACCTGGGCTCCATCCTGCCTAGGATCTTTCGGGTCAAGATCTCCACTGATGTATTCTTCTCCCAAAGTGCACTGCGGAGTAGTTGTCCTCACTCCAGAAGAGAGGGGGTGCCAGCAGGGCCATTTGGCTAGGGCCTACAATGTTCAAGGGGCCTACCTTTGTTGGGCAAAATTTAAAAAAAAAGCTAAATATATCTATTTCTAACACGTATAAATAAAAATCTCAATTGTAATTGATGAATTTGCTAACAAACAAGCTCATAAAGCCTTCTTAAATAAATAAAAATTATTTAGGAAATTTAGGAAATGATTTATCTTATTAAGTATCAAATCAGAACCTTACATAGGGGCCTACTTTTCTTAGCTGGCACGGTCCTAATTCCTGCTCTCTCCGGCTCTGGTTGTCCTGAGAATATTTTGGGCTTAAAGACTTATAGGCTGATACAATATAAAGTGCCAAAATATGTGTATCCAAACAGGGCACACTTTTTTCAACACGCACACATCCTCGTCTCCTGGGTGCCCAATGCAATAACCAAATGAACTGCCATACTAAAAGAGTAGCACAATTGATAATTTGTGCGTCCCTAGTGCTCTGCATTGGGTGCCCAGTAGGGATGTGCAGAGGGACGCCATACGTTGCATTCGGGATTAGTATTTGTTGGGGGGCAGTTACTTTGCATTCGGCAAGGGGGCCCCCCGATACGTTCTATACATCAATTCCCATTCATTTCCCCTCTAAAATTAAATTAGTTACAACCCCCCACCCTCCTGACCCCCCTCCAAGACTTACCAAAACTCCCTGGTAGTCCAGCGGGGGGTCCGGGAGCCATCCCCTGCACTCACACCCTCAGCTGCCGGTTTCAAAATGGCACCGATAGCCTTTGATGGTCGGCCCCTGTGACATAGTGAGTGCAAAGGCTATCGGCGCCATTTTGAATACTGGCAACCGACGGCTGGAGTGCAGGAGGTCACGCCCGGACCCCCACTGGACTTTTGGCAAGTCTTGTGGGGGTTAGGAGGGTCCCCCAAGACTTGCCAAAAGTCCCTGGTGGTTCAGCGGGGGTCCGGGAGCAATCTCCTGCACTCGGGCCATCGGCTGCCAGTAATCAAAATTGCGCCGATAGCCTTTGCCCTTACTATGTCACAGGGGCTACCGGTGCCATTGATCAGTCCCTGTCACATGATAGGAGCACAAGATGGTGCTGATGGCCATGTGACAGGGGCTGACCAATGGCACTGGTAGCCCCTGTGACATAGTAGGTCAAAGGCTATTTTGAAACCGGCAGCTGAGGGTGTGAGTGCAGGGGATGGCTCCCGGACCCCCCGCTGCACCACCAGGAAGTTTTGGTAAGTCTTGGGAGGGGGTCAGGAGGGTGGGGGGGGGGGGTTGTTTAAATTGGCTCCTAGGCAGCCAAATAATTCAGTGAAGATTCATTGTATTCGTAGGGAATTAATGCACACCCCTAGTGCCCAGGAGAAGTGGCTGGGAGCTCCCTCCCCACCCCCGGCTGGGCATTTGACAGTGAAAGGACCAATTCCCTTTCAGGACAGCCTTCTAAAAGGGGATTGGACCTTTCACTGACATGTGACAGTGAATAGATCAATCGGCAGTCAGTGGAGTGAATAAATTAATATTAAGTGCCCAAGACTTAATATAACACTTTTAAAATCAAGCAACCCTCAGCTAAGCGCAAATAAGAGGAGATCTGCCCCTAAATTTCAAGGTTGTGGCTGAGGCGGGAAGTCATGCTGCAGTCACTGAGCTAAAAGCTGCCTGCTACTACTTAGAGGACCTAAGTAGCATGAGAAGCAGCCTCCCGGGGGTGAGGTGCTAAAAGGGGGTCTTGGGGCTGTAGCAGGGTATGTGAAGGAGTGAATACATTAGTTTTAAGTGCCCAGCAGCAGGGTAGTGGACAGGGTAGCCATCTAAGGAATACCTTGCCCACTATTTTTCCCAGTCCTGGAGGGTTGAAGTTTCTCTGGTTCTGGTGTCAGAGATTCCTGCACAAATTGAGGAAATATATTGTAAAAGTAAAATACTCTCTAGTGCTGTGGATTAAATTGTTGCGCCATACTTCACCATATTTCAACAGTAAAACTTTATTTGTGGACACTAACTCAGTGGTTCCAATGGTTTTATTTGGCACATTCAGCACACATTATGACAAATAGTTGTTAGGCACACCGCCTGTGGATGGCCGCACTCGGCCCTCTTCACCTCCTCCGACGCCAGCAACTTCCTGGGGACCCACGCAGCTGCAGGGAGAAGCCTCCGTGGAAGGAGAGCCGGCCCCAGATCCCCTCTTCTCAACATGAAGCCACAGCCTGACGCCGCCAGCAGCTCCTTCCAGGCCAGTCCTCCCTAGATTCACGGCCATGCCTCCTGCTGGCTTTTAAAGGGCCAGCTACAACGAGTCACAGCCCAGCCTCCTGGATGATGTCAAGGGCCTCCGTCTACTTCAGGGAACTTCCTCTTCCTGTTCCCTGACTTGGCAACGAGTCTGCTTCTCTTCATTGGAGTATTCGGTGCTTCGTACATGCCTTGATCCCTGTTCCTGCCTTCCGAGTCCTGCTCCTGCCTTCTGAGTCCTGTTCCTGCCTTCCGAGTCCTGTTCCTGCTCCTGGATTCCTGCTCCTGCTATCTGCTTCCATCCTTTGGTCCCTTCGGATGGATCTTCTGGCTTCGACATCAGACTGGCTTTCGGTGACTCCTCTGGCTTCGACCTCAGACTGGCTATCGGCAATCCTTTGGCTTCTGATCTTGGACTGACTTTGAATGATTCTCCCAGCTGTTACACAACCATCTTCACAGGGGCCCACCTAAGACCAGCCGGCCCCTGCACCCAAAGACTCAACCCGCTGGGAACGGGATTGGTATTGGCGAAGCTCCAGCCAGCTCCTGCACCAGCCCGGCCTCACCTCCCGACGGTGGGGACCTGCGGGGGGGGGGTCGCCCTCTCAGGTTGTGCATCTCCACCTCAGGCAAGGGGTCCACATTCTCATCAGTTAATCCAACAAGAGTTACCCTTCTCTCAGGGATGGGAACAAAAATACAAAAGGTCACCCTTAGCACTCAGGGCCTTAGAAGTAACCCCCCCCCCCCCCAAGAGAATATGTTTAAGCTAAGTCTGGTAAGATTCCAGCCCCAAAGAGTCAAACAAAATCTTTTTTGGCTCCAGCAGGTTGCATTCTGCACCTGGGGATGGAGGTTACACAAAATTCACCCAAAGTGGTTTACATACATTAGGATAGCAGCAGATAAGCAAAGATCATTTGCAGTATTACAAATAGAAGTGTATAATAAATTTAAAATAGTAGCAAAAATCACATTAATGCATGTTGGTGTATCTCCTCTCTTGCTGCCTCCTTTCATTCTTGCTTGCTTCTTCACCTCTGCCTTCCCATTTACTCTACTTCATACCTCCCAGAATATCTTTTGCTTTTATAGCCCCTTCTCCTCAATCAGTAACCCCCAAAGAATCTTATTCACTTTTCAGCTTGAACTGTAAGGGACCAGCTAACCTCTGATCTAGGATAAGTGAATATTTTCAATCTTAGCAAGTGTATGCTAAACAGTACATGGAGGAGAGAGTACTACAGTATTTAACATGCACTTGCTAAAGCACTGTTTGCAGCTGATACTCTCATTAGTATTCATGTGCATGTTAATTTTAGTGCACACTTGTTTAGTGTGTATGGTAAGACCTCTGTGCATAGCATACTACTTTTTTGTGCACTCTGTATGTATGACCCTAGCTTGCTAGCTAAACTTTACTGTGCAGAACCTTGTTGATAGTATTGGGAAGTGGTCCAATGTTTGATAACCTGGTTGAGAAAAATCATTCTGGCTTTCCTTTTTCCATGTCCAAGAGAAGAATATTAATCTCATTTTAGAAACATTAATAGTTAATTTGAAAGGAATTGGTCAAACATTTCCACATTATTATCCTTCCTTCTATCCTTGTAATATTATGCAGTGTGAGTGACTGAAATGAACAATATCCCTGAACTGATAATATGGCATACATTCACTTTTCAAACAAGTACCATTGATCTTTATTATTCGAATGCTGGGCAAATAGATAGTTACTGGTTTTAGGCCTGGAAGATTTGTCAATGCAACTATACAAATTTGTAAACAAAGCACATTGTTCCCACAAGATTCACTACAACTATAACACTATACAAATGCATAAACAAAGCACATTGTTCTCAAAAGATTCAAAACATTTGACTTGAGCATTTCCTATTATCATTATTATTTCAGGGGAAAGAATATGAGGGAATTGGAGTGCATGGTTGTTTCTCAATGTTCATGATGCATACTCTGAAAGAATTCTGTAGTTAGCTGACCTGAAATACTAGCACATCAATTTACTCTTCTTAAAGCCCAGGGGAAAGGCTAATTAAAGTCTGGTTTTCTGGCAGGGGATGGAGTTAACTGGGTAGCATGACTTTATCATCTGAGAACATACTTATAACTCTCTTTACAGTGCAATCCCAAGCAAAATAGAAATGTTCACTCAGTGGTTGGCATTGCTTAGGGACTGATTCATAAAGGAAAATTGGTTCTTACCTGTTATTTTCATTCCTGTAGTACCATGGATCAGTCCAGACAGTAGGTTGAGCCTCCTGTCCAGCAGATGGAGATAGAGAAAAAAACTAAAGGGTATCCTATATCAGGACAGTGTTCACCCTGCATCCCTTCAGTATAAATGTTATCAAAGCAAGAAAAGGTAAAGTTAACCAGTAGAAGATCAAGCAAGTAACAACCAACATGTAATGTGAACTATCAACACGTGAAAGGACCTCTCTTACATATATATCCAGTTGAGAAAGACTTCCGGTGCCTTGAAGTTCTGATAGGAAGTAACTGGATCCAAAATGCTTTTAAGAACTAAACAAAAAAGGAAAAAACCTTTGAGCAGACGAATCAAAAAGAAACCACAGCCCAGGCGGGAGTCTGAGCTGATCCGTGGTACTACAGGAACGAAAATTAGCAGGTAAGAAGCAATTTTCCTTTCCCTGTACATACCCAGATCAGTCCAGACAGTGGGATGTACCAAAACTTCTTTAAAGTGGGTGGGATCGAGACAAACCCGCTCGAAGCACCTGCCTGCCAAAGGAGCCAAACACTGGTGCCTGGACGTCAAGGTGATAATGACGAGCAAAAGTATGCAGAGACTTCCAAGTAGCCACATTGCAGATTTCCTGAGGAGAGACCGATTTACTCTCTGCCCAAGAAGTAGATTGTGCATGCAAAGAATGGGCCTTCAAACCCTCTGGAACCGACTGGCCACAACAGATATAAGCCTATGCAATGGTCTCCTTCAGCCAGCGAGCAATTGTAGCCTTAGAGGCCTTGTTACCTCTATTTGGGCCGCTCCATAGGACAAAGAGATGATCAGAGATGTGAAATTCATTAGTAACCTGTAAGAATTGGAGTAGGACTCTCTTTACATCAAGACACCTGAGGTCCCCGCCAGGCGTGCGTGCAATGTCTACAGGAAAAAAGGCAGGAAGCTCCACTGACTGATTGACGTGAAAAGAAGACAAAACCTTTGGAAGAAAAGATGGCACCATCTTGAGGGAAACACCTGAGTCAGAAAAGTGGAGAAAGGGCTCCCGACAAAACAAGGCTTGGAGCTCCTCTCCTGGCCAAGCAAATAGAGACTAAAAATACTGTCTTAAGAGTGAGGTCTTTAAGCGTGGCCCACGGGAGAGGTTCAAAAGGTGCCTCACAAAGGGCTTGAAGCACCAAATTGAGGCTCCAGGACGGACAAGTAGGCCAGACAGGTGGGTTTAAATGTTTGGCCCCTTTAAGGAAGCGAATGATACCCGGATGAGTCGCCACCGCGTAACCATCGAAACACCCAAGGAGAGAACTGAGTTCCAAAACCTGCACCCGCAGAGAATTGAAAGACAAACCTTTGGAGAGACCAGACTGCAGGAAGGAAAGGACCTGAGACACCAGAGCATTGCGCGCCTGGACTCCGGACTCACCACATGCATTCTCAAAAACTCTCCATACGTGGACATAAGCGAGAGAGGTAGAGGTCTTCCATGCCCGCAAGAGAGTGGAGATAACTTCCTCCTTATATCCTTTCTTTCTCAGGCGCCGCCGCTCAAAAGCCAGGCTGCTATACAAAAACGATCTGCCTGATTGAAAAATACTGGTCCTTGGTGGAGCAGGTTTGGGAGGTGACCGAGGCAAAGAGGACTGTCGGTTGCGAGGTTCACCAGGTCCGCGAACCAAGGTCTCTTAGGCCATTCCGCGCTATGAGAATGACCGGCCACTTGTGGAGTTCTATCCTTCTGAGTACCTTTCCCACCAGAGGTCAAGATGGGAACACGTAGAGAAGAACGTCATGAGGCCAGGGAAGAACTAGGGCATCAACCCCTGCCGAGCAGTGCTCCCGTCTGCGGCTGAAGAATCTAGGAGCCTTTGCGTTGTTCAGGGTAGTTTTTCTGCCTTGCAAAGTCCATCTTTAATTCCTCTGCTTGTATTTTAACTATTTTGAATAATTGTGTGCTATCTGCAAATTTAATGACCTCAATCATTGCTCCCTTTTCTAGATCATTAATGAACTTGTTAAACACCACTGGTTTCAGTACAGATCCTTGGAGCATTCCATTTTCTACCTCTCTTCTTTGGGAAAATTGATCACATGATCCTATTCTTTTTCCTATCTTTGAACCAGTTACCCATCCACATTGCCTCCTATTTCATGACTTTTTAATTTACTAAGGAGTCTTTCATAAGGGACCATGTCAAATGGCAGCTGAAAACCCAGATATACCATGTCGATTGGCTAACCCTTATCCATATTCTTACTTATATCTTGAAGAATTCAAATAGATTAGAAAGGAAGATTTCCCATTGTTAAATCCATTCTAGCTCTTCTCCATTAAGCCTTGTACATGAGAAGGAAACAGAAAGGCAAATGCTGTGGGGAGAGGGAAATGGAAGATTGTTGGTGGAAAGGGCTAAGAATGGAAATGAAGGCATTACATGAAAGATGGATTATGTGTTAATGGGGGAATGGGGGAATGGGGGAGGAGTTTGAAGGAATGGGAAGCAAAAGGAATGGAAGGCTAGGAAAATGGACAGGTAGGTGGGAATTGAAAGATATGAGAAAAGTTTGGGAAGACTGAGAAGAGATGGTAATGAAATGAAAAAACTGGAAGCTGAGAAGAGAAAGATGGAGAGAAGGAAGGAGTAAGACAGAACTTTGGTGCCTGGTGATGAGCTAGTGGTAGCAGTAAGTAGTGGCACTATGGTACAAACAGCCTCTTGCTGTCATCACCCCCACCACTAATGTGCAAAAGTTATGAGCCCTACAATAGGGCAATATTCACAAACACCCTGGAAAAATTAGAGGGAACATTGTCCTGAAGTTGACTTGGATGCTGAGAGGTCTGTCTTCTGCATGTGAGGGATGATGATCAATTATAAATATTATTTAGTGCTAAATGAAATTCCTGTTTGGCAGCTAAGGCCATGCATTTGGATAGCAGAACCTGAAGGGAGCAATACAGTATCAGGGTGAAGTTCTTCTGTGCACAAAACAAGAGTG
Organism: Rhinatrema bivittatum; assembly: GCF_901001135.1. NCBI lineage: Eukaryota > Metazoa > Chordata > Amphibia > Gymnophiona > Rhinatrematidae > Rhinatrema > Rhinatrema bivittatum. The sequence continues at coordinate 653,158,431 of NC_042616.1, read as the reverse complement.
GTGTCTGGGGTTGATTATACATGATGACTTTAAGGTGACCAAATAGATAAGGCAATAGCAAAAGCCAGGATTCTTGGGCATTTAGGGAAAATAATAGTCAGAAGGAAAAAGGAGGCAATATTGTTTCTGTATAAATCTCTAGTGAAATCTCATTTGGAGGACTGTGTATAAATCTAGGACCACACCTTCAAAATCAGCTTCTAAAATAATCAATGGTCTTATTTATTTATTTATTTATTTATTTATTTATTTGTTTGTTTGTTTGTTTGTTTGTTTGTTTATTTATTTATTTCCTGCTCACTTAAAATGGCTCTGGACAGGATCTCTCTCCTGGTCTATTTAACAGCAAAAATAATTTCAGTTTTTATTTGGTGCCTCAGCTAGGGTGCCTTATAATAAATATACATGTTAACACAGTAGATGACATCAGAAAAAAAAATTGACTCCTCCAGTCTGCCTAGTTTTTCCTGTCCACATTACAAGGATATATTGTTTAAGAAATAGCTACATAGGCATATATGAGATACTCATAGCAGCTACTTATAGTAATCCTGCAGGTAGAAGGGCAGGTTTCATGCAAAGCTCTTTGTGCAGCGATTATTCAACTTGACAGTAAGATTGATAACAGAAGGTAAATCAGGGCAGACTGACTCCCTGTGATTCTCTTAAAACCAATTACAAAATTCAGAAAGTTCATGATGAGCAGTCAAGGAGAACTAGTTACTTTGAAGGGCCTGACTAGTAAGTACAATGCTAGCAAAGGTGCCTTGCAAAGACAGAAAGCAATAATATAGAAAACAGGATAAATTTAACAAAGTTTATCACTCTCAGACAATTAAATTTAAATTGAGATGCTTAGATTTAACTAAATATATACATTGGTATTTAACTGAACATAAAGTTTTTGCCTACTTTTTGAGTGAATGTGACATTTTTGCTCAAAATACTGTTTTCAAATAAATCTATATTTTGCATGCTTAAATTTCACACCTCAAATATAACAAGTGTCTTAAAATGCCATCCAAACACTAATTAGAGTTTGCTTTTAGTATGTAGATACATGGAAATCAATTAATATCTAATATCCAGGTAGATATCTACCTGAGCACCAGTAATCACTGGGGACTATAGGTAGATATAACAGCCAAGGCAGAAGGAAGTTTGATAAAATGGGGATGTTCCTTGAAGAGGAGCTAAAAGACTGGGAGAAGATGGGTGAAGTGGAACAACAGTGATCCAAATTAAAAGGAGCTATTTTAAAGGCAACAAATCTTTACGTAAGAAAAGTAAATAAAAATAAGAAGAAAAGGAAACAGATATGGTACACCAAAGAAATGGCTGAAAAATTAAAGGCAAAATGAACATCATTACAAAGTACAAATTAACTCAAAAAGGGGAACTCAGGGAAGAATATCTGCTGAAGGTGAAAGAGATAAGGAAAGAAATAAGGAAAGCAAAAGCTCATGTGGAAGAAAGGATTGCCAAAGAGGAAAAGTGAAGTGACAAATTAATTTTCAGATTTAATCAGAGAAAGGATCTATTGAATAGTGGTGTATTCTAAGACTGAAAAGAGACAAGGGACAATATGGGTAGAACGATAAGGTGTTCACTAAAGAAGACTGTGAAGGCGCACTATTGCTGGTTTGCAAGAGAACAGATGGAGTTGGGTAAATACAACCCCTTTGGTAGAACTAGCAGTATTGAAAGTGGACAAGTCCATGGGGTTGGATGATATACATCCCAGGATACTAATGGAGCTAAGAAAGGTGCTGGTGGGTCCGCTAAAGGGTCTGTTCAATAGATTCTTGGAGATAGGAGTGGAGCCACTAAATTGGAGAAGGCAGTTGTGGACCCGCTTCACAAAAGTGGTAGCAAAGAGAAGGCTGGAAACTACAAGCCAGATATTCTTTTCCTCAATTGTGGTAAAAGTAATGGAGCTTGTATTGAAGGAAAGGATAGTGACCTAGCTACCATCCAGCAGGTTGCAGGATTTGAGGTTTTCCCAGAAGATGGTTATGTCAAATGATTGTTTTTTTGGATTGAGTGATTAGACAATTAGATCAAGGAAAAGCACTCGATGTGGTTTACATGGATTTCAGCAAAGCTTTTGATATGGTTCCACATGGGAGGCTCATGAATAAAATGAGCAACCTGGGAGCGGGTCCCAAGGAGGTGAAATAGATCATAAATTGGTTAACTGGCAGATGATAGTGTGTAATAGTAACTGAAACCTATTCTGAAGAGATATTGTGATAAGTGGAGTGCCTCAAGGAATGGTTCTGGGACCTGTTCTGTTTAACATCCTTCTGAACAATATTGTAGCGGGTTTAGAAGGTAAAGTTTCCTTTTTCTGCGGAAGACACTAAGATCTGCAACAGAGTAATCTAAGAAAACGCGAAGAGGGGTTAAATGTTTGGCAGCTAGGATTCAATGCCAAAAAGTTGAGTCATGCATTTAGTGTGCAATAATCCAAATGATCTGTATATGATAGGGGTTTTAAAGACTGATATATATATGGACCGGGAGAGAGACCTCAGGGTGATAGGTTCTGACAATCTGAAGATAGAGAAGTAATCTGACAAAGTGGTTGGAGAGATGCTGACTGCATAAGACAGACATAACTAGCAGGAAAAAAGAGGTGATTATACCCCTGTAAAGTCTTGTGAAGCTTTACCTGGAGTACTTTCCTCATTTCTGGAGCCCATATCTCAAAAAGGATAGAGGCAGGATTGAAGTGGTGCAGAGAAAAGCAACCAAAATAGTGTGGGGTCTGCATCAAAAGACTTATACAATGAGATTGGAGGACCTAAATATGTATACCCTGGGAGAGAGGAGAGACAGGAAATTTATGATACAGACTTTTAAATACTTTAAAGCAGGCCTGGATTTGTCAATAGGCACACTAGGCATTTGCCAAGGGCAGCAGAAATCTGGAGGCAGCAGGCTGGCTGAAGACTTGCTGCCTTTTCGCTGTACTGAACTCACTCATCAGAGAAGAGCCCTCTGTTTCCTGATCCAGACCCTCCCCTCCAGGCAGCATGTAGAGAACAAGAGAGGAGGGGTATTGAGCCTGCAGCAGAAAGAACAAAGGGGAATCATTTGGGGGATATTAGGAGGGACTGAGTAGAAATCACTGGAGGGTTGGAAGAGAGGCTGAGGGCATGAGAATGGAATCAGGTGGGCAGCATGTGTCTATGTGTTTGAGAGAGGGCAACAAGATTAGGAGGAAGTGTTTGTGTGAATGAGAAAGATGGGACTGGTGCCAATTGTGTGTGTGTATGTGAATGTAGAAATTGCCTATACACTGCAATTTAAATTCTCCCTCCTTTAATCTTGGATTCTATCCCCTGGAACCTCCCTCCCTTCCTATCTCTTCCTTTTCCACAGATACTGGAACTCACTCCCTATCCCTTCCTATGCTCTCTCCTCTCCTTCCTCAATCCAAGAAATCCCCTCTCTTTCCCTCCTCTTCTCCATCCTAGGTTCCTAATCTTCCCCTTTTCCCATCCTCCTTCTCCCTAGTCTTCTTTACTTTTTACACTCCTCATCCTTATCCTCAACCCATTCCTCATTATTTTCCTTTCCTATCCCCATCCCTGAGGTCTCCTTCCTATACTGATACATGACATCACTTTTCTTCACCCAATAAAAATAAAGGGGTAGATTTTCAAAAACGGCGCGTTGGCGTACTTTTGTTGGCACTCCAGGCGCAAACAAAAGTACGCGGGATTTTAGTAGATACGCGCGTAGCCGCGCGTATCCGCTAAAATCCTGGATCAGCGCGCGCAAGGCTACCGATTTCGGGGTAGATTTTCAAACCGCGCGATTTGGCGTACTTTTGCTGGCACATCAGGCGCAAGCAAAAGTACGCGGGATTTTAGTAAATACGCGCGTAGCCGCTAAAATCCTGGATCGGCGCGCGCAAGGCTATCGATTCCGTATAGCCGGCGCGCGCCGAGCCGCGCAGCCTACCCCCGTTCCCTCCGAGGCCGCTCCGAAATCGGAGCGGCCTCGGAGGGAACTTTCTTTTGCCCTCCCCTTACCTTCCCCTCCCTTCCCCTACCTAACCCACCCGCCCGGCCCTGTCTAAACCCCCCCCCCTTACCTTTGTCGGGGGATTTACGCCTCCCGGAGGGAGATGTAAATCCCCGCGCGCCAGCAGGCCGCTAGCACGCCGGGACGCAACCTGGGGGCGAGTACGGAGGGCGCGGCCACGCCCCTGGACCGCCCCGGGCCTTAACCACGCCCCCGGGCCCGCCCCCAAAACGCAGCCAACACGCCCCCAAAACACCGCGCCGACCGGGCCCGCCCCCGACACGCCCCCCTCAGAAAACCCCGGGACTTACGCGAGTCCCGGGGCTCTGCGCGCACCGGTAGGCCTTTGTAAAATAGGCGCACCGGCGCGCAGGGCCCTGCTCGCCTAAATCCACCTGGATTTAGGCGGATTTAGGCTAGCAGGGCTCTTAAAATCCACCCCAAAAGAGGTAACTGTAAGTGTAATGTTTGGCGGCTTATGTGATGGTCCTGCAAACTGCTGCGCTCACTCCTGCTGCTGACCGATGCTGCCAAAGGTCTCCCATTGCGATGGTGTTCTGCCATCACTGAATACCATCCACAATCACTGATGCCGTCATCTCGGCCAGGCCACTGCCTTCACATAGAGGCATGCACACACATATATACTCCATGGCAGGGGACCCTGAGTGGTGCCTCCAGATGACAGTAGCCTCCTGGCCTATATAAGCTAAGGCCCTACAGCAGTTCTTTGCCTCAGCAACAGGTCTTTTACTCCTGAAATAGGGTGTGTTGATTCCTGATTCCTGTCTTCTTTCCTGGTTCCTGTGCCTTGCCATCCATCCTTGTCTTCTTCAGCCTTGTCTTCTAGCCTTGCCTTTTCCAGTCTTGTCTTCTCCAACCCACCTCATCCAGATCACCTTGTCCAGCCTTGATTTGTCCTACTCATCTTGTCCAGTGTCTTCATTGTCTCTTTGTCTACCCTTGGCTTGACTGTTCAGATCTTGATCCCTTGCTTGGATCTGACCATGATTGCCTGCCTCCTGGACGTGACCTCTTGCCTGGACCTGCCTACTCTTGCTAGCTACCTGTCCCAAACGTGGCTTGTCCCTGACTCCATTAGTCTGCTGCCTGCCCTGAGCTTTTTTTTAAACAAACACTCACACACACAAAGAATATACCCCAATAGTTTGCCTCTCCCCAAAACATTTTAAGTGCTAAAATTTCCCAAAGCAATACTTACCAATCCTCTTCAGCCACCAGCAAGATGCTATGATCCTCTCATCTCAGTGCTCCTACTGGATTGTTGGTTACTGAGTGCTTCCCCTGAAATATATCTTGGGCTTCTAAGGCAAGTTAGTACAAAACAATCCTTTTGCTAGCCTAGGTGTCGGGAGGAGAGGAGGCCCATGCAGCAACCCCAACGGCATCCCGCTGCATTGGGGAAGAGCGGCGCATCCTCTCGCCATGCAACATAGAGGCAGCCACACCAGATCCACCACAGGCAGGAGGAGCACGGTGGCGCAGGACCAAGAAGCTGGGCCTGATGGAAGAATAAGGGCAGAGGGATTCAGGGTTCATCTACAGACTCTGCGTAACAGAACCCCTCCTCTAAACCCCCTCCCTGAAGGTTTAGGTTTCCTGGGATCTGTGGCATGGAATTTGCACAGGAGACTCTTGTCTAGAATATTAGAAGCAGGCTCCCAGGTGTTTTCTTCCAGGCTATTACCCTCCCAAGATATGAGATACTCCCATCTTTTGCTTCGCTGACAGATGTTGAGGATGTCCTTCACCTGATAGGTAGTATTGGTCTCAGAGGAAATCTCCTGGGGTTTCAGTGGTCTCCGGGATGGCCAAGAAAGGATAAATGGCTTAAGGAAGGAGACATGGAAGACTTTATAGACCCCCAAAGAATTAGGTAAACATATATTATAGGTCATAGGACCAATCTGTCTGGTGATGGAATAAGGCCCAATGTATCTGGAAGCTAGGTGCCAGGTTTGGCAAGTGCTGAGTCAGACTTTGTCTCCTGGTTTAAATTGTGATGCAGGTCTTCGATGGGCGTACGCTGATTTCTTGAATTGGTTAGCTGTCTTCTTCAAGGAAAATGAGGAGCTAGATACCACACTCAATAAATGATCAGAATAGTAAGTAGAGTGTGGAGCAAGTAATAGTCCTTACACAATTTTGGTAATTTTCAGTACTTTATTCCAAAGACAATGCCTCTTGTCTGAACATATCCAAATGAGAATCTTTATAAATGTCCCCTGACATGGACCCCGTGTTTTGCCTAAAGGCTGCGTCGAGAGGGACAACAACATAGATTCCGAATACTAAAATTGAAAGACAAAAAATTGTTATAAAATAAGGAGCAAAGAACAAGTGGGCATAATATACAAATCACAATAATCACATATCTCATCGCTTGAAAAACTTCAATATAGTAGATGTGCAAACATGCTGTTCCAGTCTTTAAATATTTAAAGATGCTGAAAAAAGGGCGCCACAAGGTAAGCCAATCAGACAGCTCAGAAAGATGCAGTGGACAGCTAATCAGATGGAGAGTATCATCTGAATGCCGAAACAAGGAGGAAGTGGACCTGAGCAGGAACTGTCACACAGACAGAAAGTTAAAACCAAATTCAATGCGGATTGTAGACAGACTTACAAGTGTGCTGATCACATAATGAAGTGTGATACAGAATTTTCATATATGCAAAAATACAGACAACTGTAATATTTGTACAAAGCATTCGATATTGAAAAACAACACAAAAAGGGTATCTTGTAGAAATGTTTACATATCTTAAAATTTAAGTTTGATGAAAAGGGGTCTTGACGGTATACAACTTAATGTAAATTGATGGTATCAACCCAATTAGAATGATTTATATTCCCTTATAACTAAGTAAAGTAGACCCATTCTATCTCTTTATTTAAACCTTGGGGGATAGGCTCTGAAGGTATAGATCCATCTCTGTTTGTGCTGGATCAGCATTTCAGAGAAATTGTTGCCTTATGTTAGAACATCAATAACAAAGAACTTAAGGTCCTCAACAGAATGTGCAGCCGCTAACCAATATGAGACTAACGGAGCTTCCTCCCGGCATATGCAGATGCTAGAACAGTATTCAATAATGCGGGTTTTGACTGGTCACTGAGTCTTACCGACATAAAGCTTATGGCAGGGGCAAAGGATTATATAAATCACGCTTGCCAACAGGCATGTGGTGGAAAATCTTAAAGAAAAAAGCTTGTTAGTGGCGGGGTGTTGAAACGATAAAAGTGAGAAAGAATGTATGCAAACTGAGCAATCACCACAAGGAAAGTGCCCCAATGCTGCCAGATCCAGTGGATGTGGGACTCGTAATTTAGAATGTACCAAAATATCCCTTAAGTTCCTTGCCCGATGGTAGGTAAATCTTATGAAGAATCAAAGACATTGTGCAGTGATAACATCGGCTGGTGGCATTGAATAATCACACTAATTTCTTCGACTTGTGCAGAGAAAGGTAAAATGCAATTAAAGCAATCTGAAGAAGAATGTGATTGAGGGAAAAAGAGTAAATCCTGATTAATGTACAAAGCCCTCTTAAATGCTCTTTTTAGGATACGATAAGGGTACTCCATTTCAGTAAACTAGGCCATCATCTGCTTAGCTTGGAATACAAATTGCTCCTTGGAAGAACAAAGCCGCCATGGCTGGAGGAATTGTCCAACAGGAATGTTAGATTTTAACAAATAAGGATGATGGCTACTGAAAGATAGTAAGGCATTACAATCAGTATCCTTGCAAAACAGAGAGGTTATAAACTCTTCAGAGTTCTATAAATTAAGATGTCGAGATAAACAATTTCAGAATGGTGCAACAAAAGTTAAAGTGTAAATTACTATTACAATTATTGAGCTAATCCAGGAAGAGAAAAAATTGGATATCCGTCCCCATCCAAATTAGAAAGATGTCATCAATGTATCCCAACTAGGTAACTAACAAAATGGAAAAAGATGATGAGTAGACAAATTTTTCTTAAAAAGATTCCATGTACAGACAGGCCAGGCTTGGGGCCATGGTGGCACCCATAGCTGTTCACTTAATTTGCTGAAAAAGTTTTTGATCAAATTGAAAAAAGTTTTTGTTAGAGCCAAACGCGTTTGTTAAGGATCTACTCCTCCAGAGGGGCGGTTAGCAATCTGTTCAGGATCACCCCACCAGGGGGGCGGAGTTAGCAATCTGTTATGGATCTTCTCCCCCAGAAGGGAGGAGAAGCAATCTGTACAATGCTTCTCTCCTAAGGGGAGGAGCTAGCAATTAGTAATACTCCGTAGGCGGAGTTAATGATCTGTTGTGGGTTGGCTCCCACCGAGTGGCAGTCTGTATAATACTGCTCTAGTAGTGTAAGGAATAAACACTTAATGGAAATTGGTGAATCCTTGGGCAGATGGCAGATGACAGTGCCCCCAGGAGGATATCCTGAGAGGGACCACTGGCTAGGCTGCGATGGTATATAACTTAGCGACAGTATAGAAAAGTTTTTAAATAAATAAAATAAATAAAATATGGAGACAAACACAGATAGTTATTTATTAGACAGGAAGTAGAACCACCAGAGGTGGCAGTAGTGAGTTGATGTGCCCGGCAGGGCTGAAGTCCCTCAGATACTGGAATTGCGATCTCTGGGTTGCAGAGCTGTAGAGAGAGACTATAGGTAGTGAGTAGACAGGGTATGCTGGATACATAACCAGTAGTAGATGATACACTCACAGTTGTAGATATCTGTAATGGCTTCTATGCAACAGAGAGTCTTCAGTATATTCAGGAACAGGAGCCGTAGGCGAGTACTGGTTCCTAGATGCAGTCTGGAATAAGAACTCACAATATCTGTGTATGAGATGGCTTCTGGAATAGAAGAAAGTCTTTGGAGGGTTGTAGGAACATAGGCCCTCGTGGAGTGAGTACCGGTTCCTATCTGTAATCTGTAATAGTAATTCACAAGATATAGGTATGCAATAGCTTCTGAGATAGAAGAGAGTCTGGGAAGGGTTTTAGGAACATAGGCCCTCGTGGAGCGAGTACCGGTTCCTATCTGTAATAGAACTCACAGTGTTCATGTCTGCGATCACTTCCAGGCAGTAAGGAGTCCTCTGAGCATTCAGGGACATAGGCCCTTGAGGAGTGAGTACCGGATCCTATCTTAGCAATCTGAAATCAAGAAGAGAGAGCGGGGCCCCTGAGGAGCGGGTACCCCTAGGTAAGTTTGTGGAGGCAGAGCAGCAGAGAATGAAGCAGGTCGAGATGATCCCCGCAATCAATCCTCTTGCTAACTTGATTCGTAGTTGCAAGCAAAGACCTTTTAATTTGGAAGCGGATGACGTCACTACAGGGGGACGCCCCCGAGGTTCGCCCCCTTGCCGGTACAAACTCTGGAGCGCACGCACACGCCCTTACGTCATCAGGAACATGGCGGATCCGCAGCATCAGGCCAGCCCGAGGATTCTGGGGAGAAGCAGCGAGGAGAAGCCGCGGCAGCATCTGTCCATCAGACCCGAAGGGAGTCGCCACCAAGGTAGAGAGGGTGGAGCAAAGGCGAGAACAGACACAAATGCAACAGTGTTAGAGCTAACAAAAAGCTTGTGGGAGCACGAATATTACCAGATTGATAATTTAAAACCTCCTGTATAACAGAAAGAACTTCCTCCTGGGGAATATTGGAATACAGTGAGACTATGTCCAATATAACCAGAAAAAATGGTTTGTTTGGAACACCTAAATCGTGTCATGGGGCCGACATCACGTGATTCCCCACGCGTCCGCTCCCGGACCCTCACGGAACTTTTGGCCAGCTTTGGTAAGTCTTGGGGGGGATTAAGGAGGGTGAGGGGTTTAAATTTTTATTTAGATCAACAATCGCGATTTCCAACGTATTCAACATAGCTATGTTGAATAAGTTGGAAATCCGATCGTTTAAGCCTCATCTTTTTTTTAAGTTAAAAAACAAAAATAAGTTGCGTTTTCCATTTAAGTTCAAAACGAATGCACACCCCTAAAAGGCATCAGAGTAGCTGAAGGTTAGATCATCAGCTGTAGTACCCATTCAAGAGAGACTCCAATTGCAGGAGAAATTCCAAAAGGAAAATAATTGGAACTGGATACCACACTCAATAAATGATCAGAATAGTAAGTAAATTGTGGAGCAAGTAATAGTCCTTCTTCAACATTTCAGTGGGGTGAACCCATAGTTTCTGGTGTTCCATGCTATCAATTGAGCCACCGGTGGTGGAATGGCAAGAGGAACAAGTAATGGAGTTAGGTGTTGCCTACTGTACATGATGTGGAATGGTGAAGAGTCAATAGAAGTGTAGATATGGGAGTTATGGTTGAACTCTGCCCAAGGCAAGAGATAGGGCCAATTATCCTGTTGGACATTGGAATAAGCCTTGCCATTGGCCATTGGCCAATGGCTCAGCCTTGCCATTGGCCTGTGGGTGGTATGTGGTTGTAAAGTCCAGAGATATGTTGAACTTCTTACATAGAGATCACCAGAAGAGGGCTGTGAATTTGGAGCCTCAGTTGGAAACCATGTGCTAGGGTATTCCATGAAGGCAGAATACATGTTCAGAGAAGAGTTGGGCAACTTTGTGCCATAGGAAGTCCTGGAACTGGGACAAAATGAACCATTTTTGAGAAACGGCCAATCTCGACCCAAATAACAGAGCAGCCATTCGAGAGGGGGAGATCCACCAGAAAGTCAGTGGACAAGTGGGTCCAGGATTCCCTAAGTGCTGGCAATGGCTGTAATAGCCCCCAGGGTTGTCCTGCTAATGGTTTCTGTTGTGCACATATGAGACAAGAGTCCACGTATACTCGGATGTCACATTGCATCTGAGGCCACCAATAGTAGCATTGGAGGAGAGCGAGAAACCGAGCCCAGCCAGGTTAACCTGCTACATGCGAGTTGTGGGACCATCTCAACCCTTTTCTCGGAGTCTGTGGGGAATGAATGTTTTCCTTGGAGAAACAGTCAAGGAGTCAGACAAGAGGATTCAAGCTGGATCTATGATATACTGGGATTGTTCAGGATGATCCTCAGGCAGGAAGGAGCGAGAGAGCACATCAGTCTGAGCATTCTTGTTCACTGGACAATACCTCAACTCAAAATCAAAATGAGTGAATAAATGAGACCAGCGGACCTGTTGAGCATTCAAACGTTGGGCATGTTGAAGGTGTTCTAGATACTTATGATCATTGTAGATCGTAATCTGATGCTGGGCACTCTCCAGTCAGTGGCATCATTCCTCTAGGGATAACTTAATTGTGAGGAGTTCCATTTCCCTTATTCCATAAGTTTGCTCAGCTGAAGAGAATTTTTGTGAGTAGGAGCATGGATGAAGGGTGCTCTTAGGAGAGTACTGACACAGGAAGGTCCCTACTCCCTCTGAGGATTCTTCCTCCTCTAAGATGAATGGGTAATTAGGGTCTGGATGGTGCAGGCAGGGTTCCTGCAGAAACACATTTTTTCAGATCTTGGAAGGTTGTCACAACCTCGGGATGCCAGATCTTGACATTAGCCCCCTTATGTGTGAGGGCTGTGAGGAGCACAGCAAGCATGGTCTTATTAGTGATGAAATGTCAGTAATAACTGACAAAGTCCAAGAACCTCTGCATAGCCCGCAGGCCCGTTTGCTGAGACCAGTCATGGATACATTTGAGTTTCTTAGGATCCATAGAAAAGCCTCGACTGGAAACAATTTACCCCTTAAAGGGAAGGCTTTCCTCCTCAAACAGGCTTTTTCCAGCTTGGCATATAATTGGTGTTCCTGGAGGCATTGAAGGACTTGGCACATGTCACGGCGATGAGACAGGAGGTCTTTGGAAAATATAAAGATATCATCCAGGTACACCATGATGCTGGCATAAAGAAGATCTCAGAAGATGTTATTCATCATATTTTGGAAGACTGCTGGGGCATTGCATAAACTGTAAGTAATGACGAGGTATTCATAGTGCCCATCTCTTGTGTTGAAAGTGGTCTTCGATTCATCGTGGGGCCAAATATGAAACAGGTTATAGGCCCCCAGAGATCCAATTTGGTAGAGACCTTAGTACTTTGCAGCTGGTCAAATAACTCTGAGATCAAGGGCAGCAGATAGTGATCCTTCTTGGTGACAGTGTTGAGACCACGGTAGTCGATACAGGGATGGAGTGTCCCATCTTTCTTGGTAAAAAAGAAGAATCTCACTCCAGCTGGAGAGATGGATTGTCAGATGAACCCCTTGTCTAGGTTCTCTCAGATTTTTCTTCATGACCTTTGTTTCCGGGAGAGATAATAGGTATACTCTATCATTCAGAGGCGTGGTGCCCAGCATCAGCTCAATGGAATAGTCGAATTCCCAATGTGGTGGTAGAATCTCCACTCTCTTCTTAGAGAAGACACCTGAGAAGTCGATATATGGTGCAGGAACTCTGGGTACAGATGTCACCAATGGGAGATGTGGAGAGACCCTTGTCCTCTATAGGCAGAACTGGTAGCAATGAGGACCCCACTGAGAGAGCTGCAGAGAAGTCAGTGAAATTCTGGAGAGTGGAGTTGAAGCCATGGTAATCATAAGACCATAGGGTGAATCGACTTGTCGATCACATGGAATTCAGTTTCCTTGATGTGTAGCGTTCCAATGCACAAGTTACTGGGACCGTGGTGAGGGTAATCCTCCTGAATAAGAGGTCACCCTGAATGGAAGAGATGACCAGGGATAGCTCTTTAGAAATGGTCAGAATGCACAGGTGGTCCACAAGAGAATTCATAAGGAAATTCCCCCCTGCATCTGAGTGATTGGATCAAGGCTGACTATCCCTGAGGAGCACCTCAGGGAGGAGCACAGGCAGGTTTATGCCTGTACTATGGGGGCATAAACCAGGGCCAAAATTGAAAAGATAAGATTGGCCAAGGTAATGGTTGCAGGGAGGGTTAGTTGAGGGGCCAGAGTCAAGAAGCCTAGGGTCAGGCCCCCATTTTTCCCTAGGCAGGGAAGTTTCCCAGATGGACAAGGCATTGCGAGAGTCAATGTCCTCTTCCCCCATAATACAGGCATAAACCTGCCTGTGCTCCTCCCTGAGGTGCTCCTCAGGGATAGTCAGCCTTGATCCAATTGCATAGGTACCTCCATCATGCCAGCTGGAGGAGGACCCAAGGAGGAAGCAGACGTAGGTGTAGGTGAACAGGATCAATCCTACTGGCCAAGTCAATGAGGTCTTCTAAGGACTCCGGAAGATCTCGAGCCACCAATTCAGTCTTGATACAAGCCAAGAGCCCCTCCAGGAAGAAGGGGTGCAAACAATTCTCCCAGCAGCCAAGCTCTGTGTCTATGGTGCAGAACTTGATGGCATAATCTGCCAGAGAGCGGTTCCCCTGACAAAGATGAAGGAGATCCTCACTGGAAGTTGCTTGTCAGCAGGGGATCACTGAAGACCTTTCTGAAGGAAGAGATGAATTTTTGTAGGTCCTGCAGAAGCATGTCAGAGTGCTCCAAGAGCAGAGACGTGCAAGCCAGAGCCTTGCTATCAAGCCAAGAAGGAATAAAATTGACCTTAGCATTCTCATCAGGGAAGCGGGCCAACTGGAGAGAAAAGTGCATGTAGAATTGATTTTTAAACCCCCGACACTGCTTTGAATCTCTTCTGTACCGAGGGGGTGCTGGTAGAGTGATCAAAGGATGAAGGTGATCATCTGGAGTCGGGGGAGTTGCTTCTGGAGGTGACAGGATTGCTTGAATCACTGTAGCATCCAGCCAAGCACTGAGACACTCTAGGGAGGCTGCCAGAGCCTCAAGAAAGCACTGCTGTTCCTGGATCTAGTGCACTAGTCCTGCAATGGCCTGATGGGCAGTAGCCTCTATCGAGTCCATGGCCTTAGCAACCTGTGTGCGATGTGGACCCTTAGACCAAGAGGGAGTTGATGCTACCTGCAGGGAGGAAACCTACCGGTCCCCACCATCGACAGGTAGGACAAATCTGTGTGGAGGCCCATCTGGAGTTTTACCACTAGCGGCCCACGTTCCCATTAGTTTGAGCCCTCAGGTGCTGGGGCTGGCTGGACGTAGGCGAGGGTATCCAGGTAGATTAGTCCTATATAGTGCAAGGATGGGAGGCCAGAGATGTAGAAGCACAGTGCCAGGGGCAGGCTGAGGTCAGGACATGCTGCGATCCTACAGAGACAAAGTCCAGGAAGAAGGTCAGGGCAGGCGGTGATGAGATGAAGTCATAAACCAGGCAGAAGATCAGGGCAGGCGGTGAACAAATGGAGTAGTAAACCAGGCATATGGTCACACTGGAAAGTCAAGGCAGGAGGGCACTGGAACCAGGAAGTTAGGAGAGCAAGCAGGAACCAGAAGTAGGACATCAGTTCTGGAGAACCACAGGTGCTGGGAGCCAGCAACCAAAGACAAGGAACCTTGTTGCCAAGACACCAAGGAGAGAGAGAGCTGGCCTGAGTAAGAGGTCACTGTCATCACTGAGGAGGCACCACCGACTGTTCCTGCCACTAGCCCTTTAAATTTTGGGGAGACAGCCGTGCACGTGCCTAGGAGGCAGAGCTTAGGAGTTGGGAGGAGAGGATGTGTTATGTACTGGTGTGGTTGTGGACCCTGGATCTCAGTGAGAGCTGACTCCACCTACAGGGAGGAGCCCTGTGGGGACTCACTACGATAGGCGTGGCCTCAGTTGAGATGGACACAGGTAGAATGAAACTTTATTAAACTGGAACGTAGGCAAGTACCCACCGAGTGGGAATGAAGACACAGTTCAGAGTGATGATGTAGCTCAGTGATGGTATCCCTGGTAGTGGCCTGCAGAGCGGGGTATGCCAGGGAACTTCTCCTCAGGATGATACTTCTCAGGGTTGATCCAGTACGCGGGGTACGCTGAGAATCAGCACAGACGTTGAAAGAGAAGTGCAGGATGTTAGCAGAACCAGGTAGATGAAGGTACTTATTCCATAGCGTAGAAGGTGATTTGCTGAGGTGATCACGGTAGTGGCCCAAGGCACAGGGTACCCTGGAGGTTTCCATCAGCAACTGGTAGTAAGCGAACAATGTACTCACAAGGAGAAATGAAGTAGGTTCCAAACAGTTTTTGGGTACTTGCCAGGTTCTTATGGCCTGGATTGGCCACTGTTGGAAACAGGATGCTGGGCTTGATGGACCCTTGGTCTGACCCAGTATGGCATGTTCTTATGTTCTTAGGAGAAAGGATACTCCAGGCAGGAAGGTCCTCCGAGGAGCAGATAGCCAGAACGCGACAAGGCCCCTGAGGAGCGGGTACCTAAAGCATTCAAATACTGGAGTTCAGAAACTAGTTCAGAGTAGCAAGCGTCTCCGATGGAGTGGAATTCAGCAGGAAAGAAGTCCTTGCTAACTTGTAGGAAGCTTAGGCTGGATGGTTTAAATATGCTGGCAGGTGATGTATGTGGAGGGACGCCCCCGAGGTTCCCGCCATGACATGTATTTGACAGGGCCTGGTGCGCATGCACATGTTCTAGATAATCCTCGAATCAAGATGGCGGATGGGATCACCCACGCCATCCCGGGGACATGGAGGAAGGCGGCGTTTGCAGGCGGAGGCCGCCATTCGTCCGAGAATCGCTGGTGCAGGAAAAAAGGAGGTGAGCAACAAAGGTCGCAGCCATCTGCGACTGACGGGCGCAACAGGATGTCTGCACAGCAACCCCAACGGCGCCCCACTGCTTTGGGGAAGCACGATACATCCTCCTACTGTGCTCTGTAGGAGCAACCATGCTGGACCCGCCACGGGCAGAAGGAGCATGGCAGCACAAGACCACACAGCTGGGCCCAATCAAAGAGTAAGGGCGCAGACTGTGGGCGTGTCCTGTGGACCACTGTGCTTAACACAATTCAATGCCTTTATCCTTTGCAGCTAGTTCCATTTTGTTGTATGGCCATACATTTATATGCCTCAGCACCAGGTAAAGCTCAGGACTAGACCTTGACTCTGGACTGCTGGAGGCCCAATTTTTTAAATACAATGAATTTGAAAATACCTGAAAAATTTAGATATTTTTGGTTCAGTCAGAGTAGACCGAAAATGGCCTCATTTGTTGCATTTTCTGCATTTATTGAAAAATAATGCACTTCTCTAGAACATAATTACATAATCAAAATGCAAAATCAAACATACAAAGACTTATTTTGCCTTTATGTCTCCCCCCAGGCTACTATAGAGGTCTATCCATGAACACCGTTGAATTTCCCTTTTCTTCTTTTGTATACAGGCTCCTTAATAGGGATGTGCAGAACAAAAGTTTAAGTTCATAAGTCCATAAGTCAAAAGGGGGGGTCAATTTCGGTCAATATGGACATATGTACAATTCCATAAGTTGAGTCTATGTCCATACGTGCACCGATTCCCTAAATAAAAATTTAAACCCCTCACCCTCCTTAATCCCCCCCCCCCAAGACTTACCAAAACTCCCCAAGCTGGCCAAAAGTTCCGTGAGGGTCCGGGAGCGGACGCGCGGGGAATCACGTGACGTCGCGTCACTCCGACGTGACGCCGACGTCACGTGGTCCACCGCGGTTCCGCTCCCGGACCCCTCGTTGGACCCAAACGGCACTTTTGGCCAGCTTGGGGGGGCCTCCTGAGCGGAACCGCGGTGGACCACGTGACGTCGGCGTGACACGATGTCACGTGATTCCCCGCGCGTCCGCTCCCGGACCCCTCGTTGGACCCAAACGGCACTTTTGGCCAGCTTGGGGGGGTCCCCCCCAAGCTGGCCAAAAGTGCCGTTTGGGTCCAACGAGGGGTCCGGGAGCGGAACCGCGGTGGACCACGTGACATCGGCGTCACGGAGTGACGCGACGTCACGTGATTCCCCGCGCGTCCGCTCCCGGACCCTCACGGAACTTTTGGCCAGCTTGGGGAGTTTTGGTAAGTCTTGGGGGGGGGGGGGATTAAGGAGGGTGAGGGTTTTAAATTTTTATTTAGGATCAACAATCGCGATTTCCAACGTATTCAACATAGCTATGTTGAATACGTTGGAAACATTGAAAACGAATGCACACCCCTACTCCTTAACTCTCTTCCACTTCAGTGATGCAATAGGACACAACTTATTCTAATTCCTTCTTCCCTACTCTGTACTACCAATACAGTAACAAGATTTGTTGCTGAAATCTCATTCCACGTTTGAAACACCATCTGTAAAGCATTTGTCCAGTGCCTCAGGTCTTTCAATCAAATAACTGACCAAGAATTCTCTCTTCTTATAGACCAACCTTCTCCAAATAGGGAAACTCCAACTCCCAGATGCAGGCATAAACAAGTTACAATAACTAGCCAGGCATACCATTGGAGTATCACTGAGATCATATTTCCAAGGCTTTTGATGCTAATGGCTTCCAGTGTCATTTAAAGTTGATTTTAAAATTTTAACATTGTTGTGTATTTATGGGTAGCCATAAGCTTTTAAAAGATGCAGAGGATAAAATTCAAAAAAGCATTGAATGGCTAATTTGGATAAAGTTTGCAGGATACGTTATCCTAGACATTCAATGGGATAAACTTCCTAATGAATAACCCCAAATAAAGTTATCTTGCTAACTTTAGCTAGATAATTATGAATCTAACCATCTATCTTTTGATTATTCTTGGTTAGGTTTAAAATGTGAACACTTTTATGTGTTTTTGTTGTATAGTTTTTATGTCTTTTACATATGTATTTGAGGGAGGTCACGTGATGTGGTAGCGAGGAGGACGTAGATCTCCTCGGCTCCCGACCGACCTCGCTCACCGCGGCATAACTCGCGTGTTTTCTGCGACCCTGCTTGCTATAATCGAGCTGGGTGGAGAGCCTATGTCCGTGGCCAGAACGCGGGCCCGTTTGATTTCATCGATGACCACGAAACCGGCGAAAAAAGACCGAGAGAAGCTGAAGGATCGTGACACCAAGATGGCGGATGCAGCGGACCGTGATTCCCCCTCCCCCCCGGCGGCCCCGTTAACAATCGCGGACATCAAGGAGGCGATGAGGGAGGCTCTAGAAGAAAAATGGTCTGTGCTTACAGCACAGCTGGGGGAGGTACGCGATTCTTTGGCCACGCTGCCACTGCGGCTTGAAGTGGCAGAAAACCGGATCTCCGCACTAGAGGATGCAGGGGGCGAGATGGAGAATAAAATGGCGGCTCATGCCAGCGACTTGAAGGCCCTGCAACTCAAGGTTGATGACCTGGAAAACCGGGCGAGGCGGGACAATTTAGGCTTCCTGGGCTTCCCGGAGGATATCGAGGTGAGGTCGCTTTGCACCCTCTTGGAGACCTGGATACCAGAAGCCCTTTCTCTGCCCCACTTGCAAGGTAAATTGGTCGTGGAGCGGGCGCATCGGCTGGGCGCTAAACGCAAGCCACTCACTCGCCCGAGGCTCGTTATTGCCAAAATATTGAATTCCGCGCATAAGAGTGAGATTTGGCGTGCTTCCAGGGCGAAACGCGACCTTAGCTACCAAACTCATGATATTCGAATCTTCCAGGACTTTTCTACCTCTGTCTCGGAAGCGCGGAAGGGCTTCTCCTCCATCTGCTCCACGCTCCACAATAGGGGAGTGAAATTCGCCTTGCTCTTCCCGGCGCGGCTTCGTGTTTGGCACGCGGACCGGGCGCATTTCTTTGACTCAGTTGAACTGGCGCAGACCTTTGTGAACACCCTGCCGCCCTGACTTTGCTGGGTTTTTTCCTGGAGCTTTGTTCTTCGTTTTGCGCTCCACAAGCGGGCCCCTACTTGACGCCCCCATATTGGCGGGGGGAGTTAGCGTTGGAGTTCCTGTTCTAATTCCACAGTTATCTTTCCAGTTTACGCAGGGGCGCGTTTGCTGGTTACCAAGGATCTGGATATCATCTCCCTTGGATTCTTCAGTTTTAGCCTCCGGGACCTTATTTGGGCCCCTCGGAGGCTACTTGTGAGTTGGAGGCCAGTAATGACCCATAAGTTATCCTGCTGTTCAAGGTTTGTTTTTCAGGAAGCGTTCTTCCTGGCACGCTGGACTGGTAGTTTCAGGCTGGATGTGCTAATCTTCCTCAGGAGTTTTTTTTTTTTGGTTTTGTTTTTTTTCTTTTCATCACTACCCTTGCATTACTGTACCATTGGACGGTGCTCCGTGTTTTTTTTTGTAGGTGCTTCTCTTGGGAGCCCTACTGGCTGGTTCTAGTGACTTGCCCCCAGGGGCGCAGAAGAGGCACTTCTCGTCCACAGAGTTTTTTTTATTCATATTTTGGAATGGGGGATTTGAACGTGTGCCCACTTCCAGCGCCTTGCTGGTTTACCAATGACTATAGGGGGACACTGACATGTGAGCTGAGTGTGTGTGTGGGGCTGCAGGGGTGGAGGGGGGCGGCTGGGTTTGATAACTCCGGGCGTGGGTAGTTGTATAAGCATTGATTGCTTACTTTAGCGAACTTAATGAAGTTTTTTCATAGAGGTTTGGTCGGGGACACTCAATGTCCTGACCTCTATCCTTCGTTAGGAAGGGCTGGGCGGTATAGGTAGGAGAGGGGGATTGGGGAGAAGTCTGTTTGACTTGGGTGGGAGGGCCGGGGGGTTGGGAGGGGGGGGGGTAGGGCGGGGCAGTGGCTTGGGAGGGGGGAAGGGGTCCCGAGGAATGGGGTGAGTTACTTATTCTACTTGCATTTTTTATTTTCTGATCGTCTGGGTGTGGGGGAACGTTCAACCAGGGGGGGCTTCGGCTGGGAGGGCGCCCTCTGGGGATATGTGGTATGGCCCGGTGACATGGTTTTCTCGTTCGTATTCTCTGAGTAATCCCACAAGACTAATCTCATGGAATGTATGCGGGATTCACACGCCAATTAAACGCTCCAAGATTCTTTCACTTTTGAAATGTCAATCGGCCCAAAAAGCTTACTTGCAAGAGACACACCTTACTAAGGAAGAACATGTTAAATTAAGGCGCAATTGGGTGGGAGAGGTGCGATTTGCTTCTGGCACTTCCAAATCTGCGGGGGTCGCAATACTGTTGCATAAGAATTTACCCATCAAGGTTGTGCGAGAGGTCGCTGACCCTCAAGGTCGCTTCCTTATTTTGGAAACTGAGTTGTACCATCGCACAGTGGTACTTTGTAATGTGTATGCTCCCAATGTTTATAGTCCTGGATTTTTCCGGCAATTGTACTCTCTCCTGCTTCCCCATATAAATGATCTCTTGTTATTGGGTGGGGACTTTAATACGGTACGTGATGTGGACCTGGATTCCTCCCAATCGGGTGGGGGTAGACGGAGGGAGGGGCGTGGCCCTCAGATGCTAGAAGACTCTTTACACTTGATAGACGCCTGGCGCATGCTCCACCCCCTGGAGAAGGATTTTACGCACCTCTCTCGAGCTCATGCTACCCTTTCCCGACTGGACTATTTCTTAGTTAGTCAGAGTCGGCTTTCCTTAGTTCAAGCCGCTGGTATTGGAAACATTGTGATCTCGGATCATGCACCGGTATGGCTTGAGATTTGGTTTACGCCCCCGCAGCCGTCAACCAGACAGTGGCGCTATCCCTATTTTTTAGCTCAGGATGTGAAATTTCGTGATTACTTGCGGGCGAAGTGGGAGGATTATGTGTCCTTAAATCAGGTACATGTTACACAGCCAGTGCTGTATTGGGACACGGCGAAGGCGGTCCTGCGGGGTGACATTATTTCATATGTTTCTCATCGCCGCAAGATGCTTGATAAACGTATACTGCTTTTAAATGATCAGTTGAGTAGGGCTAGGCGACGCCTGATGAGTTGCCCATCAGATGATGCTAAAGTGTTGTACTGGTCCACCCAAATGGAGCTTAACTCCTTGTTACATCAGAGAGGGAAAAAGAGTCTTCTATATTATAAATTTCATCTATATCAATATAGCAATAAGGTGGGCCGGACGATGGCAAACCTGATTCGGTCCACACGCGCTTGTAGGGTGATCCCGGCATTGAGGCTCCCCTCTAAGCGGGTGGTTCGCGACACTACCTCGATTTTACAGGGCTTTCGAGATTATTATGCAGCCCTATATACATCCTCCACGGGGTCGGGAGACGATTGTGGGCAGTTCCGCTCCCGGATTGATCTCCCCACCCTGACGAGGGAACAGCTTGAGCAGTTGAACAGACCCCTGTCGGATCCAGAGGTAGGCCGGGTTATCCGTCAACTTAAAACTCTGAAAGCTCCAGGCCCCGATGGGTTTACGATGGAATTTTATCAGTTATTGGCTGACAAGATAGTGACTTCTTTGACCGCGGCGTTTACGGAATTGATTGCGGTTGGTTCCTTCCCCTCATGGGATAACATAGCACTGATCACTCTTATTCCTAAAGTGGGAAGGGATTTACTGGAGCCGGGCTCCTATCGCCCGATATCATTATTGAATGTAGACCACAAGATCTTGGCGAAGGTATTGGCAGAACGTCTGGCACCCATACTACCCTTGTTGGTAGGTGACCATCAGGTCGGATTTGTGAGGGGGCGCTATGCCTTAGCTAATGTACGCCGTGTATTAACGGCAATGACGATTTGCCAGGCACTAGACCAACCACACCTGGTTATCAGCTTCGACGCGGAGAAGGCGTTTGACCGAGTAGAGTGGCGCTACATGTTTTCCTTGTTGGAAGATATGGGATTCACAGGTCTATTTTTACAGGCGGTACGATTGCTTTACTCTGATCCTCGTGCGGTGATCTTGGCGAATGGGGCACGTTCCAAGCCTCTTGAGATAGCTCGAGGTACTAGACAGGGGTGCCCCCTGTCCCCACTGCTTTTTATTTTACAACTTGAACCGTTGTTGCTAGCCCTGACGAGCCGCCGTGAGATTAGGGGGGTTCGGTTGGGGGCATGCATTTTTAAGGCCGTGGCCTTTGCGGATGATTTATTGGTGCTAGTGACAGATCCATAGGCTTCTTTGCCCCCTTTGCTGCGCCTGGTTTGGGAGTTTGGGGTGTTCTCTGGGTTGAAGTTAAATGAAGCTAAGTCCTCTGCTCTTCTATACCCGCCAGCCATGCGAGCGGCCTGGCAAGATACTTTTGCTTTGCATTGGGTGGAGGACTCTTTACCCTACTTGGGGATTTGCCTCCCAGCAGACCCGGACCACATATACCGGGTGAATATCCCAGACAGACTTAAGGCCACACAGGAGAGTTTGGCTAGGTGGGCCAATTTGCCCCTTTCTTTGAGTGGGCGGGTTAATTTATTTAAAATGGTCATTTTGCCTCAGTGGCTGTATTTATTTCAAACTCTGCCGATTTTGTTACGCCCGAATGACGCTCGGCGATTGGAGGGAGGTTTGCGGCGTTTTCTTTGGCGGGGAGGGAAACCGCGGGTCCCGCTGCGATGGTTGCAGTTGCGGTGGGGACGGGGTGGATTAGGAGTCCCGGCTTTGATGGATTACAATTTGGCTAGCCTCTTACGAACTGTTAGGGACTGGTTGCTGGGTTCCTCGGTCTTTTCCCCATTGTCTGTCGACCGGGCCTTAATGGCTCCCTATGACCCTGCGTGTGTGCTTCAGGTACCCTCTAGTACGCTACCACCTGTGTTGCGTGCCGGAGGCTTGATACGCCCCCTTAGACAGAGCTGGAGGAGACTGACCAAGTTGCTGCGGCTGCCAGCCCAATGTGCCAGCCTTTTGCCAGTGCGTGGCAATGTGGACTTTACACCGGGGTACCAGTCTGCTAGTTTTGTGGTCTGGGAATCCAAGGGGATTACTCGCCTAGGCCACCTGCTTAATACGGAAGGAGTACCTCTCTCCCTTAAGGAGCTGGGAGATTTATATGGGCTAGGTGCCACGCAAGTTTTTCCATACATTCAGGTCAGACATTATCTCCGAGCGATCCCGGACGCCTACAGGGCACCAACAGTGGTACATGCATTGGATGAGGTGTTCCACTTTGGGAAATTCCGAGCCCCATCCTTATCCATGTTTTATAAGGGGATCCGTAAATTTCAGGAGGAGGATGTTTTGGAATCCCGGTGGAACAAAGATGGGGACTTTACTGTGACTAAATGCATATTACGTGCTGGTTTTCGACGTGCAGCCAGGATCTCGAATAACTATTATTATCGAGAGATGCAGTTTAAATTTCTCAGCCGGGCATACATTGCGCCAAATGTGGCCTGTCATTTTAGTGCTGATTTTACAAGGGGCTGCCAAAGATGTGGCCAGACCTCGAGTACTCTGTCCCACGCTTTTTGGTCCTGTCCTCCAGTTCAGCGGTTTTGGCAAAAGGTGGGGGATTATCTGGCTGACCTGATAGACGTGGCTTTTCCGGTGATGCCCCACTGGATGCTCTTTGGTTGTGTGTCCCCAGTTCGCATTCGAGATCCTGGCTCGCGAATGTTATTACTTAAGGCTTGTCTTGTAGGTAAGAAGATACTCCTTTCCAGTTGGCGCTCATCGGATAACCCGTCCTTTTGGGCTTGGAGGAATGGCTTTCATTTTATGATGACCATGGAAAATCTGGCGGCTCGGACTTCTCCGATACAACGACGACAATTTTTAGTCAATTGGCAGCCTTACATTCAATCTCTCCCGCATCGTGTGAGGAGTTATGTGCTTAATGATTAAGGGCATAATATTGTGTTTTCCCCTTATTCTTGTCTTTCACAAGGAGTAACTCAAATGTAACTTTGTGTTGTTAGGTTAACCTCGGGGCGGGGGGGATGGGGGGATGGAGGGTTTACCTGACACGTTTGGTTCTTGCTGTCCAGGGGGGTGCAGGAACCACTCCCCTCTGGTTGTTGTATTGTCTTTCTTCTTTTTTTTGCAAAATTTAATAAAAAAACATTTAACCGTACATATGTATTTATTATTCTGTATTTATTATTATGAATGTTTTTAATTTTTGTAGTCACTTAGACCTTTTTTGTGTTAAGTGATTAATACATTTGACAAATGAAATTAAAATGAAATGCTATATTATGAAGAATATAGCCAGTTAAGTAGTACAGTGAAAAAAAAAAGTTGCATTGGCCTGTGGCCCAAATCCCATAACTCCACTGGATATGATCAAAATTGGCCTTGCTAGGCTGAGCATCCCCAACCCTCCTCAACCCCTCCAAGAGCAATTTAAAAGGAAATGTGTTAGGGGTCCACTGAGTGGCCTCCCTTCCCACCCCCCTCCCTGGTTCAGTAAAATGAGAAATCAATGGCCCTACTCTACCTCCCTCTCCCCCCCCCTCCTCAACCCTAACCCTCCCAGCCACCAGTACCTTCAGAAACTCCTTTCTTGTGCTAGGATCATGGTACACTTCTATCATCACAGTTGCTGTGACAGCAGCTCTGGAAGTATAAGTATTTCTAGATAACTTTAAACCTGCTCCAGGGGACAGCTAGAGTAAGCTGAAAAACTTAATTGGCTAACATCTAATATCAGAGT
Organism: Rhinatrema bivittatum; assembly: GCF_901001135.1. Taxonomy (NCBI): domain Eukaryota; kingdom Metazoa; phylum Chordata; class Amphibia; order Gymnophiona; family Rhinatrematidae; genus Rhinatrema; species Rhinatrema bivittatum. The sequence continues at coordinate 653,134,005 of NC_042616.1, read as the reverse complement.
TTGCCGGATAAGTTTTCCAGTAATTAATTCATCCCCACTTTGGAACACCTCCAAAATACCCATTATTTATTCAGCTAAATGCCTTTGAATGTTGGCCTGAAGATGGCCTGGCATACTCTATCCAGGGAGCAGTGACTGATGCAGGAAACCTTTCTGACCATAACGTCAAATCATGAAGTGAAATATGTGGGGACCAACAAAAGAGACTTTTCTTGTTGTCGGCAAGTCTTGTGGAATTGTTTGCTGACTTATGTTCAGTCCTCTGCAGACTTTATGAAGTTTTGAAAGGATGGCAAGTCTTGACTTTTCACAAAAGCATTTAGATTGATTGGTAGGTTTTTAATGACATTGTTCAAGGATATACCCAATTTAGTATTAATTTCTGATTAATTTACGTTTATTTATTATTGTATAGTTTTAACTTGTTGATCATTGTATGATTTGGAATTTTGTATTTATCTTGTGTTGAAAGTTGCTTGGAACTATGACTAGGCAAGTGACAAATTAACAGTATAATCAAATACGCAAATAAATAAATAGTTAAAAAGAATGAATATATAGTGTGACTCACTGAGAGTTACCATCTGCCAGAGAAAGCAGACAGATAAAAGAGGATATTCAATGCAAGTTTCCACAAATCTTCTCTTGAACCACTACATTAAAATCCATGGCTAAAATATTGAGGCCACTCCAGTTAGTGCCATAGCAAATTGTCTGCCCATTACATTACCCTGCCAACTCCATCAAGTCCACCCACGGATTTACGCGCGCAGGGCCCTCGCACACCGGCGCACCTATTTTGCATAGGCCGCCGGCGCGCGTAAAGCCCCGGGACGCGCGTAAGTCCCGGGGCTTTTGTAAGGGGGCGTGTCGGGGCGGGGCCTACTGACGCGGCTTTTCGGGGCGGGCTGTGGCGTTTCGGAGGCGGGCCCGGGGGTGTGGCGCCGGCCCAGGGGTGTGGTCGAGGCCTCCGGACCAGCCCCCGGGACCGGAGGACGGAGCGGGGCTGCCGGCCAACGCACGCCTGCTTCCAGCAGGCGTAACTTTGCCGACAAAGGTAAGGGGGGGGGTTAGATAGGGCCGGGGGGGTGGGTTAGGTAGGGGAAGGGAGGGGAAGGTGCGGGGAGGGCAAAGGAAAGTTCCCTCCAAGACCGCTCCGAAATCGGAGCGGCCTTGGAGGGAACGGAGGCAGGCTGCGCGGCTCGGCGCGCGCAGGCTGCTGATTTTGTGCAGCCTTGCGCGCGCCGACCCCAGATTTTAGAAGATACGCGCGGCTACGTGCGTATCTTATAAAATCAGGCGTACTTTTGTTCGCGCCTGCTGAGCGAACAAAAGTATGTGCTCGCGCAACTTTTTAAAATCTGCCCCTTAGTGTGTGGCATCAGAAACGGTCTCTAACAGAGAAACAAAACCGGAGCTCTTCACAGTGGAACCGTTCAGATTGCCATCTTGGAAAGCTCCCCATAGTATATATTTTTAATATAAATGAAAGGTTTTCATGAGATAGGTTGTGTCGTGAAACATTTTATTTAAGTATATATTTAAGGAAACATACATAAATTATCAAAATACATTTCGTTCATTTAACCTTTAACCTCTGGTTTGCTAATAGACTGAATTACTGTGTCATGAAATTATGTTTGTCTAAAAAGTGTGTCACCAACATGAAACGTTTGGAAAGCTCTGTCCTAACCAATCTAACCAATGCAATATCCTGGAGTCCAATAACTCCCGCTATATACAATGGGAACAGGAAATAATTAAAGCTGATTCAAAAGACAAAAAAATATAAGAAATATTATATCTGACAGCTTAGTAAAGGTAAGAGAAAAGTATATATTCCCCTATTACTTCTTACTCTCAACTCCCAGGCAGGGGCATAGGGTGACTGCTGAAGTTGGTGGTACACCAGAAACTTTGCTGCTGCCAGGTGCCCTAGAACACAGTCCACTCTCTTGTGAACATTACTTTCTTTGATGCTAAAAGCCTAACAATTTTATGCTAACAGCAACCCAATTCTTGGAAAATTAGGTAAATCCATCCCTTAAAATAATTGCCTAATCTACTAACAGCAGTTACATTAAAATATGTGAATGAAAAAAATATTTTCTGCAAGAATATTCAAAATCATTTTCTGCATGCAAATGAAATTTAAATGTCTGTTTATAATAGAAATGAGAAAGAGAGGACCATAATGCAGTAAAAGCCAGTGATGATAAATCAGTTCCATCATTTTCACGTAAAAACTGGACCTTTGAAATACAGACAAACCCTCACCAAATGTAAAATAGAAACAAGCCAACAAAACTGTACTGGAAATCAGACTATATTATTATTCCTCACAAAACATCAAGCAATAAAATCATTCATAATATTTAAACCATGCTAATAAAAAGAATGTCTACACTGCTGATGAGCATCCAATAATTAAAAAAAAAACTTGCATAAATTTGTTCTAATATTTCCCAAACATCAATAAAATATTTTATAACATCTGATACATAAAACATCCAATAATAGAAAAATATTCTAAAATTCCCCCCCCCCCAAAAAAACAAAACAAGCAATAAAATATTTCAAAACAATTAAAACATCAAATTGCACCCAATAATTTGCCACACATGCGCATCACAGACAGACCCTTATCTAACATGGAATAAGGGTCTACAAATTAGAAAGAGAAACATGCAGGCAAAACTAAAATGAGAAGCCAGAGAAACCAGACTCTGTGAATACTGAAGAAAAAGCAAACTATATGCACATTCCCAAAGATAACATATTCCAATTGCTAAAAGGATAATTATTTTGCCTTTGTTGTCTGATCTCATTTTCTAATCAGTTGGTCCAAGTGTCTTTTTTCCCCTTGTCTGTCTTTTCCTTAATCGTTTTTCAGGGACTCTTTTATTCTTTCTGTTTCTTCCCTCTCCTCTTGTCTTCTTTTTTTTCTCCGTATATACACAAAGTCTCTCTCTCACATGCTTGCTCTCACCCACAAACATTTTCTCTCACAGGATCCCACTCTTGCATTATCTCTCTCACATACACAAAGGCTCCCACTCTCATATGCTCTCTCTCTTGCAAGCTTTCACTCTCCCATGCAATCTTTCACATGAAAGCTCCCATTCCCACATACACACACAAACTCTCATTCTTACACGCTTTCATTCACACAGAGGCTCCCACTCCCAAACACACAAGCTCTCACACTCATATGCTCTTACATGCATGTTCCCATTCCCACAAACACACACACAGGCTCTCACTCTCACATGCTGTCTCACACACAAGCTCCCATTCCCCCTCAGACACACACAGGCTCTCACTCTTACATGTTCTCTCACACACAAACACACAGGGCCATATGTTAATACCTACACGCGGGCGTACATATGTGCATGCAACCCGGCGCGCACAAATGTACACCCAATTTTATAACATGCGTGCGCAGCCACGCGTATGTTTTAAAATCCGGGGTCAGTGCACGCAAGGGGGTGCACAATAGTGCACTTTGTCCACACCGAGCCCTTTGGGAGCCCTGCTGGCTTTCCCATGTTCCCTTCAAGGAAGTTCCGAAATCAGAGCGGCCTTGGAGGGAACTTTCCTTCCGCCCCCCCCCCCCCACCTTGACTTCCCTTCCCCTACCTAACCCGCCCCACAGCCCTACCTAAAAAACCCTCTAACCTTTATTTTATAAGTTGCGCCTGCCTCTGGTCAGGCGTAGGTTGCGCACACCGGCCAATTGCCTGCGCGCGATCCCCCAGCACAGCGGCAAAGGCCGCTGTGCCAGAGGCCTCAACTCTGCCCACGACCCGCCCCCACCCCACCCCTGCCCCACTCCTTGCCCACCCATTCAGTAAAGCCCTGGGACTTACACGCGGCCTGTGGCTTTATGCGCGCAGCCAGGCCTTTTGAAAATAGGCCTGGAGTGCGTAACCCCCCCTACGCACGTAATTCTTCCTGGATTTACGTGCAGAGGGCTTTTAAAATCTGCCCCACAGGCTTTCACATGCAGGCTCCAACTCCCATACATACATACAAAAACAGGCTCTCATTCTTACATGCAGGCTGCCACTTTCTCAAATACACACAGTCTCTCACTCTCACATGCTTTCTCTCACATGCAGTCTCCCATTCCTCCCCACAGACACACATCTCTCTTTCACAGCTTCATATTGCCACACAAACACACAAGCTCTAACATGCTCTCTCTCTCTCACATGTAGGCTCCCATTCCCATACATACGTACACACACACAGGCTCTCATTCTCACATAAGTCTCCCACTCCCACACACCCATACACTCCCTCTTACCTACAAAGAGGCTCTCACTCCCATATGCTCTTTCTCTCTTTCTTTCACACCCACATATAGGCTCTCACACCCACATACTTTCTCTCTCTCATACGTACACACTCAGGATGCTCCCATTCACCCCCTCCAAGCAGGCCCCCATTCACACACATACACCACCAGGAAGGCTCCCATTCACCCCAAACAGGTAGGCTAACAGTCATATTACACACACCCACACCCAGGCAGGTTACCATTCACACAACCCAGGCAGCTTACCATTCCCTCTCACACACACACTCACAACCAGGCTGGTTCCTATTCACTCACATACACAGACAAAACACAGGCAGGTTCCCTATTGGGTCTGGAAGGCTGCCAGCAGACCTGATCCTACCGGCAGTCGAGAATAGGCCTGGGAGACCTAGAAGAAGAAGGAACCCGTTCTCCCACTGCTGCTTTTGTGCCTGCCCCGTGCTATTCCAAAGCTGCAGGGCTAGCACTTTATGTATGCTGATTTCATGATGCACGAGATCAACAAAGAGCATATTGGCCACACGTGGTTTGAAAGCTGGCACACTAGAAGTGGGAGAACAAGTTTCTTCCTCTTCTTGACCTCTGTGGCCTCCCGGACCTCTTCTCTCTTTGGCCACCGGTAGAATGGGGTCCATCGGCGGCCTCCCGGGCCTTTTTCACCTCTCTGTCACTGGCGAGATGGGGTCCGCCGGTGGTCTCATGGGCCTCTTTCTTTTCTCTATTGCTGTTCTCCTAGATGTGCATGCAGTTGGTGGTGCACAACACACCCCGTTTTAAAGTTGGTGGTGCCTGTGCACTATGGACACTATGCTCATGCTCCCAGGTAGGGCTGCCAACTGGCTTCAGGTTTTCAGGACAGGTTGATCGAGTCCTGGTTTTACTCTCCCTGCATGCAGGTATTTATAGTCTTGCTTTTCTTAGGGAATGCAATAGAGAAATCAGAATAAGTCCCAGCATGCAATGGGGTAAAACCAGGACTGGATCAACCTGTCCTAAAAATCTAGAGCCAGTTGGCAAAAATACTCCAAAAACATATTAGAATGGACTCATCAAAAATGTGTGAACCCATAGAAGTCTGTTGTAATAAATGGAAAACCTAATAAACTTTTATTTGAAAAAAAAAAAAGTTAATCTTCCTGGACTAGGGAGAAAGACATCATAGCGCATGTCACTGATGTCCCATCCATGTTGGCATGCAAGTCAGTGGCTTTTCATTAGTCAGTCAGGAATAGAGCAGTAACATGCAATTCCTGCAATTTTAAAGTGTGAAATACATCCACATGGACATGCAAAGTCTAGTAAAGTTCTTTTGACTTATATAGCAAAGTTCATGCTGTAGGAACATATCCTGAAATAATTGCCCAACAAAATTCTGCCTTTTTAAAAGGAATAGGAAAAGTGAGTGACAATTACTCTTCTGGTTCTTTTCTACCTTCCATGCTTGCCTTCATCCTTCTACTTGTTGGATCCCTTTATGGAAGCTGAGAGGGATTTCTATCATTTAGTTTTCTTTCACAGTGTGGCTGATTGATGTCGCGACCAGGTTTCCTGGATCCTATCAGCAGCTGTTTATATGAAGGCAGTTTCCCCTGAGTGATACGTAACTGCTACAGCTCCCTCAATGCTTTCCTGTAAAGTAGGTACAGCAGACAACAAATGCTTGTGTGTCCCACATGAGGCTATATTTCCCACTGTCTCTGCCCTTTCAGTCCTGTACTGCTCTGTTGTCAGATATGGAAGGGTTTAGTAATGATTATTTTATTTAAGGAAAAGGTATCAATTGCCATATGAGGTGCCAGTGTTGTACCTTAATGGGAAGAACACTTATTATTCAATTATGGAGAAGGTAGATTACTTTCAGGCCGATACAGTAAGGACGCGTTAGAAAGAGTGTGGCAGTGCCGGGCGCACCCTTGTTTGCCGCACGCACAGTTTGGATCAAATACCGTTCGATACAGTATTTAAATGGCACGCAAATGCAAGCCACGTCCAAAGCGCGTCCAAGAAGCGTCCATGAAGCGCAATCCATTTTACTGTATAGAGCGCCTATCCTCGGACGACCAGCCGGGTGCTCAGGTCACGGCATGCGTTCATGCACATTCGCTGCCATGAGCGCCCGCCGTGACCTCGGACGTCCAGCTGGGCGCTCAGGTCACAGCGTGCATTCAAGCACCCTCACCGGCAGGGGCTGCTGGAACCCGCTTCGCATGGGGAGCACCCGATCCGCCCCGGGCTGCTGAAGCCGCTCTCGCTCTTGCCGCCGGCTGCCCCCGGGAAGAGGGGGAGAGAGGGCTGGGGCTGCTCCGGAGATCGGCACCCATGGACGCGGCCAAGGCAGGTGAGCGGGGGCTGGGGGAAAGTTTGCCCGATCCTGTTGAGTGCAGGTTTTATCAAGCACAACAATGCTCCACCACCCTGGGTTTGAAAGTTATTTTTCAGAATACTGTTCACATTGCAGTGGAAAGGAGAATGCAGTGATATAGCGGAGAGAGGAACTGGGACGCTTAAAAAAATCTTTCGTCCTTCCAGTGATGGGATTAGTCGCGATCTGAAGAGTGGCTTTCCTGGTGCATTGGAGTTTAGGTTGGGCAGGCAAGAGTTTAGGTTATGCTTGGAAACAACAGGTCCTTCCTTCCTGCTCCGGAGCTGTCAGCACGCCCACACGGGAGACCGGCACCCATGGACGTGACCAGGGCAGGTGAGCGGGGGCTGGGGGAAAGTTTGCCCGATCCTGGCTCCTCTAAAGGTCTTGTCCCGGGGGGGTGAGGGGGTCGTTTGCCCGTGAAATTTCGTCTCTCTGACCTGATGCTCCACACTAACGCAGGGGTAAGGGTAGGTGGTAAATTAGCAGGTTAAACACGCGGCAAAACTGCAGGTTAAAAAGGCGATAATCGGGGTGCACGTTATTGTATGGGAGGGAATTTATTTATTTATTTATTTAAAGGCTTTTATATACCGGAGTTCATGCACTAGTGCATAGCACTTCGGTTTACACAGAACAAGGAACAGAAAATTACATCAAACAGATTGAACAATTAAACAAATATACAATTACATCCAACGATTGGGTATAAATAACATGGCTAACTTAGTAGGAACTTAGAGTTTGAGGTAAAGGAGAGAAATAGTACCAAGTGGTAACAGAACAATGTTAATAGCTAAATAATAAATATAAATGGATTTTTATATTCCACTTTTCAGCACTTCAAAGTATACATCAAAGCGGCTTATATTCAGGTACTATAGGTATTTCCCTATAGTTCTCAGCTGTTTCAGCAAATATGTTGATTTTGCTTTTTTTTTCCCTATCATCAGCATTTTGTACTATTCAATGTTTATTAGCTTGAGCTGTCTATGAAGTTAGCATGAGTCTCATCTTGAGTCTGTAGAACTCTAGGTGGAACCTTACCTCATGTTTGAGGTACAATAGATAATTCAGCAGAACTAAAAGTGACTGACACAACTTGTGACATTTTATAATTGCAAAGTATGTCATGAATTATTAAAACATTTTACCAATGACATAAACATTTACATATCCTCAGTCTGAATATGCATTTCTGTCTCTCTAAAGTTATTTTTATCTTCCATTTCTTTTCATTCTTTGTCTATGAGAAAGGTCTTCAGTAAGGAAGCCCTATGTAATTTTCTGAAGTGTTAGGAATTTTGTAAAAGGTTCAGTAACAAATCTGTTCTCAATAATACAAATTTTGAAATATTAAAATATTATAATTTATATTACTGACAATTGTCTTTTGCTTGATGAGGAGCAATAGCCATAAATATTTCTGGTTGAAGCTGGTCTGGTAAAAGCTTGGCTGCATGCTTTATTGCAAGATTGCTTTGTTTATCTTATTTTTTATTTCTCAGTTTTACATATTACAAAAAAACAAAGATATCTTTGACAGAAACATGGGATTTACATATAAGAAATATATTAAACATAATAACATAATCACTCCCTTTAAACAATTCTGTACTCTATTCCCTCATTATTAGCGGTAACTCAAAAGGTATAACAGAGGGAGTTATACCAAGAAGAAAGAAAGAGATTTCTCTATTTATGCTACCCTGAGAACCATATTGTTTTCACCATGCATGGATTTAACTGGTAGAAGATTGTTCTCTCGAGCTCAAAAACAGCCTAAGTTGTTCTGGTCTATAAAATAGAAATATATTACCAGAGTATTTTATGACACATTTTGTGGGGTAACGCAACATAAAATTTGCACCCTTAGCCACCGCCTCTGGGCGCAACTTGATAAACTTTTTCTGCTCAATTGTGTCACTCTGTACAAATCAGGGAATATGCGGATTGTACCTCCAAGATAAAGAATATTAATATTTTTAAGTAATTCTTCATAACAAGCCCCCCTGTCGTATTCAGAAAAGAAAGAGACAAAAAGAACAGTTCTTTCTATAACTTCAAACCCTGAACTTTCTAGGAATTCAGACAAATTATTAAAGTTCCTCATGTCCCCTGTTGGGGATACCTGTATCTCTGTGTCTGTTGTTGCCTTTGTTAGGGAAACAAGATTTTCTTAACCGCTGGTATTTGTTCCTCTGGGATCTTCAGAATTTCTTTTAAGTATCTTTTAAAAGTTATCAGCGGTATCTCTCCAACCACCCGTGAAAAACTCAAGAGTCTTAAATTTAATTGTCTCAAATAATTCTCTACCGTCTCTAATCTATGCAAGATTGATGTTTGTTCTCGTGCTTTTATAATATTAGCATCAGTTTCCACCTTTAAACTTTCTTTTACCTCTACCAGGGCTGTGTTTTGTTCTTCTTGTCTTTTTTCATAATCCATTTCCAGGGCATCTATTCTCTTGTTGGTATCCTCCACACAAAGAGACTGTTCATTGTGCCCAAGCACAAGCTTCGCTATAAAGACCCAAATGGACTCCAGTGGGATAACAGCCATTTTTTTTTTTTATTTCCAGGGGTTTCAAAACCAGGCCTCTGTTTAACTCCATTCTATTCGCTCTCGATGTTCTCTGGTGTAGCCTGATCTCTCCACTCGCTGCACCCACTCCAACCTCGTCTGAGGGAGCTGAGGTTTCCAGGGTCCTCTCCCAGTCCACAGCAGCGTTGCTCAACCCAGCTGCCAAAGTTTGCTCGGTGGATTCACTCCCCTGCACCCTTGGCTGTTCTTCGCTGTTGGGAGGAAAGGTTTCTGGCTGCATCCGCAGCTCTAGAGGACTGAGTGTTATCTCCCCAGGCGGTGTCGGGGCTCCCCTCCCCTCTGTCCCATCAGCGGGGCTCAAATTCCTCCTCTCCACTATGGGGGATGCATATTCAGATATTATCTGCTGTCTAGGAGGGAGCTGGGGTTCAGCTGGGAAGTCCCACACTCTCCCTTTTCTCTTATGAGGCATCAGGTAAGTAAATAAGCCAGAAAAAGCAAAGAGAAAGTTGGAGTGTTCAAACAAGCATCCGTTCAGGGATCCATCTTGTTTTCCCCCCCTGCAAGGTTGCTTTTTAACAACTTATGCTAAAAAATTATATTGCAAATGTTCTCCGTTGACAAGCAGGGCTGAATTAGTCATGACATGTGAGGGTGACATTATCTGATGGCACCAGGTTCTTCATTCTAAGCTCATGTAGCTTTTGCTCTACTGAGCATGTGTAGGAGTTCCCATTTGGGCATTGCCTTGTGAGCCCCTCAGTATTTTTTCATCCAAGCATCAGCACAGACATGTATCTTAACTCTGTCAGTTTTTCTTTAAATGATAGCTCTTACTATCTTCAATTTTATAACTTTTTGCAAATACTATTGTGACAGGGATATGCCAGTCTCTAGCATTTTCCCTATGGGGTTTTGATATTTTTTGCCGGAAGGAAGGACATTCAACTAGTATCCCAAAGGACTGGAATTGGAGATCTTTTGACCCATTTGACCAATTGAAAGATTTGATGAACAGAAGGAAGTAGACATTTGAGCCCCTAACACAAGAGTCTTGTGTTTTGATAGCTGACTTACATTTGAAGATTTTGATTTGTTGAAACCTTCTTTTAGATATTTTGGTTGGGGATATTTTCAGAGATCAGTTCATGCCTGAACTGGAACTACACTCTAGTTATTAAGGATGTGCATATGTCTTTTTTTTTTTTTTTTTTGGTGCCATTTCATTTTTTGTTTTGTGGGTGGGCCATTTCGGTCCACCCCCGAATCAGAATTTTTTTTTGTGTATACTTTCATTTAAAAAAAAAACCCACCCCAACCCTTCAGACTTAATTAAATGCAACACCCCCCCCCCCCCCACACACACACACACACACACCTGCCTGATCCCCCCAAAGACTAACCAAAATTCTCTGGTGGTCCAGCGGGGGGCCAGGGAGTGATCTCCTGCTCTCAGTTGGTCAGCTGCCAGTAACCAAAATGGCACAGGCCATCCATGGCTCCTACCATGTGACAGGGGCCGACCAATGGCACAGGTAGCCCTTGTCACATGGTAAGGGCAAAGGGCCGTTGGCGCCATTTTGGTTACTGGCAGCCGACCAGCTGAAAGTGGGAGATCACTCCCAGGCCCCCCGCTGGACCACCAGGGACTTTCGGTTAGTCTTTGGGGGGGGGGGGAGTGAGTGGGGGTCATTGCATTTAATTAAATCTAAAGGATTGGGGGCAGGTTTTTAGATGTTTTCATTTTCTAGGTGTGCAATTTTGGGGGAAAAAAAGGAAAACCACTTGAAATTTTGTGGGTTTTCCTTTATTTTTTTCCCTTCCCAAAATGCAACGAAATGGGAAATATCATCTTTATTTCCTATTTCGTTGCAAATGAATGCACATCCCTAATAAATATTGCAAATCCTGGTTTAGCCATAACACACAGCTATTGCCGGCATAACATGAGGAAAAAAGGTGTAGTTAAATCCTGAGATAGTATGCATTATGTTGAGCACCCCACATTTTCATTTACTCCCCCACTTGATTAAGTTTTTAAAATTTGCATATACATCTCACAATGTATTATTTATCACATGCGTTATGGTGTTAACACAGGTGTTAGGGCTCTAGCACCCAAGATAAGGCCCTAACATGATTTGAAAAATGACTCCCTTAGTCAGAAAAACTATCTCCATATTATTCTCTGTGTCTTTACTGACATCATGAAAAGAGGATGATGTGTAAGTATCAGTTTCCCAAAAACTTAGAAATAACTTTCCAATATCCAGAAGCCTATCTCTTTCTGGAAGGTCTTTACTGGATAAGTAGCAAAAGTTTTTTTTTCTATCGATAACAACTTTTAACTTGTAAGCAATTTGTGTAAAGTACTGGTTAAGTGAATTGAATTCCAATTTATATAAAAAGTTTCAACCTGATAAAATGGGAAACTGCTACATTAAATATGAAAAAAAAAAAAGAGTATGTTTTGAGAATGCTGGCATCTGTTATCTGGGGTACAATCAACAGTGTTCTGCCCATAATAAATTAGAAAAGAAAAAAAAGGATATTTTCAAAATGGAGCAGATTTTCAAAGGGGTACGTGCGTAAGATATGCGCGTACCTCCCGAAAACCGTCCCCAAGTTCCTCCTGCGTGCGCTGAGCCTATGTTGAATAGGCTCGATGGCGCGTGCGCAAGCCCCAGGACGCTCATAATTCCTGGGGCTTTCCTGGAGGGGCGTGTCAGGGGTATGTCGGGGGGGGGGGGGGGGCATGTCACGGCGGTGCATCATCCGGGGGTGGGGCCGTGGGAATGGTTCCGGCCCGGGGGCATTTCGAGGGCGTGGCCGAAGCCTCCGAAACTGCTCCCAGGCTGGGGAATCATGCGGCTGGCGCGCGCGAGTTACGCGTAACTTGTCTAACAAAGGTAGGGGGGTTAGATAGGGCTGGGGGGTGGGTTAGGTAGGAGAAAGGAGGGGAAGGTGTGAGGGGGTGGAGAGAATGGAGGCAGGCTGCGCGGCTCGACGCGCTCAGGCTGCTGATTTTGCACAGCCTTGCGCGTGCCGACCCCGGATTTTAAAGGATATGCGCGGCTACGGGCATATCTATTAAAATCCGGTGAACTCTTGTTTGCGCCTGGTGTGCAAACAAAAGTACGCGTGGGCGTACTTTTTTAAAATCTACCCGAATATGTGTATTTTAGCTCTCTTAACCATCCCATTAGTAAAAGCAGCAAGACTAACACAGGTGAGGGAGTGTTTCCTATCACTGATGGGTCCCATTCTATGGAACACCATGCCCCTAGAACTAAGACTACAGAGAGATTTCAAAATGTTCAAAACAAACCTCAAAACATGGCTTTTCAAACAGGCTTTTTACAAAGAGAACGTTGAAAACAGATAAGGAAGAGCCAGCATAAATCACCTAACACATAACCTCCAGGTACCAACCTGGAAATTATCTTTATCACACTGTTAAGTGTAAATAACAATAAACCGTAGGTACCCACCCAAGAGACAGGTACCAATAGATATCTTACGGCAGGAAACAGAGAGTAGGATTAAATGGGCAATTTTCTCAGTGGAAGGGAGTGGACAGTGGAGTGCCTCAGGGATCTGTATTGGGACCCTTACTGTTCAATATATTTATAAATGATCTGGAAAGAAATATGACGAGTGAGATAATCAAATTTGCAGATGACACAAAATTGTGCAGAGTAGTTAAATCACAAGCAGATTGTGATAAATTGCAGGAAGACCTTGTGAGACTGGAAAATTGGGCATCCAAATGGCAGATGGAATTTAATGTGGATAAGTGCAAGGTGATGCATATAGGGAAAAATAACCCATGCTATAATTACACAATGTTGGGTTCCATATTAGGTGCTACAACCCAAGAAAGAGATCTAGGTGTCATAGTGGATAACACATTGAAATCGTCGGTTCAGTGTGCTGCGGCAGTCAAAAAAGCAAACAGAATGTTGGGAATTATTAGAAAAGGAATGATGAATAAAACGGAAAATGTCATAATGCCTCTGTATCGCTCCATGGTGAGACCGCACCTTGAATACTGTGTACAATTCTGGTCACCGCATCTCAAAAAAGATATAATTGCGATGGAGAAGGTACAGAGAAGGGCTACCAAAATGATAAGGGGAATGGAACAACTCCCCTATGAGGAAAGACTAAAGAGGTTAGGACTTTTCAGCTTGGAGAAGAGACGACTGAGGGGGGATATGATAGAGGTGTTTAAAATCATGAGAGGTCTAGAACGGGTAGATGTGAATCGGTTATTTACTCTTTCGGATAGTAGAAGGACTAGGGGACACTCCATGAAGTTAGCATGGGGCACATTTAAAACTAATCGGAGAAAGTTCTTTTTTACTCAACGCACAATTAAACTCTGGAATTTGTTGCCAGAGAATGTGGTTCGTGCAGTTAGTATAGCTGTGTTTAAAAAAGGATTGGATAAGTTCTTGGAGGAGAAGTCCATTACCTGCTATTAAGTTCACTTAGAGAATAGCCACTGCCATTAGCAATGGTTACATGGAATAGACTGTTGGAAACAGGATGCTGGGCTTGATGGACCCTTGGTCTGACCCAGTATGGCATTTTCTTATGTTCTTATGTTCTTAAATAGTTTATAACGATTCAATTGTTACCGATTATTAATGGCACCTTCATTGTAAAGTTTTTGCTATTTTTTTTCTATTTGTGCCCTATTGTAAACCGTTATGATGGTAAATAACGTAATGACGATATAGAAAAACGTTTAAATAAATAAATAAATAAATGTTAAGAGCTTTTTATTAATCCTAGTTGTAGAAACCAATAGAGAATATTAGAAAATAACAAACCTGAAATAGTGATTTTGTAGTAGTCGTTTAGAGGACAATTTGCAAATCAATCTAGCCATGTTAAAAAGGATTAATGCATGAAGATTGCCCTCCTTACTCATACTTTGCTACTATGTAGACTATTTGAAAATTAATCCCTCAGAGAATAATGTGGAGATAATTTTGATGTGAATCTTTTGGCTGCATGTGTTTCTAGGAACAAAATTATTCAATATCCTTTCTCCACCTTCTCCTTCCCCCTGCCCCTATTCCACCCCTCCCCCCTCTCCCCCAGTATCCCATGTTACAGTAGCTTAGCCAGTATAATATATTTTCCTCTAACCTTTTCACACTGTATTTTTGTTTTTATTATTGACACTCAGGTTTGATGGTTTTCCAGTTGGGAACATAATGAAGGTAAACGTGATTACGTCAGGTAGAAATTATTATTATCACTTTTGTTATTATTATATTCTTTTTTTGTTTGGTACAAGCACTTTTTTCTGTGAACCACAATCAGTGCAGCACAATTATAAATGTTCTCTTTATAGCACGCTGAGCCGGATTTACCATGGCTTTTCTTCTGTTCTGTGCCTATTGGGAAATAAAGCTTAGAAAACCAGGACCTCTCTTTATTAGTGTGAGATTCCTTTTGAAGGCAGTGGGCTTAGACTAAAACCCACCAGACCTGGCAGTGTCAACCTATGGAACAAAGACTGAGTGTAGAAGCAGAGCTATCTCATATGCTTACTCTTGCAGACAAGGATTAATCAGATTGCTGAACGGTGTGGGGAAACTTAAAGGGTTCCTGTCCATACTCTGACTGTTCTTTGAAGACAATAAAGCAATTATTCAGTAATGCTAGTACTACGTTTTAAAGGAGACCAACCAGTGATATATTTCAGTCTACTACTGTAAATGAACATTATAATTACTTATGCATATCCACAAAACCTCACTAGTCCCAAAAAAAGGGAAATAAAATTGCAGATACACCAACAGAAAAAAAATCTAATGCCTGCAAATTTAAAGAAATTTTTAAACAAATTGAGCCATATATACATACTGTATCTCATGTGGATCATCCTGTTCCTTTTCTTATCAGGCTATAATGGGCACAGTTTGGTACAATCCAGTGATTGCTCAGCTATATTGTTTGCAAGGTTGCATGGACTGCTTGTCATCTAGTGTGATATATGCAATTTTATGTCCTTGCAATAAATTATATGTTGGTCAGATTAAACACCCTGTCAAAATGAGACTTACAGAGCATCATAGTTCTTTAAACATCAGCAAGACATAAGCACGTTTGGTCTCTCCCTTTTTAAAATACCAGCATACGTTTGATCTTTATCTTAATCTTTATTAAAATTTATGGATCGCCTTGTGCACAGGGCCCTAGGTGATTTACAAAAATACAAACATAATAATAAGATATAAAGTGATGATCTCAGATGGATTTATTGATTGATTTAAAAAACTTATATTACACCTATTTGCAGCACCTCTGTTCTAGGCGGATTCTTTTGTAACAATTTTTTTACATCTATAAGGAGAGGAGACCATTTAGCTTTCTTGAAATTTCAGGAGCAATTTTAGATTTTTCATCTTGAGACTGTACACTCAGTAGAACATAATGAAGAAATTGATTTGGATACTTTAATTGAGATGAATGCTTCTTTAACTACTGGTGTGTCATCAGCATGGTTTAGGTTGAGCTATGTCATAATATTGCATTTCATTGGTTGTATGTGATGTTAAATATGCATTGTGCTTGTTTCATAGTAAAGACACTTAACTATGCAAGCATGAAATGTGCCCTCTAGTCACTTCCGAAGCTTCCCCTGATACATGGATCTGCATTGGACTGCTATTGTACTAAATCTTCAGTCTTGCACTTTTAATGATTTGGACCTTTAATTTTACATGGTATATTTGATTCCTTGGATTTCCATCTACTTCTGTGCTAGAAAAGTACTTTGGAATTTTAAAAAGTTTAAACAATTATTTAAAAAAATCAAAATGTTATTATGGATCGATGATTGGTATTTATGGATCTATGTGAGGAGCTATTGGCTAATACACTAGGTTTCTAATATGATGATCCACATATGGCAAGACTTGTTTTAAAAAATTCTTATTTTGAATTTGTAGGAATTCTATTTTTTTGTTGGCTTTGTAATTACTTGCCATATAACACTGATTTTACAAGCATCATGGGTTTTGCTTTACATTTTTACAAAGATCTTCTTTTTGTAAACTAGTGGCTTATTAAAATGTTCCTTATCCAGCCTAGCTATGATAAATTAAATTACAAAAAAAGATAACAGTAACTTTCTTTTGAACTAATCAAAAATACAAAACCCAATACCACTTGACTCAAAAGAAACAATGTCCCCAAAGAAAGAGAGCCAGTGAAAATCTAAAAATAACTATGATGGTATCATAATGACCTCTTCATGAAACATAAGGCAGTTGCAAAGCATTAAAATATGTGAATAAGATCTGGTTATAATCATCTACCATTATGGAATTTAGACATAAGAACATAAGAAATTGTCATGCTGGGTCAGACCAAGGGCCCTTAAAGCCCAGCATCCTGTTTCCAACAGAGGCCAAACCAGGCCACAAGAACCTGGCAATTACCCAAACACTAAGAAGATCCCTTGCTACTGATGCAATTAATAGCAGAGGCTATTCCCTAAATAAACTTGATTAATAGCCATTAATGGACTTCTCCTCCAAGAACATATCCAAACCTTTTTTGAACCCAGCTACACTAACTGCACTAACCAATAACCATATACTCTGGCAAAATATTCCAGAGCTTTATTGTGCGTTGAGTGAAAAAAGAATTTTCTCCGATTAGTCTTAAATGTGCTCTTGCTAACTTCATGGAATGCCCCCTATTCCTTCTATTATTCGAAAGTGTAAATAACCGATTCACATCTACTCGTTCAAGACCTTTGATGCAACCGTCGCTGTCCGATGACTTCACTCTGCCTAGCTTTCTTTTTCTGCGACTCCTCCTGCTCCCTGTGGACGTCTGGCTGCCACAGCATCTGCCCACCATCCTCTTCAGCGTCCGCGGACCAGCTTGGGTGCTGCCTCCCGCCATGCTCCTCAGGTACCTTAGGGTGCGCGCGCGGCACAGCCCTCATTCTTATTTCCTCTATGGCGCGAACCTCAGGGGCGTCCCCTGTGATGAAGTCATGCTGCCTGGATATTTAAGCCTGTTGTTTATTGCTAGCCTCTGAGTTAGCAAAGGATTTCCTACGGATGGGATTCGCTCTCCGTACCCAGCTACTCTGCCTCCAACTTTTATTTGGACTCTTTGCTGTTAACGAGGTACCCACTCCTCGGGGGCCTTTCTGCTTCTTTCAGGTCGCTATCAGGAACCGGTACTCGCTCCTCGAGGGCCCATGTCCCCTGACTCGCTTCCTGTGTCCATCTCCTATTCTACTTGGAAGAATTCACTACAGACACCATCTGTGAGTTTTACTACCATCTACTCCTCATAGCTGTTTCCCTGGAACAAGGTACTCGCTCCTCGAGGGCCTGCCTCTGTTCCAGCACCAGTGCCATCTTCTGCAGAGAACTGCTGCGTGAGTACTTGGCAACGAGTCTCTGTGCCCAGGGATCTGATATTCACTCCTCGAGGGCCAGCTCTCCCTATCTCTGGGCTTCTCCATACTGGGGACTCTGTGAATATCTCAGTGTATTCATTTTCTCAGTTCTTCTTCCTACAGCACTGCTACCGGAGAAGCCGCTGTTCCAGCACCCTGTGGAATACTAGCCCAGCCCTGCTCCATCTACTCACTACCACCACCTCTGGTGGCTTCACAAACTGTCTAATAAAATATATAATCTGTGTTTCTGTGTCCAGAGCTGAACCTGACCTGTGGCCCCTGTGCCACAATGTCCAAGGGTCCACCCAAGGATCCAAGGGTCCATCCAAACCCTACAAAACATAACAGATTGTTATCTCCATGGATCCAGCACAGCTCAATGCTCTGCAGGCCATTACGGGCCTGGTCTTGCGCAATGCTGAACAACAAGACGCATTGGAGAAACTCACTTCTGCGTTTCATCAGCTACATGCACAGAAGAATCAAGGCGCTACTTCCAGTAATGAAGGTCAGTTACCTGAAGTAACTATAAAGACAACTGTATGTCTGGCTGCTCTACTTCATTTCTCTGGAGAGATTCAAAGGACTAGATATTTCCTAAATCAGTGCTGCATGCATTTTTCAATACAGCCTTCTCACTTCCCCATGGCCTATGCCAAGACTACATAAATTCTATCTTATCTTGATGGAAGGGCCTTGTCTTGGGCCTTAATGCTGTGGGAATGTAAGGATCCAATTTTTCAGGATATTGATGGATTTTTTGATTTGTTTAAGTCCGTCTTTGACGGTCCTGCTCGAGTGACTGTTGCTGGTTCTACCTTGGTGGACCTAAAGCAAGGCAACCGACCACTGGCTGATTTTGCAATTGAGTTTAAGACTCTTGCTATGGAACTATGCTGGGATTCCAAATGCCTGAAAACCCTTTTCTTCAGAGGTCTGGATACTTGCTTGAAAGATGAGTTGGCCGCTCATGAGACACCTGATTCGCTGGATGAACTAGTGGCTTTGGCTACTACAATTGACCACCAGCTCCATGATAAGGTGAAAGAGCTCAAGCCTACCACTAGACTGGTTCAGAAGGAGGTTTGTGCTAAACCTGCACTCCAGACAGTCCCAGCAATACCTGTCACCAGTGGAGAAGAACCAGTGCAACTTGGTCGCAATCACCTGACTTCAAAAGAGAGAAGACTTCGGAAGAGGCATGGCCTGTGTATGTACTGTGGACAGACTGGTCACGATGTCCCAACATGCCCAATTTGTCTGGGAAACAAACGGGCCTAAGTCCTGCGGGAGGACTGTTCTTAGGCCTTACCACGACCTCTCCTCCGCTCTCTCTCCCAGTCTCCTTGATCTGCAGACCATCTGAAGCTCAAACTCTTGCCCTGGTGGATTCAGGGGCAGGAAGCAACTTTATACTTCGATGCCTAGTGGAACACTTGAGGATTCCCCTCGTCACTTTGGAAGTTCCACTGCTCTTATCCTCCATCCATCGAGAGCCTTTGCCGGGTGACGTAACCTGGCATACTGGACCAGTAATCCTTCGCACTGGAGCCCTCCATAGAGAATCAATTTCTTTCTTTGTGCTGGAGAAGGCGAGGCATCCTATCATTCTGGGGTTACCCTGGTTGCAATCGCACCAGCCTCAATTCAACTGGGCCACCTTGGAACTCTCCCGCTGGGGCCCAGGTTGTCATGGAAAGTGCCTTAAGGAGGTGTCTCCTGTCCTCTGCATGCCTATGACTCCAGTGATGCCAGGACTGCTGCCTCAATACACATCATTAAGTGATGTGTTCTCCAAAGAAGCTGCTGACATTCTTCCTCCACACAGGTCATACGACAGTGCCATAAGGCTGAAACCTAACACTGAACCTCCTAAAGGACATGTCTATCCTCTCTCTGCCATAGAGAACAAGGCTATGTCTGAGTACATCGAGGAGAATTTACAGAAGGGATTCATTAGACCATCAAAGTCTCCAGCCAGCGCAGGTTTCTTCTTTGTGGGGAAGAAGGATGGTACCTTGCATCCTTGTATCGACTATCGAGGTCTGAATGAGATCATGATCAAAGACCTATACCCCCTGCCTTTAATCTCAGAGCTGTTCAATCGGCTTCAAGGTGCCAAAATATTCTCGAAACTTGACTGAAGTGGGCCTACAACTTAGTTCGCATTCGCAGTGGCGATGACTGGAAAACAGCCTTCAACACTCGAGATGGTCATTTCGAGTACTTAGTGATGCCTTTCGGCCTGTGCAATGCACCTGCCGTGTTCCAGAACATGATGAACGACATCATGATGAACGACATCATGACCTGTGGTACAAGAATGTCGTGGTATACCTAGATGATATCCTGATATTTTCTCAGGATTATCTACCCATCTAGAGGACGTCAAACAAGTACTAAGAAAACTACGAGAACATCGGCTCTACGCCAAGCTATCCAAATGTGATTTCCATAATGACTCTGTGCCTTTTCTTGGCTACATTGTGTCTAAAGATGGCTTCCAGATGGATCCCCAAAAACCCGAGAGTATTAAAAATTGGTCCCAACCTACCAGCCTGAAGGCCCTGAGACAATATTTGGGGTTCACCAATTATTATAGAAGCTTTATAAAGAATTACTCTTCTTTAACTGTGCCCTTAACTGCAATGACCAGGAAGGGGGCCAATGATTCTAAATGGTCTGCGGAGGCCATTTCCACATTCAAGAACTTAAAGATTGCCTTTTCCACCGAACCATGCCTGCGTCAACCAGACCCCAACAAGCCATTCATTGTAGAGGTTGACGCTTCTGACGTCGGTGTGGGGGCTGTATTGAGCCAAACCGGAGACTCCAAAGCATTACATCCCTGCTCTTTCTTCTCACAACTTTTCTCTCCAGCAGAGAAGAACTATGGGATCAGAGATAAAGAGCTCCTGGCTATTAAGTTGGCATTCAAGGAATGGCTGCCTTGGCTCAAAGGCGCCCAACATCAAATTACTGTGTTTATGGATCATAAGAATCTAGATTATCCCCACCATACGCAACGTCTTAACCATAGACAAGCCAGATGGTCCTTATTTTTTAACAGTTTTAACTTTGTGCTCAAATATCACCCCGGAAACAAGAATTCCAGAGCTGATGCCCTGTCACACTCCTTTCTCTTGGAGAATGTTCCAGAAGAACCTCAGTACATAATCGACCTGAAGAAAGTCATCTTGGATGCTACCTATTCTGTGCCTGCTGGTAAAACCATCGTGCCTAAACATCTCAGAAAGAAAGTGCTCTATTGGGCTCACAATTCCAAGCTGGCTGGCCATCCTGCTCAACGCAGTACCCTGCTGAAGCTCCAGAAGTATTATTGGTGGCCAACCATCAAGGAAGATACATTCTCCTATGTGGCATCTTGTGTCAACTGTGCCAAGCACAAACCTACTTCTGGCAAACAGTGGGGATTGCTGCAACCACTTCCAGCTCTGGAGCAGCCCTGGATGCATATCGCTACTGACTTTGTAGTTGATCTTCCCCCCTCTGGAGGCATTAATACTATCTGGATCACAGTCACCATTTCAGCAAGATGGCCCATTTCATGGAGCTGCCTGGTTTACCTTCAGTCTTGGAGCTTGAAAAGCTCTTCATAACCCACATCTTTCGCCTTCACGGCCTACCGAAGCACATAGTATCGGACCGAGGCTCACAATTCACGGCAAAGTTCTGGAAGGCCTTGTGCAAACTCTTCGACATCTCTCTAGACTATACTTCAGCCTATCCTCCTCAATCAAATGGCCAAACAGAACGGATTAATAGGACCCTGAAAGTTCATTCGGGCCTATGTGAGTTGCCGTCAGAATAACTGAGCCGAACTGTTGCCCTGGGCTGAATTCGCCATTAATTCTCATCCAGCAACATCCACTGGATCAACACCTTTTGAAGTGGTATATGGACATTTACCACCACCACCACTTCCACTGAAGCTCTCAGTGAACTCCCCAGCAGCTCAATCCACTGCTGCTGATATCCATCAATTAAGGACAGATGAAAGAAATGCTACTCAAAGAGAGTGATTGAGCCAAAAGATGTTACGATGCTCACCATTCCCAAGCGCCTATCTTTGAACCTGGAGACAAAGTCTGGCTTTCCACTAAGCCCCTTAGACTGAAGTTACCCTCTACTCGATTTGCTCCTCGCTACTTTGGACCATTTCCAATCCTCTGACGTCTTGGCAACATTACTTGCCAAGACTTAAGAAGATTGGCAAGTGATGTTGCCAATCCAGGGACTTTTTGCAAGTCTTGGGGGAGAGCTCCCTGGTGGTCCAGCGGGGGTCCTGGAGTGATCTCTTGCACTTGGGCTGTCGGCTGCCAGTATTCAAAATGGCGTCGATAGCTTTTGCCCTTACTATGTCACAGGGGCTACCGGTGCCATTGGCCGCCCCTGTCACATAGTAGGAGCACAAGATGGCACCGGCCATCCATTGCTCCTACCATGTGACAGGGGCCGACCAATGGCACTGGTAGCCCCTGTGACATAGTAAGGGCAAAGGCTATTGGTGCCATTTTGAATACCAGCAGCCAACGGCCCGAGTGCAGGAGAATGCTCCAGGATCCCTGCTAGACCACCAGGAACATTTGGCAAGTCTTGGGGGAGGGGGGGTCAGGAGGTGGGGGGTTGTAGTTAATTAAATTTAAAGGGTTGGGATGTTTTGTTTTTTTTAACTTTAACAGGAAACGAATACCATGCGTAATTAATAGATGAATCTGGGTCCCCCGAAAATGGATGTAATGGATTTGGGTCCCGACAAATACGAATACCGAATCGAATGTATCCATCTCTGCTGCACATCCCTAGTGTGCACCCCCTTGCGTGCGCTGACCCCGGATTTTATAACATGTGCACGGCTGCACGCGCATGTTATAAAACCGGGCCTACATTTGTGCGCGCAGGGTAGCACTCACAAATGTAGGCCATACACGTAGGTTTAGAAATCCGGCCCTTAGATTGTAATCTTCAATCAATAGGAAGGGAATTCCATAACTTGGGCCCAGCTATTGCTCTATCTCTGACTTTAGTCAAATGGGCAGACTTAATCAACGGAATTGCTAACAAATCTTTATTTGCTGATTGTAAATTGCACTGTGGCATATGAATCCGTAAAGAAGCATTTAACCATTCTATTTTCTCATTGTTAATTGATTTTTGTATTAAGCAAAGAACTTTGTACTCAATTCTGTATTTTATTGGTCACCAGTGCAAATCTTTCCTAGTAAATGTAATATGATCATATTTTTTAACACCAGTTAAAACTCTTGCAGCAGCATTCTGTAGCAATTGTAGTGGTCTCAGTGTATTATAGGGAAGATCAAAAAGAAGGGCATCACAATAATCAAGCTTTTAAAATATCAGAACTTATAAAATGGTTCCAAAATCGTTAAAATATAAAAACTGTTCATTATTTTAAAAATATGGAGTTTATTAAAACCATATGTGATCATATTACATATAGTCATTTTCAATTTACCCCAGATTTATCAAAATGCATTGATAATGCACACATTAAGAAAAAAGGGCATGTTTAGGAAAATTTTAGAATTACTGGAGAGAGAGAGAGACTGCCTATATACAAGGCCTTCATATTAGTCAAGTATTTATATATTAATGGGAGGTCCATCTAATAGGTCAAGGTGAGGTGTTGGTGGTGCTTTAGGGTTTAGGGGCCAGTTTCTCATGTAGGGTGAGACATAGAAACAGCACAGTATACCTTGGTAAAGATTTGACGTCATTTGGAGTGAGGAAAGTCTCACAAAGAAGAAAAATTGTACTATGTTATATCATCCTAGCTTGATGGTACCCTATTATAGTCCATCAAGCTAGGGTGAGAGAACATTGTAGAAATGGCATCTTTGTGAGACTTTCCTCACTGAAATGATGTCAAATCTTCACCAAGGTGTACTGTGCTGTTCGTTCATCTCTTTTTTGTTTGTTCTATTTCCCTTCCACCCCGCCATCAATCTATTTCCCTTCCACCCCGCCATAGATATTTCATAAAATATTTCCATAAAATATTGCCCCTCATTTTACTAAATCCTTCACAAAATCCTCCCTGATCTCATCCCTCATGATGTAGGACGCGTGCGTGCACTCCGTTTGATGTATCAGTAAGGGCGCGAACCTCGAGGGACGTCATCCGCTTCCAATATAAAAGGTCTCAGTATTCGCTAACGAATCGAGTTAGCAAGGGGATTGCTGGGGATTGCTTCAGCTTTACTCCCAAGCTACTCTTCCTCCTTGGACTTACCAGGGGTACCCGCTCCTCGGGGGCCTCACTCTCTTTTCTTTATTTCAGATTGCAGATAGGAACCAGTACTCGCTCCTCGAGGGCCCATGTTCCTGAGTAGCGGGGGTTCCGGACCGCCACTGAACGACCTCCTGCAGTCGATCTCCTGCCGGCGCTATTTTCCGTACGGAAAACGATTCGCGGCAGGAGATCGCTCCCGGACCCCCGCTGGACCCCCAGGGACTTTTAGCCAGCTTGGGGGGGGCCTCCTGACCCCCACAAGACTTGCCAAAAGTCCAGCAGGGGTCCGGAATGACGTGTTGGTCTATGGCCGCCGCCATTTTGTGGCCGCCATTTTGCAAAATGGCGCCGGCTGAAGACAACACAATTCAATTGCAGGAGCCCGTTCCGCACCGCCGCTGGACCCCCAGGTAATTTAAGGCATTTGGGGGGGGGTCGGGAGGGTGGGGGATTTAATTTAAAGGGTCGGGGGTGGGTTTTAGGGGGTTTTAGTGTGCCGGTTTTCCTGCCATTGGTTTAGGGCAAGTAAGTAAGTTCCTGCCCTCCCCCTTCCCCCGATTTACGATTTTTTAACGATAAATCGGGGGAATTGGTATTGTATCGTGGCCCTAACGATTTTTGACGATTTAAAATATATCGGACGATATTTTAAATCGTCAAAAAACGATTCACATCCCTACTAACTGTACACCCACTACTATACCATGTTAATGTGTGTGAGTGTATATAAATATCACATGTTCAAAGGCAATGCAGTGTCATGCTGTGCTGTAGTGCTGAGACTGCTGACACTGACACAGGCTCCACAAAAATACTGGCAGCCTGGTATGTTTTAGTCTGTGCAGTACTGTCCACTGCTCACCTTGCTAGACTAGTGTCCACTAGTCAGGCAGACAGAGACAAAATCAGTTGCATTACTGCAATTTACCCATACCCTCCTCCCCCAAGGGAGAGAAAGAAAAGCAGGAAAATATTGTTCCCTGCTGATGCCTCAGTGAGTAAAACTAGTGCAGCACAGACTAAAACTACTAGTATCAGCCAAACTGTTTTGGTTTTTTTTTTAATTTGAACTCTGTGAGAGCTCTAATCCACTGCATCCTTCCAACACAAAATTTATAGAAAAAATGCACAGTAATTCCCACACATGCTTAGTCTTCAGGATCAATGTCACCGGATCAAGGGAGTGATAGGCTAGGCTAGAAAAACACTTTGCCACTTTTGTGGTCTCCTTGACAACATGTCCTGACCAGGCTGTGATAAAGCAGAGAGTTTGCACATGACTCAAAGTGAAAGTGGTTGCTATTGTTAAACCTATTCCACTTCCCCATTGATTTCTACGGCCCATAGAATTCAGTGGGACATAGGAATACATGGGAACTAAACAAATGAAACAAACAGGATTTGTTTCATTCATGGGACCCTGCCATTCATTTTGGGGACCTACGAAAAAAAATGGACTCCCATTCATTTTGAGATGCCCATTCATTTTAAAATAATGCACATCCCTATGCCACATGCTATCTTCTGCTGACTAAAAGCTATGTAGTATTGCACTAGTAAATGGCACACATTGTGAAAAAATAATCTCTTTTTCTCACACATAAATTTACACACCCATAGTAAGCAGTAGCCACTGCAGCTGTTAAAAGAAAAACAGATCTCTATGCTACGTGCACACAGAGAGATGTTCTTTCTCCTATCTGTTCAATGATACAATCTCCATATTTGAAAGATTAAACTCCAGTGTTTCCTCTTACATAGTGGTACCTGTGACAAGAAAGAGCCTAGTTCACTTTGCTATCATTTCTCCTTTTTGCCTTTCCATAGTAACTTAGCAATGACAGCAGAAAAAGGCCAAATAGTCCATTCAGTCTGCTCAGCAAGTTTCTTATGGTAGTAACTGCTGCTCCGTGCTGGTTATCCCCAAGCCTTATGTTAAGGATAGTACTATTTACAATTATAACCAAGTAACTATCACACAGCAAAATTCCTGCTAGCAACATTTTTACGAGGTGAGCAGCCTTCCCAATAATTCAGACATTGCTGCTGCTTGACGTTTTTTGCTTTGGGACAACCGTAGAAGCAGTCCTGAGCCCCATTTGTATTTATTTGTATTTATTTTTTTAAATTGAATGGTAATTTCCAAATCTTTCTAAAAATGTTTTCTTTGGCTCTGAGAAAAAGCTTCAGAAGCACAACCTAAAAATATGAAATCCAGCGGAGAAAAGAGGGAACAAAAGCTTTTAGTTTCAGTTTAAAAAAATAAGGAGCTCATTGTCAAGCTCATGAAGATGTCAACTTGGATAGGTTGATTGAAAAAATGTTTGACTTTGATTGGTCCTGCTCTTTCCTTGTCCCTTCTCACCCCAACCTTTCAGTTATTATTTGAGTAAAAAAAAAAAAAACCTTGCAGTTTTGCTTGCCCTTTACTCTTGAATTTGAAAATAAATGCAAATGAAAATTTCCATTATTTTCATGTCACTGTCCATTTGTTTTAAATGAAACAGGAAAATGGCCTGTTTCATTTTGGATGACCCATTTGTTTCAAATGAATGTACATCCCTAACTTGTTTTCTAATTCACACCAGTAGAAGTATCTTCTGTTACTCTCCTCAGCTGTAGAAAACATAGGGCCTCATTTTATAAAGGATCGCAAGCCTGCAATACTTTAGAAAAATGCAGTAATGAGGGGCGGGAGGCCGAAACGGGGGGGGGGGGGGGGGGGGGGGTCCTGCACTAGCCGGCAGCGATTCCACCTCTGCGGTGCGATCGCTGCCGGCATCGCACCCAATAACTACACCATAGAAGGTGTAGTTATTGGGTGTGAAATAGGCAGTGAAAAGGCCCTTACCTTTTCGCTGTCTGCGCCATCCTCGCAGAGTCGGCCCCGGTGACGCCCCAACTCCTCCTCTTCCGGGGCCGACTCCACCCCGATGTAGGTAGCACAGGCGTGCGCTACCTTCGCTAGCTATCGCTAGTGATAGCCTTAGAAAATAAGGCCCATAGTCTCTGGAGCCTGATCTACTTCTGAGTGTATTTCTACCTCTTTTAAACAGAAAAACTCTAGGATGATTCCCAACAAAGCAAGAAACCTGGAATAGGTTTTCCCTTCAAAGGAATATTTCCAAGATTTCTGCGTAGAGCCCTTGCAGGTGCTCTAAGCACTTATTCCCTCTCTTAGAATCCAAGGTTCTTAGATCTTTCCTGAATGAATCCAGAAGAGAATGTCAGAAGGAGATAGAAACTTGGGTGTTCTCTGACTGTATTCAGTTTCCAAATTCTTAAAGCATCTCCCAATGAGGAATGTCTGAAAAGCCACTTCTCCTCCTTTCACATTATGGCAGTGTATAAGTGAAGACACATTCCTCATTAGTAAGGGATATTTTAAGACCTCCTTACATATACGTCAGTAGTGAGACCCTACCTTGAGTATTATATTCCGTTCTGAAGGTCATGCATTTGTAAACAAATTGACAGGATGGAAGCAGATCAGAGAAGGGTTATTAAAACTCTTCTTTAAGATGTACTTACTAAAAGGAAAAAGAGGGGATATGACAAACATTTAAATATTTTGTGGACTTCAATAAAGTGCAAAGAAGAGCGACTTACGAGTGACAGTTAAGAATATTATCTTAACTAAAACAGTGTAGACAAGAAAAATCAGAGAAACTGCCTGGGCCATTTTATTCTTATTTGCCTTCATCTACTATATTGCTACATTAATTGATCAATAGAATTAAACAAGAATTTTTAAAAGATTTAGAGGAAAAATATGTCAATAGTATTTAGGGATGTATATTTATTTCAAATGAATATGATTTTTGGAACAAAAAAGTCTAATTTTTGTTTGTTCTGAATGCAATGAACTGAAAATAGGCTTACCCCCCCCAAAATCCGAAAATGCCTGCAGTGTTCCACATTTTACTGCCTAACAAAACATGACTCCTCTGGGGCTTCCCCAGATCCTCCACTCCTTCTGTGCTCCACCCACAAATATTCTGAGGCTGGGCCCCACCAGCTCCCCCTTACCCCATTCGTAGGGTTGCTCACTAGGAGCAGGAATGATCCCTAGACACTGCTGCCAGGGCAGATCCCTTTTAACAATAGTGCTGGCCTCAAGGCCAGCCAGTGCTATATCATTTTATGAACATAAAGTAATATGGCTATAAATCAATATGTGCAAAGTCAACAACAATCATTATATGTGAAGACTAGACTGTCAGATCATGTGGATGCTGATCCTGCATTATAGCAAATGTGATCTGATACTTGGAAAATCACATCAAAGTATAACCATAGGTCTGCCTATTCCTATATTTTTTTTTAATATATATGTTTTTATATATGCAGATAATAAACTCATCTTATGTCCACATGTCAATGGACCTTTTGGAAGTTTAGAATTTATCACTGATGTGCACAAGCACTTTAGAACATCTTTAGCGCTTTATCCTTCTTTAACGGTGGTTAAAGGCACTCATATCTGCCAGCACTGGAAAAAATCAGTAGCCTGACACTCTGTGCAGTGTTTTGAACATTGGCATCTCTTCCGGGAAAGATTCATAGTTACGGTCAGAGAAAGTACTGATTCATTTTAATCAGGTGAGAGATTTTCAGAAGCTGTTAAACTTCTAAAAGCTCAAGAGGGTTTGGAGATTCTGGTTACTAGCATGCTATCCTCTAGTTAGCAATGCTAGACACTATGCTATCCTCTAGTAACTTAGCAATGCTAGACACTAGATGAAATATGTAAATAAATCACTATAATGATTCACCTCAGATGATGTTGAGCTACAACATATATAATTATAAGAGCAGGTGCACTATGCAAACATATTTCTCCATCAATATGACCATCATGTATGTAAAGACGCCAAATGTGCTCACTATCAGGATAATTTTAACCTGATATAGGCTGATATATTAGAGAAACACTTCGGTCTAAACAGTGGCTCTACATGCTACATTGCCACACCAACACTGTTTAGACCGAAGTGTTTCTCTAATTAACAAGTAGGGATGTGAATCGTTTTTTGACGATTTAAAATATCGTCCGATATATTTTAAATCGTCAAAAAATCGTTAGGGCCACGATACAATACCAATTCCCCTGATTTATCGTTAAAAAATCGTAAATCGGGGGAAGGGGGAGGGCAGGAAAACCGGCACACTAAACCCCCCTAAAACCCACCCCGACCCTTTAAATTAAATCCCCCACCCTCCTGAACCCCCCCCCCCAATGCTTTAAATTACCTGGGGATCCGGCGGTGGTCCAGAACGGCGGCGGTCCGGAACTGCCCCCTCAATAGAATCGTGTTGTCTTCAGCCGGTGCCATTTTTCAAAATGGCCGCCGCAAAATGGCGGCGGCCATAGACAAAAACGATTCGACGCAGGAGGTCGTTCCGGACCCCCGCTGGACTTTTGGCAAGTCTTGTGGGGGTCAGGAGGCCCCCCCAAGCTGGCCAAAATTTTCCTGGGAGTCCAGCGGGGTTCCGGGAGCGATTTCTTGCCGCGAATCGTTTTCGTACGGAAAATGGCGCCGGCAGGAGATCGACTGCAGGAGGTCGTTCAGCGGGGGTTCCGGACCGCTGCTGAACGACCTCCTGCAGTCGATCTCCTGCCGGCGCCATTTTCCGTATGAAAATGATTCGCGGCAAGAAATCGCTCCCGGAACCCCGCTGGACTCCCAGGAAAATTTTGGCCAGCTTGGGGGGGCCTCCTGACCCCCACAAGACTTGCCAAAAGTCCAGCGGGGGTCCGGAACGACCTCCTGTGTCGAATCGTTTTTGTCTATGGCCGCCGCCATTTTGCGGCGGCCATTTTGAAAAATGGCGCCAGCTGAAGACAACACGATTCTATTGAGGGGGCCGTTCCGGACCGCCACCGTTCTAGACCACCGCCGGATCCCCAGGTAATTTAAAGCATTGGGGGGGGGGGGTTCGGGAGGGTGGGGGATTTAATTTAAAGGGTCAGGGTGGGTTTTAGAGGGGTTTAGTGTGCCGGCTCACAATTTTAACGATTTTTCACGATAGTTTACACACCCAAACGGCAACAATACGATTCCCTCCCCCTCCCAGCCGAAATCGATCGTTAAGACAATCGAGGACACGATTCACATCTCTATTAACAAGTATTGTGCGAGCCGGGGCTGGCATTTCCTATTTATTTATTTATTTATTTGAGATTTCTTATATACCGATAGCCGTTTGCACATCGTATCGGTTTACATACAACTAATAACTTATGGGCAAAGCCCCTTACAGAGAACAGTAGACAAATGTGGAAAACAAAGAACAGTAGACAAACAAAGACAAACAAAGACAAACAGTAGACAAACAAAGAACAAAGACATTGGATTCATCCTACCAATTGCTTTTGGAGCACTGCATTTGATATTTGTCTAATCGCTGCACTCCAATTATGGAGTCCTACTATGCTTTGTAAGAACATTTTAAAATAAATTTCACCTGAGAATGGACCCTATACCAGCATATACTTCCTGAAATCTCTTTCATGATCTTTCTGATTTCATTCTTGCTAATTTCCACTTTTTAGATCTCTCCCTGTTTGGAAGCTCTACTAGTCATTTTTTTAAGATATGAATATCTATCTATCCCCCTGACTCAGTCCTGATGTGAAACATGGCCATGTCGAGGTCTCTCTCTGAGTTATAAGAGTCCCTTGTGATAATTTGTTCATGTGTTACTTGTTTATGTGGTTCTGTTAATATTTAAAAAAAAAACAATTTATTGAAGATATATTGATCAGCATTTTATGTTTTGTATATTATAATTCAGAAGTTAGCCAGCTAAATGAATATTTGGGCACTTAGCCACCTAAATTTTAGCTGGCTAATATGATAACTAGCTAGAATTTATCAGGCTAAGTTACGGGTGTTCCAGGGCGTAACTGGGAGGAGCTGAGTTAGCTGGTTAACTGCTTAATCAGCTAACTCAGTTAGCCAGATGACTTCGCTGGCTAACTTAGATTCATCATTTGCTATAAATACAGTGAAAATAGTGCCCGTGATTAAAAAAGGGGCATGGTTAGGCTAATTTTCCCAACTCACATTGCATGATACCATCAGCCACAAAGGTTTTTATCATGAATGGTGGTTTGGCTTGCTGAGAGAGAGAGAGAGAGAGAACCTTTATAGAGGTTAGAAAAATGTTAACTATTTATACTATTGTAAGAGGGGTCACTAGTAACTTGGGGTGAGGTGGGTTTTGGGGGGCAGTTTTACATGCACATACGAACAGCACAGTTACCATCAGAAAAGATTTAATGTGATTTGGAGTGATGAAAGGTGAAAGAAGAATAGATTTGAACCATGTTCCTTCTACCTAGTGCTGATTACAGCTAGGTAGAGATTGCATCAAGCTAGGCAGAGGGACTCTTTCTTCAAACTTCTTTTCAAATTCCTTCCAAAGGGGAAGTAAGATGGCTGCATAATAGGAGGTGCTGAATTTGCTGCTGCACCTTCATTTTCTTTTTCTTGAATGCCCTTATCTGATGGCATCTAAAAGGAAGGGAAAGGTTCAGATTTACCCCCCTGAATACTCTTACCCTCATTGGCAGCAACTAGCCTAACCATGCAACTAGCAGAACATCTAGACAACAATAACATACTCTTCCCATCACAACATGGCTTCAGAAATCACTATAGCACCGAAACATTACTAATCTCACTATCAGATACCGTACTGCATGGATTCGACAGTAGAAAACACTACATCATGATACTACTAGATCTGTCTGCAGCATTTGACACAGTAAACCACAACATACTATTGAAAAGACTGGAAGAAATTGGATTACAAAACAAAACAATTAAATGGTTCATTTCCTACCTTAACAAGAGATCCTATCAGGTACAGATAAAAAACTCAATATCAGACAAAATCACACTAAAGACAGGAGTCCCCCAGGGCTCAGCACTTTAAGCAACTCTATTTAACATTTACATGCTCCCCCTCTGCCACCTACTGGCTGGTCTAGGTGTCATACACTACATTTATGCTGACGACATTCAATTAATTCTACCAATTGAAGAATCAATTGAAAAAACTCTAAACTTTGCAATGCTATACCTAGACATAATAAAACAACTATTAAACCAAATGGAACTAGTAATCAACATTGAAAAAACAGAATTCATACATCTTGAATGAAAAAACATTGAAAGAATTCAAAATCCCATTCGACTTAAAAATGACAAATCAGTAGACTTAACTGATAAAGCTAGAAACCTAGGAGTAATTATAGACACGGAACTGAGCCTTAAGCAACACATATCAATAAAAACAAGAGAAGGCTATGCCAAACTAATGATCCTTAGAAGACTAAAACCATTATTAAATCAGGAACACTTTCGTACAGTACTACAAGCTTTAATATTTGCCAGCACAGACTACAGCAACACACTTTTCTTAGGATTACCATACGCCACTATCAGACCACTGCAAATAGTACAGAACTCGGCTGCCAGAATACTAACTGGTAAAGGCAGAAGAGATCATATCACCCAAACACTTGCAGATTTACACTGGCTCCCAATAGAACAGAGAATTCAATTTAAAGCACTATGCACAGTTCATAAGCTAATAAACGACGAAAACTCGGACTGGCTAAACACCGCATTACGACTCATGTCCCCCAAAGAAACCTCAGATCAGCCAATAAAGCTCTACTAACCATACCCTCAGTCAGAACAGCAAAGTTAACCCAAGTTAGAGAGAGAGCACTATCTTTGGCAGGACCATTATTATGGAACACATTACCACTAGAATTAAGACTAATGAAATAAATAAAACTCTTCAAAAAAGGCTTAAAAACATGGCTCTTCAAAAAAGCATTTCACAGTGAGGTAACGGAATAACACATACACAAAGCAGGAATTCACCAAGAAAAAGCAGTATTGCTTACTTTTGTTATTTTCTCACAATTTAAGTATTAAATTATAAAGACAGTTAATAGTAAATGGTAATCACACCCTTTCCCATTTAGAGTATATTATCAAACTATGTAACCGTATAATAATGGCACCCTTTGGATAAATTAGAAACCACATATTTGTGCCTAACTGTAAACCGTTGTAATGGTGCTCCACTATACGACGGTATAGAAAAGTTTTAAATAAATAAATAAATAAAATAATTACATCTTTTGCCTCTCCTTCCCCTGATTTTCCAGGCGGCTTGGTCCCCATTGAGAGTACCAGTGGAGGAGCACTGGCCTCTCCGGGGGGGGGAGGTCTCTATAAGCCCCTGCCGGCATCCAGACATGATGCACCCTTGTCGATCGTGGCGGCACAGAATGATGACCTGCTTGCTGTGCAGAAGGGGGCCATCGAGCAGTTCACACCTGTGGCTTCTCTATCAGTGGTGTTGGTGGTTTCTTCCTCGATGCCTTTACCAACTGTGGATGTTTCTGTCCAGGATTTAGGAGCAGGACTGGCATCTTCAATCTCTATGCCATCAGGTAAGCATTTCAACCCCCCCATTAAACCAGCAGAATTTACACTGGATTCTCTCTGGAACGTAACTTCTCATTTCAGTCAACATTTGACTGTTGTTCCAGGCAAGTTGGATTCATTTACAGCTAAATTGGACGCTCTGGTCTCTTTTCATCATCTTAAGATACACGAACAGGACTCTAAAATTGCGTCTTTTTCAACAAAATTTGGATCAAATATTTGCTATTCAATCTAATCTGTTACAAGATTGTGGAGCTCTTTCTAGATGGGTTGAATTTCTGGAAAAAGCTCAAGATGTCTAAATTTGCATTTTCTTAATTTCCCCAAAATTATGGGTGAACTTCATATATTGACTTTAAATCGATATTTCTTAGACATATTAAAGTTTCCTGCTGACAACACACCATCTTTAAATAAAGCACTTTTCCTTCCTGTTTCTTCATGCTCTAATCCTAATTCTGTTTCCTTCAAAGTATCTCAATTCCTTGCAACTTCAGGTTATGAAGTGACTGAATTTGCTACACTACTTGTTTCTTTTGTTTTAGACAGTGATTTAAGTAAGGTCATGTCTCTTTATTTTCAAAATCTTAATTTGAAATTTAATGGCCGGAAAGTCTATATTTTTCCTGATTTATCTAGGATTACTCAGGAGCAAAGGCGAGGGTTTCTTGCTCTCAGACAAGAGGTGTTAGCATTAGGGGCTTCCTTTATGCTACAATACCCTTGTAAATGTCATATTAAATATCATTCCAATACTTATATCTTCTTCTCTCATGAGCAGCTTAGATCCTTTATTGATGCTAGGAAGAATCTGACTTCTTCTCCTGGTCCCTCTGTAGACCGGCAAACCTGATTTGTCATTTTTCACAGAGTGTTTATTTTTGCTATGGTCATTTAATTTAGATCACTCCTCTGATTTCATTGCTTCCTCTGCGACATTGTTTCTTTGTTAACACAGGGTTGGCATCAATTTGGAACTAATTTGTTATATAATACTTCTCAGTTTATGTTTTCTCTTTTATATTGATACTATTTACCATATATTGTGTTACAAAGTAAATATTTTTGTAATAAAAGCTTAATTAATAAAGAATTTTTAAAAAATTCCTTTGTGGTATTTACTGACTTAGTGGCCTTCTCTGCTATTTAGCCTTAAATGGTTTTTACCACCTATTTTAGGCTACCTTCCTGAACAAACCAGGTACAAGAAGACCTGATCCCTGTGAGACATGGGTCTAACAATATTGAAGTTTTGTGCTTCAGTCTGAAAGACATGAGCACCAGAGCAGTTTTGCAGAGGCATTTTTTTTTCTGTACAGCATTTCCTCCATCCACTCTATGGATAGAGCATTGGCATTAGGCTTTATTGTTGAATTGGGGTGTTTTAAATTCAGCATAGGCAAAGGAGAATCATTCTCCAAACCTGAGCCACTGTTCCCCAGTGGGGAAATCATTCCCCAACCACTTATCCCATTGATACCTTAGGGAAGCTACATCAAGACTGATAGAGACCTCCTGCAGAGATTTCCTCCTCCTTCTTCCTGCTAAAGGATAGTAAGTTCACTATCTTCCACATCCTAGATGGTTTGATTACTCTTTTGCCCTATACACAGGTCTGAGGCCCAATTTGTACATCATGACAACTACAGACCTAACCCAGAGTTTTTTAATGACTTCAGGCCCCCCATGGTTCTTTGTAGATTCTACCAGGAAAGCATAGCAACTAGGAATGTGCTTTCAGGAAAAACAAAATAGGAAATGAGATGAAACTTCCTCTTTTATTTTGGGTCATTTTCAAAATGGAAGAATTTAAATTCTGACAAAATTTTGTCAGAATTTCGTTCTGATTTGAAAATAGTGTGGGGGCAGGGGGGAGTCAATTTTGGGCCTAAGCCTAGGATTGAAACCAGGCCCTTACTTAGGAAATAGGCCGAGACCCAAAACAGGGGCCATGGCCTACGCCCAAGCAAGACTCCAGCGCCTTGGCCTAGGCCTAGACTTGAGGTTGGGGCCTTGCCTAGGAATAGGCTGTGGCCCAATAGAGGTCATAGCACATGACCGAGTGCAATTCCAGAGTCATGGTCCAGGCCCTGCAATGATGGCGGGAAATTGGCCAAGACTTGAGCAAAGGCCCAAGTCCCCCAAATTTTCTAATTACCTGATCCAATGTCCCGGAGCAGACCAGAGGCCAGGTCCTGATGCATGGGCCTTACAAGGCCCGTGCAAAAACTTGATCCCGAGGCCCAGTCCTGAGATGAGGTCCCTAAGCCTGGGCCTCAGCCTAAGCCAGGGCTTGGGCCCAGCTTGATGCCAGTGCCTTGTCTGGAGACAAGGTCCCAATATTTGGGCTTCAGCATGATCCCAGGCTCAACACTGGGGCCTAACCTGGAGGCCAGGTCCCAACATCTGAGCCTTGGTTGATGCCAAAACCCAAGCCCAGATCTGATACCGGAGCCCGTTCCAGAGAATGGGTCCCAACACCTGGGCCTCAGCTTAGCCAGGGCCAGAGCCCAGGCTCAATGCCGATGCTTGGTCTGGAGACTGGGGTCTGACACCTGGGCCTCAGCCTGGACACAGACCAAACTCTGAGGCCTGACCCAGAGACTGGTCCCAATGCTGGGTCCTCAGCCCAAAGCCCAGGACATGAAGGTCCTCTTGTGATATTTTCTTTCTTCTTTCTTGAAATAACAGTTTCTGCTTGGGACATGCTCGAGTTGATTAACTCCAGTGCATCCTCCTCAGTGAAAGAAAGGTGTAGATAACTTCTTCTGGGAGCATTGGGATGCTAATACATATTCTGATGCTTCTGGTGCCTATCCTTTATGGGGCTGCTTGGCTCTGAGTCAACCATTTTCTGATAGTTCTGAAAATTCCCCAACTATCTGCTTAGCCACCCCATTCCACCTTCCATGCACACGGTCACCTTTGGAGGCATCCATAGTACAAAAAAATGTTAAAACATTTTCAAAGATTAGCCTCTAACCCTTTCCCTTCAACAAAAATATCCAGCTCTTGGGGCTGGGACCCCACACTCCAGGCCACCTCTCACTCACGTTTTAGAACCTGGTGGTCCAGTAGGGGCCCAGTACACCCTGTAGGTTCCAGGCCTAGCAGTGACTATTTTTAAAAGGTGCCATCCGTCCTTTTCCCCTATCAAGTAATAAGGGCAAAGGATGGGATAATACCATTTTCCTCTGGGAAAATTACCATGGCTTAGTGAGTGAGCCCCTGAGTTAGCTGGCTAACTTTACTGTGTCCCAGACCATCCCTAGACTGCCTCTGATGTACCTACTTATGTCTTTAGCTGGCTAACTTCTTAGCTGGATAAGTCAGGGGCAGTGATACCAGCAAGATTTTCAAAACCCACACATTGTCAACTAAGTTTAGAATTTAGCTGGTCGAATCATTTAATATCTATCTCTTTTTTTTTTTTAAAACTCCCAACTGTGATGTTTGTGTTTTATTATTGGAGATAAAAAGATGATCCTCAGCCCTAAGGATCTTGAAACCTATCTTCCCCCCTATTGTAGGAACCCTGGAAGACTAAAATGGGGTGCATTATGGCCCCACAACCCTCAGATGTGCCCATATGTCTAATTAAAGTATGAACAGGGGTTACACATACAAGGTCAATATGATATCCTTTTTTCCTGATGCTGATATGTTAGGGACACTTACTACTTTCTATGTAATTAAGAACAATTTTATTGAAAACAGTGCACACACAAGAAAAAATGACCCTAGTCAGGAATGAAGCAGTTTTATTTTGATAGTAGATATACTGTACATGACAAAAGAAAATTAGCATATTTTTAATAGCAATTATAAGTGAACCCCTTGGAGAAATCTTATATGTCAGCTTTTACTTTCTCATGTTAAATGAGGTGAAACCACAGGGTCCTCAGGCTGTAACACCAGGCAATAGATGAGTTAGTAATTTCTTTTGTTTTAAATATGAGCATTAAAAATATTCCTCTGTTTCTATAAAATTTAACTTAGAACCTGATGAAACTTGATGAATTGTAAATTTTAAATGTGATTCATAGAGTTCTGTTAAGAATATAAATGAAAGCATTAATTCACAGATCTTCAGTCAAAGTGCTACAGTAGTGTGCAGTATACAGTTGTTCATTTCTCACAGAAAAAAATTCTAGAGTACTTGAGCCTTTTGTCCATACAGTTTAAGGCAGTATAATTTAAAACCTTCACAAAGTCATATGAGGTCCATATTCAGCTGATGGCTGGCTGACAAAATTAGTCGGATAAATTAATTAAATAGTATTAACTGGCTAATTTAGCCAAGATATTGGTGCAGGAGCACCGCTGAATATACCCATCTACCTTAAAGTTAGCCAGATAAGCTTATTCAGCTAACTTTAGTACTGCTCTTTGGCTAGTCTAATATTAACTGGCTATGTTATCCAGATAATGCTGAACCATAGAAACATGTTTCAATGGGAGAAGTATGACGAACACCATGCTTTGATGTAGTGACTAGACAATAGTTATTAATTGAACCCCAAATTAATCTAAACTATTCTTAGAAATGCAAATAACAAACACATCTCAGAACATTACAAAGAATATCACAAATATGTCACAATTTGTGCGTGACTAGTCAGTAGCACTTTGCTCAACCTAATCATTTCAGTTGACACTGATGGAATGTTTTGTGCCCTTAGCAAAAGAATATTCTCTGATCCCTGGAATTTGTTGCCACAAACTTGAACTAATCTCAGTGAGAAGTTTGTACCTTCGAGACAGAGTAACAGAGAGAGAGAGAAGAGAGAGTGCCTGCTCAGCAGTAACATACCTGATTACTGCAAATGCACTGCAAAATATGTTTCCTTTTGTAGAAAGTTCAGCTTCCTACCCTGAAAGTAAAGACAAACTTTGAGAAATACCAATCCATTTGCTGGCCTACATTCTGTAGTCATGTTCAGTGTTCCCCTGTCAAGGATCTATTTCACCAGCTATAAAATCCCGTATAGTGAACTCTCACTTTCCCCTATCCATGCCATCCCTGCATCTTGGTCAGGGGTGAGATATAGATTTTTTAAATATTTTATTAAATTATTTATTTAGTGTATATAAACATTTGTAATAGAACTTTGAAGCTATAAGTTCTGCCATCATAAATGATGCTTCAATTTAAAGATCATGATCCTGCCCTCTGACCTGGACTGAATCAAGGCTAGGGTCTCAAACTTCAGGAGGAAGTTGAAAGATGATTGATAGTGTTTGTTGAGGACACCCTACTCAGTTTCAGAACACTGAAGGTAAAAGAGAAACTTTGGTCAGCAATAAAAGGGAGCATCAAAAAGGCAACTTATTTGAACCTGTGAAAGACAGGTTAAAAAAGGTAAAAGAGAAAGAAATCAATATGGTTATATAAGAAGGTAAAAGAACAAAGATTTTATCATTAAAATAAATATATATATATATATATATATATATATATATATATATATATATATATATATATATGTATATATATATATATACACAGGTGGAGAAGGATAGGCAGAATTATCATCAAAAGCAAAGAGTCAAAAGGATTGTTTAAAGTGCAAAGACACAGAGGAGAAAATTACCCAAGCAATAAAAAAGGAAGGAACAAAACCTTCCTTAGATACTGTATATAAAGGAACAGATAAAAATCCAAAGGGTGAATAGGAAAGATAAAGGGAGAAATGGGATTTGTGAAGGAAGATGATCTGCAAAATGAAGAGATGCAAAATAAGTTGTTACACAAAGAAGAGAATGGTGAAGGAACTGCATTAGTAAATGGCAACATAAATGTGAAAAAGTGCTTACACAGATGAAGAAAATAAGGCCAAACTGCCGAAAGAACTAAAAAATGTGCTTCTTGCAGCCTGGCTCAACGTATGCTTGAAGATGGGGGTGAATGCATGAAATGGATTCCCAGTGGTTATAAAAGTGGTAGATCAAGGCTGTACAGTATGCGTAACCCATCTGAATGGTAGATAGGGGTGGATAGGTAAACTAGATAATAGGGCTGTGCAAGGCAAAATATTTTGTTTTGTTTTTTTATTTCTATTTTTTTGTTTGATTTTTTTTACAATTTTAATTTTTAGTGTGCACTAAATCAGAAAGTGCATACTAAAATGAAATGTGTGCATTGTTTTCATTTGCATTTTATTATTTGTGTCTGTAGTGATTTTATGATTGTTATATCAGAATCTGCAATGAACAGCTTATACTGCAATCTGTGGAAATTAAGAGAAACAAATAACTAACAAGAAAGAGTGCACACTAACTCAAAGGGGGTCATTTTCAAAAGGAGTTATGCGCATAAATGTAACTACTATTGTAGCAATTTTCAAACGCTATTTACTCACGTAAAGTGCATTTATGTGAGTAAATCCTATGGACAATTCAATGGCATATATTGTAGCAATTTTCAAAAACCCACTTACTCGAGTAAAGTGCATTTACTCGAATAAAGCCCAGTTTTACTCAAGTAAATGCTTTTAAAAATCAGGCCCAAAGAGCACATACTAACTCAAAATACTGCACATTAACTTGAAATAGTGCACCCACTTTTTCAAGTTGTTACATGCTATTTGATTAGTGCACACTATTAGGGATGTGAATCATTTTTTGACGATTTAAAATATCTTCCGATATATTTTAAATCGTCAAAAATCGTTAGGGCCACGATACAATACCAATTCCCCCGATTTATCGTCGAAAAATCGTAAATCGGGGGAAGGGGGAGGGCAGGAAAACCGGCACACTAAAACACCCTAAAACCCACCCCCGACCCTTTAAATTAAATCCCCAACCCTCCCGAACCCCCCCCCCCCCAATGCCTTAAATTACCTGGGGGTCCAGCGGCACACTAAAACACGGCACACTAAAACCCCCTAAAACCCACCCCGACCCTTTAAATTAAATCCCCCACCCTCCCAAACCCCCCCCCCAAATGCCTTAAATTACCTGGGGGTCCGTAGCCTTAAATTACCTCCGTAGCGGCGGTCCGTAGCTAAATCGGGGGAAGGGGGAGAGCAGGAAAAGCGGCACACTAAATCGTGTAGTCTTCAGCCAGCGCCATTTTGCAAAATGGCCGCCGCAAAATGGCGGTGGCCATAGACCAAAACGATTCAACGCAGAAGGTCGTTCCGGACCCCCGCTGGACTTTTGGCAAGTCTTTTGGGGGTCAGGAGGCCCCCCCAAGCTGGCCAAAAGTTCCTGGGGGTCCAGCGGGGGTCCGGGAGCGATTTCCTGCCGCGAATCGTTTTCCGTACGGAAAATGGCACCGGCAGGAGATCGACTGCAGGAGGTCGTTCAGCAGGGGTCCGGAACCCTCGCTGAACGACCTCCTGCAGTCGATCTCCTGCCGGCGCCATTTTCCGTACGGAAAACAATTCGCGGCAGGAAATCGCTCCCGGACCCCCGCTGGACCCCCAGGACCTTTTGGCCAGCTTGGGGGGGCCTCCTGACCCCCACAAGACTTGCCAAAAGTCCAGCGGGGGTCCGGAACGACCTCCTGCGGTGAATCGTTTGGTCTATGGCCACCGCCATTTTGCGGCGGCCATTTTGCAAAATGGCGCCGGCTGAAGACTACATGATTTAGTGTGCCGCTTTTCCTGCTCTCCCCCTTCCCCCGATTTAGCTACAGACCACCGCTACGGAGGTAATTTAAGGCTACGGACACCCAGGTAATTTAAGGCATTTGGGGTGGGGGATTTAATTTAAAGGGTCGGGGTGGGTTTTAGGGGGTTTTAGTGTGCCGTGTTTTAGTGTGCCGTGTTTTAGTGTGCCGCTGGACCCCCAGGTAATTTAAGGCATTTGGGGGGGTTCGGGAGGGTGGGGGATTTAATTTAAAGGGTCGGGGGTGGGTTTTAGGGGGTTTTAGTGTGCCGGCTCACGATTTTAACGATTTTCACGATACTTTACACACCCAAACGGCAACAATACGATTCCCTCCCCCTCCCAGCCAAAATCGATCGTTAAGACGATCGAGGACACGATTCACATCTCTACACACTATTTCAAATTAGCACATTCTATTTCAGTTTAGAATTAGTGTGCACTAAAAAAGAAAAAAGAAAAAAAAGAAAATTTTGTGGTCTTTTTCATCATTTCAAATGAAAGCGCATCCCTACTAAAGAATCCATATGGACGTTTTCTGCCAGTGTGTTTCTATGTTTTTATGCCCTTCAGTAAGGCTTTTGACATTGCTCCACATAGAAAGCAGAGTTGCTTACCTGTAACAGGTGTTCTCCCCGGACAGCAGGATGTAGTCCTCACATGTGGGTGACATCATCAGATGGAGCCCTGTCACGGAATACTTTTGTCAAAGTTTCTAGAACTTTTGTCTGGCACACTGAGCATGCCCAGCATGCCATAATCCCTGTAGCCACAGGGGTCTCCCTTCAGTCTCATTTGTAGAAAAAGCTGCAAGCGAAAAATAAAATAATAAAACAGTTGTGGACCCAATTTCTCAGGGTGGCGGCACTGGCGGGTGGGTTTCGTGAGGACTACATCCTGCTGTCCTGGGAGAACACCTGTTATGGGTAAGCAACTCTGCTTTCTCCCAGGACAAGCAGGATGGTAGTCCTCACATATGGGTGATTAGAAAGCTACAGACTGACTCATATTCAATTTGAATCAACAGCGGACAACTTGTGCAACAGGCACAACAACTGGTGTACTGTTGGGAAAAATGAGGCAGCCTGAAAATCACGGCAGATGGATGTGGAAGGAGTTGGGATTATACTGGAAATAAGTTCTTCAAGACGGATTGGCCAAAGGCAGAGTCTTGACATCCTTCCTTGCCCAGGCAGTAATGTGCTGAAAATGTGTGACGAGAGCTCCATGTTGCAGCTTTACAGATCTCAGCAATCAGTACTGAATGATAGTGTGCTACTGAGGTTGCCATGGCTCTCACTGAGTGCGCCTTCACTCGTCCCTGAAGAGGAAGGCCCGCTTTCTCACAGCAGAATTCGATACAGACTGCTAGCCAGTTGGAGAGAGTTTGATTGCCCACTGCAACTCCCGGTTTGTTTTTATCGAATGAAACAAACAGTTGGGTGGATTTCCTATGGACTGCAGTGCGGTCTAGGTAAAATGCAAGTGCACGTTTACAGTCCAAGGTGTGTAAACCTCTCTTGCCCTGGTGAAAGTGAGGCCTTGGGAAAAAGGTGGGTAAGACTATAGACTGATTCAAGTAAAAGTCGGTTACCACCTTGGAAAGGAATTTATGGTGAGTGCCAAGTACCACTCGGTCATGGAGGAACCTTGTATAGAGTGAGTATGTGACAAGTGCTTGTAACTCACTAACCCTTGAGCAGATGTAATGGCTAATAGGAAAAGAACTTTCCATGTAAGAAATTTAACATCACAGGAGTGCAAAGGTTCAAATGGGGAGCTCATGAGTCTTTCAAGTACTACGTTTAGGTCCCATTCGGTAACTGGTGGCTGTAGAGGGGGCTTAAGTTGCATTAGGCCCCTCATAAATCGACTCACAAGGGGTTGCATTGTTATTGAGGCATCCCCTACTCCCTTGTGGTACGTTGAGATGGCACTGAAGTGCACCCTTACTGAGGAAGACTGGAGACCAGAGTCTGAAAGGTGCCAGAGATAGTCCAATAGGGATGGACTGGAGCAGGAAAAGGGGTTGATACCTTTTTGTGTGCACCACGTGGTACATCTATTCCACTTAGAAAGATAGGATTTTCGTGTGGAAGGCTTTTGTAAAGCCGCAAGCTCTTGAGAGACATTAGTTGAAAGGTTGAGTGGTTGAAGGATCAAGTTTTCAACATCTAGTCTGTGAGAGATAGGCTCTGAACATTTGGATGGCATAACATGCCTTGGTTCTGAGTTATGAGATTGGGCACTGTGCCCAGTTGAATTGGTTCTCGGATGGAGAGGTCGAGAAGCATGGGAAACCATACTTGTCGAGACCAGTAGGGGGCTAGGCATATCATTGACCCTTTGTCTTGTTGTAGTTTCACAAGAGTTTTGGATATTAATGGTATAGGGGGATACGCGTATAGGAAGCCTGTGTTCCAGGGGTGAGCGAAGGCGTCCATGGCTAACGTGTTTTGTTGCCTTTGCAGGGAGCAGAATCTGTCCACTTTTTGATTCAGTTTGGATGCAAAGAGGTCGATTGTTGGTTGACTCCAGCGTTGGAAGATTTTGCTCATTACTACAGGATCCAGAGAACACTCGTGGGGATGGAAATGTCGACTCAGGCGATCTACTTCCAAGTTCTGTATGCCTGCCAGATAAGTGGCCCGGAGATGCATGGAGTGTGC
Source organism: Rhinatrema bivittatum (assembly GCF_901001135.1). Taxonomy (NCBI): domain Eukaryota; kingdom Metazoa; phylum Chordata; class Amphibia; order Gymnophiona; family Rhinatrematidae; genus Rhinatrema; species Rhinatrema bivittatum. The sequence continues at coordinate 653,090,290 of NC_042616.1, read as the reverse complement.
AAGGGCCCAAGCCCAGACCTGCGCAGCTCTTTGGCAGAGTAGATAAGAGCCTGTTCCTCCCTGTTTGTTCAAGTACCACATTGCAATTGTGTTGTCTGTCTCTATGAGAACAGTCTTGTGGAAAATGCAGTCCTGGAATGCATATAGGGGTAGATTTTAAAAGAAGCGCACGCGGCCTACATGTGTGCACGCTACCCGGCACGCGTACATGTACGTCTGATTTTATAACGTGCACGCAGGCCCGTGCGTGTTATAAAATCCGGGGTTGGCGCGAGCAAGGGGGCGCACAATTGTGCACCTTGCATGCATTGACCAATGCTGCCTTCCTCCGTTCCCTTCCCCCTAACTTAACCTTCCCACCCCTCCCCTAACCTTTCCCCCCCAGCCCTACTCTAACCCCCCCTGACTCTTGTCTTACCTTTTGCGCCTGCCTCCGGGCAGGTGCAAGTTGCGCGCTCTGGCAGCCTGGCCACACTTATACGCATCCCGGGGCTTTACGTGCGTAGCCTGGATTTTTAAAAATAAGCTTGGCGCGCATAAGGCCGGTTACGAGCGTAACCCTTTTAAAATCCAGCCCATAGAGCATAACGTATGGCTCGAAGCTCTAGGAAGTTGATCTGGAACTTTGCTTTGAGTTGTGTCCAAATACCTTGAGTTTGAAGGTTGTTCACATGTGCTTCATAACCCAAGTTGGATGCGTCTGTGGTTAAGGTGACTTGAGGAACTGGTTGCTGGAAGTGTAGACCTATCAGCAAATTGGCTTTGTTTGTCCACCAGAGAAGTGACAGACGAAGCTGGTCAGTGATATGGATCAGGGATAAAAGAGGTTGAGTGGCTTGAAGCCACTGAGATTTCAAAGTGCAATGAGTTATTCTCATGGCTAGCCTGGCCATAGGAGTGATGTGGACCGTGGAAGCCATGTGGCCCAGCAATATGAGGAATTGATGGGCTGAGGCTGTTTTCTTTGTGCACAGAGATGTAGCTAGTTTGGAGAGTATGTCTGCACGGTCATTGGACAGGAAGGCCTTTGCGACTGTGGTGTTCAAATCTGCTCCGATGAAGGTAAGGTGGTGAGATGGATTTAGGTGGGATTTCTGGTAATTGATGAGAAACCCCAGCGAGTGTAGCAGATTGATAGTGAGCTCTAGAGCATTGAGAGCTCCTTGCTTGGACTGGCTCTTGATTAGCCAGTCATCCAGGTAAGGAAACACATGTATGCTGTTTTTGCGTAGATGGGCGGCAGCCACTGCGAGGCATTTTGTAAATACACGGGGTGCCGAGGCAAGTCAGAAAGGCAGAACCCAGTTCAGAAAATATTGATGCCCCACTATAAAATGTAGGTATTTGTGGTGATGTAGGGATATGGCAATATGCACATAGGCAGCTTGAAGATCCAGAAAACAGAGCCAGTCTCTTTGTTGTAGAAGGGGAAGCATGGTGCTTAGAGATACTATTCTGAATTTTTCTTTTTTTAGAACTTTGTTGAGATTGCAGAGGTCTAGGATGGGGCAGATGTCGCCTGATTTCTTTGGAATGAGAAAATAACAGGAGTAGAACCCTCTGCCCTGCTGTGCCAGGGGAACGGCTTCCACAGCCCTGGCGCTCAGTAGGGTGGACAGTTCTGACTCTATTTATTTTATTATTTATTTATTTATCTATTTATTTATTTATTTGATTCTTTTATATACCGGCCTTCATGACAGGTCATATCAGGTCGGTTTACATTGAACCTGGGGGTTAACATTCTTTAATGACCAATTAACAAAATGTCATTAAATTAACAAATTTACAACCAATTAACATCTTTAACAACCAATTAACAAAAGGTCATTATTAGCTTTTATATATAGACATTTGTGGGTACATCATGCCAGTTTACAATATAACTGAAGGAGGAAAATACAAAAAACCAGGATGGGGGGAGGGGAGCAGGTATGAAGAGAGAAGGGGCGAGAGAAGAGAGGGAAAAACAGGAAGAGGAGAAAAGGAACAGTACCTGATGGAAAACAACAGAAGAACATAGTATGTAACATTGCAAATTATATACTCAAAAAGGGACTCTGTATAACCTTATACACTGTGGATAACCTTATACACTATATATAAATTATACACTCCAAAAAGTATTATATACAATAATATACATTATCTTTAACTAGTACATACAGAAGACACTATATATGACATTACAAATTATACTCTAGAAGGCTTGTGTTATCTTTTTGGAACCAGAGTGGATTGGGTGGTGAATTCTGGGGTACCATGAGGAAATTTAGATTGTAATCCAGAGTTATGATGGATATTACCCATTGGTCTGTCGTGATGAGGTGCTAGTTGTTTATGAAGTGGTGTAGCCGACCTCCTACAGGTAAGTCTGGTCTTGGATTCATGGAGTGGCTGCTATTCTCTGGAAAGGTTTCAAAATCCAGAGGCTGGGCCCGTTTGCTGAGATCTGGGGGCTGGCTGAGATCTGGATGTTTTGGCCTAACGTGGATTTCCTCTTTGAGGTGGTATGGCTGGTCTCAAGCCATACCACCTTCTGGGATCCTTTCTCATGGTTTTCTGAGCAGAGGAGCGAGCTTCAGAAGTGACTGTGGAAAGCTGAGGCACGGTCTCATGATGATCTTTCAACTGAGCCACTGCATCCTGTATCTTGTCGCCAAAGAGATTATCTCCAGTACACTGTTACACGTGCCATCTGCGGCAGACCTGCAGCATGGCCCCCGCACCTTTCTAGGGTGACTCCAGCTCCTGATTCCTCCTCGCTGGTGGCGGTGGGCCATCAGCTCCGTCCTCGGGCCTCCCCCAGTGCCTCCGGCCCTGCTGAGGTCCCTGACGTTTCCAGTACTGACACCACTTCTCATCAGGCCTCTCCACGTGGCCCACGGAGAGACGCTGCTACTCGCGCCACATCCCTCCCTAGGCACATGCACGCACGCACCATTGATGTTTAAATAGGGACCGTGGCGAGAACCTAGCTGCGGCCCCGGATGATGACATAAACTCAGCTACAGTATTTAAGCTCAGGCTCCGCTCCTTAGTGTTGCCTTTGCAACAGGTCTCCTTGCTGGTCGAGTACTCATTGCCTCATAGAGATTCGTCTCATCTCTGCGTTCCTGTTCCTCATTGATCCTGGTTCCTATCTCCTTGTTCCTACCTTGCTTCATTCCTCGGATTGACTACATGGACTTTGACTTTGTTTCACCAAGCCATGCCCTTGACTCTTCAATCCCGGACATCAGCTTCGACTGACCACGCCATTGACTCTCTCTCCAAACCCAGGCCTCTGCATCACCTGACTATGCTATTGCCTATGTCCAGACCCAGACCCCTGCTTTGCCTGACTACACTATTGCCTATCTCCAGACCCAGACCTCTGCTTCACCTGACTACGCTATTGCCTATCTCCAGACCCAGATCTCTGCTTCGCCTGACTACGCTATTGACTATCTCCTTGATCAGACCTCAGCCTTGCTTGCCACTGCCTTCAGATTGCCGCCAGCCCTGACTCAAGCCTGCTTTTCAACACCTCTCTAGCTTACCCCCTGGATGTGGTCTACTCAGGCTTCGGCCTGCTTTTGCTCAAGCACCCCCTGTCTGCCTCTGTTCCATTGGCACCCGAGTTTCCAGGACATAATTCTGTCTGGGGTAAGACTATAAACAAAATGTAAAACAAAAATATACTGATATAGCTTATATAGCACCCTACTACCGGATTTTTGTTGGACCTTTCAATTCGAGTCAGAATTTATAAACATACTCGTTTGTGATAAAGGGTCACTTTACTTTTTATTTTAATAACATTTTCATTTGATGCATCTTATTTATATAGTTTTCAATTTTTCATAAAAAATCAAAACACAAAAATGCTGATGAGTATGCAAATGAATGTGGCAAAGCAATTCACTCGGTCACAATCCCAAGGGTTTTAGTATATTTTATAATACTTATCACCAAAAAAGAGTCATGAGCAGCGTAATGTTATTTTTTTTATTTTAAATTTTAAATTTTAAAATAAAATTTTGATAAAATTTTATTTTAAAAAGCGGTATATAAATACTTTTAAATAAATAAATAAAATAATGATGGATTGATATACATTTCTGGATTGGATTACCGGAGTAGTTCCCCTGAAGCAGGACTTCGGTCCAAAACATGGCCATGTCAGGACTTTCGGGACTCCTTTCTGGCGATAAGTATTATAAAATATACTAAAACCCTTGGGATTGTGACCGAGTGAATTGCTTTGCCACATTCATTTTCATACTCATCAGCATTTTTGTGTTTTGATTTTTTATGAAAAATTGAAAAATATATAAATAAGATGCATCAAATGGAAATGTTATTAAAATAAAAAGTAAAGTGACCCTTTATAACAAACGAGTCTGTTTATAAATTCTGACTCGAGATTGAAAGGCCCAACAAAAATTTGGTAGTAGGGTGCTATATAAGCTATACCAGTATATTTTTGTTTTATATTTTGTTTACAAATTTGTATACTGGAATACACTTTTTGGTGTATGTGGGTTGGTTTGTGATTGATGGAGTAAGACTGTACCATCTCTCATCTGCTGTCTCTGGGCTGAACTGATCCTTACTTCGACTACATACAGAGGTCCACCTAAGTCCTGCCAGCCCCGGCACCCAAGGGCTCAATCCATGGGGAACGAGGGCTGGTATAGGTGAAACTCCAGCGGCCTTTGTCTATCAGCCCACTCCGCCTGCTGATGGTGAGGACCCATAGGTCCTTACCTATGGGTAGTATCAACCCCACCTTGGCCCAATGGTCCACCTCCGATGCAACAGGTTGCAAAGGCCATGGACTCGGTGGAGCTGCGCGCCCTCCAAGCCATTCCAGGCCTGGCATCCAAGGTACAAGAACAGCAGCAGTTTCTTGAAGCACTGGCCTCCTCCATTGATCATCTCCATCCCTGGCTTGATGCCCTCACCAGCAATCCAGTTTCTACACTGCTCCTCCTCATCCACAGCCATCATCAATGCCTTGAGCCCTGCTGGCCCTACCAGTGCCCCCACATTTCAACGGTGACTCCAGACTCTGCAGAACATTTATCAACCAATGCTATATGCAATTTGCTCTACAGCCCTCCATCTTCTAGGACGAACTGACTAAAGTCACCTTCATCCTGTCTCGTCTTGAAGGGAAGGCACTGGCCTGGGCTTCGCCCTTTTGGGAATGATCGGACTCACTCCTAAGGGAACTATCTCAGTTTGTAGCTGTGTTTTGACGGACCTTTGATGATCCTGGTTGGCATGTCATGGCAAGCACCAACTTGTTACATCTTCGTCAAGCTCAAAAAAGTCTCTTCGACTATACCATTGAGTTTTGGACTTTGCCCTCTGAACTCGCTTGGCAGGAAGACTGCCTATGAGCTATCTACCTGGATGGACTTTCCTCGCAGCTGAAGGATGAGCTGGCTTCAAGGGAGCTCCCTTCCTTCCTCAAGATCCTTATAGACTTGACAGGCTGAATGGATCATCGTCTCCAAGAGCGTCACCGGGAGAGTCGGATGCCCAAGAAACCCTCTTGGGTTCGATTCTGTTCACCACTGACTATCAGCCCTGCTCCAAGTAGGGTCTCCATTGTGGCCAAGATGGAAGAGCCCATGCAGTTGGGCCGTGGGTGGCTGACACCGGAAGAGCGCCTCCGGCGAAGACATGTATTGCGGAGCACTTGGCCACCATCTACAGACATTCCCGGTCCATCCAGGAAACTTCCTGGCCTAAGTTCAGTAGGGGTCCTGAACTTGGGCGCAACTTCTCCGGCCCCTCAACTGTCAGTAACGTCACCTTAATCTGGGACTCCCAGTCCTTCCTAGTTCTTGCTCTGGTAGATTCCAGAGCAGGAAGTAATTTCATTCTCAAGGATCTTGTTCAGCTCCTGGGTATAAAGACCCATCCTCTAGAGACCTTCTTGTGCATAGCATCTATTTATGGAGAACTGTTACCCAGTCGAATATTCCTCACCACAGAGCTAGTTCAATTGCGCACTGGCGCCTTGCATATAGAAGAATTTGAATTGTTAGTATTGGAGAAATCCATCCTTATGGTAGTCCTCGGACTCCCCTGGCTCCAAAGGCACTATCCCCAATTTGATTGGGGTTCATTGCAACTGGTGGAATGGAGCCCTGCCTGCCACCAGTCCTGTTTACAGAAAGTGGTACCGTTATCCGTGGTTCCTCTGGCTGTCAACTTTTCTGGTATACTTGCTCCTTATGCGGATTTAGAAGATGTATTTTCCAAGCAAAAAGCAGACCTTCTCCCACCCCTTCGGAGGTTGGATTGTTCCATAGTGGAGATGTGAATCAGAACCGGAATCAGTTCGGATTCCGGTTCCGATTCACATGTGGGTTTTTTTGCATCAGGCCCGATCGCGGTTTTGTTTATCGCTGCGCCCGAGCCGATAAACAAACCCCCCCCCCGACCCTTTAAAACTAATCCCTTAGCTTCCCCCACCCTCCCGACCCCCCAAAAAATGTTTTACAGGTACCTGGTGCTCCAGTGGGGGTCCCGGCTGCGATCTCCCGCTCCGGGCCGTCTTCCCGCTCCCGGGCCGTCGGCTGCCACTAATCAAAATGGCGCCGAAGGCCCTTTGCCCTTACCATGTGACAGGGTATCCGTGCCATTGGCCGGACCCTGTCACATGGTAGGAGCACTGGATGGCCGGCGCCATCTTGTGCTCCTACCATGTGACAGGGGCTGACCAATGGCACTGGTAGCCCCTGTGACATAGTAAGGGCAAAGGCTATCAGCGCCATTTTGAATACTGGCAGCCGACGGTCCGAGTGCAGGAGGTCACTCCCAGACCCCCGCTGGACTTTTGGCAAGTCTTGTGGGGGTCAGGAGGGTCCCCCAAGACTTTCCAAAAGCCCCTGGTGGTCCAAAAGCCCCTGGTGGTCCAGCCGGCCATCCAGTGCTCCTACCATGTGACAGGGTCCGGCAAATGGCACGGATACCCTGTCACATGGTAAGGGCAAAGGGCCATCAGCACCATTTTGATTAGTGGCAGCCGACGGCCCGGGAGCGGGAGCATGGCCCGGAGAGGGAGATCGCTCCCGGGACCCCACTGGACCACCAGGTACCTGTAAAACGTTTTGGGGGGCATCGGGAGGGTGGGGGAAGCTAAGGGGTTAGTTTTAAAGGGTCGGGGTGGGTTTAGGGGTTATTTTTGTGTGCAGTTTTTCCCGCCCTCCCCCAAAATGATAAGGGAACCCCCACGATCAATATCGTGGGGTTTTCCTATCGTTTTGGGGGAGCCCCCGATTTCTGACGATTTTGAAAATATCAACGATATTTTCAATCGTCTGAAGCCCGATTCACATCCCTAGCCCATAGACCTCTTTCATGGGACCACGCCTCCCTGGGAACACACCTATCCTCTGTCTCTCCCAGAGACAAAGGCTATGACGAAGTACATCCAAGAAAAATTTGTGAAGGGATTCATCTGCCCTTGTACTTCTCCTGCCGGGGCAGGATTCTTTTTTGTGACCAAGAAAGATGGATCGCTCAGGCCATGTATTGACTATCGAGGCCAAAACTCCATCACCTGAAAAGACAAGTACTCTCTGCCGCTGATCTCAGAACTATTCGATCGCTTACATGGGGCATCTATATTCGCAAAGTTGGATTTATGTGGTGCATATAACTTGATACGGATCTGTCCTGACGACATTTGGAAGACCACCTTTAACACCCGGGACGGGCATTATGAATACCTGGTGATGCCCTTCGGTCTCTGTAATGCGCCCGCAGTTTTTCAACGAATGATGAACAAAATTTTCAGAGATTTTCTGTATACCTGTTGCATCTGTCGGTCTCAGACGGCTTCGACCTTTGTGCCTCACCTTTCTCTCTGCTCTCGCCGCTAGCCTTGGGAAGATGGCTACTGCCGCGTCTGCATGCTGCTCTCTCCAGCGTCCCCGGAATGGCAATGGCAAAGCCTTACGCCATGTTTCTCCTAAGGGCCTCCTAGGGTGCGCACGCCCATGCCACCCACGTCTTTATCCACGTCATGGCGGGAACCTCGGGGGCATCCCCCTCGAGTGATGTCACTCCATCAGGGTATTTAGCCTGCCCTTGTTTGCTAGCTAATCAAGTTAGCAAGGATCGTGAATGGATGGAAAGCCTCCGGTCTGAGCTACTCTTCCGCTTCCTTGCTGCCACTGGAAGCTCTCTCTGCCCTTCGAGGTATTTCTCTAACCTGGGTACTCGCACCTCGGGGGCCCTTTGCTTTCTTTCAGGTGCCTATCTGGGATCAGGTGCTCGCTCCTTGAGGGCTTGCTCTCCCTGGCTCGGTGCCTGTATTCAACTACTTCTGCCTGATGGGATCTCAACCTATACAGCTACCAACTTAGTGAGTAATCTAACATTGTCAGCATGTCTCATCTACAGCTCTGCTGCATTGGGAACCTGCTTCCGGAACTCCCTATACTATCTCTGTGACAGGTCTCCTCTGCTGAGGGTCCCTGGACTGCTACCTCTGGATCACCTCACTACTGCCACCTCTGGTATTATATCTCAGCTGTATAATAAAAGACAAATCTCTGTATTTGCATGTCTCGAGTCTAGCCTAGTACTGTGGTTCCTCATGGGGCTCCTCCCCGTGGGAGTGACCATCACCACAGTACCCAAGAATCCACTCAAACACCTCAAAACCATAACAATACCAAGGTTGTGGCACTTGGACGATATCCTTGTATTTTCAAAGGATTTGGCCACACACAGCACTGATGTCCGCATTGTCCTCCAACACCTTCATGAGAATCACTTATTCACAAAATGTTATAAGTGTTTATTCGAGAAATCCAATCTGCCTTTCCTCAGATATATTATCTCCCAATGAGGATTTTCGATGGACCCTGCCATGTTGAAAGGCATCCAGGATTGGCCGCAACCCCTGGGTCTTAAGGTCCTCCAGCGCTTCCTGGGATTTCTAAATTACTATCGCCATTTTATTCCACACTATTCCACCTTGGCTGCTCCTCTGACAGCATCGACCTGTAAGGGCCAAGACACTCGAAATTGGACACCAGAAGCAATTGCAGCCTTCCACTGCCTTAAAGAAGCCTTCCAGGCGGGGTCTTGTCTACATCACCCAGACCTGAATCGTCCTTTTCAAGTGATGTGGATGCTTCTGCGATTGGGGCTGGGGCAGTTCTGAGCCAACGCACTGCTTCCGGCTTACAGTCCCATGTTCATTCTACTCCCGCAAGTTCTCATCTGCGGAACGAACTATAGTATTGGAGATTGCGAGCTTCTTGCCATTAAATTAGCCCTTGAAGAATGGTGCCCGTGGTTAGAGGGCGCACAACACAAGTTCATGATATTCACTGACAATAAGAACCTGGAACATTTGAGCCATGCCCAGCGTTTCAACGCCCGTCAGGCCCGATGGGCCCTCTTCTTTTCCAGGTTCAATTTTGAGCTTCGTTACCATCCAGCTGAAAAAAACATCTGGGCAGATACCCTATCATGCTCCTTCGAGCCTGAAGACACTCCAGAAGAACCCCGTCACATAATAGACCCAGCTTGTATCTGTCTATCTGCTACTCACCCAGTCTCTGCTGGGAAGACTGTCGTGCCCTGACAACTCCGAGAAAGAGTCTTCCGCTGGGCGCATGATTCTAAGTTTGCTGGTCAACCAGGGCAAGCACGAACCTTGGCGCTGCTCCAGCGGTTCTTCGGTGGCCTACTATGGTCTCTGATATGAAAGCATATGTGAATCCTGTAACACTTGTGCACAACAAAAGCCCATAGTCGGTCGACCTTGGGGTTTACTGCAACCACTTCCAGCTCCCGAGGAACCGTGGACCCACCTGTCTATGGATCTCATCATGGATATGCCTCCATCTAAGGGTCACACTGTGATATGGGTAACCATAAACCGATTTTCAAAAATGGCCCATTCGTCCCTCTACCGGGCCTATCATCTGCTCCAGAACTTGCACACCCATTCTTTCGTCACATCTTCAGATTACATGGCCTAACCAAGGAAATTGTCTCCGATAGAGGTCCACAATTTGTTGCTAGATATTGGTGTGCTCTTTGCCGAAAATTCGGCATCAACATCAGTCTAACAATTGCTTATCACCCCCAAGCCAATGGACAAACCGAGCACATGAATCACTCTTTAAAAGCCTTCCTGTGTGCTTACATCAATGACCGCCAAGACAATTGGTCTGAACTTCTCCCTTGGGCGGAGTTTTCTCACAATTCCCACATTGCCACAGCTACAGGCATGTCACCGTTCTCCATCATATATGGAAAGTGACCTCGACCACCACTGCCCTTACCTTTGTCTGTACCATCCCCTGCGGCACAGGCTACTGCAGATGCCCTCAAAGCTTTATGGGACCAGACGAACCTTCGCTTACATCATGTTGCTTCCCTGGCTGAGAGAACTGCTGACAGTTACCGACGCTTGACTCCTGAATTCCTTCCTGGCTATAAAATCTGGTTAAGTACTCGGTATATCCGACTCATAATACCTTCTCAAAGGTTTGCTCCAAGGTACATTGGACCTTTTATGGTCACCCAATGCATTGGACCAGATACATACCAGCTTCGGCTGCCTCCTATTCTGGGAATACATAATACGTTTCACAGATCACTTCTAAAAACTTTGGTCTTGTCCTGGCCTTCCCGAAATGTGCCTGAACCACCTCCATTGGTGGCTGAGACGGATATGACCTACAAGGTATATGAAGTCCTCGATGTCCACTGTAGGGGCCGCCGGTGGGAATACCTCCTTTCTTGGGAGGGTTATGGACCCAAAGAAAACTCATGGGAACCAGCTCAAAACATCCTGGACAAAACCCTCCTCCTGAACTTTTATCGTGCCCATCCGGGCAAACCTTGACCTCCAAAGGGGGGGGCGTAAAGGGGGGTACTGTTGCGCATGCTTTCCACGGCAGACCCGCGGCACGGCCCCCTCACCTTTCTACAGTGAGTCCAGTTCCTGGTTCCTCTTTGCTGGTGGCAGTGGGCCATCAGCTCTGTTCTCGAGCCTCCCCCAATGCCTCTGGCCCTACTACGGTCCCTGGCGTTTCCGGTACTGCCACCACTTCTCATCGGGCCTCTCCGTGTGGCCCACAGAGAGATTATGCTACTCATACTGCGCCCCTCCCAAGCTGCACGCGTGCACCATTGATGTTTAAGTAGGGAGTGCGGCGGGAACCTAGCTGCGGCCCCGGATGATGAAATCAACTCAGCTACAGTATTTAAGCTCAGGCTCCTCACCTTACTATTGCCTTTGCAACAGGTCTCCTTGCTGGTCGAGTACTCATTGTCTCCTAGAGATTCATCTCATCTCTGCGTTCCTGTTCCTTGTTGTTCCTGGTTCCTATCTCCTTGTTCCTACCTTGCTTCATTCCTCAGATTGACTACACGGATTTTGACTTTGCTTCACCAGACCATGCAATTGAATCTCTCCAAATCCAGACCTCTGCTTCCCCTGACCATGCCATTGACTCTATCCAAGCATGGACCTCTGCTTCGCCTGACCATGCCATTGCCCATCTCCATGATCAGACCTCAGCCTTGCTTGCCACTGCCTTTGGATTGCTGCCAGCCCTGACTCAAGCCTACTCTTCCACGCCTCTCTGGCTAACCCTCTGGACGTGGTCTACTCAGGCTTCAGCCTGCTTTTGCTCGAGAACCCCCTGTCTGCCTCCGTTCCATTGGCACCTGAGTTTCCAAGACATAACCCTGTACGGAGTAAGACTGTATCATGTCTCATCTGCTGTCTCTGGGCTGAACCGATCCTTACTTTGACTACACATAGAGGCCCACCTAATTCCTGTGGCCCCGGCACCCAAAGGCTCAACCCGCGGGGAACAAGGGCTGGTATAGGTTAAGCTCCAGCGGCATCTGTCTATCAGCTTACTCCGCCTGCCAATGGTGGGGACCCTTAAGTCCTTACCTATGGGTTGTGTCAACCCCACCTCGGCCCAATTGTCCACCTCCGATGCAACATACACAGGAGATCAGCGAGCTTATCATGGACTTCCGGCCTTAAATCAGAGGCCTTAAGCCAGGCCCATCTTCTGGCCCTGATTCCTGTTGCTGATAAACGAGAAGCTGTCTCAAAGGAATCATATGCAGCTCTGACCTCATGTTTCCCTGCCAAGGCCTTTTTCGAGAATGGGAGTGAGGTTCTACTGTTGTTGTTGGGGGAGAGAGTCTGCTAGTTCTTGGACTTGTTTCCATAGATTCCTCTGGTATTGTGTCATATATATCAGATAGGGATGTGAATCGTTTTTCAACGATTTAGATTATCGTCCCGATAAGGTTTAAATCGTCATTAATCGGTAAAGAGTGCGATACAATAGAAATTCCCCCGATTTATCGTGAAAAATCATTTTTTTTTGTTAGCGTGCACTAACGGGAGATAGTGCACGCTAACAGGAAGTTAGCACGCACTAACCATTGTTAGTGCGCACTAACAGAAAATGATACAATTTGACACTTTTCAGGTCAGTTAAGGTCAGTTTAGGAATGAATATGTATTCCTATTGGCTGCCCTCTTATTTATTCATGTTACCAAGGTTCCCACTGACGTGATGGTTTAATATATGGGGGATGGGAAATGGAAATGGTTGGAAGCTTGACAAAAAAAGTAATGTGATCATCAATGTGATTAGAACGTGTGCCCTATCCCTGATACCGGGAGTGTTGTGATCTTCCTGCACGCAGTGCCCTATCCCTGATACTGGGGGTGTTGTGATCTTCCTGCACACAGTGCCCTATCCCTGTTACCGGGAGTGTTGTGATCTTCCTGCACGCAGTGCCCTATCCCTGTTACCGGGGGTGTTGTGATTTTCCTGCATGCAGTGCCCTATCCCTGATACCGGGAGTGTTGTGATCTTCCTGCATGCAGTGCCCTATACCTGATACCGGGCATGTTGTGATCTTCCTGCACGCAGTGCCCTATCCCTGATACCGGGAGTGTTGTGATCTTCCTCTCTGCACTGCCCTGTGCAGGATCTCGAGAGCTGTAATCTTCTACCTTGCAATGCCCTATCCCTGATACCGGGAGTGTTGTGATCTTCCTGCATGCAGTGCCCTATCCCTAATACCGGGAGTGTTGTGATCTTCCTGCACACAGTGCCCTATCCCTGTTACTGGGGGTGTTGTGATCTTCCTGCATGCAGTGCCCTATCCCTGATACCGGGAGTGTTGTGATCTTCCTGCACACAGTGCCCTATCCCTGATACCGGGAGTGTTGTGATCTTCCTCTCTGCACTGCCCTGTGCAGGATCTCGAGAGCTGTGATCTTCTACCTTGCAATGCCCTATCCCTGATACCAGGAGTGTTGTGATCTTCCTGCATGCAGTGCCCTATCCCTGATACCAGGAGTGCACGCTAACTTCCTGTTAGCGCGCACTAACTCCCGTTAGTGTGCACTAATCAGAAAAACCAATTTTTTTACTAAAAAATCGTGCCAAACACGATTTTCTTCTCCTGCCAGATGATTTTGATCGTTAAGACGATCAGGCACACGATTCACATCCCTAATAACAGATATGCAGCTATTCGTGACACTAACATAGAGCCCTGGAAGATTTTACAACCTAGACCATCCAAAAACCTTTGGTCCTTTCCAGGAGGAGCTGAAGAATGAGGGTGCAATCTCTTAGCCTTCTTCTGCACAGATTCCACTACCACCGATTGGTGAGGTAGGTGTGGCTTCTGAAAACCTGGAATGTGCTGGACCAGATATGTTGCATCTCTCTTTCTATTGACTGGTGGGATAGTGCAAGGGTGCTCCCATAGGCAATGTTGCAGATCCAAGAGCACTTCATGGACTGGATTGGCCATAATTTCCTTGGGGGCATCCACAAATTGAAAGATCTCTGGTGTCTTGTGACGTGTGTTCTCTTTGGTGGCCATGTCAAATGGGATGGTTTCGAACATTTCTTTTATGAAGGTAGCAAAGGAGAGGCTTTCTGGAGGGGACCGTCTCCTTTCTTCCGGAGGAGAAGGCTCTGAGAGCAGGTCCTCTGAGGAGGTGTCCATGTCAACATCCTCCCATGGATCATAAGGGGTCTCTGGTTGAGATCCCAATGGAGGGAGAATGTCTGTTACTCCAGGACATGTAGGCATCGATGGAGGCCTCAATGGCCTTGATGGAGGATGCAACGGTATTGATGGAGGATGCAACGGTGTGGGCCATCCAGTGCTCTTACCATGTGACAGGGGCCGGCCAATGGCACGGATACCCTGTCACATGGTAAGGACAAAGGCAATCGGAGCCATTTTTATTAGTGGCAGCCGACAGCCCGAGAGCGGGAGATCGCTCCCGGGACCCCCACTGGACCACCAGGTACCTGTAAAAAGTTTTTTGGGGGGTCGGGAGGGTGGGGGAAGCTAAGGGATTAGTTTTAAAGGGTCGGGGTGGGTTTTTTGTTTATCGGCTCGGGCGCAGCCGATAAAAACAAACCCGATCGGGCCAGACAAAAAAAAAACCACGATGTGAATCGGAACCGGAATCAGAACCGATTCCGGTTCCGATTCACATCTCTAAACAATATCTTTGCAATCCTCATGTTGTAAAACTTGCTCCAGTTTGAAACAAGAGATCAATATTCAAAAGTTTTTTAGTTGGATAACTCACAAGATATCCATCTAAACAGCAAATTTGGCATATATATTTAGCTACTTATCTGACTAAATTAAAGCTGGATAACTACTTATCCGGCAAAAGGACATTTCAGGGGCTTTCTGGGGAGGAGTTGAGTTATCCAGCTAATGTAGCTGAATATCGCATATATCTGGCTTCATTAGCCAGATAACTTTAGACCTGTTTGGGAGCAGGTTTAGTTATCCAGTCTTGTGTGGCTAGATAAATTTCTTCTTATCCGGATATATTTAAAAGACATCTGGGTAATTTGTGTCAAAGACATCTGGGTAATTTGTGTCAGTCTTGTGTGGCTAGATAAATTTCTTCTTATCCGGATATATTTAAAAGACATCTGGGTAATTTGTGTCAAAAAATAAAGAAGAAAAACAAAAACACAATAGATGCCTCAGTCTTATTTCAGTGTTTATTAGAACAGAGATGTGCTCAATAACAGTGCTACCTTTGCCCTGTCACATGATAAGGGCAAAGGGCCACCGGCGCCATTTTTCTTAACGCAGCCGTGGCCAGAGAGAGGGAGATCGTGCCGGGACCCCCCCCCCCCCACTGGACCCCAGGTAATTTAAAACATTTTGGGGGGGTTCGGGAGGGTTGGGGATTTGTTTTAAAGGTTCGGGGTGGATTTTAGGGTTTTTTTGGTGTGCCGGTTTTCCCGCCCTCCCCCGATTTACGATTTTTAACGATTTAAAAAAAAAAAAAAAAAAAAAAAACCACATAACGATCAGATTTCCCTCCCCCCCCCAGCCAAAATCGATCGTTAAGACGATCGATCACACGATTCACACCCTTACTAGATATACAAATTTCAGGAACTTTTCATTACCAGGCGTGAGCAGTCTTTCATGTGTTCCCCAAAAGGCCAGATTTGGAATATCCTCACCAAAGCAATCAGTCATTCAAAGATATGCTGCCAATAATTTTCTTGTTGTTTAATGAGACACATATTTTCTTCATTAATTGTTTTCTTGTTTTTCAATCGCAGTTCAAGTTCCTTCCACTTTTGAAAGTTCTCCAAGTGTTCACTACCTCTCTCATGCCTAGCTAGAATTGCACATATAATAAAACAGTCCTATCTAGACAATAAATA
Source organism: Rhinatrema bivittatum (assembly GCF_901001135.1). Classification (NCBI taxonomy): domain Eukaryota; kingdom Metazoa; phylum Chordata; class Amphibia; order Gymnophiona; family Rhinatrematidae; genus Rhinatrema; species Rhinatrema bivittatum. The sequence continues at coordinate 653,074,547 of NC_042616.1, read as the reverse complement.
CTATCTAGCTCACACATACCATCACAACCAAACCATTCAATCTCATCAATCTCACACTCTAAAATAACACACAATGTGTTGCACAATACCCACATATACCTAAATACAATATAATACTGGAGTTACAATATCCTTAATTTCCCCATAACAAATCAATATGTATAGAAGCAACACTCTCTAATGCATTAGAATATCCTCAAAACATGCTTGCATACTAAATACTTTCAATACAAATCAATATATATTGAAGCAGCACTCTCTAAAGCGTTGGAATATCTTCAAAACATGCTCCCACACTGAATTCTTCCAATATCCAGTATTCCCATATAGAATCGGCACCGTCGATTCTATATGGGAATATTCTAATGCATTAGAGAGTGTTGCTTCTATACATATTGATTTGTTATGGGGAAATTAAGGATATTGTAACTCCAGTAGGGATGTGCAGAGCAAAATTTTATGTTCATATTTTTTATGTCCGAAAGGGGGTCCCACTTGCGGCCAATATGGACATAAAAAAAATCCAATGAGTTGGGTATATGTACATATGTGCAAAAAAAAAATTTAAACCCCCTCACCCTCCTTAATCCCCCCCCCAGACTTACCACAACTCCCTGGTGATCGAGCGAGGAGTGAGGACGTCATTTCTGCAATCCTTGGCGAGAAGCATGTGACGTCGGTGGCACGTCGAGTGACGCGGCGTCACGTGATTCCCGGCTCGTTCGCGCCGGACGGCTCGTTCGGCCCAAAAAGAACTTTTGGCCAGCTTGGGGGGGCCTCCTGACCCCCCCAAGCTGGCCAAAAGTTCTTTTTGGGCCGAACGAGCCGTCCGGCGCGAACTCGCCGGGAATCACGTGGCGCCGCGTCACTCAGACGCGACGTCACGTGATTCCCGGCAAGTTCGCGCCGGACGGCTCGTTCGGCCCAAAAAGAACTTTTGGCCAGCTTGGGGGGGCCTCCTGACCCCCCCAAGCTGGCCAAAAGTTCTTTTTGGGCCGAACGAGCCGTCCGGCGCGAACGAGCCGGGAATCACGTGACGCCGGCGTCACTCGACGTGCCGCCGACGTCACATGCTTCTCGCCAAGGATTGCAGAAATGGCGTCCTCACTCCTCGCTCCATCACCAGGGAGTTGTGGTAAGTCGGGGGGGGGGATTAAGAAGGGTGAGGGGGTTTATATTTTTATTTTGGCTCAACAATCGCGATTTCCCACATATCGAACATATCTATGTTCGATATGTGGGAAATCCGATCGTTTATGTCGAATCAATTTTTTAAGTAAAAAAAAAATATGAGTTGCGTTTTACTAATGCGGTCAATCCGAATGCACACCCCTAAACTCCAGTATTATATTGTATTTAGGTATATGTGGGTATTGTGCAATACATTGTGGGGCGGATTTTCAGAGCCCTGCTCGCCGGTAAGCCTATTTTACATAGGCCTACCGGCGCGCGCAGAGTCCCGGGACTCGCGTAAGTCCCGGGGTTTTCGGAGGGGGCGTGTCGGGGGGCGGGCCCGAACCGCGCGGTGTTTTCGGGGCGTGCCGGGAGCGTTCCGGGGGCGGGCCCGGGGGCGTGGCTACGGCCCGGGGGCGTGGCCGCACCCTCCGGACCCGCCCCCAGATCGCGTCCCGGCGTGCTAGCGGCCCGCTGGCGCGCGGGGATTTACTTCTCCCTCCGGGAGGCGTAAATCCCCCAACAAAGGTAAGGGGGGGGTTTAGACAGGGCCGGGCGGGTGGGTTAGGTAGGGGAAGGGAGGGGAAGGTGAGGGGAGGGCAAAAGAAAGTTCCCACTGAGGCCGCTCCGATTTCGGAGCGGCCTCGGAGGGAACGGGGTAGGCTGCGCGGCTCGGCGCACGCCGGCAATACGAAATCGATAGCCTTGCGTGCGCCGATCCCGGATTTCAGCGGATACGCGCGGCTACGCGCGTATCTACTGAAATCCAGCGTACTTTTGTTGGCGCCTGGAGCGCCAACAAAAGTACGCCTATTCGCGGTTTTTGAAAATCTACCCCTGTGTGTTATTTTAGAGTGTGAGATTGATGAGATTGAATGGTTTGGTTGTGATGTTATGTGTGAGCTAGATAGTATTTATTATCTAGATAGGACTGTTTTATTATATGGTCTCACAAATAAAGAAATATATTTGCACGATTAAGGTGTGAGTAAGCTTGTGTGTTCTCTTATGTGGTTGTGACTATAAAGATAGAGAGAACCTATTGTATAGTTTACCCTCAGTGTGTATTACCTAGCTAGAATTGCAGACATGTTCTTCCAATCTTTGGAAACTTTATCAGAAAGAGATGATGCACCAATCATGTTACTGCTAAACATCATGCAACAAAAGCAAAACACAAAGTCCTTTGACACAGAGAATTGTATGGTGCATTTCTTCTTCATTTGCAAGTCTCCTTTTGTAATGAATTATTGAGAATTCTCTTTGATTACTACCTTTAGGGAAATCAAATTACAGAACCTGCTCTGGTCCATGTTCCACCAGGATTTGTCGCACATAATCTTCGCCTTTGGTATTAATTTGACACAAGTAGCAGGGTCACCATAGTTCAAATTGATGGCATGCTCTTCTTCACATTCTTTCAAATCTTGATCCTGTTGCACCTCACTTGGTTCATCTTCTGTATTCTTATATTCTTTAAATTCTGCATCAGATGGTGAAACTGTACGCAAAACCGTCATCTCTGCTTCAGTCTCAGACAGATCCCTTGAACTACATGTTGCAGTGGAGGTGGACCCTTGGCCTGGTGCAGGATTGGTACCGCCCTCTGGTCGGATCCAGAGAACACCAGCCACCAGGAGGCAGAGCACAGGAGGAGACAGAGGCTAGCTGGAGCTTCACCAATAACAGTCCAGGGTTTCCGCAGGTTGAGCCCTTGGGTACCCGGACCGCCTGGACTAAGGTGGACCTCAGAGGGCCTCCCAGACAGGTATCGGAGAGGTGTGCCCACCAGGAGTAAGGGTGCATGGCTGATGCAGAGAGGATGGACCAGACCTGAACTGGAGACTCCGGAGACATCCGGGAGGTAACAGTTCAGGAAGGCTCTCCAGGTAGAACAGGCAGCGCCTGTGGGTCTGGTCAGATGGAGGCCGCAGTCTGAGTCCAAGTAGGTCAGTCTGAAGGTCATAGGAGGCAAGAAGAGAGTGTCTGAGTGAAGCGCAAGGTTCAAAGCCAGGGTATCCATCCAGAAGTGGTCAGCCAAAGCAAGGGTCAAATCCAAGGTCAGTCCGAGCATAGTCAAGGCAGGCGATGGTCAGTTCCAGGTGGCAGTCAACGTGGTCAGGCAGGAAGAGGTCAGTTCCAGGCAGCGGTCAACATGGTCAGTAGGCAGGCAAAGGTCAGGTCCAGGCAGCGGTCAGTCATAGTCAGGCAAGCAGAGGTCAGTACCAAGAATCAGTCCGAAGGGTACTACCAGGGAACGTGGAGCAGGAACAAGACAGATGCTGAAGACCAAGGAGGACCACGGGGACAGCGGAACAAGGAGATGCTGGAACAAAGAGATGCTGGAACAAGGAGACACTGGAACAAAGTATCAGGCACAGGAGCAAGGAACAGGCAAGCTAGAAACACCGAGGTATCGACCCGATTGCCAAGGCGAGGTTCTGGGGATAGAACTTCACCTTATATGCTGTGGCCGGGCGATGTCATTGAAGTGCGTCTGACCTGGGTTTCCCGCGCTTGGCCCTTTAAAAGTACAGACGTCGGCTGTGTGCATGCCTAAGGACAGGGCCAAGCAGATGGAAGACACGGAGCCCCTATGGGAGCTTCGCTGAAAGGTCTGTGCTGTGGAAGAGGCCGAGGACGCCTGGGGCGAGCGTTGATGCATTGGGAGCTGGCGGCTGTGGCTAGGCCGGAACTGGTGGAGGGCAGCATGAGGTGAGCAGGGCCAACCGTGGCTCCAACGCGGCCGGGATGTGCAACAGTAACCCCCCTTTTAGGCCTCCCCCTTACCAGTCTGGGTTTCTCTGAGTGTCGTCGATGGAACTCTTGGAGAAGATTCTTGTCGAGAATGTGGTGAGAAGTCTCCTAGGAATTCTCTTCAGGGCCAAAGCCCTCCCATGAAAGGAGGTACTCTCAGTGGCCTCTATGGCGACGGACGTCTAGGATTTTGTTAACCTGAAAGGTGTCTTTGGGTTCTGCAGAATTTTGTGTTGGTGGAGGAGGCCTTCAGGAAGGCCAAGACAATATCAAGGGTTTGAGTAGCAACACGTGGAACGTGTTATTAATCCCCATGGAAGCTGGGAGTATCAGCTGGTAAGTGACTGCTCCTACCCAACATAGGATAGGGAATGGACCCACGAATTTGGGAGCTAGCCGTTGGGAAGGCAACCATAGCTGGATGTGCTTAGTCCTAAGCCAGACTCTTTGTCAGGTAGGAACATGGGCGCAGCCTGACGATGGGCATCTGTGATGCGCTTGGCCCAGTCAGCTGCTTGGCAGATTCACTCCCTTACTTGATTCCAGAGCCGGTGAATGTTTTGTATTGTGGATTGGACTGCATGTGATGGTACACTGAGGGGAACTGGCAGTGGTAAGCGAGGTTGATGGCCAAAGATTACGGAGAAGGGAGAAAATTCTGTGGCAGAGGCGATATGGGTGTTATGGGATAGTTCTGCCCATGGCAGGAGGTCAGCCTAGTTATCTTGCTGGTCATTGACATATGATTGTAGGAAGGTTTTCAATTAGTCCTCTCGGCATGGTCATTTGCCTGTGGGTGATATGCTGACTTTAAGTTTAACATAATATTGAACTTCTTACAGAGAAACCTCCAATATTTAGCGGCAAATTGAGGGCCACGATTGGAGACGATTTCTTGTGGTAGTCCATGTAAATGAAACATGTGGATTAAGAAGAGCCGAGCTAGTTCTGGAACCAATGGGAGTCCAGGCAAGGGGATAAAGTGGGCCATTTTTTAGAAACTGTCTATTATGACCCTGATTACGTTATTCCCTTTTGAAGGAGGCAGATCAACGATGAAGTCTGTGGAAAGACTAGTCCAAGGCTCAGTGGGTGCAGGAAGTGGTTGAAGCAGCCCCCAAGGGCGGCCAGTCGAGGGTTTTTGCTGTGCGCAAACTGGACAGGAGTCCACATAGTCTCGGGAGTCCTTAGTCATACTAGGCCACCAATAGTGCCTTCGGAGCATCTCGAGAGTTCGGGCTCGGCCGGGATGACGGGTCAGCTTGGAGACATGGGCCCAACGAAGGACACATTCATGGAGACGGCAGGAGACTACTGTCTTCCCGGCAGGTACCGTGGTGGTAATTGCAATTGATATGCAGACTGGATCAATAATATGCATGGGAGATTCAGGTATGTCTTCTGGCTCTATGAAGCGTGAGAGCTTATTTGCGAGAAGATTCTTCACCGCTGGGCGATAGCAGAGCTCGAAGTTGAAGCATGCAAAGAATAGAGCCCAGCGAGCTTGTCTTGGGTTGAGTAACTGGGCCTCTTTGAGGTGCTCCATGTTTTTATGATCGGTGTACATTGTGAACCTGTGTTGCACCCCTTCAAGCCAGGGGCACCATTTCTGGAGGGCAAGTTTTGTGCTAGGAGTTTGCGGTCCCCTATGGTATAATTTTGTACTGTAGGAGATAATTTGTGTAAATAAAAGTAACATGGAACCAGAGTTCCCTTGGTGGAGTATTGACTCAAGACCGCTCCTGCTCCAATGACGGATGCATCGACTTTGACTATGAAGGGGAGGTTTGGATCCAGGTGACGTAAACATGGGCCATTTCAGAAGGCCTCTTTCAAGGCATGAAATTCTGATTGGGCCTTGGAGTCACACTCGAGATCACATCCCTTCCTCGTCATGGCGGTGGGTGGAGCGGCCACTGTGGAGTAATTGGTGATAAAGTTTCGATAATAATTTGTAAAGCCAAGGAATCTTTGTAGGGCTTGGAGACCCACTGGTTGAGGCCAATCTCGAATACCCTTGAGTTTGTCAGGGTCCATGGTGAACCCGCAGCTAGAGATGATGTAGCCCAGGAATGGGAGACTGGGTTGCTCAAAAAGGCACTTCTCCAATTTAGCATAGAGATGGTGGTTTCTGAGATGCTGGAGGACTGTTTGAACATGGGCATGGTGAGACTTCATATCTTTGGAGAAGATGAATATATCATCCAGTTATACTACTACAAATGTGTACAAAAGATCCCGGAAAATCTCATTCATTAGCCGCTGGAAGTCTGCAGGGGGCGCTGCATAGCCCAAAGGGCATTACTATGTCCATCTCTTGTGTTGAAGGCGGTCTTCAAAATGTCTTCCGATTGAATCTGTACTAGGTTATATGCCCCACGTAAGTCTAGTTTAGTAAAGATTTGCATGCCCTACAGGTGGTCGAAGAGTTCACTGATATGTGGCAGTGGGTACCAGTCCATACAGGTTACTGCATTTAAACCTCTATAGTCTATGCATTTTCTTAGACTGCCATCCTTTTTCTTTACAAAGAAGAACCCGGCTCTTGCCGGGGAGGTATAGGGTCTTATGAAACCTTTGGTTAAATTTTCTTTGATGTAAGCCGACATTGCTTGCATCTCTGGGAATGAAATAGGGTAGGTTCTGCCCTTGGAAGGCATGGCACCAGGTAGGAGTTCTATGGGGTAGTTGAACTTCCGAAGCGGAAGCAGGATATCGGCGTTCTGTTTGGAGAACACATCTTGTATGGAGCAGGTAACCCAGGAAGAGTTGTGGAACTTAAGACTGAGATGGATGGAGATACTTGCCGTAAGCACTGGGTTTGGCATCACGGGCCCCACTGGGTAAGTTGCAGGGATTGTCAGTAGAAGTGGGGTGCATGTAACTGGAGCCAAGGAAGTCCAAGGACTACGGGGTGTGTTGATCGTTTCAGAATCAGGAGAGAGATCTCCTCATCATGGAGCGTCCCAACAGTGAGGTGGAAAGGCAGGGTACGGTGCGTGATACGCTCAGAGAGAGGTTCTCCTTGAATTGAGGCAATCCATAGTGGTATTTCCAATGGTTGAATTGGTATCTGAAGGGGTGTGACAATCTCTTCTAAAATGAAATTTTCACTCGCCCCAGTGTTTACGAGGACGGTGGTGGCAAACGAACATGACTCCTAAGGAGGGAGACTGGCAGCAACAGTTGGGGGCCAGAAACTGTAGAGCTCAAGCTCTGGACCTCCGCCGGGCTCAGTCTTTGGATTTTCCTGAACGCACTGGACAAGTCTGGCGAAGATGGCCAGAGCCACCTCAATAGAAGCAGTGGACAGATTTTTTCATCGTCGACATTCTTCCAGAGTCAGACGGCCACAGTTGATCTGCAATGGTTCCTTGGGAGGTTGAGAATCCGCAGGTAAGGTTTTCAACCAGGGGCTCGCAGAACGGGGTGACCTTAGGGCAGGAGGTCAAAGAGCCTTTACCTCCTGATGCCATTGCTGAAGACGGTAGTCAATCCTTCCGTCTAGAGAAATCAGGTCTTCCAGAGTTGCAGGGATCTCCCGGGCAGCCAGCTCATCTTTAAGGACAGGAGGTACCCGCAGGCAGTCCTCCTACCATCCCAACTCTGTTGCCAGAGTTCAGAACTCCACCATGTATTTGGCTAGCAGGTGTGAACCTTGACGGAGGTAGAGTAGGTGGTGGCCAGCGACCACTACTTGTTAAAGGTGCATCGGAAGACGGAGATAAACTGAGGGAGCTGGTGTAGAATTGAGGCGGAATGCTCCCAGATTGGGGAAGCCCATGCCAGGGCCTTCCCCTCAAGATGTGAGAGGATGAATGTGATCTTTGTCACTTCATCTGGGAAGAGAAAAGGTTGCAGTGACAACTGCATGTAGCATTGATTAATAAAATCTCGACAGGGATGAGGATCCCCATTGAAACGGGGTGCAGCTGGGAGGGCCAGCGATGCCCGTGAGGGCAAGGTATGGGCAAGAGCCCCTGGGTTGGCCATGGCTGATTCCTCCAATTGAGAACGCATCTTTTCCATGGAGAAGGCCAACGCTTCCATGATCCGTTGTTGTTCTCGGACACGAGTGACCAGGTCAGGGATGGCCTGCAAGGCCGGAGACTCCGCTGAGTCCATGGCCTTGGCAACCTGTTGCACTCGAGGTGCACCCTTGGCCTGGTGCAGGATTGGTATGGCCCTCTGGTTGGACCCAGAGAGCGCCTGCTACCAGGAGGCGGAGCACACAAGTAGACAGAGGCTAGCTGGAACTTCGCCAATAACAGTCCGGGGTTTCTGCAGGTTGAGCCCTTGGGTACTCAGACCACTTGGACTTAGGTGGGCCTCAGAGGGTCTGCCGGAGAGGTAGCGGAGAGGTATGCTCACCACAAGTAAGGGTGCACGGCTGATACAGAGAAGATGGACCAGACCTGAACTGGAGACTCTGGAGACCTCAGAGAGGTAACAGTTCAGGAAGGCTCTCCGGGTGGAACGGCAGCACCTGTGGGTCTGGTCAGTTGGAGGCCACGGTCTGAGTCCAAGTAGGTTGTTCTGAAGGTCACAGCAGGCAAGAAGAGAGTATCCGAGAGAAGTGCAGGGATCAAAGCCAGGGTATCTATCCAGAAGTGGTCAGGCAAAGCAAGGGTCAAATCCAAGGTCAGTCTGAGCGTAGTCAAGGCAGGCGAGGGTCAGTTCCAGGCGGCGGTCAACATGGTCAGGCAGGCAGAGTTCAATTCCAGGCAGTGGTCAGTTCCAGGCAGTGGTCAATGTGGTCAGTAGGCAGGCAAAGGTCAGGTCCAGGCAGCGGTCAGTCGTAGTCAGGCAAGCAGAGGCAAGTACCAAGAATTAGTCCGAAGGGTACTACCAGGGAATGTGGAGCAGGAACAAGACAGATGCTGAAGACAAGGAGGACCACGGGGACACTGGAACACGGAGACGCTGAACAAGGATACGCTGGAACATGTAGACACTGGAACACAGGATCAGGCACAGGAGCAAGGAACAGGCAAACTAGAAACACCGAGGTGTCAACCCGATTGCCAAGGTGAGATTCTGGGGCAGAGCCTCACCTTATATACTGTGGCCATGTGATGTCATTGAAGTGCATCCGATCTGGGTTTCCCGTGCTTGGCCCTTTAAAAGTACAGACGTCGTCCGCACGCGCACCTAGGGGTGGGGCCGAGCAGATGGAAAATTCTGAGCTCCTATGGGAGTTCCGCTGAGAAGCCTGTGGCATGGAAGAGGCCGAGAACACCTGGGACGAGCTTCAGGGACTTCGGGAGCTGGCGGCTGTGGCAAGGCCAGAACTAGTGGAGGGCAGCACAAGGTGAGCAGGGCAGACTGTGGCACCAACGCCACAGGTACACGACTCTACATTTCTTGGCATTAAATCACAACTCCCATATCTTTGAGCACTCTTCAGTTTTTTAACCCCTCCGCAAAGTTGTTCACGAATATATTGAACAGAACTGGTCTCAAAAACAACCCTTGAGGCACTCCACATAATACCATTCTCTCATCAGAACGGGTTACCATTAGACATTGTTTCCTGTCAATCAACCAGTTAATAATCCACTCCACCACTTTGGAGCCCACACCCAAGCTTCTCATTTTATTCATGAACCTCCTATGGCGGACCAAATCAAAAGCTTTGCTGAAATCCAAATAAATCACATCGAGCGCTCTTCCTTGATCCAGATATTCAGTCTTATCCAACTAATTTGACCAGATGCAGTTAGACATCCTGTTGAGGAGATCTAAAGTTAGATGGATAAATTCCTCTATCTAATTCTTGGATAGCCAGGCATATTCAGCACCGTTAAATATCCTGGTCAAGTTAGATGGATATCTTGCTCTGCTGGATAGCAGCTCAATATGGACCATCAAATATTTTTAATCACATCATCTAAAGATATAAATATATTCTGCAAAGCAGTTTTTATTATTTAGAGTAATGATCAATGTCTCCAGGATTCACCTTTCCTAAAGTCAATTGTTTGTTGAAAGACATTATGAACAACAACCTACTTTTCAGAAGGAAAGTATATTACTCTGGGATAGCTTCAGGCCACTGTTACCAGTGGCTCACTGAGCAGCAGATTATAAATGCAACTATAACAAGTGTGCTCTGTGGTCAATTGTTACTCAACTAAAACTTATAAGAAACATGAGAGCAGATAGTAAGCATGATTTTGCTTAATGACTCCCGGAATTAGGAAATATAACACTTCAACTTGATATCCATTATGACAGTGTAGAAATTCCAGACCACTCATAAGCACTCATTAATGATCCCAGAGGATCAGTATTGAATGTGTAAACCTTATCCTTTGAGTGTTCTAGTGCAATTGAACATGAAATATTTGTAACACCTGTTATCATAACTATATCAATGACTACTTGGTAAAGTCTGTGTTGACACTGTAAAATTATGATATCAGTAATAGAACAGCAACAAAAATTCTTGAAGATGCTGTTGAGTATCACAGTGTTGATTAATATATTTATAAATGGTCTGGAAAGGGGTATGACAAGTGAGGTGATCAAATCTGTGGATGACACAAAGCTATGCAGAGTAGTTAAATCTCAAGTGGTTTGTGATAAATTGCAGGAGGACCTTGTGAGACTGGAAGACTAGGCTTCCAAATGGCAGATGAAATTTAATGTGGACAAGTGCAAGGTCACCTTTCTCTGCACTTTCTCCAGTGCAACTATATCTTTTTTGGGATGTGGTGACCAGAATTGCACACAGTATTCAAGGTGCAGTCTCACCATGGAGTGAGACTGCACCTTGCTGTAGTAACACAATGTTAGGTGCTATCTTTGGAGTTACCACCCAGGAAAGAGATCTAGGCATCATAGTGGATAATACATTGAAATTATTGTGCTTGTTGTGGTGAAAAAGGTAACAGAATGTTAGGAATTATTAGGAAGGGAATGGCAAATAAAACGGATGTCATAATGCATCTGTATCATTCCATGGTGAGACTACACCTTGAATACTGTGTGCAATTCTGGTCACCACATCCCAAAAAAGATATAGTTGCACTGGAGAAAGTGCAGAGAAGGGTGACCTAAATGATAAGGGGCATGGAACAGCTCCCCTATGAGGAAGGGCTAAAGAAGTTAGGGATATTCAGTTTGGAGAAGAGATGACTAAGGGGGGGATATGATAGAGGTCCACAAATCATGAAAGGACTTGAGCAGGTTAATGTAAATTGGTTATTTACTCTCTCAGATAATAGAAGGACTAATGGACACTCCATGAAGTTAGCAAGTAGCTCATTTTAAGCAAATCAAAGAAAATTCTTTTTCACTCAGCGCATAGTTAAGCTCTGGAATTCATTGCCAGTGGTTGTGGTTTTTTTTAAATCCAGTTAGTGTAACTGGGTTTAAAAACGTTTTGGATAAGTTCCGAGAGGAAAAATCCATAAACGTCTATTAATTATTAATAAGCAATAGGAGCTTGAAATCTATTAATGTTTGGGTACTTGCCTTGTACTTGTTACTTGGATTGGCCACTGTTGGAAATAGGATGCTAGGCTTGATGGACCGTTGGTCTGACCAGAAAGTGAACTTTGGAGAATGGTATTCACCCACACCATGAAAATGTTTCTTTGCATTTTTTTTCCATGGTGGATTACATGTGACTTAAAAGTGTTTTTTTGTGAGCTTCAGGCATGTAGTTTTGGCATGGGGTTAGTAGGGATGTTAGTGTGTGCCACTGTCTGGCTTCATATGTACTGTATGCATGCTGTTGGTGTCTCTGTCTTGTGCCTCTGTATGTTTTCTGCTATGGTATATAATTTCTATTTTGGGTGCCATTTACTTTTGCTTGTGCTGTGTGTGTGCAGTGTTATTTCTTAAAGACTACAACCGGGACTGTGTTTTTGTTACATTGCCTTTCTCTTGTCTTCTGTGGATTCTATTGTAATAGTTTCTCTATAAGTTTAATGTGTAACTGCTTTCAGCCCTTTCTTCAACACTTTTGTTTTTCTTGTTCAGTATTGAATTTTGGTCAGTGTAGACAAATCATGCAGTTCCCTCTTCACAGGGCCTGAGTCTTCAGGTTTCCTTCAACATATGCATGCATATATGCATTGGGTTACATATCTTCTACTGGAATTCAATTGATAGCTGTTTTTGTTGTGGAATCAAATGCTTACAGTATTGTTCTTTTTTCTCCTGTCTTCAGATTTTATTATAGAAGTCTGATGAGTAATATTTCTGATTTTCCTTTTTCCCTTTCAGTTGCACAATGACATAATGGAAAAGAGACTGGTGACCATAAAGTAAAGAAGTACCTGTTACCCTCTTCCCTCAAGAGATGCATTGGGGTAATGGTCCCATTACTTCTGGGAACTATACCCCTACAAATGGCAACAAAAAGACATTTTATTTTTATTTTTTTCTTTCAACTTTTATTTTATTTTGGAATATGTTTTATCTGGGCTTTCAAAATAATATGTTAAACAATGAACACTCCTCAAGCAGACTTTTAAACCATGAAATGTATCCTTTTAATTTCCTTCTAATTTCCTCATTTTATCATAGCCTCCCATTTCAAAATCAAATGCAACTACAGTTTTATTATTCTGCCTTGTACCAGGTCTTGTGTTTCACTGAGAAATAGATCTACAGTAGCTACTCCAATAAGGAATATTTTAAGGCTTCTAGAACATTACCTCCGTAGCATAACCTTAGGAAACATTTAGCTAATCAATATTGGGGTTATTGAAATCTGCCATTATTATTCTGTTTCCAATTGTAGAAGCCTGTTTAATCTCTGTTAACATTTCACAGTTTGATTCATTAACCTTATCAGGTGGACATCAATACACCTCATCCCACATTGAATTTCTACCTATAGGAAATAAAGTGGTGCATGTCTTCAATTAAAGCCCACCTAATAATTTACTTTTGAAACTTTAAATTTTATCCCCATTCTCTTGTTTCTAGTAGATTATCAAGGCTTGACCTCGAATGCTGTGCCTGTCTGTCCAGGCCTTATGTCCCTAAAAGGGCTTGACCTCAAATGCTGTGCCTGTTCATCTAGGCTTTATGTCCCTATGAGGGCTTGACCTCTATCCTCGAATGCTGTGCCTGCCTGTCTGTCCAGAGAACCTAGATAGAAATGCTGGGTTTCCAGTTCGGGGTCTCTGAGTCTAGTATTACTCAAATGTTTGCTAAAGATATAAAAGTGCACCTACCCACCCTACTAGCGTTTTTCTTATTTAAACTCTTTTAAAGATTCATTCCATGCAGATTTGCTCAAAGTTGCTCCTTCCTCAATAATTCCTACCTATAAACTGACAGACTCATTTTTTCCCAAACATGGGTTCCCAGTTAAATTTAAGCCACTTTTTTTGTTGTCTGTGTCTTGTCTGTCCTGACTAGATTGTAGTCTCTAAGGGTCATGGATTGTCTCTTATGTTTCTCTCTTTCAGCGCTGCATACATCTGGTATTATCTATAGAGATGATGATGATGATGATAATAATAATAATTCCAGAGTTTAGTCTGTTTCCTGAAGAAATTGTTTCCTACTTAACTCTTTGCCATCATTAACATATAATGCTAACCTAACACCAGCTTTATTTATTCTGTCATTTCAATATGTTTTGTACCTTGCAGTTCCAGGATCCCATTGGTAATCCTCTTTCTACCAGGTCTCTGAAACTCCTATTATGTCTATATCTTGATTAGTTGCATACATTCTGATTTTCCTTTCTTATATTTTAGACTTATGGCATTTGCTTACAGGCACTTACATTCACAAGCCACTTATTAACAGTTGAACCACGTAATTTGGAATCATTCATATTTGTCTACTCTGTATTTAAATTTACTTGCGCTACCTCCTCTTTTTCCACATCTTCTACATCAGGACCTTCTGTTTTAACAGTATCCATTTGAAGATATTTTACATTGAACCATGCGCTCCTGTGTGACTCTTTGCTTTCACAATTTAAAAACTGCTGTTTCCTTTTCAATTTCTAGTGCCAGCAGCTGGGTTCCATTCTGGATAAGGTGTCGTTCAAAGAGCTCCCCAGTGCCAACAGAATCTAAATTCCTCTTCTCTGTTTTGTCATCTTACCCACGCACTACGGCCCTGCTAGGGATGTGCATTTATTTGAGACAAATGAGTAAAATTAATATAATGAAGGTACCCAGATTTCTTTCACTTGTGGCCCCATGAAATGAATGGAGTGTTCCATTTTATTTGTATCTGTGGGGGTGATGGAGGGGATTTGGGGGGAGACTTGGCCCAGTAGGGCCAAGTATTTCGGAGCTTAAGCAGAAAGGGTGAGGGGCAGAAATAGGGCAACTAGCTTCCCAATCCTTTTATTTTTGGAATCCTGAAGCTCAGCAGTTAAACTATGTAGCCACATAGCTTTACATCTAAACTGTGATATTCCAAAAATATGCATTTAGGTTTACAGTTATCTGGCTATGGTCAGCTGGATAATTTTAAAAGGGATAGTAAGTGGGATGTTTATCCCACTGAATATCCCAGATAACTTATCTTGCTAACTTTAGCCAGATATGTTATCCACTTTCTAGATTTTTGAATATTAGCCTCAATAATGTTTGAAGCAAGGCTATCCAAAGGAAAATATCACACTCTATGCATGTGTTGTTAGCAGAAATCAAAAAAGCAAAGGAAAAACAAAACTGTAATATGAATTTGCCTGATAGAATGTGTTTCCAGTCCACTTTAGTTTTACTCCAACAATACGATATGCTATAATATGTTCCTGAAATACTACAATCACAACTGTGTCATTATCAGCGGACATCAATCAATCAATCAATAAAATATAGTTAATATTTATTTTATTTATTTATTGGGTTTTATATTCCGGGGTTCCTGTATGAGATACAGATCACCTCAGTTTACAGTGAACGGTAAACTTTGCTCATGAGCTGTACATAGAACATTGATCATGGGCTATACATAGAACAGTAGATAACAATGGAAAACAAGAACAGTAGAAACTTCGCTCGTAGGCGATGCCAATATAGAGGTAACGGGACTTGGCACAAACTGGTACAAAGGGTACATTAGGGGGTAATATAATTTCCAGCATTTTAAATATGCCCATTCATGCTTAACAGCAAGAAATTAAAATATCTGGTATGCTGCTGTATCCAATTTTATTCTTTCATGGACAGGCACAACATTCACAAGTGTGCATGCACACAAACACACACATACACACGTATACACATACAAAAAAGCAATTCAACCAGGAGGGGGTTATTGAACAGGAGTATGTCACATGAAAAACATGCCAGAAAATGAAATTGGAACTCATCCTTCAAATGACATTATTGAATGGAAAACACTTCAACTATAAAAATGTGCCATTTTAAAATTGACAGACCTACATGGCATCATATACATAAGCGAGGAAAAATGCTTTAAAGCTTGAAACACTAAGGGAACAATATGAAATAATGCCACCAGGGACAGTGCAAATGCACCTTCATAGTGTGTGCAGCATAAAGGACCGTATGTTTGAGAGAGAAAAATTACATCCATAACAAAGCAGTCATTAAATAAATAGCCTGTTTGAGAAGGTTAAACTATTTTAGAGATAAATTTAAATGCCAATTAGCAAGTTCATATATGACCATCACTTCTCGCTCTCTCACTTTAACTGAAAAATGTTACATTAAGATGTGATTTGAGGGTAGGATGAGAGCTGAAGCAGTTCCATCTCGAAGGAAGGTGCTTTCTTGGTGCTGCAGGACTGAAAAAAGCTGACAAAGCGCTTAATCTATCCTTGCATTAATTAGATATGACATGGCCTATTGGCCTGGGTTGTGCATTTGGCTTTATGGAGCTGCACCAAATCAGATCTTAAGGTGGAACCTTGAATGACTTTTCAATAACACAATCCTTGCTGGATTTTTACTTTTTTTTTTTTTTACATCTCGAGGTAGAATAATTAACAGTGCCAGCTCAGCATTGGAACCTAACAAATTTCCATCAGCGCTGTGAAAGACCATGTGTAAACAAAGGGTGACTGCATAATTAAAATGCAGTATCTACAATAGACATTCAGCATTGTAATGCTCGTGTTTATGTAAAAAAAAAAGTGTCTCATAAGAACAGAGTATATGACTGCCAAGATTTTTTCATCTGACATGCTGTGCCAACATTTCAATTCAAACCCTCCCAAAATAGATAGAACAAAAATACACACTTGGGTGAAATAGAATGTGACAAATCTCCATAAAACACTACAACATTGTCTGATGACATGATACATTCAAATACCTCTCCTTAATGGACTGTATAGCCACCATTGTTGCTGTAACCATAAGGACCCACAACATAAGATTAAAATTGGAGCAAACTTTTTAAGAACAGGTCTCTATATTTATTGCTAATATATCCAAATTCATATTTCTATACTATAAACCATCTCCATTTGTAAACCCTATGGGGCAGATTTTCAAAGAGGTACACGCGTAAGATACGCGCGTAACCCCCGAAAAGCTGCCCCTTCCACCCCCTGCGCGTTCCAAGCTTATGTTGCATAGGCTCACCCTGGGACACGCGTAAGTCCCGGGGCTTTCCCGGGGGAGGGCGTGTCGGGGGCGTGTTGCGGCGGAACGTCATTGGGGTGGGTTACGGGAGTGTGGCCGCGGCCTCTGGACTAGTCCCCGGACCGAACATGGTGCGCCGGTAGCCGGCTGATGTGCGCAAGTTACGCCTGCCTCGGGCAGGCGTAAGTTTTGAAATAAAGGTAGGGGGTGGAATTAGTTAGGGTCGGGGGGCGGGTTAGTTAGGGGAAGGAAAGGGAAGGTGGGGAGCACCGGAAATAAAGTATCCTCCGAGGCCGCTCCGATTTCGGAGCGGCCTCGGAGGGAACGGAGGCAGGCTGTGCGGCACGGCGCAGGAAAGCTGCTGATTTTGTGCAGCCTTGCATGCGCCGACCCTGGATTTTAAAAGATATGTGTGGCTACTCGCGTATCTTTTAAAATCTGGCGTACGTTTTTAAAATCTGCCCCTATGTGAGATTCAGCAGCTATGCTTTGACAATAGAAACCTCTTGGGTTCCATAATTTAAAATTTTCCAATAAAACAAAATACATTTGGAATCAATAAATATTTGTCAGTGGGGGCTGATGTGAAATCTAGCTGGGTGGCAAAATTACGTTTTTTTGTAAGGGGGCTCTGGAGCCTTTTTCTCCAGTCAGGATACTCATAACCAGCCATCTCTGTAGTCTCGGTTTGTGTGGGCAGGGTTCAAATGAATTGGTAGCAGGTAACTTTGACTTTCAATGGCAGAAGCAGACTCAACGAAGCAGTGAAGGATCTAGGGGACTCTTGACTATGGTGTTCAGATCAGAAAAGACAGGTACTTCATACTTCTCTGCTCCAGGCTACAATCCAGGGTCTGAGAGCCTGCTGAAGATGGAGACGTAGGTAAGGTGCTACCTTGCTCATCTGCTACTGTTGCTACTATGGTATCACACTTACGTCTTTAGGCTGATTCTCCTTCCAGATTCCTTTCCAGAGCTTGCTGGATCACAGTATACATGACAGGTAAATAAAGAGCTACCAGTCTCTTCTGCTACTCCTGCTGTGAGTGTGGAGACTTCCTGCAAGATCACTGCTGTCATCCAGGGCCTGTAGAGTCAGAGTGCAGAATGCACCTGGAAGATAAGGAGTTGCTGTCTGCTTGGGGCTCTCTCTGCATTGAGTTTTGCTTCCCCCTGCAACATTTCCCAATTAGAAAAGGAAGATTCAAAGTGAGCAGCAGTGAGCAGTGACTGCTATTCTTTTTAGTTTCTATTCCCTCTGGTCTTACCTTTCTTCTTTTTTTCTGAATTGTATTCAGTTTTCTTTCAATTTATATTTTTATCCACTTTCCTATCTTCTGTTTCTTTTACATTTTTACTTTTTATTCTCTATTTACCTTCTCTGTGTCTCTTTTTTTGCTTGTGCCAATTCCTTTGCTCCTTCTATTTATTTTTTCATTTTCATATTTATCTTGCTTCTATTGTGTGCTTACTTTTCTCCTAGTTTTTCATTTTCATCAACTCCATCACTCCTTCACTCTCTCTTCTCCCCTTTCTCTTCCTATCCTCCTGTTACATTTCTCACTTGCTCCCTCTTATTATTTATTTATTTATGTTGTTATTTATTTACTTCCCCCTACCCCTTGCAAGCTCCTTTAATCATGTATCATGGAATCCCCAAATGATCCTGCAGCTTTGGGGATCATTTTCTATAGCTAGATCGGGGTGGAGTCGGGGCAGAGTCGGCACCGGAAGGGGAGGAATCGGGGTGGCACCGGGGCGGATGCGGCAAAGTCATTGCTGATGGTGAAAAGGTAAGGCCCCTTATTGCCGCTAGTAACGCACCCAATAGCACCAACTTTCATGGTGGCGCTATTGGTTTGCGAAAACCGACAGCGATAGCACCGCAGTGGTGCGGTTGCTGCTGGCTTTTGCAGTCCCCGCCCCCTGGTACCACGTGATTCACTAAGGCCTGCGATGTTAGAAAATCCAGGCCTTTGTCTTCTATAGTGAGTCTTGCATCTTCCATCATCCCTACTTCTCCAGTGACCTGGGCTTTCCCAGTGTCCCTGTCTCCTTCGGTAGCTCTTGTACCCTGTATCTTATAATTATAATCTTAGCAAGTTTGAATATTCTTTCCAGTTTTTGCTTTAGAACCAGCTCTTTACTACTTATGCTGACCGTAACAGTACAATATAGATAAGTACATATATTTACTTTGGATTTATGCTATCATAACCTTTAGATAAGATGTGTACTAATAAAAGGATTGTGATCCTTTGTGACATCTTGTATTGCAGAGTTCCCATATTTCTTTATAAAGACTTTGATGGTAAGAATGTTTACTTAAGTGTTTCTTTCTCTAGTCTTCTTTTTTGTATGTCCTTTTTTCTTTATTTCTTTGCCTCTGTATAAAACATTAGGGATATGCAATCATTTTTTGACGATTAGGAAATTCATACGATATTTCCTAAATAATCATGGATCGGGAAACCGATAAAATGATCGCATTTTCTACCAATTTTCTTTCAAAAATTGTTTTTCGGCCTAGTGCGCACTAACAAGAAACCGTTAATTTTTGTTACTTTTTGTTTCTTTTTGTTATTTTTGTTAGTGCGCACTAGGCCGAAAAACGATTTTTGACAAAAAACAAAAAGCCAATCCACAGGAAAACGAACCAGAAAGCGAAAACGATTGGGCACCCAATGCACATCTGTATCAAATATGTTTATGTCTTTCTTTGGTCAATTACTCAAGCTTTTTTAGTGTCTAAAGTATTTGCACTTAACATTACCCAGATTGTGTAGCTTGTGACGGCTGCTGGCATTTACTGCTAGTGCTCTGTGGTATTCTATTCAGTGTGCTATCACTGTGTCCTGGTATTTCTAGCCACCAATTTGCTCTTCTTTTTACTACTACTATTTCATTAAATAAAAGAAAGTAAAACCCATCTTCTGTTCTGGTAGTGTTTGTCTCCCAGTAATCTAAAGTGTTCCCTGTAGTGCCAGTCTTGAAGACTTATTGTACTTTCCATCTAACTAATTATGAAAATAATAGATAATTATTTTTTCTGGTGCAAGATCCTCAACAATTTTGATGTACAGCAGTTGAATTAGTTGCCTTACGTCAAAATGTCGCCCTCTGCTGGGGTCGATGCACAGGAGATACAAACTGTCACAGCCCCAGCAAACAGCATCAGTTGGCAAAGAAGAGCCAAAAAACAAAGACATCAAAGAGGAGCTCTGAGGCCTGGGCTCCAGGCCTGAGCTTGACCCTGGGTCGAGGCCCAGTGTTGGGTTGTAGCCTCCAGGCTCATCTTCTTCATCAGGTCTGGATCCAGGTCAAGGGCCAGGCATCAGGACTCAGCCTTTGGGCTGGGCCATGGCATCAGGCCTGGGTCCTGGCCCTGGCCTAGGCCGAGGATCAGGCATCAGGACCTTGCCTCCGGGCTGAGATTCACAGTTGCTCCTGGGTCTGGGCCAAGAACTTAGTGTCGGGACATGGCCTCCAGTCCTAGGCAGCAGGCCTCCAGGCCTAAGCTACAATATGTCACTGCGACTGTGGTCTAGGCCCCACAGAAGGTCTCAGCTTAGGCCTGGCCTAGGCATCATCTTCAGATTCCCACCAGACTGGGTATGTGGGGGCCACTGAGGATCCTGGCTCCTGCATTTTTCTGGGTGGAAGGGATGAGTGGGGGGCATGGGAGGCCCTGGGAGACCCCATTTCTTTCTTTCTTTCTTTTTTTCCATTTTTGAGGTGGTTTTCAATGTTTATTTTGGTTTTTTAAACTAAAGAAACAAAATAATCATAACACGAAACAAACTTTTTAGGGAAACCCCCCAAAAAACAAAGAAAATAAATGAAACAAATGTCCCCCCCCCTTCTCACTCCTAATCCCCCCTTCTTCATGAATTTTGTGCTTTTATAAAGGCTTGGGGAACTTCATGTTTTTTAGCCATTTTCAATTCAGTTTGGGGGGTTGAGTTCATGTTCTTAGTGTTACGATTCTGCTTGTGAGCTAATCTTACAAGCAGACTCTCAACCTCCGTTGCGGCCTGGAGGCCGCTGTCACCAGCATCCCGACACCGCTGGAGCCACTGCCGCCGACCACCATTCCTCTGCGGCCTAGAGGCTGCCGTCAGTTCCGTCTTTTCCCGCTGCGGGGAATCTCCACCATCCAGTCTCTGATGAGGTGGGCCAGACGCCGCTGACGCTTCTCTTCACAGCCAGGAGGCCACCGCCGAAGTTCCCACTCTTCGCCGACCAGGCCTCTCATGTGGCTTGGGAGCCGCCACTGCTTCCTCTTCATGGCCTGGGGCTGCTCCTTTCTTCCGTGCGGCTAGGCCGCAACCAAAGCTCCTTCTTCCCATGGCCTGGAGGCTGCCACCGAAGCTTTCCTCTTCTGTGGCCTGGAGGCCAACCCGGAGCTCCTATTCGCGGCCAGAGGCTGTCAACACCATCTCCTCCCCAGTGTGTGGACTATCTGCCTGCAGTCTTCTCACTTCATGGCAGGAGCCGCCTCTGACACCTTGGGCCTACTGCTTCACAGTGTGGCTGCTGTCCCTGGTCCTGCCTTCTTCCTAGGCACACGGCCACACCTCCTCACTTCATTTAAAGGGCCAGCAGTGAGCTGTCTTCCTAGGCTCCTCCTGCTGACTTCCTCAAGGCATTTCCTTTTCAGCCCTATAAAGAGGGCCTTCCTTCACTCAGTCTTTGCCTTCCAAGGAGTTGGTCATAGAAACATAGAAACATAGAAATGACGGCAGAAGAAGACCAAACTGCCCATCCAGTCTGCCCAGCAAGCTTTCACACTTATTTTTTTTCATACTTAGCTGTTACTCTTGGCCCTTATAAGTAACTTTTTGGTTCTATTTTCCTTCCACCCCCGCCATCAATATAGATAGCAGTGCTGGTGCTGCATCTAAGTAAAGTATCTTGCTAATTGTTTAGGGGTAGTAACCGCCGTAATAAGCAAGCTACTCCCACGCTTGTTTACCCAGCCTGTGCAATTCAGTCCTTATTGGTTGTTCTCTGAATATAAATCTTCTTTTCTTCATTCCCCCTGCCATTGAAGCAGTGAGCTGCGCTGGATATGTATTCCAAGTGAAGTATCAGGCTTAATTGATTCTGGGTAGTAACCGCCATAACAAGCAAACTACTCCTCCGCCTTTTTGTGGATGCAAATCCTTTTTTTCCACATTTCCTCTTGCCGTTGAAGCATAGAGCAATGTTGGTGTTGCATTAACCATGTGTATGTTTATTGAATGATATTAATCTCCAGGTAGTAGCCGTCATTCCCGCAAGCCACCCCCATGCTTCTTCTCTTCATTCACATCCTCTAGACTTTATGGATCCACAGTGTTTATCCCATGCCCCTTTGAAATCCTTCAAAGTTTTGGTATTCACCACTTCCTCCAGAAGGGTGTTCCAGCACCCTCTCCGTGAAGAAATACTTCCTGACATTGGTTCTGAGTCTTCCTCCCTGGAGCTTCAAATCATGACCCCTGGTTCAGATGATTTTTTTCCGACAGAAAAGGTTTGTCATTGTCTTTGGATCATTAAAACCTTTCAAGTATCTGAAAGTCTGTATCATATCACCTCTGCTCCTCCTTTCCTCCAGGGTGTACATATTTAGATTCTTCAATCTCTCCTCATAAGTCATTTGATGAAGACCATCCACCTTTTTGGTCGCCCTTCTCTGGACCGCCTCCATCTTGTCTTGGCTCTTAGGAAATACGGTCTCCAGAACTGAACACAGTACTCCAGGTGAGGCCTCACCAAGGACCTGTACAAGGGGATAATCACTTCCCTTTTCTTACTTGATATTCCTCTCTGTATACAGCCAAGCATTCTTCTGGCTTTAGCTATCGCCTTGTCACATAGTTTCACCGTCTTCAGATCAATAGACACTATCACCCCAAGGTCTCTCTCCTGCTCCGTGCACATCACCCTTTCTCCCCCCCATGACTCTGCACTTCTTGGCACTGAACCTCAGCTGCCATATCTTCGACCACTCTTACAGCTTCCTTAAATCCCGCCTCATTCTCTCCACTCCTTCCGGCATGTCCACTCTGTTGCAGATCTTAGTGTCATCCGTACAAAGACAAACCTTACCTTCTATCCCATCCACAATGTCGCTCACAAAGATATTGAACAGGACGGGTTCCAACACCGATCCTTGTGGTATACCACTTAAAACCACTCTTTCTTCAGAGAGAGTTCCATTTACCATCACACATTGTCTTCTGTCCATCAACCAATTTGCAATCCAGGCCACCACCTCGGCACTCCTAAGCTTCTCATTTTATTCACCAGTCTCCTGTGCGGGCCCGTATCAAAAGCTTTGCTGAAATCCTTGATCCAATTCCTTGGTTACCCAGTCAAAAAAGTCAATCAGATTTGTCTGTCAGGATCTTCTCCTGGTGAATCGATGCTGCCCCTGGTCCAGCAAGTCTCCCGACTGTAGATACTTCACTATTCTCTCTTTCAACAGGTACTCCATTACTTTTCCCACCACCGAATTGAGGCTAACTGGTCTGTAGTTACCAGCCTCTTCACTGTTCCCACTCTTGTGAAGCAGGACCACCACCGCTCTTCTCCAATCACTCGGCACCACTCCCATTTCTAGGGATCTATTGAACAGGTCACACATAGGACCCACTAGCACATCTCTGAGCTCCCTCAGTATCCTGGGATGAACCTCATCAGGCTCCATGGCTTTGTCCACTTTCAGTTTCCCCAGCTCTTCCCATACATTTTCTACTGTAAATGGAGTTACTTCTACTCCATTCCCCTCCAGTTTCTTGTTAACTAGTGATGGTCCTTCTCCAGGGTCCTCTTTAGTGAACACGGAACTGAAGTATTCATTTAATATTTCTGCCATTTCTTCGTCTCTCTCCACACATTGATCCTTTCTACCTTTCAATTTCACTATACCACTTTGAACTTTTCTCTTTTCACTGATGTATCTGAAAAATGTTTTGTCAACTCTCTTTACCTCTTTGGCAATCCTCTCTTCCACTTGACTTTTTGCCATCTTGATTACTTTCTTTGTCTCCCTCAATTCTACCAGATATTCTTCTTTGTGCTCCTCCCTTTGGGATCTTTTATATTTCTTGAATGCTATTCTTTTAGCCTTTATTTTGTCAGCCACCTCCTTTGAGAACCAGATAGGTTTCATTTTTCTTTTGCTTGTCTTTACTTTTCTAACATATAGATTAGTTGCCTTGGTAATTGTTCCTTTTAGATTGGTCCACTGTTGTTCCACATTTCTCTTGTTCTCCCAGCCTACTAGTTCTTCTCCCAGGTACTTCCCCATTTCATCAAAGTCCGTGTTTTTGAACTACAAAACTTGGGTCTTTGTGCTTCTTTTCCGTATCCTTTTTGTGATATTAAACCATACAGTTTGATGATCACTGATGCTGAGGTGGGCGCCCACCTGGAGATCAGAGACATTATCTCCATTAGTGAGCACTAAGTCGAGTATAGCTCCTTCTCTCGTGGGTTCCATTACTAATTGTTAAAGGTGTGAATCGTGTGATCAATCGTCTTAATGATCGATTTTGGCTGGGGGGGAGGGAAATCTTATCGTCGGGTTTTTTTGCTTTAAAAAATCGTTAAAAATCGTAAATCGGGGGAGGGCGGGAAAACCGGCACACCAAAAGAACCCTAAAACCCACCCCGAACCTTTAAAAGAAATCCCCCACCCTCCCGAACCCCCCCAAAATGTTTTAAATTACCTGGGGTCCATTTGGGGTTCCCGACCCGATCTCCCTCTCTCTCTCTGGCCACGGCTGCGTTGAGAAATGGTGCCGGTGGCCCTTTGCCCTTATCATGTGACAGGGCAAAGGAAGCGCCGGCGCCATTTTGTTTCCTGGCTCCCAACGTCACGCCTGCTGGAGATCGTCCCCGGACCCCCGCTGGACCCCCAAGGACTTTTGGCCAGCTTGGGGGGGGGCTTCTGACCCCCACAAGACTTGCCAAAAATCCAACGGGGGTCCGGGAGCGACCTCCTGCACGCGGGCCGTATTGCCAATCTTCAAAATGGTGCCGGCGCTACCTTTGCCCTCACTATATCATACGGGCGCCCCCGGACCCCCGCTGGACTTTTGGCAAGTCTTGTGGGGTTCAGGAGGCCCCCCCAAGCTGGCCAAAAGTCCCTGGGGGTCCAGCGGGGGTCCGGGGCGATCTCCAGCAGGCGTGACGTCGGGAGCCAGGAAACAAAATGGCGCCGGCGCTACCTTTGCCCTGTCACATGATAAGGGCAAAGGGCCACCGGCGCCATTTCTCAATGCAGCCGTGGCCAGAGAGAGAGAGAGAGAGAGAGAGAGAGAGGGAGATCGCGTCGGGACCCCCCCACTGGACCCCAGGTAATTTAAAACATTTTGGGGGGTTCGGGAGGGTGGGGGATTTCTTTTAAAGGTTCGGGGTGGGTTTTAGGGTTTTTTAGGTGTGCCGGTTTTCTCGCGCCCTATTTAACGATACAATACAAATGCCCCTGACGATATTGTATCTGCACTCTAACGATTTTGGACGATTTTAAAATTATCTGACGATAATTTTAATCATTCAAAAACGATTCACATCCCTACTAATTGTTTGAACAAAGCTACTTGCAGGGCATCCACTATTTCTCTACTATTGTTAGATTCTGCAGATGGGATTCTCCAGTCTACATCTGGCAATTAAAGTCTCCACCACTTCTCCCTTCTTTCCTGTCTTTTGGATGTCTTCAACCAGATCTCAGTCCAGCTCTTCCTTTTGGTTTGGAGGCCTGTAAACCAATAAAAATGGATGCCCCATCTTTTTTTAGGTCGGCCCATAGTGCTTCTTCATTGCCCCATCTTCCTTGCAGCTCAGATGCTTGGATATTGTTTCTGACATAAAGAGCCACTCCTCCCCCTTTCCTATCCTCTCTGTCTTTCCTTAACAAGTTATAGCCTGGTATCACCATATCCCAGTCATGAGATTATGTGAACCATGTCTCCATGACAGCAAAAACATCCAAGTCCGCCTCCACCATTAGGGCTTGCAGATCTGGATTTTATTGCCCAAACTACGAGCATTTGTGCTCATAGCTTTCCAGCTTTCATCATTCAGGTTACTGCTGTTCCTGGACTCCTTTTGTGACCTCTTTAGTTGAGTTTTGTTATCCACTTTTCTCTTTGCATTTGTCCAAGGGAAAAGATTAGAGCCTCTGATGACAGAGTCATCCATCACAGTGAGCTTTTTTCTTTGGTTTCTGATCTGTAATTTCTGTATGCATTGGGTTTCTTCTTTTTTTTTCAGATAATACTTCAATCTTTTTCTCAAGAACTTCTTCAGTATTTAATACAGAGAAGGCATTTTGTACTTGTTGCACTTGATACAGTGTGTGTCTCCGGATAACAGGTCTAATTCTAGCAGAGCCCACTGTAATACTGTTTTTTGAGTTCCTTAATGCCCTGTGTGACTTGTGGGCTGCCCAGCTGTCAATAACTGGTGTCCGTGGGTCACAGGTCACAGGTCTTATCCTACCTGAGCCCACAGTAAATATCTTTTTCCTTGACTTTTGGTTATTCTGTGGTAATGGGGAATTAATTCCTGAATAATGTAAAGAGGGTGAGACTTTCTTTATTGAAGCTAATTCAGCTTTAACTTCAGCCAGCTCCTTTTCCAAGGTAGAGAGTTCTGAACAAATGGGGCAAACCTTAAGTTTCCATATGGTTACCCTCAATATAAAGGTTCCACAATAGTTGCATTGGATAGTCCTCATTTTGGTAAATTTGATGGATAACACTTAAGGAATTACCAAATTACCAGCTTATATAGTTGACAAATATGTATTCAGGCAGATTATATCAGAAACCCAACCCCAGAGGTGGGTGGGTAGTGGGGCAGGGTGGGAGGGTGGGAGGGAGTTAAACAGTTACCCTTGGTCAAGGTTGCTCTCAGGACCCTGTATCTGCTATTGAGTTTGACAAGAGCCTCCCCCAGATTGGTTTACTATGTTAAACTTTTTACTTAGCTGGACACAAGAAGCTTTAGTATTTCCTGTATTCTGGCTGAGCACAGCCCTCAAATGATCTAATTGCCCCCTGCTGGTTCTGTGAGTCTGCTGCCCAAGCTGGTTAGAGCAAGGATACCGGGTCAATACAGATTTACTCCCAGGAAGGTCAGCTGGAGATGAGGTCATATAGTCGGACTACTCCTGGAATGAGGTCATGTAGTCGGACTACTCCTGGATCTTCAATTCCAGCTCTTTGTTCCAGGAGTCCTCCATGATCCTTCTTCATTTCTTCAAGGCACTCTGTTCCTCATTGGTACTCCTTGTCTTCATCCATGGTTCCTGAACCTTTGTCCTCATCTTCGTTCCATGTTCTGGTCTCTTGTCGGATCCCGTCTCCATGTTTCTAGATGTCCAGCTCCCCTTGTCTCCAGATGTCCAGACGTTCACTTGTCTCCAGATGTCCAGACATCTCTGTCCTGATTTCCTGAGGTACTGGTGTCCTCTTGTATCTGATGCCCTATGTTCCAGTCTTGATGTTCCAAGTCCCGAGTTCCAAGTCCTGATCTTGATGTTCCGAGTTCCAAGTTCCAAGCCTTGATCCTGATGTGCTTTGTCTAGTTCCAATCCTGAAGTACCGTCAGTTCTTAGCTCCGGGTTCAGCTTTGCCTCGCCCTGGACCTCGTCTCCAGCTGACCTTCCTGAGAGTAAATCTGTATCGACCCGGTGTCCGTGTCTGGTGGCTGGAGCCCTCTTCCGGTTGGATCTGTCTTTGAGCACTGACTGGATTCCTCCTTTGTCCTGAGCCTCAGTCCTGCACATGTTCCGCTCTCCGCGTGGTCTGCAACCATCTTCTTCAGGTTGTGCAGGGCATGCAGTGGGACAGGGTGGTCCGTGACCAGCCCATGCTGGCTGTGTAGTGCGCCCTGAGGGGCAGTGCCAGTCTAAGTCTCTGAGTATCCTGAGTCCTTGTCCTCATCCCTTCCAAGTTCCAAGTGATCTTGTCCGTTTCTAGCCTCTACTCTTCCGAGTTCCAAGTCCTTGTCTGAGTCCTTCCAAGTTCCAAGTCCTTGTCTGAGTAGCCAGGATCCTCTCCTCAGTCTACGTCTGATTTCCTTCCATGTCTGAGCATCTTGCATCTGAGTTACAAGTTACAAGTTCCAAGCGTCCTTGTCGCGTCTGAGTTCCAAGTTCCAAGTTCCAAGTGTCCTCGTCTCATCTAAGTTCCAATTTCCCAGTTCCTATCATCCTCGTCTCATCTGAGTTCCAAGTTCCCATTTCCCGGTGTCCTTGTCTCGTCTGAGTTCCAAGTTCCAAGTGTCCTCATCTCGTCTGAGTTACAAGTTCCAAGTACCCTCGCCTTGTTGAAGTCTTCGAGCCTAGTCGAAGTCCGAGGTCCTGTCTTGTTCCTAGTTCCAGTACCATCGTCTGTCCTCAAACTCTGTCCATCCTTCTGCATCTGCCATTCCCTAGTGGCATGTCTGAAAGGGCTATCAAGTGGCCAAGGGCTACCCCAGAGACCAGCATTGCGTTGCTGGGTCTTTACCGGTGCATGCAGGTTCAGCAGAGGTTAGAGCTCTGGTTGTCAGCCTATTCCACCCATGCTTGTATACATCTTGCCTGCCGCTGTGCTTCCTCAGAGCTCCTCTCTACAGATGTGTCATGGTCCAAGGGCACACATCTCCCCGGAATTGGGATCACTCCCTAGCACTCCCCCAACAGGTTGCGAAGGCCATGTGTCCAGTGAGCATGTTCCAGTGTTGAGCCCATGCTTTGTTCCAGAGTTCCTGATTCAAGTATTTTTTCTGAACTTTTCATGTCCTGAAGTTTATGTACCTTTGTCCTGCTGGAGGTGCCAGCTTTCTTGAAAAAAAAAAATTTTAATCAGCTCCAGGAGGCACTCACATCTGTTTATCATCAGAATATTTTCTCAAGAATTGTTTGGTTCCAATTTTCCTAAAACATTTTTTGCTTTGGTTACCAGCTTGTTTGCTCCCGGTTTCCTAGACATTCAATATCTTACTTCTAACCAAAATTTTTTCTCTCATTTCTCTGGTTTTTTTTTCTCAGTTGTCTGGATTCTATGACCTGCAGGAGGCGCCTGTGTCCAATCCTTCTCCAAGTCCAGTCCGTCTGGATCTCATGACCTACAGGAAGTTCCTGCATCTAGATCTTCAAGTCAAATCCAGTCCTGGAACCTTTCTCGAGCTGCAGGAGGTGCCTTCTACCGTTCCAGGGACTATCTCTGTTCTTCCCACTGTGATGTTGTCTCTACTTCCTGGGTTCCAAATGACTTGCAGGAGGTGCCTGCACCCAGGTTTCCACATCCAGTACCACTTCCGACTTCATCGTCAAGTATCTTCAAGCTTCTGGGAATATATCACCAGTCCAAGTGTACTCCACAGCAACTCCAGGTATTTTGGTTCATACAACCTGCAGGAGGTGCCTGCATCCTAAACCTGGCTCTGTCTCTTCATTTCCAACTCAGTTCCTGCTTGCCTATTCCGGCTCCTGCCTGGGACCATCTTCAGCCTAGACTTTGTCATTTGCCGTGCAAGTGGTGATTCCAGCCCTGGATTCCACTCCAAGTCTTCTGAGACATCTTCTAGCTGTCCTTCCTGTTCCATGACTTCAACATGGCAAGTCACCTCATAATCCACAGCTATGCTCCAGATCTTGCTGTGCATACAGAATTTCAACTTTACCATCATTCCAAGTTACTAAGATGTCGTCTTGTTGATCTTTCATCTTAGCGAGTTGTCTTACATCCTGAACTCACCATCAGTCCTCAATGTCCTTCACTCAACGTTCCAAGCTGACAAGCAAAGGACTGCAGTTATCACTCTCCATCCAATTTAGTGAACCTGTATAGCCTCATAGTTTATCCACTTGGAAGGACCTTGTCTTCCTTGAAGGCCACCACGAGATTCCACTTCGCTGTCCTTGAATTCCTGAGAGCACTTATGATAATTTTCTCAAGAGTTTTTCCATCCTTTGAACTGCTGGGAACTATATCCAGTCCATCATCCCCGAGATCCCTCTGGATGGCTCTATAAGGCAACCAAAAGTAATCACCAGCTTCTCTGTGTCTTCCATCAATGAGTAGCCTCTATTAGGAGGTACACCTTGGTTATATCCTTAACCATCCATCTCCATGAAGGAGTGCTCTTGATTACCCACCAGAACCCTCTGCTATCCTTCAAGCCAATACAGTAAAGCGCGGCCGCGGTTACTCTATTTCTAACCTGCTTTGGACGCACAATTTGGAAGCGTAAGGCAAACCCGCGATTCAGTATCCGGTTTTACGCGTCCTTACCGCTTGCCGAAATGGACACATATCCGTCTCTGCCTGCCACATCTATATGATATGTTAATGATCAATTTAGCTATTCCCTCCGATACAGTAACGTGCGCCCAGATTATCGCCTTTTTAACCAGTTTATTTGCCATGTCTTTAACCTGCATATTTACCACCTACCCTGACCCTGGCATTAGTGTGGTGTTGTCAGCTTCTCGCTGCATTGAGCGCCTGGCTGTACGTCTAAGCCACGACCTCAGACGTCCGGCAACCCCTGTGTGCTGAGCCCACACTCCAGCATCGCCAGCCACAGCTCCCGCAGATCCAGGGGCTCCCTGAGCACGTACCCGGAGCCACTGCTGTCCTCGCCCCGCGCCTCCCTGCTGGGCTTCGTGTTGCCGGAGAAGCCCGTCCCGCCCAACTTCGGGGTAGGGATATGAATCGTTTTTTGACAATTTAAAATATCGTCCGATATATTTTAAATTGTCAAAAATTGTTAGAAGCGATATTTAATAGGAATGCCCCCGATTTATCGTCAAAAATCGTAAATCATGGGAAGGGGGAGGGCGGGAAAACTGGCACACTAAAACATCCCTAAAACCCACCCCGACCTTTTAAAATAAATCCCCCACCCTCCCGAACCCCCCCCCCCCAAATGTCTTAAATTACCTGGGGTCCAGTGGGGGGGGGGGTCCCGTTGTGATCTTACACTCTCAGGCCACGGGTGCGTTGATAGAAATGGCGCCATTTTGCTTCCTGTCCCCCGACGTCACGAGCGTAGGAAATCGCTCCCGGACCTGAAATCAATAATGTATGGTGTATACAGTTCTTCGGTATGGTGCATTTCTTTTGACGTTGAAGCATAGCCTTTTAATTCATAAGTGAGATGTGTATGTTACTGATCAAAGACCTAATATGAGACCAACACAAATTCAAATTAATCAGTGAGCAGATTCAATCATAACTTAAGTATTCAGACATTACATAGAGACATATATTTCACTTAAACTGACACATAAATTCATTCATTGCATTCTTCACACAACACAAAAAACAGACAACAATTAACACATATTTGAGCTAAAAAATTAGACCAAAAAGTAAAATTAGACCAAAAAAGGTGTTTGAAAAATGCTTAGATAGTGTTTGGATCAATCCAGAATAAACAAAAGTCTGAATTAAAAATCGAACTGTTCAAAAAAAATAAAAAAGAAATTGGACTTGGGAAAAAACATCATCTTCAAGCGGTACATCTTTCTTTGCCATGAGAAATGTATGTTATCAACCTGAAAAGATCATATAAAGCCTGGCATACAACATTGAGGTAGTGGTTACAGTGAAATCACAGTTTTATTGAAACTAAACATTCTAATATTAATTCAGGAAATTGCGGTCATAAAGCTACTTCCTTGTTTCTTTTGTTATGCCTCTAGGAGGTGCTACCACAAATCATGGCATAGATTAATGCTCAAGTTTAGTATTTGCAGGTATAATGACCAAATCTTTAAATTCTTTGTAATAGCCAGAATCCCGACTGCTGATCATGCCAAGGAATGCTTGTACTGGCAAGATAAAGATTTCTGTTCACTGCAAATGAAACTAAACATTAGGGATGTGAATCGTTTTAGGACGATTAAAATTATCGTCCGATAATTTTAATATCGTCTTAAACCGTTATGGAACACAATACAATACAGATTCTAACGATTTATCGTTATAAATCGTTAGAATCGTGAGCCGGCACACTAAAACCCCCTAAAACCCACCCCCGACCCTTTAAATTAAATCCCCCACCCTCCCGAACCCCCCCCCAAATAACTTAAATAACCTGCGGGTCCAGCGGCGGTCCGGAACGGCAGCAGTCCGGAACGGGCTCCTGCTCTGAATCTTGTCGTCTTCAGCCGGCGCCTTTTTCCAAAATGGCGCCGAAAAATGGCGGCGGCCATAGACGAAAAAGATTGGACGGCAGGAGGTCCTTCCGGACCCCCGCTGGACTTTTGGCAAGTCTCGTGGGGGTCAGGAGGCCCCCCACAAGCTGGCCAAAAGTTCCTGGAGGTCCAGCGGGGGTCAGGGAGCGATTTCCCGCCGCGAATCGTTTTCGTACGGAAACAATACGATTCCCTCCCCCTCCCAGCCGAAATCGATCGTTAAGACGATCGAGGACACAATTCACATCCTTACTAAACATTCTTGCTAAATCAAGGCTATTGCCATTATTATTCTTAATATTTTTTAATTCCTCATCAATCTATTTTTCAATTAAACACACAAATTCCTGGTTTTTAACTAACAGATCAATTCATTAAAATTGAGTTTTCTCTTCTGTATGTTTTCTCTTGAGAAATGCTGTTCTGCATTCTTACACTAGCCCCCCTTCTCTTTCGGCTGCTAACCCTTTAACTGCCAGTGTCCTTTCAAGTTGTAAACTTTAACACTAGTAATTGCTCCTTCAGCAATAAAATTGTCAATATCCCTAAAAGAGGTGCTCTGATGTTCCCAAACAGTTCCATTGGTAACAGTTGCCATCCTTCTCTGGATAAAACAGTTAACGAACTCTGAAATCAAATCAAAATTTTATCTTAATGCTATAAGTTCCCTTAAATCTACCATTAATTCTCCTAAGTCTGAAACAAGGAAAAGCAATATCTGATAATAAATTAAATCTAATTGTTATATAAAAGTAGCTTCAAATGAGCACATTTTTACAAAAACATGTCTTACAATTCCGTAGTGCAGGGCAGAAAGCAGGAACACTAAACAAATAAAGGTGAATAGAAAAAAATGTTCTTACTGCAGAAGCAACTCTAGAATTTCTCATCTGTTTACTGGCATAACACTTTCCTAATATATGATAATATGACTTTAGTTTTGCCCTTACAGTTAATTTGCTCCCATGTTATACCTAAATATTATTAATTAATAGTTTTATTGTTAATGAAGTTAGCATTTTATGTTAAGACCTTTCTGTTTATCGTTTACTGTGTTTAAACTGTTATATGTAAAGCTGGTTGCTAATTTATTGTTTCACTGTAAACCGAGGTGATGTATTGCTATATGTACCTCGGTATAAAAGAATCCATAAATAAATAAATAAATAAATATGAACTCAGAAAGGCAGAAAGTAGAAAAAGTAAAAAGGAATTTTTATCTCATCTCAGAACTCTGTCAAATATCCGCTCCATTCAAAGAGAAAGGCACTCAGAAACTAACTACAAGTTTCACCTCATCTCTTGGAATAAACAGTATTTTTAGTATTTCATTACATATTAGGGATGTGAATTGTTTTTTGACGATTTAAAAAATCGTCTGATATTTTTTAAATCGTCAAAAATCGTTAGAGTGCGTGATACAATAGAAATTCCCCTGATTTATTGTGAAAAATCATAAATCGGGGATTTGGGGGGAGGGCGGGAAAACTGGCACACCAAAACAACCCCTAAACCCACCCTGACCCTTTAAAACTAAACCCTTACCTTCCCCCACCCTCTTGAACCCCCCCAAAACTTTTTACGAATACCTGGTGGTTCAGTGGAAGCCCCGGGACCGATCTCCCACTATCGGGCCATCGGCGCCATTTTGATGCCACTAATAAAAATGGCGCCGATGGCCCACTGACCCTTTAAAAATCGACCCCTTAGCTTCCCCCACCCTCCCAACCCCCCTAAAAACGTTTTAAAATTACCTGGTGGTCCAGTGGGGGTGCAGGGAGCGATCTCTGGCTCTCAGGCCATCGACTGCGCTAATAAAAATGGCGCCGGCCCTTTCCCTTACCATGTGACAGGGTATCCGTGCCATTGGCTGGCCCCTGTCACATGGTAGGAGCACTGGATGGCTGGCCATGGCCCACGCCATTTTTAAAGATGGTGCTGGCCATCCAGTGCTCCTACCATGTGACAGGGGCCGGCCAATGGCATGGATACCCTGTCACATGGTAAGGGCAAAGGGCCATCTGCGCCATTTTTATTAGCGGAGTCAATGGCCTGAGAGCCAGAGATCGCTCCCCGCACCCCCACTGGACCACCAGGTAATTTTAAAATGTTTTTGGTGGGGGTCAGGATGGTGGGGGAAGCTAAGGGGTCGCTTTTTAAGGGTTGGGGGTGGGTTTTTTGTTTATCGGATCGAGCGCAGCCGATAAACAAAAACCCAATCGGGCCGGACAATAAAAATTTTAAGATTTGAATCGGAACCGGAACCGATCAGATTCTGGTTCCGATTCACATCTCTATTACATATAATAGGGATAAAATATCTAATTTATTTATTTATTTATTTATTTATTTATTTTTAACTTTTATATACCGACATTCTTGCATTAAATGCAAATCATGCCGGTTTACAGTGAAACAGAAAAAGCAGGAAAAAATTCCTTAGTCGAATACAATGAAACAGCTTAGTTAACAAAGGAAACATAAAAATAAATTTTTACATATACACAAAGGTTTGCAAGAAGGGGTGCATAAAGGGGAGAGCCCCTTTGTCGCGCGCAAAGGAATATTTCTATTTGGTGTTGAGGCTGTCTTAACTGTCAGATGTTAGTGACTTCATGGGGGAGCGGGTCTAATGATCGCAGCACTTACATCGCTGCTTCTTTCCAGTTCCAGGTGAAGATCAAGCTGTTTCCTTCGCTTCCCCTCCCATGACTGTAGGGTGAGAAGCGCTGCAGGGTGCCCCTTGATGTTATCTGGCTTCCCACACGCGACGCCTGGTGTTGAGGCTGTCTTAACTTACTTAATTTAACTCTATACAGGCAAACAAACTAGTATCACTTCTGAATAAGCTTTCATTAAGTCTACTGGACAATTTGGAAAAGAAAATCTCTTTTTTTTTTCTGTCTTTAGCCCAAGCAAGGGTTAAATCTGATTCCTTGCTCTCATAAGGGGAAGGGGAGCGTAAAACTGATACTGCCGCTTGGGAATCTGATCCTGTGCCCATCTCATGCTTTCGTGTAATCCATGAACATTTTAAAATAATGCAAATATTATGTTAGAGTTTTTCCTGTCTTTTTTTATGCTTAATAAACTGCAGCGATTGTTGCAGAACTGAAACTGAAGAAAAATTTCCATCCTCAGACCAGCTCGTAAACACATTCCACTCCACCCACACAATCCATCTTCTCTTACAATGCTTAGTAAACACTTTACAAACTAATATTAAGGTACTCATGCCACTGATCTGAATCTGTGCCGATAGCCTTTGCCCTTACTATGTCACAGGGGCTACCGCTGCCATTGGTCGGCCCCTGTCACATGGTAGGAGCACAAGATTGTTCCGGCAGCCAACGGAGGGAGGGCAGGAGACACTCCGGGACCCCAGCTGGACCACCAGGGACTTTTGGCAAGTCTTGGGGGACCGGTCCAGCGGGGGTCCGGGAGCGATCTCCTGCACTCGGGCCATCGGCTGCCAGTAATCAAAATGGCGCCGATAGCCTTTGCCCTTACTATGTCACAGGGGCTACCGCTGCCATTGGTCAGCCCCTGTCATATGGTAGGAGCACAAGATGGTGCCGGCAGCCGATGGAGGGAGGGCAGGAGATGCTCCTGGACCCCCGCTGGACCACCAGGGAATTTAGGCAAGTCTGGGGGGGGAGGTCAGGAGGGTGGGGGGTTGTAGTTAATTAAATTAAAAGGGAAACAAATAAGAATGGCACGTATCAATGGATCGGGGGGTTCCTTTGAATGGATACAACGTATCTGGCCCCGACGAATATGAATGCCGTATGAAACGTATGCGGCTCCTCTGCACATCCCTAATTGCTGCCATACCAAGTCTTTGCATTCTGAGCGTCTTGCTGTCACTCTGCCTTGATTTTGTACCACAGACTCTACACCTTGGGGTGTTCTTGCTACTGTGTGGGGGCTGTTTTGTGTCTTTCATGATGCCTTAGTGTACTGATGCAACTCTTTGTTCTTCTTTTTTCCCTTTATTCGTGCCTTTGGGTTTTTCCTGTTACCTTTTCTACTTCATTCCCCCTTTATGGTTCATTAGGATGTTGATGCCTCTCTTGGTTCAGCTTTGCCTCTCTTGCTGCCTTTGAGGGTTTATGGCACTGTTATTTGTACCCTCTTTTAGAGACATGGGGATATCTGTCAACTGTTGCTGCTGTTTTGCTCCTTGGAGATCTCCTGTCAGTACTGGAACCCCTTTGCCCTTTTGTAGTGCCTTGAGCTATTAATGCCAGTTTTTGGTGCCATGTTGACATAATCTTGATATGTTGGTATGCCTTCACCCTCCTGATGATGTCTACCAATGAATTGTGTAAGAACTGATGAAAAACACCAATTCTGGAACCCAAAATAGACTGCAGTGCTTTCCCCATAGACTTTAATGGTAAACAAATGAACAAATAACATGAATAAACAAAAAAAAAATGTTTTTGTTTGAAACTAATGAATCAAATAGAGGTGGCCTATGAAATGAATGAATGAAATAAAACAAAAATGTTTCCTCTTTACTTCCCTACTGAGAATGGCCTCCACAGCAGTTTTCACTATGATTTAATATCTGGAGCTTTTTTGTCTTTTTCCTTGTTTCATCTTTATCCAGGTGGGATGAGTGGAAAAATTCTTAGTGAATTTCTTTTATGAAGATTTTTCCTAGCTGTCTCAGCACCATGGTTTGGAAATCAGGGAAATTCTGGCCAAGGTTTACTACTGCCCCAAAAGCAATGGAAATTGAATACTAATATCAATTTGTACAAAATTCACTGACCCATGTACAGAGGAGCTGCTCACTTTTTATCAAAAACAGAGATTGTGGAGGCACTCAACTGTTACATAAAAGATTTCAATGTATCATAACTTCTTCCAGTGAGTCAGCATAATGAAGTATCTGCTGCTGTTCTGTGAAGCATTAGAGCTGTTACAATCTCTGGGAGTAGATGGTGCTTACTATCACAGGCTGCTAACACACCATGAGTACCAAGAATTAAAAAATAGCATTCAAGGCGCACACTCTTAGTTTTATAAAAAAAAAAAAAAAAAAAAAGAAAGAAAAATGTTTGTGTCATTTTAAAATAGACTTTCTTAGCCTAAGTATATTCAGAATGCATGTTGCCACAATGCCAGGTTATTTATCAGGTTTGAAAGACACTTGAAAGTCAAATAATCATAATAGAGTAAAGCAATTTTTTACTGCAATGGTCAGGAGGACTGAGGTCATTCTTGATAATGGATTTTTCCAGATAATAGGTGTTCCCCCATGTTTAAAAAAAGAAATTGAGAAACAATAGCTGCTCAAAGAAAAACTGTTTACTGTGAACATTTTTCCAACACTGACTACCACACTTACAAGCAGTTTGCGTCTTTGGAATCCTTTTCTGCTGGTATCACCACTGATACCATTGCCAGAAACGCTGGGAAGATGAGCAATGCTGCTTATCTGTCCTGGCTGTATGGACTGCAAACAGCTTTTGAGCAAGGCAGGAATGAGACTGAGGTGCTTTCCTATGATATCTGTGTGGTGCACAAATTCCAGATAATGGAAGTGTTCCCAAGTAATGAATCAGGTTGTGGAGACTGAATTTTTTTTCCAGATAACAGATGCTTTCACTAATTAATAGACCTTTGGATAAAAGGTGCTCTGTCTGCCATACCATAAAATGACAAGTTGTTGCATAGTTGATAATCATAAATACCAGTGATGCCAGTATACAATTCTTCACATTTTTATTTGCAAACACATATTACACACTAAAAAAAAAAAAAAATCCCACTAAAAATCTACTGAAACAAGACTCAACTAGGACCCTAGTTTCAACGGACAATTGCCATCTTCTTCAGAGTAAATTAAACAGCTTCCACATATCATACCCTCCCAAAAATACCACTAACTGTTATTTTGGCCAATGTATATTCATTGACAAATGCACATTATAGTTGATAATACCACAGTTTATATGAATTTGTCTTCATATTTTCAAACAATTAATTATAATATTGTTTGTTCCTTTTTGGAAACTGGGGTTGTCTTATAAGGATATTAATTTCCAAATGACAATATGATTCCATATGTTGTATAAATAGAAAAAAGAGAAATGGATATGCCTTCTTTATTTTCTATCATAGCATTTAACTAGAAAGCACCTTGCTATGGAACATGAAAGTAGAACTAAGTTAATACTTTATTATAGAAATGATGAACAGTTTTAAGGTCTAGAACCACATATTGTTAAAATAATAATAATACCAGAAGATACTGAACCTGAAAGATTTACCAGAATGCCATTTTAAATGTCCCACTCTGCTGGTAAGCAGATACTGGATAATGGCTATTTTCAAGGCCCTACTTGTTTGAATTCCAATTGCACAGTAGGCATGAATAACACCCCCCCCCCCCCCCCCGATGTTTCTATGGGTGTACACCCATCGCACTGGATGCACTGCAGGAAGGCATTAAAGGGATGTCACTTTAGGACCATCCTCCAGGCAGACAAACCATTTTTAAAGGACCAATATCTGTGTGTGAGCTTTATTGCTCAGGACCCGGGAAAGGGGCACGTGAAGACCAAAGTGAGAACTCCCCAGCCCCAGATACTGAGGAAGCTCAGAGATGTGCTGGCGGGTCCACTGCGTGACCTGTTCAATAGATCCAATGAAACAGGAATGGGGCCGAGTGATTGCAGAAGAGCGGTGGTGGTCCTGCCTCACAAGAGAGGGAGCAGAGAGGACACTGGAAAGTACAGGCTAGTTATTCTCATCTCGGTGGGGGGAAAATTAATGGAGATTCTGCTGAAGGAAAGGATAGTGGACTATCTACAGGCTGGAGGATTACTGGCCTTGAGGCAGCATGGATTCACTAGGAGAAAGTCCTGTCAGACAAACCTGATTGATTTTTTTGATTAGGTGACTAAAGAATTAGATCAGCGAAGAGCACTTGATGTGATCTACTTGGATTTCAGCAAAGCTTTTGATACAGTAACGCATATGAGGCTTGATGACTAAAATGAGAAGCTTGGGAGTGAGTGCCAAGGTAGTTGCATGGATTACAAACTGGATGATGGATAGAAGACAGTGTGTGATAGTGAATGGAACCTACTCTGAAGAGAGAACAGTGTTAAGCAGAGTGCAAAACAAGGTGCAAGGGATTATATGTAAAGTTTGTCTATTTGTGGATGACACTAAGATCTGCAACAGAGTGGACACACTGGAAGGAGTAGAGAGAATGAAACGTGATTTAAGGAGGCTTGAACAGTGGTCAAAGATATGGCAGCTGGGATTCAATGCGAAGAAGTGCAGAGACATGCATCTAGGGTGTGGTAATCCTAAAGAGCTGTATGTGATGGGGGATGAAGGGCTGTTGTGCACGGAGCAAGAGAGGGACCTTGGGGTGCTAGTGTCTAGCGATCTGAACATATTGAAGCAATGTGACAAGGTGATAGCAAAAGCCAGAAGAATGCTGGACTGCATAGAGAGAGGAATAACCGGTAAGAAAAGGAGGTGATAATTCCCTTGAAGAGGTCATTGGTGAGGCCTCACCTGGAGTATTGTATTCAGTTCTGAAGACCGTATCTCAAAAGGGACAGAGACAGGATTGAGGCAAGCCAGAGAAGGGTAACAAAAGTGGTGGGGGGCCTCCATCAATTGCCTTAAAAGGAGAGATTGAAGATCTTAAATATGTATACCCTGGAAGAGAGGAGGTGCAGAGGGGATATGATACAGACCTTCAGATACCTGAAAGGTTTTAATGATACACAATTGATAAACCTTTTCCGTTGGAAAGAA
Source organism: Rhinatrema bivittatum (assembly GCF_901001135.1). NCBI lineage: Eukaryota > Metazoa > Chordata > Amphibia > Gymnophiona > Rhinatrematidae > Rhinatrema > Rhinatrema bivittatum. The sequence goes on along the minus strand of NC_042616.1, from coordinate 653,035,094 downwards.
ATCAGTAGAATTACAAAGATGTAGTGAAACTCCAGCGAGGATGACTCAGAACCAATGTCAGGTAATATTTTTTCACGGAGAGGGTGGTGGATGCCTGGAATGAACTTCTGGAGGAGGTGGTGAAGACTAAATCAGTGAAAGATTTCAAATGGGCATGGGATAAACACTGGGGATCCCTAAATGAATAGAGATGTGATTCGGCCGAACCTTTTGGTTTGGCCTTCATTATCGGTCTACCGCAGGAAATTTCATTTTCCCGCGGTTCTGGCTGATTTTATTTCATCTGCTCCCCTGAAACGAAGCCCAAAACCTGGGGGGGGGGGGGCAGATGGGGGGTTGTAAAAAAAGAAAAACCCAAATCCACCCGAACCCTTCACATTTAATTAATTGCAACCCCACACCCTCACGACCTCTCAAGACTTGCCTGACCGACCCCCCCAAGATGTACCAAAAGTCCCTGGTGGTCCAGCGGGGGTCCTGGGAGCGATCTCATGCTCTCGGGCCGTTGGCTGCCAGTAATCAAAATGGCGCCTATGGCCCTTTGCCCTTACCGTGTGACAGGGGCTATCGGTGCCATTGGCCGGCCTCTGTCACATGGTAGGAGCAATGGACAGCCAGCACAATCTTAAAAAATGGCATGGGCCATCCATTGCCCCTACCATGTGACAGGGGCTGACCAATGGCACCGACAGCCCCTGACACCTGGTAAGGGCAAAGGGCCATCGGCACAATTTTGATTAGTGGCAGCCGACGGCTTGAGAGAGGATCGCTCCCGGGACCCTCCTGGACCACCAGGGACTTTCAGTAAGTCTTGGGGGTGGGGTTTGGGAGGGGGGTTGCAATTAATTAAATTTGAAGGGTTGGGGAGGGTTTGTTTTGTTTTTTTTAATGTGCCCTTTCTCTCCCCCCCCCCCCCCCCCCCCGAAATATAATAAGAAAACCACACAAAGTTTTGTGGGTTTTCTTATCGTTTCGGCGCCCTACCGAAACACGACAAAATAGGAACTATCGTCTCTATTTCCTATTTCATCACAAACAAATGCACATCCCTAGAAATGAAGAACAGTGTGTGTGTGGTAACTTGCTGGTGTAGTGGTAACTACCCTTAACCTATAAGCCTGATACTTCAGAGCAACTCCAACATTTTTCTCTACTTCAACAGCAGGAACGAAAGAGGAAAAGGGGAATTAGATAGAAGATGGAAACAAAGAAAAGAATGCATGAGGGTAACTTGCTAGTATGGCGGTTACTACCCTTAACCAATAAGCCTTCATACTGTTGTTGCAACTCCATCATTCTCTCTGCTTCAGCAGCAAAAGGTGGCGGGAATTGGACTCAAACAGCAACCAACAAGGCCCCTGGCTTGATGGTCTGGGAGACTGTTAGGTATGGGGTGAATTGTATAGTACGGCAGATGCTGCCATGAGCTTGCTGGGCAGACTGGATGGACTGTTTGGTCCTTTTCTGCTGACATAGCTATGTTGCTATGTCTTGAAGCTTGTTCTGGAGCATGACACTTTCTAAATACTTGTAGGGGTAGAGTTTAAAAGCTGCGTGTGCTTTCCGGTGCACACATATGGACGCATCGATTTTATAACATGAGCGTGTCGGCACGCGCATGTTATAAAATCATTGGGCCGTGCGCACATGCACACCAGATTTTGTAATCTGTGCACGCAAGTGGGGGTAGATTTCAGCAAGTTTTGTGCAGCGACGCATCGCGGCCTTCCCCAGTTCCCTACCACCAACCCTAACCTCCCTTCCTCTTCCCTTCTCCCCACCCTCTAAACCTTTTTTCTGCCTCTAGATTTTTTTTTATTTTGTTGCTCACTGCTCCAACGGATCAGTAGCAACTTGCACATGCCTTCCATCCCTTCCCCTGGCTGCCTCCAGCCCTGCCCCTCCCCAACGCCCTTCCCACTCCCCTGGACCGCCACTTTAATTGGGCCCAGCACTTTGGTGCATAACGGGGGTTACGCCCATGGACAGGCACCTTTGAAGATGTGCGTGGTGCGCGCAAGGCCCGGCCACGTAAGTAACCCCCATTTTTTGTGCATGCTGGGGATTTAAAATTGGGCCCTTAGTCTCTGAAATGCCACTGAATATAACAAATATACATATTATTCAAAATTTGTTATATATCTAACAATATAACAATATAAAAATAATATAAAGTATATTTCAGATGACAGTACTCCATATGATAGGCTGAATACACAGACAATGCTATGCTAGATAGTTTCTCCAGTTCCTTGTTGTAGATTTTTATCAGAAAGTTCTGCATGGGGAGTGAATTTTAACACAACCCACACAGCAGCAAAATCTACGTGTACATTGCACAAACAGATTTTACCAAATATTTTCAAAGGCACGTACGTTATCCTTGAAAATACTTGATAATTTTCCTAGTACGCATACAATGTCACTTAATTAGTTATACCTCCTCTTCAGAGAGTATAACTTACTCATGTATATTTATGTGCATAATTTTTCTAAATCAAAAGCGTGTGTGTGAGGGCTAACTCCACCTCAAATCTGTCTCCTAGAATGCCATTTCTCAGTGTGAATAAAAATAAGTGCAAAACCAGGTTTCACACAAACTGAGCCCAGGTCAACATTAGAACTATCATTTAAGTGCATAAAACTGAGTTTCACAGCTTCTGACATGTTATTGAAAAGGTATTTCATTTTCAAGCTTCTTATATAGGGGTGTCTTTTCCTCATTATGAACACAGTATACTATGTGATTCAAAACATTTAGTTGGATTCAGACTTATACATTATTTCTTGCACCATGCATTCAGCCAGAGCATGTAAACTATTTCATATACAGGACAGCCATTTAATACTCCCCATTATAATTCTCCATTCTCATCATAATCTATTTCCTAACAGGGTCACCTCTAGCATGTGACGAGATGAAAGGGTCTATTATTATCCTTTTTTTTTTAATGAAGGATGTCTGATTTGGACTAAAAAGCTGGAAGATGAGAATTTCTTTTTTCCTGTCTCTCAAGCAATTTATAAACAAGCAAACAATCAGATATAAATATTCCTGCAAACAGGTTGTCTTTCAATAAAAATAGCCTGGATGATTCTCGTCCAGTGTGCTTAAAACAATCCTTTAACCATCTATTTTTTCTTCCATTAGCAAATGAAACAGAAGAACCTCTAATTTGTCCTGGTGTCCTATTCTGCTGAAACATAACTCAGATTTTTTTTTATGTTAATATTGTTGCATGATGACTTAGCCTAACAGAGAAGGGCAGTGCTGTTATCAGAAATGGTTTCACAACTGTGAAATTGTATTTTAAGATGCTGTGAGATTAGTTGTAGGTAATATATGCATTACACTATGTATATGTACTATACTGTACTATACTATATAGGGCAATTTAATTTTGTGTGTGTGTATATATATCATAAAACAAAATGTTTCCATTTCTGAACTTATTTCTGATAAATACAGGTCATTTATGTTTTAAAGGGCACATGATAGTTGGTGGTTTCTAAAGATAAATTTAGAGAAGAAATATTTAAGTATCCTAATTCTATTTTTATGTTATTTAATGACTTATTCTTATATATTGTTATGATTTTTTTTTTTTTTTGCTCTTTTGGTATATACTAGAAGGAGTTGGAGCCTTGGTTTTTGCATGACTGACATTTGTTTATAGTCTGAAGTTCAGATTTGATGATTGGGAAAGCATTCCAAAATGCCTTCAGAATTTGCATAGAAACTGATATGAAGTTTCATGCTGTCTCTTATTTATTTATTTATTTATTTATAAACTTTTTTATACCGGCATTAGTAAGAAACATCATGTCGGTTTACATTTTAACAATAGAAGTGAAAGTACATCATAACAAGGAGATGGGGAAGGGACAACACAGCAAAGCACTGGAAGAACAGATCAAACTGCAGAAGTAAAAATACAAAAGTATAAATGCAAGAGATAACAATATAGAAGTAACAATGCATCGTCTTAACAGGAAGAGATGGCACTTAGCACGGACTAAGTAGGGGATAAGGGGATGGTACGTTCAGCTAAGGGGTGTCAGAGTCTCTTGTACTGAAGAAGCATTAACAAGCCTGTGTACTAAAGAGTGTTACTGCATGTTCGCTAACTGCATTGGCATGCAGTAAAGATCTCTAATTATGCAGTAGTACAGTTAATGCAACCCTCCATAATGCACAAAATATTTTAATAAGTTTTTTTGCATGCAAATACATATAAACTAGGAGTGAAGGCAGCTTGCTATACCTCGGTATATAAACTCTTCTAAAAATAAATAAATAAATAAATAAATAAATAAATAAATAAAGGTGTGCAGCCCCTAAATTTTCAGTTTGATTTGTTTTTTTATTTCAGAATTTGTTGTTCATCAAAATTGGATTTTTTTTTTTTTTCAAATTGGTTTGTTTGCCTAACACAAACAAATTGTTACGAGCGCGCGCGGGCGCGGTCGTCTCGAGCTGGTGGTGAGCCCTTGGGCCACGGCGAAAGCTAGGGAGGAGCCCCAGCCACACCGTGGGAGGTGAGCTGGGCAGGCATGGTGAGCCAGGCGGGTACAGAAGCAGGCACAGAGTCTGACCCTCACCCGGACCTGCACGCCCATGGTAGCCAACACTGGGAAGTTGACTGATGAACGGTCCTCCGACTGTTCCCGGCCCTTTCGGACCTGCCGCTGGGAACGACAATGGGCAGCAGGCCGGACAGAGGCGAGGGCAGACAGAGTACACTCTAGACCTTCTAGATGTCAGACGGGGGCTGAAGCAGACATCCAAGGCAGGCTGAAGCAAGACGTTGGAGACATCAGGGCAAGGACTGAAGCGAGACATTGTAGAAGAGGGCAGGAAAGGTCCAGGTGAGCAGGAACTCCGATGCTGGGATACTGACATCCGAAGCCCCTCGGCTGGCAGGAACAGAAGCTCAAGAGCCCGGGGGACGAATCCCTCCTGTTGGCCACTCCAGGGCCCAACAGGACAGAAGGCTCAGGAACCAGACGAAGACACAGGGCAGAACAACCGGAACTGGAACAGGAACAGGATCAGGCAGCTTCAGGAACAGACATCAAAGCAAGGTCAGGAACAGACATCAAGGCAAGGTCAGGACAAGGAGCCATCAATACATGGAGGACCTGGATCGGCAAGGTTACAGGCGACTGTAATGCTCAATCTGCAGGCCAGTTGCAAATGAAAAGGAAGTCCTTATATACTGGAGGTTGTAGGCAACTCCCTAGGAGGAGCTTGCCAGGACCGCCCCTCACTGGTACTATAAATAAGGTGGAGAGCTGCGGGCCGGCCCCTAGGAGAAGGGCGTCGCCAAACAGGAAGTCCAAACGCTGGCATGCAAGCCACAGGCACAGCTAGGCCTCTCAGGCCCTGGAGCAAGTCCCGGATGGAACACAGGTGAGGCCCTGGCTTCGAAGCGGCCTCCGGAGGAAGGTGAGAGACCACCTGTAGCACAGCAACAGGGGGGATCGTAACACAAATATTAAACAAGAAAAAATACAACAAAAAACAATTGCAAAAGAAACCATAAAGATGGGACACTGGTAGGACCAGGCCTCAGTATCGAGGTCTGATCCAAAGCCTTCTCAAAGTGATAGGGCCCAACCTGAGGCCCAGTGGTGGGGGCCTGACCTGAGGCCTGTCCAATCACCAAGTCCTGTGTTTGGTGTTGGGGCACAGCCAGAAGTCTGGTCTCATTCCCAAAGCCTAGGCTCAGTGCAGGGACCTTCACCAAGGCCTTGTCCCTTCTCCATGGCCTAGCCTAGGCTTAGGCCAAGTGCCGTGACCCAGCCCAAGACCTGGTCCCACCTGGTCCTAAGCCTTCAGGCCAACCTGAAGGCTTAGGACCAGGCCTTCTGAGGTTTTCTTTCTTTGACACTCTTCAAAAAATGACACCATTTGCTTGTAGGATGCGCTGCTACGATGTTACTATGGCACATACCTCTGGAGCAAATAGCAAAACCTTTCTGTATAGCTGTTGAAATGTACAGCTGTACATCAAAATGGCATCAACTGCTCCAGAGTTAGGCACTCTAGTAATGTCACTGAAGCATATCCTTCCAGCAAACAGCATCACTTTTTAAAGATCACCAAAGAAAGAAGACATCAGATGGCCTGGTCCTAGACCTTCTAGAACCCAATTCTCTCCTGCCCAACTGACTGTGATGATGAAAATGACATAGGCTGACCTGACACTCCTCTTTGCCTTACAAAGAAGACCATCTGGTCCGATGGTACCTTTTTCATATTTGGAGTGAGCAGAGCAGAAGGAAGTAGTGTTCCATGCTGCCCCAATACTCTTTTGTGCCATAGAATGGGGATGCAGAGATGGGGAACTTGAAGGACGTGCGGAAATGACATTGGGATAAGAAACTCCTTTCCTGATCTTGGGGGTAGGGGAGGAAGGGAGGAATTAATACAGCAGGGGCAAAGCACCCACTGGGGAAGGATACTCCAGCCGCATTACCAGCCACAGTAATGCAGATAAATTATCTTTTCTTGTAATGAACACACATTACTGGCCACTGACCAACCATTTTAACATAGTATTTACTAAAGATTTTTCACTTTTTACTGAATAAGTAATTCATGACCTGCTTTAAGAACTAGGGCCTTTAGTCATGTCTTATCGGAACAAAACCTGTAGTAGCATGCTACCAAAAGTGATTTGCTGTTAAACAACTTGTCCCATGAGATAGATAGTCTTTGTTGCCATCAAAATGTCCTTGACAGGATTTTACTGGGAGCTTACATGTCTGTTCCAGCTCCTCGTCCCCTTGGCTTGCTTTTCTGGTTTTTGATTTTGTATGTCCCTGGATTCTGTTTCATCTTCTGCCTGCTCTGAACTTCTGCCTGCTCACCGTCTCTTTGCTTTAGCCACCTGCCCTGACCTCTGGCCTATTCCTGGATTCCATTGTCAGCTGCTGGCCCAGACCTCTGAAATGTCTTTGATTCTGCCTTCTGCCTTCGTGGGATGGTCTTCGTCTGGAGACCTGTACTTAAGTCCTGCCAGCCTCGCTACCCAAGGGCTCAACCTGTGGGGAATGAGGGCTGGTATAGGTGAAGGTCCAACTGGGTCTCCACTTCATCTGCATCCGCCTCCCAATGACAAGGACCTATAGGGGGGCTCTCTTTGTTTCAGCTCAGGGGTCCACCTTTCGAACAGCTTTGACATACTCATGCCACTTTTTGTGTTTCTTTGAGATACTCCTGACATTTCTAGTGCTGCTTTCCCATTCTCATGCCACTGTTTGTACTGCTTTGTTGGTCTTTTGTTTCCTTGGATTGTTCATGCCACTGTTGATGGTCTCCTTTGCCTCTCTTTTGAAGCCTTGGGGTGTTGTTTCTCTCTTGGTATTGCTTTGTTCTTTTCATAGTGCCTTTAGGTGTTCATGCTACTTTTTGAGCTTCTTTGATCTGTCACAGTGTCTTGATATCATTTTGCCCCATTTTTTGTGTCTTGGTGTGCTCTTCTTTTGGCTGCTGCTATCTGCCTGAAAGTTTCACTAGACTTGGGTATAAACCCCAATATTTTAGTTCAAAATTCTATACACTGTTTCTCCCAATGACTTTAATGGGAAACAAATCACTAAATGACATGAAAATGTATATATATTTTGCAAAAAAAAAAAAAAAATAAATATATATATATATTTATATATATATATATATATATATTTTGCAAAAATATATATATATATATATTTTTAGCCTGAACAGAACAAAGCGAATCATTGAGCCAATGCACCAAATGAATGAACCAAAACAAAATGTTATTAAATGCAAATCCCTAGTGTATGATTATAGTATGGGCCTGATTCACTAGATTTTTCTTCTATTTTGTGTTTATGAAGGTTATAAAGCCCTGTGTTTATACAGGGCCTTTATAACCAATTTTATTTTCCAACTGATGAACTGAGCATCTGCAATGATCCCACTAGTTCCATGTGTATGCTTTGTACAGTTATTGATTTTGAAGTAGTTACGATTATTTGCACACTTATTTTTCCTGCACATTCTAACCTTTTTAAAATATTTGTAACTCTCAGTTTTTTTCTTTTTGCAAACTTTTCTGCAATAAATATGAAAATAAGGCTGTGTTACATATTTCATGCAAAAAATATGGGACAAAAAGTTAATGACTCAAGAAGGACAAAATCTAAAATAGAGAAAATAAATATCCCCAAGGAAAATCTTTAATTTTCAAATGTCTAACAAAAAATGTTTAAATGAAAAAAGGCAGCTTCATACTGCTGCTATCTTCCACTATTCATAAACACCATAGTATGTGAAAGGCATACCATTTGAAATCATTGAGCACCAAAAATACACTTGTGAAATAATGTGTAGAGCAAGGAACATAAACAATAATAGTGAACATATTCTTTAAATACATAAATAGTCCATGTCTACAAGTTTATTTCACAATAAAATATAACTTTACAATGATATAAAAATAGTATTAGAGATATAGCAACGTCCCTCTGCTTAAAGAGATTTCAACATTCTTATTTATTTATTTATTAAAAATACTGTATTTATATTCCATAAATAACAAAATTCAGTGGGAAACAGACAATATAAATCAATAAAATGGCAAATATACATTTTACAACAAAATACAAATAATATAATAATTAGGGAAGTGCAGGGACAAAAGATTTGTTTCATTTTTTGGTTCCTTTTCGGGAGTTTTTTCCCCAAAATTTCAACTCATGGAATGTTCAATTAATTTCATTTGTGTGAAAAAAACAAATCAAACATTAAAAAATTGGCCAAAATACAAAAACAGGGCCTCCCAGGGCCTGCCACCACCCCCTACCTACCTAGAAAATGCCAGGGCCAGGATCCCCCTGGCCCACTTACCAAGTCTAGTGGGGATCCACTGGCGAGACCTAGGCACAGGCCAAAACCTCAGCTTTATGTAGACGTTTGCCCCAAGGCCTACTCAAGGCCGAGTCCTGTGCTTCAGCCTATGATAGAGCCAGGACACCTGGCTTGACACTGTGACCTAGCCCAGAGGCCAGGTTCTGATGCCAGAGCCTCAGCTTAAACCCAGGCCCAACACCACTAACAGCCCTGGAGCTGAGTTCCAACACCAGTACCTTGGCCTGGGTAAATGTCTGGACACAGGACCAACACCACAACCTGGCCCGGAAGCCAGGTCCTGATGCGAGGGCTTTAGCCCAGATCCAGGCTCGATGCCTGAACCTGGTCTAGATGCTGGGTTGCAATGCCTAAGCCTCAGCCTAAGCCAGAACCAGAACCCAGGCTTGATGGCACAGCATGGCCTAGAAAATGGGTCAAAAAAAGGGAGTCTTTGGTATACCACACATATATAATCAGCAAAAATTAATGGAACCCAAATAAATTTATATTATAGCCTAAAAGGTGTCAGCAAGCCAGTCGTTGTGACACTTAAAAAGTGACCAACCGGTCTATACATATCAATAATAGCGAGTCACATCACTTTTACCATTTTGAAATGGACACAGCGTCTCGATGTCTCTTTGCCAGAAGGCAAAGTCGCTTTCTGGCGAAGAGACATCGAGATGCTGTGTCAAGCATTGGGACCTGGCTTCTGGGCCAGGTCATGGTGTTGGGCCTGGGCCTAGACTAAGGCCCAGGTGTCGGGATGCTGCCTGTATGGAAACCTAGGCATCAGGACCCAGCCTCTGGGCCAGACCCCAGCATTAGGCCTTGGTCTGGGCTCCAACATAGACCTTGACTTAGGCATCGGGACCCAGCCTGGCCACTTCTGTGGATATCCTTGGGATCAGGTAAGTTTGTTCAGGGGAAAGATCTAGGCTCCAGTGTGGGCCCATGCCTAAGCCGACACCCCAGCATTGCGCTTGGGCTTAGGGCTTCTTCTACTGCAAAGGGTGCAGGGCCTCTGGAAGCCGGGGCTGTGGAGTTCGAAGCCTGGATCACATGCTGTGGCCTCTGGAGTCCTCTCCTAGGGGATGCTGAGAACAGTATGCAGATGAGCCTTTTGCTTCTCTTCTACTGCAAAGGGTGCCAGGCCTCTGGAAGCTGGGGCTGTGTAGCGGTCACAGCGAGCAATCCAGGCTTTTAACTCCATTATGTTATGGCAATACTGAACATGTATGCTCATTTGCATACTGTTCCCAGCATCCCCAAGGAGAGAACTCTAGTGTTTCTCCTTGGGGATGCTGGGAACAGTATGCAGATGAGCCTTCTGGTTCTTTTCTACTGCAAAGGATGAGGGGCCTCTGGAAGCCGGGGCTGTGGTGTTCGAAGCCTGGATCCCTCCCTGTGACCTCTGGAGTACTCTCCCGGGGGATGCTGGGAACATTGTGCAGATGAGCCTTCTAGTCCTCCTACTGCAAAGGGATACAGGGCCTCTGGAAGCTGTGGCTGTGAAGTTCGAAGAATGGATCGCTTGCTGTGACCTCAGGAGTTCTCTCCCGGGGTACGCTGGGAACAGTATGCAGATGAGTCTTCCAGTCCTCTTCTATTGCAAAGGGTATAGGGCCCAGGATTGCAGGATGCCAAAAGTTTTAGAGCCCAATCAATCACCAAATCTAGCTCAAAAGTAGCCCAAAACTCAAAAGTTGCAAAAACAGTATGCAGTATGTGTACAATTCTGGTCGCCACATCTCAAAAAAGATATAATTGCGATGGAGAAGGTACAGAGAAGGGCGACCAAAATGATAAAGGGAATGGAACAGCTCCCCTATGAGGAAAGACTAAAGAGATTAGGACTTTTCAGCTTGGAGAAGAGATGGCTGAGGGGGGATATGATAGAAGTGTTTAAAATCATGAGAGGTCTAGAATGGGTAGATGTGAATCGGTTTTTTACTCTTTCGGATAATAGGGGGCACTAGGGGGCACTCTATGATGTTAGCATGTGGCACATTTAAAACTAATCGGTGAAAGTTCTTTTTCACTCAACGCACAATTAAACTCTGGAATTTGTTGCCAGAGGATGTGGTTAGTGCAGTTAGTATAGCAGTGTTTAAAAAAGGATTGGATAAGTTCTTGGAGGAGAAGTCCATTACCTGCTATTAATTAAGTTGACTTAGATAATTACCACCGCTATTACTAGCAACGGTAACATGGAATAGACTTAGTTTTTGGGGTACTTGCCAGGTTCTTATGGCCTGGATTGGCCACTGTTGGAAACAGGATGCTGGGCTTGATGGACCCTTGGTCTGACCCAGTATGGCATGTTCTTATGTTCTTAATTTTTATTATGCATGATTTTATACAAATTCCTGCACTGCATGCAGACAAATTTACAAAATTAACAATTTATTTTAAAAAGTTGAAAAATATTGCTAGAAAAGTCTAAAAAGCAAGATTGTCATGTTCAGTGTTGCCATAACTTAATGTTCATCTGAGAGCTGTGCAGAGCTGCACCATTCAAGATGTATTAGAAGCACGTTCAGGTTGGGAACCCAAACCCCCTAGGGCATTAAATACTGCTGATCCTTTCCTTCTCAAGGGTGGTAAAACAAGCAGCTTTCTTTTTTCAAGTCCCGCAGGGTGGAAATGAGGTGGCAGAGCAAAGAAAGCATTTCTTTTAAGTCCCTGGCAGGGAAAAAGTAGCACCAAAACAGTGATGCAAGTTGCCTTTGGAGCTATATCTTACTACAATTCACAGTCGGCCCACTCGAGATCTCAGGAATGGTGGAACCCAATGTAGTTATATTGATTGCCATAGCTCTATACTTGCACTGTTGATTGCTCTTGGATAGAATAGTCTGGGGCTCATTTATAAGGTGTTACCGTTAGCACTAAAGGCAGCTCTATTCCCTTTAGCACTGAAAACAGTACTATATTTTTGAGTGATACTAATTGCACTATCTTGCATTATGACATGACATTGCAGATGGTAGTGGTTCTCACCCAGGGATACCTGAAAGCCTGTCAAGGAGTTCACAGCCAGCCCATTACTGCCACATGAGAAAGGGAAGCGTGAACTGCAAGAGACATCCACCTTTAACAAATTAAGAATGACCTTTTGGCTAAAAGTGGTCATGGAGGGCACTTCATAGTTTGATGCTAGAAGCTGCAGCAAATGCCTGAGACCCATGTTCTTAAGTATCTGCAGGGGTTATTCATCTAAAGCAATCATCTCACCAACAGTCCTTGTCACAACTTGATGCTGTCTGCCTCTTTCCTTGTGACTGTGCCACAGAACACCACCCCATTTCCTCCATTGTGGTCTGTCATTTCTTAGCTATAGTTGGGGACTATAGCTAAGAAAGAGCTTGAAGAACATTCATCCCCTTTTCAAAGATTAGTGTCCTCTGTCTTGCAGAAGGGGGCCCTTGACTATTACTACTACCATCCTCAAGTGCATATTGAAGGGGATACTGCTTCTTCAGGTGATGCTCCACTCCATAATTGATTAAGTGGCCCAGTTGCTTCCCTCGGTTGATGTCCTTTGTGCAATAGTTACAACTTGTAAAGCATGGGTCTTTCCTCATTTGAAAATAGCTCCAGATCACAGATTTCTTTTGTGATACCTTGCTTTTGTCTGTATCCTTTGGGGTGGATGATACTGCTGGCAGTGAAGTGGGGATGGTTATGGATTGAGCCTGAGGAGCTGCAGCAGAGGATACACTCATCCTCTGTTCCTGAACTGTCAGTGTGGCCTGCTCTCCCTCACTAACATGTCCTTCTGCCTCTCTCTCCTCTGTCAGTGAAGTGAAAGCTAGCACAGTACAGACTAAACTTCTTAATACAGGGTCTTCAACTAATGCCTCTCCCATCTCTGCTTCAGGAAATCTTTTGAAGGGAGATTCATCAAGCTCTGAATCAGAAGAGGATAACAAAACTGAACATGATAGAGAAGTGCATTCGCTTTTCACAAATTCGACAATTTCAATGAAATTGTCTAATTCGTAATGGTTCATGGGCACCGAAAAACAAATCAAATTTTTCCAAAATTTCTGAAAAATTCGTAGTTCGTGTTAGTGTGCGCTAACATTTTAACTCCTGTTAGCAAAAATCGGGACCCACAAAAAAAAATGCAGGAAAAATGAAATTTCCTGCGGGGACCCAAAAACGAAGCCTGAACTGATAGGGCTTAATGATGCACATCTCTAACTTATAGCCTCTGCTGCACTAAGGTTTTGCACTGATGATTTAGGTTTCACCACTTGTACTTCTAAAGGCACCGGTGGTTGCACCCTGCTGCTACTAGTAGCGCCTTCTCTTTCCCTCTCCTCTGAGATAGCAGGAGCTGGCTGAGACACTAATGGAACAAGTGGCATGTGATGAAATCAAAGTGATACTGTATCTCTCTGTTCAATATAGTTCAATTCAACTTATAAAGTTCCTTACTTATTCTTGTTCTTAACACTATCTGTTGGGGAGTGCTAGGAGAGCGATCCCACTTCCTGAGAGATGTGTGTCCTTGGGCCATGGCTCGACCCCAGAGGAACTCTGAAGAAGTGCAGCGGGAGGCGTGGCATGCCCGAGCATGGGCTGGACGAGAGTAAGACTGGAGTGATGACTGGAAGACAGGCCCTCCTCCGGACCTGCACGCTTCGGAAGACCCAACAACGCAATGTTGATCTTGTGAACAGTCCTCTGACCGTTCCCAGCCCTTTCGGACCTGCCACAGGGTACGGCACGAAGCGGCGGGCCAGATGGAGGCCAGGGCGGTGAATACTGGGACATGGATTCAGACGAGACTCAGGAACGACGTAGACCCAGGCATAGATGTAGACTCAGGAACGAGGTGCAGGATGCATAGACGTGGACTTAGGCACAGACGTGGACTCAGGACGAGGTACTGGATGCACAGAGGTGGACTCAGGATGAGGTACTGGATGCACAGAGGTGGACTCAGGAATGAGGGCTGAAGGAAGACATGGGCACTGTCCCTCAGGGCGCACAACTCAGACCACCCGCGGGACTGAGTCGTGGACCACCCTGTCCCATGTGCACCCTACTCAGCCCATGAAGGCTGGTCACGGACCACGCTGAGAGCGGGAGAGCACAGGGAAGAAGCAGGTTGCTGCACTCCTGGCAGCTCAAGGCAGGGTTTGCTGCACTCCTGGCAGCTCAAGGCAGGGTTTGCTGCACACTAGCAGCCTAAGGCAGGTTAAAGCATCAGGATCAGGAACAAGGACTAAGACAGACCTCAGGGCTGGAACACGGACATCTGGAACAGCAGGTAACATCAGGACTGGAACACAGGTACTGGATCAGGAGACAGACCTTGGGACTGGAACAACAGGCGGATGTCAGTATATATATATATATATATATATATATATATATATATATATGCCGGTATATAAAAAAATCTAAATAAATAAATAAAAAAATAATGTCAGGACTGGAACAGAAGGCGGACATCAGGACTGGACGAGGAGCTCCAACAAAGAACACAGGACCTTGCAGAAGTGCTGGACCACGGAAGACTTCCTGGAGTGAAGGATCTCAGGAGTGACCAACTCCTTGCGAAGGCAAAGACAGACTGAACGCTGAGCCCTTTTGTAGAGCTGAGGTAGACAACGCCCAGGGAGGGGTCAGCAGGGGGCCACACCTGGCTGGCCCTTGAAGAGGAGCAGAGAGGCGCGCGCCCGTGCCCTAGGGAGCTGGAGCAAAGAGCTGGAAGTTGGTGGCGTCCTCAGCCACGTGGAAGGCCCAAGGAAGCAGCGGAGCAGCCCTCGGCTGGAGCTGGGTGAAGGCAGGTCGCTGGAGCAGCTCCCAGCCGCAAGGACTGAAGCAGGAAGGCAGAAGTGAGGTAAGCTGGCTGAAGGGAGAACCGAGAGCTGCAAGGACTGAAGCAAGAAGCAGGAGAAGGGCTGACTGCAGGAACGGCTCCATGCCGTAAAGACAGCCCCAGGAGAAGAGGTAAGACTGCAGGCAGAGTAGAGAGCTGTAGCAGGCTGCAGGCACCGGCAGGGACGGCTTCCCTGCTGGCTGAAGGTCCCGGGATCACAGCAGCACGTCGGGGCAAGGCAGAAACAGCAGCAAAGGAGCCGGCCGCATGGCAACAGCTGCGGGGACGGCCCCAGCTGATTCAGGGAAAGAGAAGCAGCAGCGTCAGCAGCCCGACTGGCTGAGAGAAGGTAAGAGCCTGCCCGCGCTCCTCGCGGGCAGGATCGCAACACTATCTTTAAATTTTAATAAAAGTAAAAGAGATACAATAGTTGTTAAATTTGATCCCTGCACTAGATAAAATATAATGCAGAAAATAAGTAATCCTTAGATATGCATAATAGCACTATGCCAAGGTTGAAGAATTAAATATGTTTTGTAGAAAATAGATATAATGATGAGTCATCCTTGTTTGTGCTAACAAAATATGCTGCATATATGTAATTGCGATTGGGACCTAGGTCATGCTGACCTGTTAATTAGTCATGATCTGAGGCATCTAAATATGTAATGATGAAACTAAATGCAAGAAGTGATTTGTCAATCTGAAATATTTTTCTGAGTCATGATTTTGTAAAACAATATACAGTATATCTACTAGATAAATGAAGCTTGACTGACGTGCCGCAAATGCGCAGTAGAGAGCAACTCTACCGCGCATGCGCTGGCAGCACGTCGGTCAAAGCTTGCCAGTAACCAAAATGGCGCGGCGAGGAGCACAAGCAGTAACAGCGGCGGCAAGCAATAACGGCACCGGCGGCGAGCAGTAACGGTGGCGGTAAGCAGTAGCGGTGGTGGCGGCGGCGAGCAGTAGCGGCGGTGGTGCGCACGAGGGAGGAACCTCCCCCGGAGATCTTCCGTCTGCGCCATCTGAAGGGGTTGTGAATGAGGGGAGGGAGGAGGAAGTGACTGAAGGGAGGGAGGGAGGGAGGAGAGAGTGACTGAGGGGAGGGGGGGAGGGAGGATAGAGTGGGGGAGGGGGAGGGGAGAGAGTGACTGACTAAGGGGAGGGAGGAGAGCGTGACTGAGGGGGGAGAGGAGAGGGGAGGAGAGTGAGGGGGGGAGGGGGAGAGGGGAGGAGAGTAAGGGGAGGGGGAGGGAGGAGGGGAGGGGAAGGGAGGGGAGGGAGTATGAGGGGAGGGAGGAGGGGAGGGGGAGGGAGACTAGAGGGTGAGAGAGAAGGAGGGGAGGGAGGGGAGAATGAGGGATAAGGAAATGGACTGAAAAAAAATGTTAATGTAGCCCGTTGTTACGGGCTTAACGGCTAGTAAGTATATATTGGATTTCAGAAGTACCATAAGTATACTTCTCATGTAATATTACATTGAATAAAAGTAGATGCTTATTCTGCTTTAATTACTTGTCTATTTCAACTGTAGAGCAGGATAGAGGGAAACATTTTTTTAAATTCCACACATATCCTTCCAAAATCTAAATTTCTTTCTGCTTGTCTCTCCTGCTGATGTTTTGGATTTGAAAAAATTCCCTCTTTGTCTTTGTTGGGGGATTCACTGTTGTCTATCTAGCAAATATCCTGCCAGCAACTGTGGGTTTCCCATGTCCTTTATTTATTTTATTTATTTATTTAAGATTTTTATATACCGGCATTAGTATGCAAACATCATGCCGGTTTACATTGCAACTAAAGATTGAAAGTACAATCAACATGGGAGGGGGAAAGGGGAATGAATAAATGCAAAGTAGAGAAGTATAGAATATAAAACAGTAACATTAAACGGTAACAGGCAAGATACAGTGGTGTAACTTATATACAGACTGTCATGTGTGACATGTGTGACATGTGATGACATGATGGATTTTTTTTATCTGCTATAGTGCTGGACAAAAGGTGTCAATTAATCTTTATTTCTGAAAATGTGGTGGTTAGTCACATTGATGTCACTAATGACGCTAATGTGACTAACTACTATACTGATCCTTCTGTGTGTAAGGTTGAACAGCACACAGAGAGAATACACTACAGTACAACAACTATTTTAGTATTTTGCTCTGCTGACTACAGAGCATGCAGATGCACACACACAGACAAAGCAAAGAATGTGTGTGAGTACTACAGGTAAAACAGAAGTGCAGTGAGTGCACTAGTAATGTAAATGCAGTGACAAAATAAATTGATCTACAAAGTGACTGGCTGTACCTGTGGTGGTAACTGGCAGAGAATTACTGCACCTTTTGTGGATGCACTAAGTAACAGACCCAGACAAAGGGGCCAATGCAATACAGCGCACTCAGTTGAGTGCACTATTTAACCTGCAGTTGGACGTGGGTTGTGTAAGCGCATCCACAGACCCTTATGCTATAAGAGGATTAGCGCCCCCACAACGCGTATCCAACATGCTTCAAAACTAATAGTATTCAACACATGCAAATCCATATTGATGAGGCTATTAATTAGTCACCCCAAATGCAAAAATGCGCTGAACATTCAGCACCCTCTTTCAGCGCATTGTTTTTGCATCAGCCCCAAAGAGAGTTAAAACAGACTTTCTATGTGTGATACCGTGGCAGAGTTCAGCAACAGTGCTTGTACCTCACTGGTTAGCAACAGGTTTAAAATGTTATAAAGTACTGCAAAAAAAAAATCCAGGCAGCCTGCAGTGCCTTCCCCAGTAGGGGAGAAGGAGATGATGGAAAACACTAACCTTCCTCTAGGTCAGTGGCAGTGATAGCAGTGAGATTTAAAAAAAAAAAAAAATTTAAATCCTGTGCAAATTAACACAGTGTGACAGTAGCTACAAGCTAACAGGATTAGAACAGATAGAATGCTTCTAATCTTGAACCAAAGCATTGTTAATACAGAAGACTGTCGTAAATACAAAATTCAAAGACAACAGCAAAGCAGGATCCTAATTTAAACTGTTGGAAACTGGGTGGGCACCAAAGGCGGCCCATCCCAGTGAGAAGAGACAAAGGAAAACAGATGTTAACTTTGCCCTTATTCCAGTGGGATCCACTCAGAAGTGAAAGGGAAAAATGTGTACAACTGTTTAAAAATGAATATCCAAAAGATGTTAAAGGATAAATGAGGCCTGTGGGTGTTCATATGGATAAATCAATTTAAACAGAAAGGGAAGATAAGGAGAATGGGTAAGGTAAGAGGAGGTTAAATAGGGGTTGAAAGTTCGGTCTTCTCAACCTCTTATACTGCTTCTATGAAGCAGAAAGGAAGCATTGAAGCAGGAGCCCCTACTCATTATCACGGACTGTTAAACCATCTAGGAGACCTAGATGGTTTAACAGCAGAGTGTACTTCAGAGGAAGGGGGGAGGGGAGCAGGGGCAGAGCACACCATTTATGCCCAGTCAGCTGTGAATTTGTTGACAATGTTGGTGTTAACTGCATGGGAATGCTCCCCATCACCCTTGAGCACACCAGCAACCTGAACAAGGTCTCACATGCGGCCGTGATTTCTCCAGCCCACCTCGCTCTCTGGTCCAACTGATGGATACTTTGGCCTCGGCCATGAGGTAGTTAGAGAGGCAGACTCAACTGCATGCTGCTGGGGCTCTTGGCATGGCCTGCCCATAAATTAGAAACCGGGGGGAGAAAGACAACCACAACTTTAGAAACAGGTTTTATAGAAAAGAGAGGAAGGGGGTTAGGTAGGGACAAAACCAAAAGATACGTGATACTGTTTCCTGGGCTTGGCAGTCGGGGTAGACCACCTGAGCACCGGAAATCCCCTCTAGCCTATGACCACTACAAAGGGCTCTGTGTGCGATGCACCAACTTAAATTGCCACTACATTTAGGGATGAGTATCGCCTAGAAGGCCTTCCATTGGGGCTCCTGCTCTCCTCCTATGGCCTGCTTCCACACTGTGTCTGGTCAGGAGGACAGGACAATAGTGTGCATTGAGGAGGAAGTAGATAGCCCTTCTCTTTGCAGGCTCAAAATTGACTGCAGGTATCTCCCGCATTCTGCTGAGACTCCTAAATGGAGAGGGTAGGGCAGAGGAGGGAGGGGGGGAAGGGGGGGTCCCTGATGACAGGACCTATATTCAGGTCAAACTCAATGGTGCCCTAGTCTGGATAGAAGATGAAGGACTAAGGGGTGGCAACATAAGTGTCAGACTCACCTGCTATGCCATGTTGACCTGCAACACCCAAATGTTTCAGTTGCCCAACAGGGGTGTCCATTTGAGGTCCCAGCAGGGGTGGGCCAACCACATGTCCCAGGGGATTCCGATCCCTCCATACACTGAGCAGGGGCATGGAGGGGCATGGAGAGAGAGTTGGTCCACGTAGTTCCCCAGGGGTGGGGTGGGGGGGGGGGGGGTAGCCGGTCTCCTTGTCGCAGAGACCATGCACCAAGACTTAAAAAGGTCTTGATAGAAAGACAGCAGCACCAAGAGGTTGCATGCATACCTTCTTGCTTGGATAAAAAGCTTCCAGTCATACTGCAACTCGCTTACCTGGCTGAAAAAGAAAATGGCCAGCCAGGAGCAGGGTCTGAGTACATAAATCTCTGCAAGGTCTGTATGCATAAGGTGTATACTTGACTTTGCAGGCACACTAGACCCTGTCCACCCTCTTCCAGAGGAAGGGCCAGAATGCCCGCAGAGACCCAGTGCATCTTGCTGGCCCAGATGTCCAGCAGCTTCCTCTGGGTTCAGACAAGAAACTCCACAGGATGGTTCAGGGCAGTCAGCCACTGCCACAGCACACTAGACACCAGCTGATTCACCACCAAGACTCTCCTGCATCAGGAAACCAGCCATAGCAGCTCTGCCCACAAGCTCAGGCAAATGTCTACCTTCTCTTCAAGCTCTCGCCAGTTGACTGATGTCACCATCTCTTCCATTGAGAGATAGACGCCCAAAGTATCCTGGCTCCAGGAAAAATTATTAAACTCATTCAGGAGTGTGTCCACACACTGCGGTCCCATCACAAGTCCTGAACATGTGATCCAGTTGATCTTGGCAGAGGATGCAGATGAATAAACCTGCTGGCAGGCTTGCACCCTCTCCAGATTAAGAGGATCTTGGACTAGGAGGAACACATCATTGTCATACGCAGATAAGGTGACACTAAGTCCGGGCCCTTCAGCATCAGGCCAATGAGCTTTCTGCGCAGGAGGCATAGGAAAGGTTCAATGGCTAGCCTGTGTAGTGTCCTGGACAAGAGGCAGCTCTGACATACTCCTCTGACTCTCTGGAATTCCAGGAGCGCTATTAGGCACCAGTTAACCATTACCCAGCACTCTGCAGAAGAGTACAAGAGGTGGATAAAACCCATGAACCAGGGTTCAAACCCAAAAACCTACAGGGTCTGTATGAGATAACTGTGATCCACCCTGTCAAAGACCTTTTCCTGGTCAAGAGACAAAAAAGCCACCGACAGGGCCTTCCTATGACAAAAATGAAACAAGTCCCGGACTAAAATGATGTTATCAAAGATCAAACAGCCTGGAACCATGTAGGATTAGTCCAGTTGGATCACTTGCTTGAGCATGGGTCCGAGTCTCTGCAAGAGTGCCTTGGTTATGAACTCATAATCAATGCACATTAACAAGATTGGTCGCCAGTTCTGCAAGTCACGAAAATCCCCTTTTTTAGAGAGTAGAGTCAATACTGTATGTATCTTTCTGACAGTACACTGGTACACCTGGCCCAGGTAGGGGCAGGCAGCATCTCTGCGGGGGCTGAAGCAACAGGCCGCAGGTGGGCTTCACTGCACCCTCTCCTGGCAGACAGTTCTCATATCTCTGCCAAAATTTTAGCAGTGACTTCAAGAAATGCTGGAGGGCTGGAAGCTTGATCAGAGAACCAGTAGTCTCAGCGTAAGTTTCCTTATCACCGACAATAGCTCTAATATGGTCAAAGCAATATCTGATGATGGATATCGGGTAGGGATGTGCAGAGGGAAAAGATACGTTGCTATTCGGTATTCGTTGCGCTGGGACCCAAATCTGTTGCATCTGTTTTCATAGGGGGAAACCTGATTTGTCCATTAGTTGCATTCGGTATTCATTTTCCATTAAAGTTGGAAAAAAAAAGGTCTGAAAGAGCTGCAATGCTGAGACCTGCTGTGTCCCCAACACTGCCAGTTGGGCCACACTACAACAACTACACTGCTACTGCCTCCACAGCCTGAAAAGCAAATCCAAGGGACACAAAACATCAATGCTGAGTCCTGCTATGCCTCCCAACCTTGTCAGTTGGGCCACACTATAACCACCACTCTGCTGCTCCTGTCCAGGCCTCAGATTAAAGATTGAGGACTGGAAGAGATACAATACTGAGTCCTGATGTGTCCCCCAACACCACCAATGGAGCCACACTACAACCACCACACTTTTGCTCCTGTCTAGGCCTAAGATTAAAGGTCAAGGGCTGGAAGAGATGCAATGCTGAGTCTCGCTGTGTCCCCAACACTGCCAGTTTGGCCACACTACAATGACTACACTTTTGCTGCCTCCACGGCCTGAAAAGTCAATTCAAGGACCACAAAACATGAATGCTGAGTCTTGCTATGTCCCCAACACCATCAGTTGGGCCACACTACAACCACCACACTGCTGCTCTAGTCCAGGCCTGAAATTTAAAATTGAGGGCTGGAAGATATGCAATGTTGTGTGTCCTGCTGCATCTTCAACACCATCAGAGTGGCCACCAACAAGCACATTGCTGATGACCTCATGGCCCAAAAGGCCAATCCAAAGGCCACAAAACATCAATGCTGAGTTCTGATGTGTCTACAAAATCATCATAGATGCCAACATACAACTGAAAGAATCCTCCTATCTTGCCCATACAAATATCACAGGGGACAACATGCACTGACTCTCTCCACCTGCCTGAAGACTTGTCCCCACCCACCAAATTGGGGTCTGACTCAACTTACTTCCTTCTGACATGTTCCCAAGAAAAAGGCTGGTTCCTGACCCTACAGGGGTTTGGCAACACATCCAGTAGCAGCCTTGTACTTCCATATTCCAACATCAACAACACAGGGTCTAGCAGAAGATCCTGCAG
Source organism: Rhinatrema bivittatum (assembly GCF_901001135.1). Lineage (NCBI taxonomy): Eukaryota > Metazoa > Chordata > Amphibia > Gymnophiona > Rhinatrematidae > Rhinatrema > Rhinatrema bivittatum. Next base: position 653,013,217 of record NC_042616.1, on the reverse strand, counting down.
CAGCTTTACTCTAAGAACATAAGAACATGCCATACTGGGTCAGAAAAAGGGTCCATCAAGCCCAGCATCCTGTTTCAAACAGTGGCCAATCCAGGCCATAAGAACCTGGCAAGTACCCAAAAACTAAGTCTATTCCATGTTACCGTTGCTAGTAATAGCAGTGGCTATTTTCTAAGTCAACTCAGTTAATAGCAGGTAAGGGACTTCTCCTCCAAGAACTTACCCAATCCTCTTTTAAACACAGCTATACTAACTGCACAAACCACATCCTCTGGCAACAAATTCCAGAGCTTAATTGTGCGTTGAGTGAAAAAGAATTTTCTCCGATTAGTTTAAATGTGCCACACGCTAACTTCATGGAGTGCCCCCCTGGTCTTTCTATTATCCGAAAGAGTAAATAACTGATTCACATCTACCCATTCTAGACCTCTCATGATTTTAAACACCTCTATCAAATCCCCCTTCAGCCGTCTCTTCTCCAAGCTGAAAAGTCTTAACCTCTTTAGTCTTTCCTCATAGGGGAGCTGTTCCATTCCCCTTATCATTTTGGTAGCCCTTCTCTGTACCTTCTCCATCCCAATTATATCTTTTTTTAGATTCGGCGACCAGAATTGTACACAGTATTCAAGGTGCGGTCTCACCATGGATACAGAGGCATTATGACATTTTTCGTTTCATTAACTATTCCCTTTCTAATAATTCCCAACATTCTGTTTGCTTTTTTGACTGCCGCAGCACACTGAACCGACGATTTCAATGTGTTATCCACTATGACGCCTAGATCTCTTTCTTGGGTTGTAGCACCTAATATGAAACCTAACATTGTGTAACTATAGCATGGGTTATTTTTCCCTATATGCATCACCTTGCACTTATCCACATTAAATTTCATCTGCAATTTCATTGCCCAATTTTCCAGTCTCACAAGGTCTTCCTGCAATTTATCACAATCTACTTGTGATTTAACTACTCTGAACAATTTTGTATCATCTGCAAATTTGATTACCTCACTCGTCATATTTCTTTCCAGATCATTCATAAATATATTGAAAAGTAAGGGTCCCAATACAGATCCCTGAGGCACTCCACTGCCCACTCCCTTCCACTGAGAAAATTGTCCATTTAATCCTACTCTCTGTTTCCTGTCTTTTAGCCAGTTTGTAATCCACGAAAGGACATCGCCACCTATCCCATGTCTTTTTACTTTTCCTAGAAGCCTCTCATGAGGAACTTTGTCAAACACCTTCTGAAAATCCAAGTACACTTCATCTACCGGTTCTACTTTATCCACATGTTTATTAACTCCTTCAAAAAAATGAAGCAGATTTGTGAGAAAAGACTTGCCTTGGGTAAAGCCATGCTGACTTTGTTCCAATAAAACATGTCTTTCTATATGTTCTGTGATTTTGATGTTTAGAACATTTTCCACTATTTTTCCTGGCACTGAAGTCAGGCTAACCAGTCTGTAGTTTCCCGTTTCGCCCATGGAGCCCTTTTTAAATATTGAGGTTACATTAGCTATCCTCCAGTCTTCAGGTACAATGGATGATTTTAATGATATGTTACAAATTTTTACTAATAGGTCTGAAATTTCATTTTTTACTTCCTTCAGAACTCTGGGCTGTATACCATTTGGTCCAGGTGATTTACTACTCTTCAGTTTGTCAATCACATCTACCACATCTTCTAGGTTCACCGTGATTTGGTTCAGTCCATCTGAATCATTACCCATGAAAACCTTCTCCAGTACGGGTACCTCCTCCACATCCTCTTCAGTAAACACCGAAGCAAAGAAATAATTTAATCTTTCCACGATGACTTATCTTCTCTAAGTGCCCCTTTAACTCCTCGATCATCTAACGGTCCAACTGACTCCCTCACAGGCTTTCTGCTTCGGATATATTTTAAAAAGTTTTTACTGTGAGTTTTTGCCTCTACGGCCAACTTCTTTTCAAATTCTCTCTTCATCTGTCTTATCAATGTCTTACATTTAACTTGCCAACGTTTATGCATTATCCTATTTTCTTCTGTTGGATCTTTCTTCCAATTTTTGAATGAAGATCTTTTGGCTAAAATAGCTTCTTTCACCTCCCCTTTTAATCATGCTGGTATTCGTTTTGCCTTCTTTCCACCTTTCTTAATGTGTGAAATACATCTGGACTGTGCTTCTAGGGTGGTATTTTTTAACAATGACCACACCTCTTGCACACCTTTTACTTTTGTAGCTGCTCCTTTCAGTTTTTTTCTAACAATTTTTCTCATTTTATCAAAGTTTTCCTTTTAAAAGTTTAGCATGAGAGCTGTGGATTTGCTTAATGTCCCCCTTCCAGTCATTAATTCAAATTTGATCATATTATGATCACTATTGCCAAGCGGCCCCATTACATCTCTCACTAAATCCTGTGCTCCACTGAGAATTAGATCTAAAATTGCTCCCTCTCTTGTCGGTTCCTGAACCAATTGCTCCATAAAGCTATCATTTATTCCATCCAGGAACTTTATCTCTCTAGCGTGTCCCAATGATACATTTACCCAGTCAATATTGGGGTAATTGAAGTCTCCCATTATTACTGCACTACCAATTTGGTTAGCTTCCCTGATTTCTCTTAGCATTTTACTGTCAGTCTCACCATCTTGACCAGGTGGATGGTAGTATACTCCTATCACTATAGTTTTCCCCGACACACATGGGATTTCTACCCATAAAGATTCAATTGTACATTTAGTCTAAGCAGGATGTTTGTACTGTTGGACTGTATGCCATCCCGGTCTTAAAGCACCACACCACCTCCCAGGTGCTCCTCTCTGTCATTGCGATATAATTTGTACCCCGGTATAGCACTGTCCCATTGATTGTCCTCCTTCCACCATGTCTCTGAAATTCCAATTAAGTCTATGTCTATTTGCTGCCAGAGGATGTGGTTAGTGCAGTTAGTGTAGCTGGGTTCAAAAAAGGTTTGGATAAGTTCTTGGAGGAGAAGTCCATTAATGGCTATTAGTCAATTTTACTTAGGGAATAGCCACTGCTATTAATTGCATCAGTAGCATGGGATCTTCTTAGTGTTTGGGTATTTGCCAGGTTCTTGTAGCCTGGTTTTGGCCTCTGTTGGAAACAGGATGCTGGGTTTGATGGACCCTTGGTCTGACCCAGCATTGCAATTTCTTATGTTCTTAGGTTCTTATGCATCATTCACTTCTATACATTCTAATTCTCCCATCTTACTTCTTAGACTTCTGGCATTATCATACAAACATTTCAAAGTTTGTGTTTTGTTTGTATTTTCATTCTGCTTTTTAATTGTTAGGGATAAGTTAGAATTTTTTTAGCTCAGGTGAGTTTTTATTTACAGGCACTTGGCCTGCTTTTCTTATTATTGGAACCTCACCGTCGGGATGCCCTAATTCTAATGCATGATTAGTATCCTTTGAAGTACCTCTCTCCGAACCATGTGCTGCTGAGCGACTGTCAGCTTTCCCCTTTGTTCTAGTTTAAAAGCTGCTCTATCTCCTTTATAAAGGTTAGCGCCAACAGAATGGTTCCACCCTGAAGGTGGAGCCCATCACTTCGGAAGAGACTCCCCCTTCCCCAAAACGTTCCTCAGTTCCTAACAAAACTGAATTCCTCTTCCTTGTACCGTCGTCTCATCCACGCATTGAGACTCCGGAGCTCTGCCTGCCTCTGGTGACCTGCGCGTGGAACAGGAGCATTTTAGAGAATGCTACCCTGGAGGTTCTGGATTTAAGCTTTCTACCTAAGAGCCTAAATTTGGCTTCCAGAACCGCCCTCCCACATTTTCCTATGTTGTTGGTGCTCACATGTACCATGACAGCCGGCTCCTCCCCAGCACTGTCTAAAATCCTATTTAGGTGACTGGTGAGGTCCGTCACCTTCGCACCAGGTAGGCATGTTACCAGGTGATCCTCATGCCTACTAGCCACCCAGCTATCTACATTCCTAATAATCGAATCACCAACTATGACAGCCAACCTAACCCTTCCCTCCTGGGCAGTAGGCCTTGGGGAGATATCCTTGGTGCGAAAGGACAATGCATCACCTGGAGCGCAGGCCCTTGCTACAGGATCCTTTCCTGCTGCACCAGGTTGATGCTCTCCAATCATGAGACCTGTCTAACTTCTGTTAGTCAGCCAGAGTGACTCACTGCTCTTTTAATTTACAAATGTTGGTACCTAATCAAACCAAATCACACTACCTCAACACCTTTCCAAGGTGAGTAACTGAACTGAACTTTTCAACCCTTTTAGTTAGGTATACACTGCTCCTAGCGTATTTCTAGCTTCTGGCTACTTTTTTTTTATTATTATTACAAACACTCAGTTCTACTTACTAGCTGCCTTACAGATTTTTAAAAATAAACACACTAACTACTGCTTACTAGCTGCCTTACTGACTATTTAAAAATACAGTCTAACTTGTTTATTCACTGCCTTACTGAGTATTAAATGCACAAACACACAAACACACTAAATAATATTCCCAAATAGTTAACTTTGCCCCAGTACTTTTAAAAAAGACAACGTCCTAAGCAAAAATTTACTGATTCCTTTCAGTCACCAGCAAGGTGATCCTCTCCTCTAGGTGCTCCCACTGGAATGTCATGCTTTGTATCAATAGCACCGAGATCATATCAGTAGTACCGAGTTCACATCCAGCAGCAGCCTTACACTGCCATATACCTCACGCCATCCTTGGTATGCCTGCCTTCTTCATAGCACAACTGCAGGGTCTTATCTCCACTGACTTTCTCTGCATGCTCAAGCCACCTCTGAGGCATGATTCCATTGAGCTTCTCTGCCTCACTTTCTCCAAAATCCACCTCCAAACTGTGATAATGCTGAGCTTCTCTGCCTCCTTTTCCCCAAATGCAACTGGGTAGGAGTGATTCTGCTGATTTCCTGTGCCTCATATTCCCCAAAGTCCACTTCTGTGGCATGACTCCACTGAGATACTCTGCCTCCTTTTATGAAATACAGCCTCCAAGACAAGCCTCCACTAAGATCCTCTGTCTCCTTTCCCCAAATGCCACCACTGAAGCATAACTCCACTGATTTCACCTATCTGCTTCACCCCAAACAGTTGTTGAGAAGAAACAGGCAAGGGGAGATAGGGGAGTCATACCTAAGTGGTGGTGGTGGTCGAGTGAAGCAGACAGGAAAGGTCGGTGAAATGAGGCCTCAGTGTTATGTTTGAAAAATAGCACAGGAGCATGACACCACTGAGATCCTGTGACTCTTCTACTAAAAACCAATACTTAAGTATAACTTATTCTTTATCATCCTGGCTTCCTCAAACCCTAACCACTGAGTCCTGTCATTTACACCTATAGCATGGAATTTTCCAACCGTTAACACTGAGGCAACAGCTACAGCATGCCATGTTCCAACCCTTGCCAATGAGGCCTGTCACTTACAGCTATGGCATACCATGTTCCAAACATTACCAATGAGGCCTGTCACAGGTATAATATGCAATGTTCCAACTATTACCAATAAGGCCTGTCACTTACTGCTATGGTGTGCCATGTTCCAACCATTATCAATTAGAACTGTCACTTACATCTACGGCATGCCATGTTCCAACCATTACCAATGAGGCCTCTCACAGATACCTCATGCCGTGCTCTAACCATTATCAAAGAGGCCTGTCAATTACAGGAACTACAACATACTATGTTACAACCATTAACACTGAGCCTCTCACAGCTATAGCATGCCATGTTCCAAATATTACCAATGAGGCCTGAAACATACCTATGGTATGCAATTTTCTAACCTTATCCACTGAGGCCTGTCACTTACAGCTATGGATTGCAATGTTCAAATCATTACCACTGAAGCCCTAGCCATAGATTGCATTACAAACTTACTGAAACAATCCTCAGGATTTTAAGACCATTCTTCATCTAGGGTATTCACCTTATTGCCATTTCTTGCTCTTGCCATGACAATCCATTCTTTTGCAGAATTGTGCTATGGCTTCATGAGCCATAACTGGTTTTATGGCCCACTAGCAGTTTCTCTGTACTCTGCATTTGAGTACCTATCTACTACTTAGATATGATATGTGTGGCTTACTCCATGACACAAACATATCCTACTGGACTGGTGGATCAGCCAGGTGCAGCCATACTTTGACAGGAAGTGTCATCCGCTCTCTCTGTGGTTGTCTGTGTACTCTAACTGAATGACTGGTATCTCCCATGTCACTCTGCCTTAATGCTATGCCGCTCATCCTATAACTTCAGATCCTTGTGCTGCTCAGTCTTGCTGCCATTTTCAGATTTTATACCTTTAAATTCTTAACTTCTTTTTGCCTGTATCTTCCTGGCATACTCCAGTACTTATACTTTGAGAACTTCTTGCCAATCTGTGACTTCTTGCCATTCTGTTGTGCACCTCTCTCATGCTTTTGAATTCTTTATCTTGATACAACTCTTTCTGATTCTTGGTCCCTTTATCTATCTTGGGATTTTTTCTGCCACATTTTTTCTTTCATTCCCCATTCATGTTGCCTTAGGGTCCTGTCCTGATGCCACTTTTGGTGCCACTTTGCCTCTTGCAATGCCATCAACTGTTCATGACACTATTGCTGAGCAGCCATCCTCTTTCTAAACCTTGAGGTGTTCTTCCTCTACTTACTTGCTTCCCTTATATTGCATTAAAGAACTCATGCCAATCCTGTAACCCCCGTACCCTTTTATGCCAATTTGTTGATGCCACTTTGCCATTTTCTAAAGTACTGTGTGGTTCTTTCCCCCTTTTGATGATTTCTTCTCCCAAGTTTCATTATAATTGATTTAAAATTCACTATTCTAGAGCCTGTTATAGAGTGTAATAATTTTTGATATGTTTTAATGGAAAAGAAATGGAATTAATGAAGCAAATAAATGAAAAATAAAATTTGTATTGAAACTAATGAAATGAACATGGGTCCCAATGAAACGAATGAATGAACCGAAATGAATTTTTTTTGTTCTGCACATCCTTAATTGTGTATGAGAGACATAGAGAGGCAATATATATGTTCATGTCTTTGAGTGAGAAAGAGAGGCTTTGTCTGACAGAAGGTTTGTGATGTGTGTGTGGCTATGTATGTGTGTGCGTGTGTGTGTGTGTGTGTGTGTGTGTGACAAAGAGAAAATCTGCCTGTGCATGTGTTTATGTGTTAGTGACAGAGAGGGAATCTGGCTGTGTATGTGTCTATGTTTGACAGAGGGAATCTAATTTATGAAACTTTATTGGCAAGACACTGTGTACATGTTTTTCCAAAGTAACTCATATGTGGTTAAAATAAAGTAAGATAAATTGACAGTGTACAGAAATGTCCTTTATAAAAACAATTCACAGGTATTAGTGCTGGACCGTATTATCCCTGGTCAGAATACATTTCTGGGTTGGTGGCAGAATACAACAAAATGTGCTGCTGTTTCTCCTGTTTCACAATGATTATATAGATTTTTTTTCTTGCTCATTCTTTTGTGGGAAGTCTTTGATTTTTTTCTCTTTTAGTGCTGGGAAATGTGCATCTCTGATCTCTTTGTATTTTGTTCAGTTCAGAAGGTAATGTTTTTCTAGTTATATTTCTCCAGTGTTGCACTGCATACAGACTAGGTTCTTGGTGTTTCCAGTTCAGTTTTTCCTGCATATTTCTATTTCTCTTTTTTATAAGGCTCTGTATTGTGCTTTTGTGATCAAAGTGAGGTTTTCTGTTAGTATATAGTTTCTGTGTATAGTGTATAAGAATCTATAATAGAGAAGAAAGTAAATTAACAAAATGTCAAAGTCATCCCAGTGAAAAACAATAGTAATTGAATAGAAAAATTCACTTTCAAAAAATTGAGAATATAATATTTTCACTTGCATTTACAAAATAATAATTAAAAAAAAACACTGCAAACCTGTGATGGAAAAATTCCAGGCACATTTGTATTAATGCCTGTTTACATTTCTCAATACTTGGTAAATATAATCAGGTTGTTCTGTTTTTCCAATCTGCATTTCCAATTTGGAAGTGTTTTGGTGTTCTAGGGCTCTTTACAATATTTGTAATACTGTGTTTTCATAGGTCGAGTTGTTTCTGTTTGAGTTCTAGGTTTCACTGTTGTTTTGATATAGCAAAATTACTATATTAGTTCTGAGTGACTATTTTCAGGGTTTTGTGATACTTCACAGTGTGCCTGGTAATGGAGAGAGTTTGTGTCAGTGACTTTTTTTTTTTTTTTTAAATGATGTAACTTGATGAGTCTTATCAGTGTTTGTATTGTAATTGTTATTTATGTAAGGTAGATGTTTTATTGATTTTATATTTTCATATCTGACAGTAACCTGCTTGTGGTAGTAAGTTAAAGCTAGGTAATCAAATACAACAAAGATAAATACATTGTGATTTTCTGTGACTTTAAGTATGGCTACGAGAAGGGCCGAGGTGGAGTAGAATGGGGAGGGGAGAAAATGCAAGCATTGGCCTCCAGCACCAGATACCCACAGTATGCCAGCGTAGATAGGGTTTAGAGTTTCCTACAAGTGATTTGGAAGATTAAAGCTAGGGACTTTCTGCGCTGGATCTATCACAAGATGTTTGTTTAGGTACTCTTATGGCTCCACTCATTCATAAAGCTTCATCAGGTTTGAAGACACTACATTGAACATTAGCTGTGATGGTCCAGAAAGGGCTATGTGACTATAAGAAATAGTATGGCAGAATCTCCCCCTTCTGAAAAGGATCCTCCCAGTCAAGATACACAGACTCGATCCCTCTCCCCTTTCAATCTTCCTTTTGTTAGGATACTCCCAGTACACTTTCTCCCTTTCCAATCTTCCTCTGATGTTAGCATGTATTTAGTATCTAAGTCCCAAATTTATTTTGTTATTTTAGATTTCATATTATCTAGCTCCAGTGGCTTGACTACTACCAATTTTGGTAACTCCATCTAAAATCTTCTGTAAATGAAATACAAATATAAATACAAATTAGACCTTTCAGATGCCAACACAGCCACATCATCTTGGTTCCAATTCACCAGCACAGTGGCAGACAAAATATGCCCCGCACAAACTAAAGAAATTAATCCTGATAATATCGAAAAGAAACCATGGTACACTCCAGAACTCAGAACCATGAAAACTGAGCTCCAAAAACTTGAAAAAAGTTGGGTAGAAAAAAACTCCCTGCCATACAATCAGTTCCATTCCTTACTCCACAACTATCGAAAAGCTATTGACAAAGCCAAAAAAGATTTTTACGCTTTAAGAATTCACCAGTTCCAATTCAACCCACGAGCCCTCTTTCAATACGTTTCCAATCTTGTTACCTCTCCCCAAACACATTTCCCGACAACGATGACCAATCCTAATGTGATAAACTGCCCTTATTCTTCCACAATAAAATTGAATCCCTTATGGCACTCTTCACTTATCCACCCGTTACCACCAACCCAATCACACCCAACAACACCCCCTACGCTAACTCCACGCACAACTCACTCCTGCCCAAATCCACTCAAACTGCAAACACCACAGTCACACTTACTACCTTTGAGAATACATCCACGTTAGAAATAGAATCTACACTCAAAAAAATCAACCTGCAATGCATCCCTCAGACATTATCTCCACTAAGACACTTCTCATTATCCCCAATATAATAGCAAAACCCATAGCAAACATTCTCAACAAATCCATTTCTCTTGGCTTGGTTCCAATGCAACTTAAACAGGCCATCATTTTATTTTATTTATTTATTTATGTAAGTGTTTTTTTTATATCGGGGCATGTTTGGAATATCACCTCGGTTTACATTATAATATAATGCAGCAATAGGCTTTACATAGTAATACATATGAGTACAATACACATAAGGAATCAGAACATATATGGTTACAATATAAAATAATATGGGCACAGAACACAATATAATATAATATGGGAACAGAACACGTATGAGTACATTATAAATATGGAAACACGTGTTAAGCATAAATATTTAGATTGGGTAGCATACGGACAACTGCAGCATAAATGCATAAAAATTGCTAATTAAACAACTTCTGCAGGGAGTGCAAAGCTACGGAGCATCAGGAAAGTAAGTATAGACAATGCTGTAAGGGGTAAAGGGTAGATTGAAAAGCAATCAGTGTTGTGCAGGGCAAAGAGTGGTTGGATGTCATCGGAGGGTGGTGAAGATTGAAAGTAAGTCAAGAGTATGCTAGTTTGAAAAGCCAAGTTTTGAGGTCTTGTTTGAATTTCTTGGGGCATGATTCCTGGCATAGACTAGGTGGCATTTTATTCCATAGGGCTGTTCTGGCGATGGTAAAAGAGCGTTCTCTGGTGGAGACAAGTTTAGTTAATTTGGGAGAGGGTGTGTGCAGTTTTGCTTGGTGTTGCATTCTGGTTGCTCTGTTTGGATTACGGAAGGTGAATTACTCAGGGAACCATTGCATACTGTGATTGTGTATGGCTTTGTGTATAAGTGTGAGGGATTTATATATTATTCTGGAGGTAACAGGTAGCCAGTGTAGGAACTGGAGAGCAGGTGTGATATGATCGTGCCAGTGTGTGTTGGTGAGTAAGCGGGCGGCAGCGTTTTGCAGCATCTGCAGGGGTTGTAAGGCATTTTTTGGGAGGCCTAGGAGGATAGCGTTGCAGTAATCGAGCTTGGAAAGGATATTGGCTTGTATACAGTGCGAAAGTCGTAAGGGTGTAGGAGGGGTTTGATTCTTTTTAGGGTGTGGAGTTTAAAGAAGCCGCTTTTGATGGTGGAGGAGATGAACTTTTTTAGATTGAGGTGGTTATCGATCATTACACCAAGGCTGTGGAAATGTTGGGAGGTGGTGGATGGAGGGAATGTGGTGGATGGAGGAAGTTGTGTGTAAAGTATATGGGAGTGGAAGGAGATGTTGTGGGGAGAAATAATGAGGAGCTCAGTTTTGTTGGTCTTAAGAGCCAGGAAGTTGTCTGAGAGGAGTTTGTTTATGTCGGCGAGGGCAGATTTCCAAGTTTTTAAGGGATGAGGATCTGGACATCATCCACGTAGATAAAATGTGGGAGGCCCAGTTTGGAGAGTAGTTTACAAAGTGGTAGGAGATAAATGTTGAATAGTTGGAGGAAAGTGAGGAGCCTTGTGGCACTCCTTGTGATAGTTTAATCGGTTTAGATTCACAGTGTCCGATTTTTACTCTATAGTGCCTATCATTAAGATATGATTGGAATCAGAGAAGGGGGGTACCAGAGATGCCAATTTCTTTAAGGCGCTTTAGGAGGATTTTGTGGTTGACGGTGTCAAATACGGCTGAGATCTAAAAGGGCAAGTATATAGGATTGCCCCTTGTCCAGCGCTTTGAGTATGTATTCAGAAAGAGAAATGAGGAGGGTTTCAGTGCTGTGATGTCTGCAAAATCAAAATTGAGAATGGAAGAGGACGTGATGTTCATCAAGGTAGTCAGTGAGCTGCCGATTGATGATTTTTTCCAGAATTTTGGAGAGGAAAGGGAGGTTAGAGACCGGGCGATAGTTGGCAAGCTCAGAGGGGTCAAGATCGGGTTTTTTGAGAATAGGTTTAATGATGGCCTGTTTAAGTTGCATTGGGACCAAGCCAAGGGAAATGGATTTGTTGAGGATGTTTGCTATGGGTTTTGCTATTATATTGGGGTTAGAGAGGAGGGTCTTAGTTGGGATGGTGTCTGAGGGGTGAGTTGCAGGTTTGATTTTTTTGACGGTGGATTCTATTTCCAAGGAGGAAGTATATTTGAAGGTAGTCAGGGAGGCTGTGGTGTTTGCAGTTTGCGTGTTTTTGGGCAGGGGCAAGTTGTATGTGAATAGGGCCTGGGGGGTGTTGTTGAGAGTGGGTGGGTTGGGGAGTGTAAGTGGGGTGGTGAAACGTGACATGATGATTTCAATTTTATTGTGGAAGAATAATGCCATTTTTTCACATTTGGATTGGTCATCTTTTTCGGGGAGTGTGTTTAGGGGAGGGGTTATCAGGTTAGAGACATACTGAAAGAGGGCACGTGGGTTGTATTCGAACTGGTGAATTCTTATGGTGTAAAAGTCTTTTTTGGCTTTGTCGGTGGCTTTTCCATAGGTGTAGAGTAAGGTTCGAAATTTCAATTGTATGGCAGGGAGTTGTTTTCTACGCCAATTTTTTTCAAGTTTACGGAGTTCAGATTTCATTGTTCTGAGTTCAGGAGTGTACCATGGTTTCTTTTTGTTATTGGCGGAATTGATTTCTTTAATTTGTGTGGGGCGATTCGCAGTGTCCGATTTTTACACTGTAGTGCCTATCGTTAAGGTATGATTGGAACCAGAGTAGGGGGGTACCAGAGATGCCAATTTCTTTAAGGCGCATAAGGAGTGTGTTGTGATTGACGAGCTGTAAAACCCACCCTCAAAAAACCTGACCTATAACCCTCTGAGCCTACCAACTATCGCCCGGTCTCGAACCTCCCCTTCCTCTCCAAAATCCTAGAAAAAATTATCAACCGGCAGCTTACTGAATACCTTGAACATCACATCCTCTTCCCATCCCAATATGGATTTCACAGACATCTCAACACCGAAACCCTTCTCATCTCCCTTTCTGAATACATACTCAAAGCTCTTGACAAAGGGCAATCCTATATCCTTGCTCTACTAGACATTTCATCCGCATTTGACCGGTCAATCACAACACACGCCTAATGCGCCTTAAAGAAATTGGCATCTCTGGTACCTCCCTACTCTGGTTCCAATCATACCTTAACAACAGGCACTACAGTATAAAAATCGGACACTGCGAATCAAAACCGATCAGACTGTCACAAGGAGTACCACAAGGCTCCTCACTTTCATCCACATTATTCAAATTTACCTCCTCCCACTCTGTCAACTCCTCTCCAAACTTGGTCTCCCACACTTCATCTACGCGGATGATGTGCAGATCCTCATTCCCATAACTGATTCACTTCCTAATGCCTTAAATATTTTGAACTCAGCCCTCACCGACATAAACAAGCTCCTCTCAGACAACTTCTTGGCTCTTAACACCAGCAAAACTGAGCTCCTCATCATATCACCCCACAACAAATCCGCCCATACTGCATTCCCACTTTCACATTCCCTCCTTCCACCATATCTCAACATGTTTGCAGCCTCGGTGTAATGATTGATAACCACTTTAATCTAAAAAAATTAATCTCCTCCACCATCAAAAATGCCTTCTTCAAACTTCATGCACTAAAAAGAATCAAACTCCTCCTACACCCTATGACTTTCACACAGTACTACAAGCCACTATCCTTTCCATGCTCGATTACTGCAACACCATCCTCCTAGGCCTACCAAAAAAATTCAATACAACCCTTGCAGATGTTGCAAAACACCGCGGCCCACATACTCACCAACACACACCATCACGATCACATTACACCTGTCCTCCAGTTCCTACACTGGCTACCAGTCGTCTCCAGGATTATAAATCCCTCACACTCATACACAAGTCCATACACAACCAAAATATGCAATGGTTCTCTTAGCAATTCATCTTCCGCAATCCAAACAGACCAATCAGAACACAAGACCAGGCAAAACTACAATCATCTTCACCCAAACTAACTAAACTAGTATCCACCAGAGAACGCTCTTTTATCATTGCAGGAACAACCCTATGGAATAATATGCCACCTAGTCTACGCCAGGAACCATGCCCCAAGAAATTCAAACAAAACCTCAAAACCTGGCTTTTCAAACAAGCATATTCCTGACTGATTCTCAACTTTACCCACTCTTTGATAACATCCCAGAATTACTATCACTCTGACTCTTGCCCCCACTCTAAGACAGCTTTCCTCACTATACTGATTCCTAAGCAATCTACCACTTCTCCATGAACAACACTGACTGTACCTCCCTGATGTGCCTTAGTTATACTCTCATTGCAGGCATTGTTTATTTATGAAGTTTTTGTACTTATGAAGTTTAAGTTTAATCCAAATATTTAAGTTTAACCCCTGTTACCATGTATAATGTAGTCATTCGTGTTTTGTGTTTTATGTAAAGCCTGTTGCTGCATTATGTTCTATTGTAAACCGAGGTGATGTTCCAAATGTGCCATGGTATATAAAAAAACTCTTAAATAAAAAATAAAAAATAAAAAATAAATAAAATATATCTCTTCCATTTGTGCTCCTGGTATGCATTTGCTGTCTTTTAACTTGAGTTATGGGCACAAGCATTTAGCTTCTAACTCGATTTAGGTGCACAATTTTGTGCCCAAATCATGGTCTGCACACATTGGGGCAGATTTTCAAAGGGGTATGTGCGTAAGATACGCGCGTACCCCCCGAAAACCTGCCCCAAGTTCCCCCTGCGTATGCCGAGCCTATGTTGAAAGGCGCGCGCAAGCCCCAGGACATGCGTAAGTCCCGTGGCTTTCCTGGGGGAGGGGGGGGCGTGTCGGGGGCGTGTCGTGGCAGTCTGTCATCCGGGGCTGGGGCCGCAGGCATGGTTCTGCCCCGGGGGCATTTCAGGGGCATGGCCAAGGCCTCCGAACTGCTCCTGGGCTGGGGAATCACGCGGCCGGCGCGCGCAAGTTATGCCTTCCTTGGGCAGGTATAAGTTACGCCTGCCTCGGGCAGGTGTAACTTTTCAAACAAAGGTAGGGAGGGTTTAGATAGAGCTGAGGGGTGGTTTAGGTAGGGGAAGGGAGGGGAAGGTGTGGGGGGTGGAGGGAACAGAGGTAGGCTGCGCGGCTCGGCGCATGCAGGCTACCGATTTTGTACCTGGTGTGCGAACAAAAGTATGCGTGGGTGTACTTTTTAAAAATCTACCCCATTATGTACCAACCCTATTTTATTCACAAAAAACACAATTTGTGCACAAATTGTGTTTTTTTGCATATAACTGCTGAATATAGGACTCCCCACACCGTGAACTACAGGTTCATCCCCATAGACTTAATACTAGCCCCAGAATACCCCACCTCTGACCAGGAGCTAAATTACAAGCATTGAAAAATATGTTAAGCTAAGTACCTCTCTGCATTGGAAAGTAATAGCTAATGTTTTGATTAATATGAGATTTGAATGAAGGATGCTATTTTGGGTGCAGTTTCACTCATGGATATGTGCACATTTTTGTGCACACCAGCTCCTCTTATTACAATGGAGCCTCTTATACCTTCTAAATAATTTTTTTTTTTTTATTAAATATTTTGAAAAAATACTAATCTCATTTTCTTCATAAATTTATTTTCCTAAGAACAAACATTTATTGTGTAATGAAGTGCTCAGTTCTGCCCCTTACACGAATTGGTTGCTCCTTCGTGATATGACATTAGTGGCCTCAACAGGTGTACATGCCATCAGTGTGAATCAGAGTTCTCCATCCAGACCATGCCCCTATGTGTTAGGTTAGTGAAGTGAAGTGTATTAATGTAGTATACCACTCCACATTGGGAGGGATTTGTGTATTAACAAATTTCCTGTGCCCATATGACACAGAGGGAGTTGTGAACCAGGCTTAGCACAGGACTGAGTGGAGCAGGTATTTCATTATGGAAGACACTTTGGACACCTTATCCCTCCACAGGGAAGGTCTGGGAGAGGAGATAAAGAACTTTGTGGTTCCAGGAAGGAAGGTACCTGGGTAGGGATGTGCATCACTTTTTTGAAGAATTAAAATATTATACGATATTTATTAATTTGTCATGTATCGGCACAACCAATTAACGATCACATTTTCCACGGATTTTTGGGGAAAATCGTTTTTCGGTTTAATGCGCACTAACGGGTCTATGTTAGTGCACACTAACGGGAGCTAGCACGCACTAACGGGAGTTAGTGTGCTCTAACTCCCGTTAGTGCACGCTAAACCGAAAATGATTTGATACAAAAAAGAAAATGCCGATCCGTGGAAATACAAACTTTTCCTGCGGCTACACGAAAACGAAAGCGGAAACAATCGAGCATCAGATGAACGTCTCTATACCTGGGAGCCCAGATAAGAAATTCCAGAAGGAAGGATTGCAGAGGGAGTTGGGAAGACAAGTTCCTGGGAAAGTATCAGATTCTAAGGAGACCCAAGAGAGAAGGGTATTCTTCAGAATAATGGTTAAGAGTATCAGGAAGCCCTAATGGAGAACAAACTGCCTGGAAAATCCACAGAGTATTGGCTGACAATGGTTCTAGCCTGAAGCTCATCTGAGAGAAGACAGAATGGAACTGAGAAGATCTGCATTATCAAAAAGGTACTGAGAGGCACCAGGGTGGAATATACCCTCCCTGAAGAGCTTAACTTTGTAGGAACTTGTATGCAAAAGTGTCTGAGATCTGTTTTTGGATTTTGTATACAGTTTCGTGCACTACCCTCTAGTGAACTTTGTTTTGTTTTCTTGTTGCCAGATTCAGTAAAGACTTTATTTTGAAGAACAATTTTTGAAGTGGAGTGATATATGGTATGAGTGACTGATATGCAAAAAAGCCCCAGAGAAATACAAAACCCAAGGGCCTTGAAAAAACTGTCTTGCACTCCCACAGCCTTGTGGGAACCCAAGAGATCATAGGACCTTGCATGGTCCGTGGCCCTCCCCATATGTCCTTGTATCAAAGAGCTGACCAGTTCAAGGGCTACAATTGCTTCTTCAATGCCTCTTTTTAGTTTTGTCAACTGTTCCTTTAATACACTCTAATTTCCCCCCTGACAGAGTCCTCTTAGATATTCTTTTAACAGCATTGGCACTTTGGAATTGCAGGACATTCACCTTTAATATAGTCCATCTCTGCAATAATTCTTTATTGAATCATACTGTCCAGTGATTACTAAACAAGAGGTCAATATTCCTAGAGCTGCTGTGCCTAGAAAAAGGTTAGTTTTCACAAGGTATTTTTAGTCAAATTTTCAATGGAAACTAACCCAATGCATGGGTAAAAATGTTTCATTTTTCGGTTCATTTTCAGGAAGTTTTCCTCATGAATTTCATTTTGTTTAATGTTTATTTATGTTATTAAAACAAAATGAATCAAATATTAAAAAAAAACAAAAAGGAACTGGTGCCTCCCAAGGTCACCCATCCCCACCAACACCCATCCTTCCCACCCTGAAAAATGCTGAAGCCAGAATCCCCCATGGTCCCCACTTACCCAGTCTCGTGGGAATCCACTGGTGAGGCAGTAGGTCACTGTAACCTCAGTTTAGGCATTATGCAAGGCTGAGGCTTTGAGGCCTGGTCCTCAGCCTGGCACTGGGCCTAGGCTGAGGCCTAGGTATCAGGACCCAGCCTTCGGACCGGGTCATGGCATGTGGCATGGGCACAGGCTACAGCCTAGGCTGAGGCTCAGGCATCAGGACCCAGCCTCCGTACTGGGCCCCAGCATTGGGCCTCAGAACCCAGCCTGGTCATGGCTTTGGATACCCAGTGCATCAAGTAAGTCAATATTTTGAGGGTGGGGTGGCTGGGTCTTTCCTCAGATCTTCCCTAGTGTCAGCCTGGGCCAAGACCCCAGCATTGTGCTGCTTTGGGCCTTGGCCTATGCCCTAGGCAAGGCTTTGGCCTTGGGCCTAGATGTAGATCCAACTGGGAGTTTTAACTAAATTAAACGAATAAGAATCATTTAATTTGGGGGGCCCTCAAGTCATTTTGAGGCTTTTTGAATAAAATGAATTGACACTTATTCATTGCATTTTCTAAATTTGGTTAAAACAAGTGCACATCCCTAATAGATGATAACTTTCAAAGATCTATGTGTAGCCCCATATACATGCACATATGGGCATGTAGAGATCTACTATAGTACTTTGTAATCTGCATATATCTGGCCTATACAGACAATAAATATGCGTATATCTACTCCTGAAATATGCATGTATGTTTTTCTATACCCAAATATTTGCAATGAATTGAAAGCGTGAACTTTTTCTCTTTTATAAATATAATTTGTTTGCATAAAACCCTGATACTTTAAAATATGTCCACATACTTGAAATCACCAGTTTGCCGATACCAGCTCACCCAGTCTGTCTCCAGTTTATCAAGAATATCCTAGGACTTCACCCTTAACTCTCCACTATTCACCCCGACTTTCCACCCCAAAATAGCAGACAACATAAGAGTGATACCAACTGAATAGCAAATTAGGAGGTTTAAAATTGTGTGAATAAATTGCCTATGTATTTAAGTAGATCTCTCATAAAATAGCAACTTACATGTTTTCCTCTTGGCTCTACCCCAGAATGCCCCTAGATTGCTACATTTTGGTTTAGTTAAATATGTCTGCAAAACCAAAAATATACTCTAACTTTTGATGTTTCTAAAATAGCATGTACATGAATATAAGCTGCATATAATTTCTTTGAAAATTAAGGGTTAGATTTTAAAAACAGACACGCGCACGTGCATGTGTGCACGCTACCCGGTGTGTGCACAAGGATGCACGATTTTATAACATGCGCGCGCTAGCGCATGCATGATATAAAATCCGGGGCAGTGTGCACTAGGGGGGATAAAATATTGCAATTTTCACATGGCAACACATTGCAGCCTTCTCCAGTTCCCTCCCAGTCCGCTCCAATTAAGGAGCGGACTGGGAGGGAACTTTCCTACCCACCTCCTACCTTCTCTCCCTCTTCCCCTCTCCTCACTGACCCCTTAAGTGTTCCTATCTTTTTTTTTTTTTGTTTGTTTCAGAACTTACGCCAGCTCCTGAGCTGGCGTAAGTTGCGCGCACCGACAGCCTACCGTCATGCGATCCCCCAGCATAGCAGCAAATGGCTGCTGTACCAGCCGCCTCCAGCCTCGCCTCACCCCCTGGATCGCCCCTTTGCTGAGGCCTGGCTCTTGTGCTCGTAACGGGGGTTATGTGCGTGGCCAGGCTGCTTCTAAAATGAACACGGTGCGCACAAGGCCTGGCTGCATGCGTAACCCCCAGATTTTATGTGCGCGGGCAATTTAAAAGTCGCCTGTAACTTGTTGATGTTTTGCCTGAAATTTTCCCTGAATCTAGCTGGGAAAAATTTAATTGGTTAGATTTAGGACTGCAAATTGTGTGGCTGTAGATTCCTGGTAAACTCAGTCAGTTTGCACTGAAAATCAGCACTAACTGGATGAGTCTTATGCCTGCCCAGGGAGCTACCTCTTTTATTACAGCTAAATTTGAATTTCTGGTTAATTAGGTGGGCAAATGTATCCAGTGGGGGAACATTTTGAAAAGCAGAGGGTATGGGTTCTAATAGCAGCTGTTTGAAGATCATCCCCTGGAAGAGATTCATGACCTCTCTGCTCCAACTAGAGATGTCCCAATCAACATTTGGCAGGTTAACGTCTCCTTCCAAAAAGCACCTCCCCTTAGTTGGTATTTTAGGAATAACTTCAACTAAATTTCTCTTCCTATACCAAATGTTTGTAGATCATAGTTCAAATGATAGTTTCATTTCACATTTCTAGGGTAACCCACAGTACTTTCCACCATCCTGTATTCACTACATTTTTATTCCTTTCATGTTAATTTACATGTGGAAAGGCACTTCTCCACTTTTCCTCCCTACCCTATCATTCCTTTTTTATTATAGTCTGGTGTAGCTATACACCTGTTATGGTTCTTATTTCACCATGACTCTGTGATAGTAACAGTATTCAGGTCAGCCTCTTTTATCTTTTAAAGTAATTAGTACCCTAAATCTTTTCAATGGTTAAACAGACTTCTGTCTGGGAAGTTGACTGCAGATAAAGGCACAGAAGGCTGAAAGGTAATCCTCTTACATTTTGTTCTTCTCTTTGCCCCTCCCACAACTCTTTTATTCCCAGTCTATCTTTGCTGTTTGCAATTAGATGCCATTCAGATATTAGGAGAAAGGCACAACACTAAGAAGACTTATGAAAGTCTATTAATCGAGATTACATTGGATTGAAACTTTAGTAGATTTAAAGAGCAATACATATTATCTGAGCAAATGGATTTGATGTTGCTTCCTGAATCAATCAAATACAAAATGTGTCAATGATTTTATAGTATGGTACTGTAAGACCATTATGCATAGAATTATTGAAATTATAACTGTACTTATACAGTATATATATATCTCTGTATGTATAAATACCTTAATAGACTTCCCTAACCTTCCTACACACACACACAAACACACTCACAAACTAATGTGTTTGTTTTTATACAGTCCTCTCTCACCTACCATCCACTCTCCTCCTCATTCTCCTCTCTTTCCCTCCATCCACTTTCTCTACCCATATATCTAGGAGAAGTCCAGTGTCCCCCACCCATACCTCTTAATCTTCTGCTCTCTTTCCTCCACCTGTTCCCCTTTCATTGGTCTATAGCGATGTGCATTCATTTTGAACGAATGCGCAATCAGCAACGTATAGGTCCCTATTCATTGCATTTGTGGGTCTATGAAACGTATGGCGAACCCCCATGAATGCAACATATCATTAAAAAATAAAACCCTCACCCTCCTGACCCTCCCAAGACTTGCCAAAAGTCCCTGGTGGTCCAGCGGGGGTCCTGGAGTGATCTCCTGCACTCGGGCCGTCGGCTGCCGGTATTCAAAATGGCGCCGGCTGCCGGTATTTTAAAGATGGTGCCGGCCATCCAGTGCTCCCTCCACGTGACAGGGGCCGGCCAATGGCACGGATACCCTGTCACATGGTAAGGGCAAAGGCCATCAGCGCCATTTTTATTAGTGGCAGCCGACGGCCCGAGAGCGGGAGATCGCTCCCGGGACCCCCACTAGACCACCAGGTACCTGTAAAATATTTTTTGGGGGGGTCGGGAGGGTGGGGGAAGCAAAGGGATTAGTTTTGAAGGGTCAGGGTGGGTTTTTTGTTTATCGGCTCGGGCGCAGTCGATAAACAAAACCGCGATCGGGCTCGATAAAAAAACCCCACATGTGAATCGGAACCGGAATTGGAACCAATTCCGGTTCCGATTCACATCTCTAATTAGTATCCTTCAAGTATACATTCCTCCGAACCATGCACTGCTGACTGTCAGCTTTCCCCCTTGTTCTTGTTTAAAAGCTGCTTTATCTCCTTTTTAAAAGTTAGTGCCAGCAGCTTGGTTCCACTCTGGTTAAGATGGAGCCCATCCTTTTGGTAAAGTCTTCCCCTTCCCCCAAAATTTCCCCAGTTCCATACAAAACTGAATCCCTGTTCTCTGCACCATTGTCTCATCCATGCATTGAAGCTCTGGCACTCTGCCTGCCTCTGGGTACCTGCACGTGGAACAGGAAGCATTTCAGAAAATGCCACCCTGGAGGATCTGGATTTCAGATTTCTACCTAAAATCCTAAATTTCACTTCCAGAACCTCTCTCCCATGTTTTCGTATGTTGTTGGTGCCCACATGTACCACGACCGGCAGCTCCTCTCCAGTACTGTCTATAATCCTATCTAGGTGACGCATGAGGTCTGCAACCTTCGCACCAGGCAGGCAAGTTACCAGGTGGTCCTCATGTCCACCAGCCACCCTGCTATCTACATTTCTAATAATTGAATCATCAACTATGATGGCCGGCCTAACCCTTCCCTAGCACACATTCTCGTGCACGGGTCCAAGACTAACCAGATTGATAAGGAGGCCTTGATACATCTACGGCAAGCCGACTCACATGTAACATGCCCCTTAAAAATCTAAACAGCTATTTTAGCACAAGACCCTTGGGAGACACACATTTAATAACCCATGCTGACAATGTATCATTAACCAGGTTTCAATTTTTAAGGCAGCCCTGATGTGATTGGGGCTAGCACTAATCGAGTATGGGGCACATTCATTTAGAATCAGAGCAGCTACCAGTGCAGTGCAGGCAGGTCTCAATATTGACACCATATAAAGAATCAGCTATTGGAGGTTTTCTGTAGTCAACATATACATAAGATCTGATTTGTGCAGGGACATTAATCATTAACTTTTGTTGTAATTTTGCCCCAGAGGCAGAAGATGGTATGGATAGTGGGACATTCCTTCATCCATTGGGAAGCCAAGAGAGTGTGTATGAGGCCTTGTGGGTCACATTTAGGCATGGCACAGTTTTTTTTTTTAATTTTGGGTGGTGTGGATGGGTAGACGCTGTGGGGTAGATCTTAAAAAAATATGCGATCGCGTACTTTTGTTCGTGCACCAGGCGCGCATATCTTATAAAATCCGGGGTCGGCGCGCGCAAGGGGGTGCACATTTGTGCAACCTGTGTGCGCCGAGCCCAGCGCGCGCTGCCTGTTCCCTCCCTTCTCCTACCTAACCAACCCCCCCGGCCCTATCTAAACCCCCCCTACCTTTGTCGGCAAAGTTACACCTCGACCACGCCCCCGGGCCGGTGCCACGCCCCGGGCCCGCCCCGAAACGCTGTGGCACGCCCCTGAAACGTTGCGTCGTTTTGGGATCGCCCCCGACACGCCCCCTCCCCGCCCCTTTTCCAAAGCCCTGGGACTTACGCGCGTCCCAGGGCTTTACGCGTGCCGGCGACCTATGTAAAATAGGCACGCCGGTGCGCGAGGGCCCTGCGCGCGTAAATCCTTCCAGATTTACGCGTGCAGGCCTTTTAAAATCCGCCCCTGTAAGCGCTGGGAGCAGTTGCTGCCGACTCTGCGGTATAAATTGGAGGTTTCTGCCAAGCTGGAGATAGTCATAATACATTTGGGGTTCAATGATTTGAGGACATTCTTGTGCAAGGAAGGATTGAGAAGGACATGGCCAAGATGGCTGCCTTCTGTTATCCTATGCAGTTGTGGTGGTTCGACATTATACTGCAGATCAAATGGTATGATCTAAAATTGTGGGGCAGAGCTAGAAAAAGGTTAATAGACTGATTGGCATATGGGTTCATAAAATGGGGGGGGGGGCATCAGATCAAGCACAGATGGGCCGATATGCTATGTGAAGGTTTTTATAGATCTGACAAGATGCAACTGTCTGACATCGGGCAAGACCTTTTTAATAATGCGTTACAAGAAAGCTCAGAAAGAGGTTTTGTATGTAAGGGCACCCAGGCTGCATTTAGTTTGGAGTGGGAGCATGAGGCAAGTAAATCCTACTATCTCATGCCTGTGGCAAGGGTACCCTAGCTGGGGGTCACCAAGGGAGTGGGTGTCAAGCTTTTGGCACAATTAGATACCTCAGAGCTGCGGTAGAGTTGCAGTTGGCTTAGCAAAGCCCAGTTAAAGAGGCTCCCTGGATTGGAAACACAACAGATGACAATAGCTGTTTTGCTAGGCTAAGGTGGATTGCGGTAAGGGGAATTGGTTTCATTACGGCAATCAAGTGGCTCGGGTACCTAGGGTTAGATACAAATGTTAGGATTAATATAGCTGCGGCCTGTTATTTCCACATCCATGTCTCTTAGTATTCATTGACAGTCTGACTGATGGGTTTGGGGGTGGGCGGGGTCACTGAGGCTGTCAATGATATTAAAGTTTGTACCCTAATGGTAGTGCCCAGATACCCTTAATTTGATTAGTACATCCCAAGGTTTCACTGTGAAAGTAGCACCGCCATGGCAATCAGACCAAGGACCGAAGCCGTAACCATGGTGGCTTAGTGACGGCTTCCCTAGCAACCTGTAATGAGGCTGACACATCTCTTCAAAATCTGGTCACAGCGTAAGGACCCAGCACATAGTAAAAACATAAATAAAGACTTTTAATGATGCTAAAAAAAAATAGATAAAGGAGGCAGGGAAGCGAACCATTTAACCTATCCATTAGCTAGCTACAGGTACTATTTCCTACGATGGCATCAGCAGCAAAAATACCACACCCCATGTAATCAAGGGTCAGTTATAGGAGGAGAGAGACCTGACTTTGAGCTGAGCAAACCTGCTTTCATAGTGCTGTTTATAGTCTTTAAAAAAAATCAAAAAAGTATGAATGTGTAATGTGTGAAGGATTATTTTAAATAGTGTTTCCAGAAAAGGTAAGGTAAGTTGTTAGTTTAGAATAGGATTAATATCCAGCTGCTATGCCGATCATAGAATGGCTTATTTTATTAAACTAAAGACTGTAATGGAGAAATTTGTTTGTGGTGCACACATAAGTGTTATTAAGTAGAAATAGGCAAATAAGGGCAATGTGATATAAGAAACCTTGAGAATAAAAGATAATTCACTGGTAGCTGACCATAATCAGAGAGTAAGACAGCCTAAGAAAGCTGCAAGCTCAATGATAAAAGAAAATGTGTTCCAAAACAGTACTACCTACAAGAGAAACACAATGAAATAAAAGAAGCGGACACTATTAAAAAAAGAAAGGGATTAAGTGTATGAGTAAGCAAAGAAAATAGTTTCTTTCTCTAAGTACAGGGTCATCTGATTATATTTTATTTTCTATAGTTGGATTTATTACAGTTACAATAAGTCGTTGTGGATACACATATACTAAGGAAACAGTCTGGCAGAAGATCATAATATCAGTTAAAGGAGTTAGGTTTTTTTATTGATTTGGTTAAAGTGTAGGTTAATAGGTAAAAGGAGAAAAAAGAAGGAAAGAAAAGAGAACCGCCATCAAGGAGAAGATACAACACGTAGATCAAGAGAGAGAGAAGAAAACTTGAAGAAAACAGACAAGAACATGCACTAGAGAGCTCATAGATGCAAAGTAATATAAAGAATCATAAAAGAGAGAATGTAAAGTAAAAGAACAAAGACGCAAGAAAAATAAAGAATAGAACTTGTTCGCATGAACAGACTGATGATATAAAAGAAAGTTTATACACAGTATCAATTCTTTGCCAACAAGATTAGAAAAGTATACTTCACAAAAAGAAGGTTGAAATATTTGCAGAATGTTAATTTGAATTTATTTATCACAGTTCATGCTGTATTTTTCTTTTTAATTATATTGAATGTCTAAAAGAAAAAAATGTTTACAATATTATAGGAAATAAGAAATAGAATAATTTAACAATACATGTTTAAATGAGCTTATTATAAAACATAGTTAATCTAAAAATATTTTACTGTAAACCAGAGAAAATCCTCCCTCTTTCTGGTCGCTCTATATGTGGGATGACAAAGACCCAAATCACATGTCTCTTGGGGATATTTATAATCCCCAGCAGCCTCCCACAAAAAGGTGAGGATAAATCAAGGGGAGGAATCAAAAAATGCAAAACCCCCTCCCACTGCCTATGCTAGAAAAAATTTAGGAGAATCTTAGTGAAAGGCAAAGCTGGGTCACAGAAGACAGAAATCTCTTTATCTGCAGTTTGCCAGTGGGGAGCCTATTCACCATTTGGTGGAATCCAATGCTGAAGAATGTCAACAGTGTGGTCAGTGGCTCCAGCTTATTGGCTGCCAATGGAACACCAAAGTTGCCGACCAAGCTTTGAAGACCACTGGATAATTCCCAGCACATGTGAGAACTACCAGGGCCAATGAATAGAAAGTAATCCAGATAGTGGACCAGGCTTGTCAAACCTGTGTAATAAGTCAGCTTCCAGTGCAGGAAGGTGCTGAAAGATTTGAAGTAAACACAGGAGATGGAATAGCCCTTCAGCATGCACTTATCAAAGTAATAAGCACCGTTGAAGAAGGAGCCTAGCAATGGCAAGCTGACTTGGTGCATGGGAAGGAGCCATAAGCATGACTCTATGACATCCTTGGCCATTAGGGTCTGCTCACCACACTGTCTGAGTAGATCAAATGAACTGTCAATGAGGTGCCCCATACCTAGGATGGCACCTGTGTGATGAAATCATTGATGGCCCTCCCCAACGGGTAGGAAAGGTTGTGTATTAACCTAATTGTACCTGGCTCCTTTTTAGGAACCACTGCTAGGGATAATACAGTTATCTTGGCAAATAGGAGGATGTGGGAATGGACCTGCAATCCTCCCTAACCTTAGTTCAGTGGCCAGTTTTATTTTTGTCACTGTGGAGAATCAAGTCGTAGAAGGTGCGTTCTTACAATGGGCTAGGGCTAGTCTCATACGAGATCCTGAAGCCGTCCCTAAAGCCTTCCAGCAAGGTGGAGGCAGTTTTGTGGACAAGGTAATGCTTCAATCTATTCTCAAGCCACTGCCACCAGGCTGGTTCTGGGGTTCTGAAAAAGCATTATTTCCCTTTTCCAGTAGAGCCTTTTTTGGGGCAATTGGTGGCAGAGTGTTTATATTTCCAGTCCTGCATTGAGAAGTCCCTTTTGTAAAACTTCAAACTATCCTCAGAGAATGAGTGTGCTGTGTCCCTGATTCTATGCATCTCCTTGGCCCCGAAAGGATCATCATTCTGCATATATATATATATGTATGTTATGCATATTTATATGTATGCTATGCATATATGCATAACATTCCACATATATACATGTAACCCCAATATTTAAAAAGGGCTCCAAGGGTGATCTGGGTAACTATAGAAAAGTGAGCCTGACTTCAGTGCCAGGAAAAATAGTGGAAACTATACTAGAGATCAAAATCGTAGCGCATATAGAAAGACATGATTTAATGGAACACAGTCAACATGGATTTACCCAAGGGAAGTCTTGCCCAACAAATATGCTTCATTTTTTTGAAGGAGTTAATAAACATGTGGATAAAGGTGAACCGGTAGATGTAGTATATTTGGATTTTCAGAAGGCGTTTGACAATGTCCCTCATGAGAGGCTTCTAAGAAAACTAAAAAGTCATGGGATAGGAGGTGATGTCCTTTCCAAACTGGTTAAAAGACTGGAAACAGAGAGTAGGATTAAATGATCTATTTTCTAAGTGGAAAAGGGTAAACAGTGGAGTAACTCAGGGATCTGTACTTGGACCGGTGCTTTTCAATATATATATAAATGATCTGGAAAGGAATACAACGAATGAGGTTATCAAATTTGTGGAAGATACAAAATTATTCAGAGTAGTTAAATCACAAGCGGATTGTGATACATTACAGGAGGACCTTGCAAGACTGGAAGATTGGGCTTTCAAATGGCAGATGAAATTTAAAGTGGACAACTGCAAGTTGTTGCATACAGGGAAAAATAACCCTTGCTGTAGTTACACGATGTTAGGTTCCATATTAGGAGCTACCACCCAGGAAAAAGATCTAGGCCTCATAGTGTATAATACTTTAAAATCGTTGGCTCAGTGTGCTGCAGCAGTAAAAAAAGCAAACAGAATGTTAGGAATTATTTGGAAGGGAATGGTTAATAAAATGGAAAATATCATAATGCCTATGTATCGCTCCATGGTGAGACCGCACCTTGAATACTGTGTACAATTCTGGTTGCAGCATCTCAAAAAAGATATAGTTGTGATGGAGAAGGCACAGCGAAGGGCAACCAAAATGATAAAGGGGATGGAGTAGATCCCCTATGAGGAAAGGCTGAAGAGGTTAGGGCTATTCAGTTTGGAGAAGAGAAGGCTGAGGAGGGATTTGATAGAGGTCTTTAAGATCATGAGAGGTCTTGATCGAGTAGATGTGAATCGGTTATTTACATTTTCGCACAATTAAGCTCTGGAATTTGTTGCCAGAGGATGTGGTTAGTGCAGTTAGTGTAGCTGGGTTCAAAAAAGGTTTGGATAAATTCTTGGAGAAGTCCATTAACTGCTGTTAATCATTTACTTAGGGAATAGCCACTGCTATTAAATGCATCAGTAGCATGGGATCTTCTTGGTGTTTGGGTAATTGCCAGGTTCTTGTGGCCTGGTTTGGCCTCTGTTGGAAACAGGATACTGGGCTTGATGGACCCTTGGTCTGACTCAGCATGGCAATTTCTTAAGTTCTTATGTTCTTATCAGGGTGAGCCGTAACTTCTCATAATGAGAGGCCTAGAACATGCTCAGAGAATCAGCCATCCTTTTGTTTATCATACTTGAACCAGGCAAACACCTCATATGCTGATTGGGCACTGATGATCATGTCTAAATGCGACCACAGCACAGGTACTGAGAGGGATTGGCCCAGCCCACTACCGATGCCAAGCAGGTGAAGGAATGTATGCAGTTATTGATGTTCTTTGCAATCCTTTTAGGACTAGCTAGTGATTCATGCCTCCTGCCCCCTTTCAGTAAATCATCTAGCTTTCTGCACTCCTTGAACAAATTAAATTCATCCACGTAGTGCCCGGCATCTGAACCAGTGCCGGAAAGACCAAGCACACCTTGCCATAACTGCTTGGTGGTATTCTGCACAGGAAGGCCTACATTAGCAGTGGTGGTACTTCCCAAACCCTCAGCCACTGAAGATCCATATGAGGACGCTGAGAAGGAGCTCTGACTGCCAAAGGACCCCAAGCATTGGGAGCACCTTCTGCCCCAAACCCCTGGACCCATCCCTGGTGCTCACTGTGGGCACACTGAGTCTCACCTTCCACTGGAACAGAAACAGGTAGGTCTGCTGGCATCTTCAGAAGAGGAGCTGAGGTCAAGGAGTCCCTGGACCTGCAGACCACTGGTCTGCAGGTCCAGGGACCTGCAGGTCTCTGACCAGCAGTGATGTCTGACCAGCAGTGATGTCTGACCAGCAGTGATGTCAGTGATGTCAGAGACCTGCAGATCCAGGGACCTGCAGGTCTCTGACATCACTGCTGGGTCAGAGAGCTCCTCTGTGGGAGCAACAAGAGCCTGAAGAGCCTGTAGACCAGATGTTGAAGGGTTCTCACCAATAGGTTGCGCCCAGAAGGTTGGTGAAGTAGACCAAGGCCCCAGAGCTGGGCCATCCCCAAGCTTCCATCCCTGTAAAGGTGGTTTGGGGTAGAAAAAGGGGGCCCTGAGTAGGATCATGCTAGTCATATTAGGGGCATGGCCTCCGTTGGTCTCCAAGCTGAGTCCTGGCCAGATGGAGCTGGGTAAGGCGGAACAGTGTAACTACATGGTTGGGTTACCCCAGCTGGGTACCACCCATTCCCCTGTAGGGTGAGACTTCTAGCATGGGGCAAGGCTTGCATACCAAAGCCAGCATCCATGTAGATGGCTGGAGAACAGGCCACTGAAACTGAGAGTCACAGTCACTGCCCATGGGATTCTTTTCCCTGCTCTTCTCTGGTCTCAATCCCCTTACTGTGCTGGCCATCCCATGCTGTGCTTCTCCCTCAGCCATACAGAAAGCAGGGGCACAGAACCCAACCTTACCTCCTACTTGGTGGCCCTGGACCTACTATGCCTGCCCTCATAGGAGGGACTGTGCTAGAGGCCTCCCCCCCACAGATGATGCAGCAGTGGGCTGGAGCCACCAACTGGGACCCACAGGGCATGATTGCCTTGTCTCCTAGCCTCTGTGCTGGCAGACCTAGTGGGGCCACAATGAATCTGCTTAGCTTCAAAATATAGTACAGCTTTGAATGGAGGAAACTTCCTCTTTATTCTTTATTAATATTTTTTATAGGATAGGTCCTCGCCAAATCCACCTCTTTTTTTTTTTTAGCCAAATTGGAACAATTCCATATGGTTTTTTTTTTAATGGCAGCAGAGAAAATCAGGTGGAGATTGACTCACTGGGTATGGCAGCTTTAGCAGCATGGGCAGCCAGGAAAAATGGATGGCTCACAAGCCACATCCCTCAGTTACACTGCCCACACTTCTGGGACAAGTCCCCTGACAAGCCCACCAGTTTGAACTGGCCAATGAGTGAGCTTGACTGTGTGACTCCCCCTACCATGTGCCTCCCTAAAGCCCTGCTCCTCTGGCCTTGCTCCACCCAAATCCCACCCCAAACCAGATCCGCCTTAACAGCAGCCGCCCCCGTGGCTGCCTCTTTATGTGTTGCCTTCTATGACATCACCATGGGTGCCGATGCCAAGATGACATCATCAGCAAAATGTGATCACAATGGGCCCTGATTGCCACCAGGTCCAGGAGAGTGTGCAGCCTCCCCCCCTCCCTGCTACGGAGCGTGGAGCCAGGTTATTGCTGGCATTTGCATATCTGTCACGGCACCTTTTTTTATACGGTATGCATTTAAATTTATTAAAATTCGATACAAATTTAAAAAAGAAAACATAGACATGTATTTTTACAGCTGATAGTACATTTTAATGCAGTGTTTTTCAATGAAAAGGAGAAGTTCTACTGCATCAATCTTGATCTGTGCAGTCATGTGATCTTTTATTTGCCTTTCTAAAACCAAATTAGTGTGTTAGATTGGAGTGCAATACAAAGGATGTCAGTTAACTACCAACAATACACAAAATTGCTTAGTATGTGTCACGCTCTGCAATGCACCTACAATGCTCTGTTCAGCTCATTATCATATGGGGTTAACTTATGAAGGACAGAAAAGTCAATGTAAATGAAAAATTGCTTGTAACTGATTGTATTGATTGACACAAAGATAGGATCTCTGCATGCAGTATGGCAGCTGACACCAGTCATCCTTATGCCTGTTGTCCTCTGCTTTGCCATATTATGCACCTCACCCTGAAGCTATTCAAGCAAAACATCACTTGTGCCTGCTGTAGAATGCTGTGAGGGGAGTGTTCCTATGGCTGCAGGTGGACTGCATAACTACATCCAGGGTTTTTTGCCAGATCTCAGCCCACATGTCATTCCTTGCTTCAGTAGGATACCAGTCTGTTTCTTTAGGAATACATAGCTCATCCACTGCCTGACTTCTACCTGATCCTTTTTAGTAGACACCAATTAGGAATTCCAGTTATGGTTAAACAGATAGGCCTAGTTTTTATCTTCTTATAGCTTCTTCCTTTTTTTCATTTCTTTTTTTTTTTGTTTAGGAAATCAAGTCTAATTAAGATAGATTTAGCTACACTATGAGTTACTTTCCACAGACAGCCCTAGGAAACCTTGGAAGCCAAAACATCATCTCAGAACAGATTATTTTTTTTATTCTTTTGCATCCAATTAAAAAAAGGTATTAACTTGATCTTCAGCTTACATAGCTGAATGAGGTATTTTTATAATTAAATCATTAAAATATGTGTATATTTGAATTCAAATCTTCAGCGCCGCATATCTAAAATCTGCTTTTTATCTGGTAAAAATCACTTTATATTATGTAAGGGATCTTCATTGTTTCTCAGAAGATTGCTACAGAATCCCAAGTTTCAGCCATGAGCCTGTAGGAGTGCACTTACACTGGGCTCTGCTGTACATTCAAAGGCACTCAAGAGAATAATTTAACCACATATTAACCAACATATTAACTCCCTAAACACTTAGGGCCTGATTTTAAAAAGGATTTACATGCATAAAACTGGGTTTTACTCGAGTAAATGCACTTTAGTCGAGTAAATGGGCTTTTGAAAATTGCTACAGTATATGCCATTGAATTGTCCATCAGATTTTCTTGCATAAGTGCACTTTACAGGTGTAAATGGCTTTTGAAAATTGCTACGATAGTATGTCACATTTACATGCGTAACTCCTTTGAAAATGACCCCCTATACCTAGTTATTAATAGCACAAGATTATTTTTTTTTTAATTTGGCATTTAAGTCACAAAATGAGTGCCTTAATAAAAAAAGACACACTAAACATGTTTGCAGAAATGAGGTTGGTTAGACATTCATTTGAAGAAAAGCCAAAAATGAACCATTGGTTTAGCAGATGAAATACTTCACAACTTCTCTTTGGAAGTTGAAAATGCAAAGCAATTGAAATCTCTTGAAAAACAACGAGAAATGGCAAGGTATGTGCATATGAGTTTATGAAACTGTCCAGTTAAAACATATCTAACTAATACTGAAAGCAACAAATCCAGAGAAATGGAACAATTCTAATATTTCTAAATTAAATATTTCCCAGGAGAGAGACAAATTTTAGAATTCTGAACTTCTTTGCAGAATATTTGAATTTTCTTCTCCCTTATTCAAATTCATTCCACTATTCTATGTACTTAATTCAGCATCAATGATTAATGGTAACTGTAATTTTTTTCTTGCTATTTCTATGGCCTCTAGGTAAGTAGGTGCCATGATTATTTCAAAATCTAGTTTCTCAGCTCATATTGAACTTGTCTGTCCAAAAGGAAATTGCCTACAGCTTCAAAAATTCCATGTAATATTTAGCTAGACAGATGCTAAAAACTGCTGCTATAACATGACTAATAAATTTGGGGGTAAATATTCAAAGGTTTTCTCCAACTAACTTTGAGGGTTAGCAGGACTAACCTTTCTGTTTTAATTCCCCCTCCCTCCTACTGACTGCCCAAATTTTGCCCTGGCAAATTGTAGGCCATACAATGTTAGCAGGGCAAAAAGAAATAGCTGTGGGAGCATTCCTAGGGCACAGATAAACCTTGGCCAGATAGCTGATATTCAGTTCTGACTGGCCAAAGTTGCTTAGTTAATTCTGGTCAGCCAAATGGCAGGCCTAAAGCTAACTGGAAAAATGTGTCCATACCCTAGCTGAATATCAACCTTTACTGTCTTCTCTTTTACAGTGCAGTGAATACATGAATAAGTTCTGGTATGTCAAACCCACTGTAGAAATGCCCCACTGGAGCTGGGAGAAGTTATGAATGCATCCTCTTGTCTCTGAGGTGTTGTGAGGTCCCAGGAGATGTGTTGCAGGAGCAGCAGGAGGCTGCTGTCTCAACAGCGGAGAATGGACTCGGCCAACTTCACTTTTATTGGCCCAACTGGAGGCTCTTTCTACTTCTTTCTAACCCAGTGGGAGGCTGTTACCTCCTCCTTCACCCAGTTTAGAGCGAGCCACTGCTCTTCTGGGCCTGGAGAGACACCAACTTTATTTTCCCTTGCTGAGTCTCGAAAGTGAGAGAGACAGGAGGAGCATAATGAAGAGAGAGAGGCACAGGCTTTACAAGCATAGATCCACCACCAATTGCCTCTACCACTGTGCCCTTCTCCTCTCTCCAATGCTTCTTGATCTCATCTGCTGCTGGTAGGGAAGGAGGAGCATTTGGACTGGACTGGAGGCTTTTCTGCTGGCTGGGAGCCAGGAGGAGGGGGAAATGTGGGTGCTGCTAAGTAGTAGGGTTGGGAGAGAGGATGATAGGTTGCTTCTAGGCAGTGAGGGGTGGGGAAAAAAGGGGATCAGGATTTTGCTGGGTGCTATGGGGAAAGAAAGAGTCTAGGCAGGCTGTTGGCATGGAAGGGTGGGGTTAGCGGGATGTGTATGCTGTTAGGCAGTGGGTAGGGAGAAACAGGGCGTGTTTACTTTTAGGCAAGGAGGAGTGGGGTGAGAGGATGCAGGTGCTACTAGACAAGTAAGCATGAAAAGATAAGGGTTAGGAGTCTGCTGAGCAGTGAGGGATGAGGAAAGCAGTTAAGAGCTACTGTGCAGAGAGAGATGGAGGAGAAAGGGGGATTGAGGACTGCTGGACATTGGGGAGAGAGGGAATGGAATATGCTGAGAAGGAAGGAGTGGGAAAGAGGCTCTCAGGGTATGCTGGGCAGAGAGTTGGCGAGGGGGGAGGAAGGGCAGGGAGAGGAGCAGGGGAGAGAGGGAGCCCGGCGAAGAGGATGCAGGGAAGGGGGGTTGGGAATGCTGCAGCGAGAGTAATATCTGAGGTTTGAAATCTGATCATATCCCTCCACTTCTTAAAGAACATCACTGACTCCCAGTACAAGCCAGAGTAATTTTTAAACTTCTTCATTTTACATACAGAGCAGTATTTAGAGGAGTAACAGTTTCTCTAAACAATTTATTAATCCCCAGATCCCTAAGATCATCTCAGTTAGAGCTTTAAAGGCTGACCTCACCACGAGAAATTTAGTTAGAACACTCAAGGATGAAAGTGTTTCAATAGGAGACCTCTTTATTAGGGGTGTGCATTCGTTTTGAACTTAAATGTAAAACGCAACTTATTTTTTTTTTAACTTAAAAAAGTGATGAGGCGTAAACGATCGGATTTCCAACTTATTCAACATAGCTATGTTGAATACGTTGGAAATCGCGATTGTTGATCTAAATAAAAATTTAAAACCCCTCACCCTCCTTAATCCCCCCCCCAAGACTTACCAAAACTCCCCAAGCTGGCCAAAAGTTCCGTGAGAGTCCGGGAGCGGACGCGCGGGGAATCACGTGACGTCGGCGTCACTCCGACGTGACACCGACGTCACGTGGTCCATCGCGGTTCCGCTCCCAGACCCCTCGTTGGACCCAAACGGCACTTTTGGCCAGCTTGGGGGGGCCTCCTGACCCCCCCAAGCTGGCCAAAAGTGCCTTTTGGGCCCAACGAGGGGTCCGGGAGCGGACCCGCGGGGAATCACGTGATGCCGCGTCACTCCGACGTGACGCCGACCTCACGTGCTCCTTGCAAAGGAGTTCAGAAATGGCGTCCTGACCCCGCTGGACCACCAGGGAGTTTTGGTAAGTCTTGGGGGGGGGGGGGGGATTAAGGCGGGTGAGGGTTTAAATTTTTATTTGCACATATGGACATAGACTGAACTTATTGAATTCTCCATATGTCCATATTGACCGCAAATGACCCCCCCTTTCGACTTATGGACTTATGAACTTAAACTTTTGGTCTGCACATCCCTACTCTTTATTGTGCAATTCACTTCCATTAGATTTCTGTTTTAGATTGCATATTTTATTAGATTTTACTACGAAGTTTTCTCCTTTATATGTGGGCTTTGGGTTTTTATAAATATATTATGGTTTTCTGTTTTTATTTGTATTTCTATTGAAATAGAAAAAAACTATATGGCCCATCTAGTCTGCCCATCTTTCCAATGTATCTAGCCCTTACAATTCCCATCACTCCCTCAGAGATCTCCTGTATTTATCCCATTCATGTACTGTTTTTGCCCCTCCACCTCAACTGGGAGATGGTTCCAAGCATTTCCTACACTCTCTATAAAGAAATATTTCCTGAGTCTACCCCCTTTTACCCTCATCCCATGACCTCTTCTTCTAGAGCCTCCTTTCAGTTGAAAGACACTTGCTTCCTGTGCATGGAAACCTTTGAGATATTTTAATGTCTCTATCATATCCTCCTCATCATGCCTTTTCTCTAAGGTATACATGTTTAGATCTTTAAGTCTGTTCGCATATGCTTTAGGATGTAGAACACTGATCAGTTTAGTAGCCACCCTCTGGACTGAGTCCAACCAATTTATATATTTTTCAAGGTGAAGTTTCCAGAGCCGTAGAAGTGTTCCAAATGAGGTCTCACCAGGGACTAGACAGGGACAATATTATCTCCCTTCTGCTGACTATTCTTTTCCCTATGCAGCCATGTATCTTTCTGCCTTTCACCATCTCATTATCCACCTGTTTGGCTGCCTTAAGATCATCTGATACAATCATCCCCAGTTCCTGCTCTTCTCTAGTGCTTAGAAGAATTTTGATTACTATATTGTATCTCTCCCTTGGGTTTTGGCATCCTAAATGCATAATTCTGCATTTGTTATTCCTCAAGCTTCACTAGATCCCTCCTCATGTTTTCCACACCTTTCTGGTTGCCTTCCCTGCTGCAGATTTTGATATCTTCAGCAAAAACACAAATATTTCCCAACAATTCTTATGCTATATTGCCACAAAATAATGAAAAGATCCAGTCTCAGGAAGGGATCCCTGAGGCACACTACTAGTAACATCGCCACCTCTTTAGAGTAAACTCCATTTACAACTAATTTTTGCCATCTCCCACTCATCCAGTTTCCAAGCCAGTCAGTCACTCTTGGTTCCATAGTAAGTGTGCTTAATTTATTTTTAAGTCTTCTATTCAATCCAATTACACTATGTCTAGCACTCTCTCTTGATCCAACATTCTGGTCACCAAATCAAAGAAATTGCTCAGATTCGTCTGACAAGATTTATCTCTAGTAAAACCATGCTGCTTTGGATCTTGCAATCCATTGGATTCCAGTCACTATACTATCATCTGTTTTAGCAGCAGTTCCATTAATTTGCTCACTATAGAGGCCAGACTAACCAGCCTATAATTCCCAACCTCTTCTTTACTTCCACTTTTATGACTAGAAACCACATCTCCCCCTCTCCAGTCTTCTGGAACTACTCCTGACTAAAGAAGCATTGAAATGGTCAGACAGTGGAACTACCAAGACTTCTCTATGTTTCCTCAGTACTCTTGGATGTATCCCTTCCGGCCCCATCACCTTATCTACTTTAAGTTTATTTTATCACAAATACACTATTCTGAAAATCGTTTGAGATTTACCTCCCTTCTAATCTTATTTGTGTTCATTTTATATGGTTCTGCTACAGGCCTTTCCACTGTGAACAGAACAGAAACTTTTTAAGCAATTTTGTTTTTCCTCATCAGCATTACTAACATATCTAAAAAAAAAAAAAAGTCCTCCTCCCCCCCATTTTACCATATTTTCTACTTTTCTTCAATTTTAATTTTTGTATTCCTGACTACTTTCCCAGTTTCTCTCAACTTTTTCAGATATTGTTGCCTGTCTTCCAGTTTCTGTGATCTCTTGTAGATTATGAATGCTAAACTTTTCTCCATTTCCTTTTTATCTACTTCTTTAGAAAACCATAGTGACATCTTTTTCCTCTTTCCTGTATTTGCTTTACTAACAAAAAGTTTTGATTCTCTTATAATATCTCCTTTTAGTTTTTCTACTTCCCCTAGATTTTCCCAACCAGCTAACGACTCCTTTAGTTACCCTCCAATTTTAACAAACTTACCCCTTGAAGCATCAAGCCTTAATGTTTTATTTCAGGTGGGATCTCACTATCGTGTGTGTGTGGGGTGTAGCTGTGATAGTGAGGTCCCTCCCCTGAAAAAATAGCGCTGCTCTATGTTACGTTTTTTGAATCACGTCCAAACGCCGTAGGACAAAATAACGTGCCTAGCGGCCCTTTAATGCAATGGCAGCCCCATCCTCAAGGGACTGCCATTGCCTTAAAGATCCACTGCCCTCCCCCCCCCCCAAAAAAAAAAAAGTCATGGCCACATGGGGAAGCTGAGCAGCATTCAGTGCTGACCCCTGTCTCACCCCTGGTCACTAGTCGAAGCAACCCAAACTCCTCCAAAATGTTAAAAATATAAAAAAGTACCTCATGGCGATGGCTCCAGCTCCATTGCCCTCCCCAAAAGCACAAAAGTAAAATGTGGCCCTGGCCCCTAATGCCAATACCCCCACCCCTCAAGTAATATCCCAATCTCGATCCCCCCATCCCATGACAGCAATGACCCTCACCCCCCAGGTGAAACCTGACCCCTTTCCCCTCACCTCCCCTCCAAGTTAATATTCTGATCCCAATCCTCCCAATCCCCACCCTACCCATCTTTCCCACCCTCCCCCCACCCAACACCCAACACCCGTCCCACATCCCATTCCTAAAAATGGATCCTACGTCAGCACCATTTTTCGATCCCCTGTCTTACCCCAGTCACATAGCTGGAGCAAGGTAAGGATGGTGCCCTTTTGGAAAATGGAATCCATTTTTAGGTAAGGGGTTTTGTGGGGGCCGAGACATAACTTTCTTTTTCCTTTCAGGGGGTTTGGCCTGGGACCTTTATTTTTTTATAATTGGGGGACCATTGCTGTTACTTGGGGGATAGGGGATCAGAATCAGGATGTGATAAAGGGTGGGGGGTTTTGGGATTGGGATGTAACTTGGGGGATGGGGGGCTATTGCTAGGATATGGTGGGATCAGGATTGGGATTTTACTTGGGATGTTACTCACTTTTACTAGGACTTCCTGCAGGATTACTTAAACTACTACAATTACCACAAAATTCTTCTGCGAGACTCTTACTAGGGACAGGAAAATTTGATCACATCACCCCTTCACTAATTGCACTGCACTGTCTTCCAGTACAATCCAGAATTCATTACAAAGTGTTAACTCCAATATTTAACAATATTAATCCAAGCTTATTAGGAATGACACTTCAACCGTACACGCCGAAGAGAGCACTAAGATCGCAAAATAAAGGATTGCTAATGGTACCCACAACACGGAACTCACACCCAATACAAATAAGAGACCAAATGTTTTCCATAGCAGTCCCTAAGTTATGGAACTCCCTTCCAGAGTCATTAGGTCTGATAACAGAAAGAAAGAGTTTCAAACATGAACTGAAAACATGGCTCTTTAGAAATACTTATGACTTGACTTAATATAAAACACCAATAAGCTGATAAATTCACTGTCAAGACCAGATATATTATTAGTATAACGAGCAATTAGTATAGTATAGGGCTATATAATGAGTAATGTAAGGAGAATTGGAACTTGTACACAATGTTATGTTGGCCTATGAAATGAATGAATAAATATGACCTTGAATCCATTTACTGATGTATTGTTGGCCCAATATATGAATGCTAACCCAGAGTGTGAAAACTGAATAAGGATATGATTATTGATGTATAAACCATTGTGATGTTCTTTTGGAACAACGGGATATAAAACACCTAAATAAAGAAAGCACCTAAACACTTGGAGGGTGGGAGTATTGAGATTGTAGCTGGAGCCACATTTGACTAGTTTGCTTTGGGGAGGGGGAAAGGAGGCTGGGGGTGGAATTGGGGCCACCTCGACTTGTGGCCCTGAGTTGAGATGGGAGTCAGCACTGACCCCAGCTCAACCTCCCCATTGGCCGTGATTTATTTTTTTACCACTTTAAATATGCGGCAGGAGCCTCAGGGCCCACGTTTGGGTCCCAAGCCTCCCAATACTCAGGTAGGACCCACAGTCACCCATTCTTGACAGAAGAGCAGCCAACAGGTATACCGCCCCACTCAAACAGGTCATTAGGAAATTCTTTAAAAACCAGGAATACAGTTGGCTCTGGTAGAATTAGACCTGTGTGGTAGAATTAGACCTGTGATGAGGAGACACACAATGTACCAAATGCAAAAAGAACAACAAGCCTTCTCTAAAATAAAAACTGAAGAAGTTCTTGAGAAAAGCATTGCAGTATTACCAGAAAAGAGAGAGAAAACACAATGCATGCAGTATTTAAAGATCCATAAGCAAAAAAAAAATCTAATTGAGATGGAAAACTCTGTCAACAGTGGCACTACCGCAAAAAGAAATAGTGAAGTGAATAACAAATCTCAACAAATATCTCACAAGGAGTCCAGGAAATGCAATAACCGTAAAGAGAGTACCTGGAAGGCTATGACCACAAATGCTCATAGTTTGGGAAATAAAATCCCAGATCTGCAGGCCCTAATGGCTGAGGCAGAATTGGACATTGTTGCTATCACAGAAACATGGTTCACAGAATCTCATGAATGGGATACAACAATACCAGGCTACAACTTGTTAAGGAAGGACAGAGAGGATAGAAAAGGGGGAGGTGTGGCTCTTTATATCAGAAACAACATCCAAGCAACTGAGCTACAAGGAAGTTGGGGTATTGAAGAAGCTCTATGGGTCGACCTAAAAAACGATGACGGAGCATCCATTTATATTGGAGTGGTTTACAGGCCTCCAAACCAAAAGGAAGAGCTGGACAGAGATCTGGTTAAAGACATCCATAAGATAGGTAAGAAGGGAGAAGTGGTGATCGTGGGTGACTTTAATATGCCAGATGTAGACTGGAAAATCCCATCTGCAGAAACTAAAAATAGTAGAGCGATAGTGGATGCCATGCAAGTATCTTTGTTCAAACAAATGGTGTTGGAACCCACGAGAGAAGGAGCTATACTCGACTTAGTGCTCACTAATGCAGATAATGTCTCAGATGTCCAGGTGGGCGCCCACCTCAGCAGCAGTGATCATCAAACGGTATGGTTTAATATCACTAAAATAATAGGGAAAAGAACCACAAAGACCCGAGTTTTACAGTTCAAAAACACAGACTTTGAGGAAATGGGGAACTACCTGGAGGAAGAACTTAAAGGATGGGAGAACGAGAGAGATGTGGATCAGCAGTGGACCAATCTAAAAGGAGCAATCACCAAGGCAAACTGCTCTATATGTTAGAAATGTAAAGAAAAGCAAAAGAAAACTGAAACCTATCTGGTTCTCAATGGAGGTGGCTGACAAAATTAAAGCTAAAAGAACAGCATTCAAGAAATATAAAGGATCCCAAAGGGAGGAGCACAAAGAAGAATATTTGTATCAACTGAGGGAGACAAAGAAATTAATCAAGTTGGCAAAAAGTCAAGCAGAAGAGAGGATTGCCAAGGAGATAAAAAATGGTGACAAAACATTTTTCAGATACATCAGCGAAAAGAGAAAGGTCCAAAGTGGTATAGTGAAATTGAAAGGTGGTAATGATCAATGTGTAGAGAGAGACGAAGAAATGGCAGAAATATTAAACGAATACTTCAGCTCTGTGTTTACTAAAGAAGACCCTGGAGAAGGACCATCTCTAAACAACAAGAAACTGGAGGGAAGGGGAATAGATGAAAATCCTTTTACAGTAGAAAATGTGTGGGAAGAACTAAAGAACCTGAAAGTGGACAAAGCCATGGGGCCTGATGGGATTCATCCAAGGATATTGAGGGAGCTCAGAGATGTTCTGGCGGGTCCGCTGTGTGACCTGTTCAATAGATCCCTAGAAACGGGAGTGGTGCCGAGTGATTGGAGAAGAGCAGTGGTGGTCCCACTTCACAAGAGTGGGAACAGGGAAGAGGCAGGCAACTACAGACCGGTTAGCCTCACTTCGGTGGTGGGAAAAGTAATGGAGTCACTGCTGAAAGAGAGAATAGTGAACTATCTACAGTCTGGAGAATTGATGGACCAGAGGCAGCATGGATTCACCAGGGGAAGATCCTGTCAGACAAATTTGATTGACTTTTTTGACTGGGTAACCAAGGAATTGGATCAAGGAAGAGCACTAGATGTCATCTACTTGGATTTCAGCAAAGCTTTTGATACGGTTCCGCACAGGAGACTGGTGAATAAAACGAGAAGCTTGGGAGTGAGTGCCGAGGTGGTGACCTGGATTGCAAATTGGTTGACGGACAGAAAACAATGTGTGATGGTAAATGGAGCCTTCTCTGAAGAGAGAGCGGTTTTAAGTGGTGTGCCGCAAGGATCGGTGTTGGGACCGGTCCTGTTCAATATCTTTGTGAGCGACATTGCGGACGAGATAGAAGGTAAGGTTTGTCTTTTTGCGGATGACACTAAGATCTGCAACAGAGTGGACACGCCGGAAGGAGTGGAGAGAATGAGACGGGATCTAAGGAAACTGGAAGAGTGGTCGAAGATATGGCAGCTGAGATTCAATGCCAAGAAGTGCAAAGTCATGCATATGGGGAGTGGAAATCCGAATGAACTGTACTCGATGGGGGGGGAAAGGCTGATGTGCACGGAGCAGGAGAGGGACCTTGGGGTGATAGTGTCTAATGATGTGAAGACAGCAAAACAATGCGACAAGGCGATAGCAAAAGCCAGAAGAATGCTGGGCTGCATAGAGAGAGGAATATCAAGTAAGAAAAGGGAAGTGATTATTCCCTTGTACAGGTCCTTGGTGAGGCCTCACCTGGAGTACTGTGTTCAGTTCTGGAGACCGTATCTACAAAAAGACAAAGACAAGATGGAAGCGGTACAGAGAAGGGCGACCAGGAAGGTGGAGGATCTTCATAGGATGACGTACGAGGAGAGATTGAAGAATCTAAATATGTACACCCTGGAGGAGAGGAGGAGCAGAGGTGATATGATACAGACTTTCAGATACTTGAAAGGTTTTAATGATCCAAAAACAACGACAAACCTCTTCCGTAGGAAAATAATCAGCAGAACCAGGGGTCATGATTTGAGGCTCCAGGGAGGAAGATTCAGAACCAATGTCAGGAAGTATTTCTTCACGGAGAGGGTGGTAGATGCCTGGAATGCCCTTCCGGAGGAAGTGGTGAAGACCAGAACTGTGAAAGACTTCAAAGGGGCGTGGGATAAACACTGCGGATCCATAAAGTCAAGAGGCCGCCAATGAAGAGTGGGTGACTCGCCAGAATGATGGCTATTGACACAATACCCTTATTAAATAAACATACACATGCTTACTGTGACTCCTACATCGCTCTAAGCTTCAACAGCAAGAGGTAATGGAAAAAAGGATTTGCACTCACAAAGAGGGGAGTAGCTGGCTTGTTACGGCGGTTACTACCCCAAACCAAATATGCCTGATACTTCACTTTCAATGCATATACAGCATAGCTCTCTGCTTCAATGACAGGGGAGAAGAATAACTGATACTTCACACATCCAGCAGAGCTCTCTGCTACAACGGCAAGGGAGAAGAAAAAGGGTTCGCACTCAAAACGCGGGGAGTAACTGGCTTGTTACGGCGGTTACTACCCCAAACCAAATGTGCCTGATACTTCACTTTCCATGCATATCCAGCATGGTTCTCTGCTGCATCGGCATGGGAGAAAGACTGATACATCACGCATTTCCAGCATAGCTCTCTGCTTCAACGGCAGGGGAAAAAAAAAATTAACAAACAAACAAACAACAAACAACGGCAGGGGGAAAAAAAAAAACAAAAAAAAAAACTGATGCTTCACGCATATCCTGCATAGCTTCAACGACAGGGGTGAAGAAAAAAAGGATTCGCAATCACAAAGCGAGGAGTAGCTGGCTTGTTACGGCGGTTACTACCCCAAACCAAATGTGCCTGATACTTCACTTTCAATGCATATCCAGCATGGCTCTCTGCTTCTACAGCAGGGGAGAAGAAAAAAAAAACCAACAAGAGCTGTACAACATAGTCTAGGTAAAACAAATAAGCATGGGTGTAGCTTGCTTATCGCGGCGGTTACTGCCCCTACTACCCCTAACTAATCAAGCTAGATATTTCACTTGCATGCAGCTCCATCACTGCTCTCTACATTAATGGTGGGGGTGGAAGGGGAATAGAACAAGGAGCTAAGAGGAACAGATAAGAATGAGAGAAAAAATGTGTGAGGCTTGCTGGGCAGACTGGATGGGCCATTCGGTCTTCTTCTGCCGTCATTTCTATGTTTCTATAAAGTGGCAGGAAAAATCAAAGTGTATTTATTTTATCATGGCTGACCACATTCTCTGTTGGCCACAATAAAATATTTACATCAAATTGACTAATAATGACCTTCTTTACTTGCATTTACATCATTCATGCATGAAAATCATATGCAAAGAAGGTCATTGTAATTGGGAGGGGAAATGCAAAATATCATGTATATCGCATGCTATTGCTGCAATAGTGCTTTATCACAGCATTATTGTACGATATATGTGATATAACGCGCTTTAGAGTACTATCACAGCATGATGCATCATTCGGTTTGTTTTCCTGAAGTTTAGGGCCCTTGCCTTTGAATGAACCTTCACCTTTTTGTGCTCTAATACTGAACCACACCACCGAGTGATCACTGGATTCCAGATGATCATTAACTACAACCCCAGAGATTCTGTCCCCATTGGTAATTAGATGTGCATTTGTTTATCACGAATTAGGCAATTTCAAAGAGATTGCCTAATTTGTCGTGGTTCGAGGGCCCCGCCCCCGAAACAGATTTTCCCCGAACTCCGAGAAAAATTTCTTTTTCGGGTTTGTACGGGGGGAGGGGCACATTTTATTTTTTTAAATAAAAAAATACCCCAAGCATTAAAATTTAGTATAATTCAGCACACACCCCCCCCCCCCCCCCACCATCCCAATCCCTCCCCAAGACTTACTAACATCCCTGGTGGTCCAGCGGGGTCCCGCGAGGAATTTCTCCCTCCCTGCTATACGGCTGTCTGGCCTGCCTCGCTCAAAATGGTGCCGATAGCCTCTGACCTCTGACCTACTATATCACAGGGGCTACCGGTGCCATTGGTCAGCCCCTGTCATTTGGCCATCTGCGCCATCTTGTGCTCAAACCATGTGACTGGGGCTGACCAATGGCACCGGTAGCCGAGAGCCCGAGGGCAGATCGCTCCGGGACCCCCGCTGGACCCCTGCTGGACCCCAAAGCTGGCCAAAAGTCCCTGGGGGTCCAGCGGGGGTCCAGGAGTGATCTATCCATTGGCTGCCAGTAATCAAAATGGCGCCTATAGCCTTTTCCCATACTATGTCACAGGGGCTACCGGTGCCATTGGTCAGCCTCTGTCACATGGTAGGAGCACAAGATGG
This sequence comes from Rhinatrema bivittatum, assembly GCF_901001135.1. Lineage (NCBI taxonomy): Eukaryota > Metazoa > Chordata > Amphibia > Gymnophiona > Rhinatrematidae > Rhinatrema > Rhinatrema bivittatum. The sequence goes on along the minus strand of NC_042616.1, from coordinate 652,969,337 downwards.
CGCCGATGGCCATGTGACAGGGGATGACCAATGGCACCGGTAGCCCCTGTGACATAGTAGGTCAGAGGCTATCGGCACCATTTTGAGCGAGGCAGGCCAGACAGCCTGACAGCAGGGAGAGAGAAATCCCTCGCAGGACCCCGCTGGACCACAAGGGATGTTAGCAAGTCTTGGGGAAAGATTGGGATGGTGTGTGTGTGTGGGGGGGGGGTTTGCTTTAATTTATTAAGGTGAATTTTAATGATTGGAGTGGGGGTTTTTTAGCTTCGTTTTCCTGTGCCAATTTTTGCGCCGGTTTCGTTTTTTCCCCGTTTAGTTTTTCCAAAAAACTAACTGAGGAAAAACGAGCTTTACCCTGAAGCGTCCAACTCAAAAAACGACCCGATAGTAAAAAAATGAAGCTCATCTCTATTGGTAACCACCAGGTCCAGTAGTCCTCACCCACGTGGGTTCCATTACCAGTTGACAGAACAATTCTTATAGAGAATGTATGATCTCACTGCTTCTAGAAAACACTGCAGCTAGGATGTCCCAATCAATATCTGGCAGATTAAAATCCCCTAACAATAGCACCTCTGCTTTCATAGCAATTTTGTGAATATCCTCCATTGAATCTCTATCCATCTCCTCTTCTGTGATAGAACTCTGAATAGTACACCAATATAAATAGATATTCCATTCCTGCTTTCCATATTAAACCACAGTGTCTTCTCCTCCTTACCTTATAAGCCCTGCAAATGGGCGAGAGCATACAGAGAAGGCGGAGTGAACGGCACACACATATAGAGGAAATGCAATATAAATAATGTGTGGCACACAATGTTGTCTGGTCAATACATATTGACAACAAACTCTTATTGTGAATACAGTCACATCAGTGGTACATGGTCAAAGGCACAAATAGTGATACCAGATATAAGCACAAAGTGTTGCGGCGCCTGGCCGTGGTAGCCCACGGCAAGGCCCCCCTACCTCTTCAGTCTGTCCGGCGCGGCGGCTCTCCCCCCACAGGAGGCTGAGAACGCTCAGGATCGCAGCTAGAGCAGTGTCCTCTCAGGCAGCATCGGGGCCTCCCCTGACGTATGCACGTGGGAGGCTCTGCCTCTTAAAGGGGCCGCAGCGGGAGAATCAGCCCGGCCCCAGAAGATGATGCCCATAGGAGGGGTATTTAAACCCCATAGCTGCTCACCTACTTTGCCTTCGCAACAGGTCTTCTCTGTTGCTGCCTGGCTGTTCTCCTGCCTTGCCTCGGTGTTCCCGGCTTGCCTCAGTGTTTCTGTCTTGCCTCCGAAGTTCCTGCCCTACTCCAGTTCCTGCCTTCGTTCCTGTACCCAATCCTCGTCTTGATCTCCAGGTTTGACCTCGGCTCGTCTTCTCGTCTCTGCTGCCCGTCCTGACCTTTGGCCTGTGTCATCGTTCTATTTCTTCGCTGCCTGCCCTGGATCTTCTGCCTGGACTCCATTCCGCATCTTCGCTGCCTGCCCCGGATCTTCTGCCTGGACTTCATTTCGCTTCTTCGTGGAGTTTCGGTTACTGTCTCATTGGGTGAACGCTGAGTACCCGCTCCTCGGGGGCTCTCCTGCGTTCATAGGCTATCCGCTCCTTGGAGGGCCATCCTGCCTTATCCCTTGGAACCATTCTGTGTGAGTACTTCTCTTCACCAGCGCCACTCCCGAAGACAAGTTCCATTGGGGGCAGTCCCTCAATGGTCATCACCGCTCGCTCCAGCTCAAGGGTCCACAACCGTATCACAAAGGACCTTTGACCATGTACCACTGATGTGACCATAGTCACAATAAAGAGTTTGTTGTCAATATGTATTGACCAGTCAACATTGTACGCCACACATTATTTATATTTCACTTGATATATATAATGCCACACCTCCTCCATTCCTTCCTACACAGTCCTTCTTGAATATACTGTAGTCACTACATCTACATCAGCTTCTTCAATGATTGCCTCTAGATTCAGGACTTTATTTCCCATACTATGAGCATTAGTGTACATACCTTTCCAGATACTGCCCTTTTTTCCCCATTTCTGTACAAGTATTTTATTTTTTACTTAGCTTACAGTTTTGAATGTTTTATTTATTGATTTAATGTTTGATTTTATAGAAAATCAGAATATTAATTAAAGATTACCATTACCATTACATCTGGGTCTAAGCAGACAGAGCAGTAGCAGCAAGTCTGCTAATGTGGTATATAAGGGGCATAGTTGGTAGGCAGAGTGGCAATGAGACCTTTAAAGTGTTTTCAATCATCTTGCAACTTGCATGGAAATTCTGGAAACCCAAACTAAGGCAGATTGATTATTTATGAACTCTGAGTTTCCATTAACTGTGGCAAAAGCTTTGAGCAATGTGGGGGGGGGGGGGGGGGTCATAATGTCCCCTGCAATTGAAAAGACACATTCACTGCATACACTGGGTCATAGGCAGGAAAGACAGCACTGAACCACCTTGGCTAGGTCTGGTCAGAATGCAGAAATGTGTGCCCACTGCCAAATATGACAGTGCATCTGTGCCCAAGTTAGTGGATTCAGTAAGATACATTTCACAGATATTTCTGCTGCAGTCTCCTTTGCTGGGTTAGGAAAAGAGTCTCTCTTGCCAGTTACTTTAGCTATAGCCTGTGTCAGGAAAGATTGTTCTTTATGGGCAGGGTGCTGCTCCTACCTGCACTACTCTCTAAAGTGGCCACTCTTTCCTATGTTACATCCCCACTGTGCCTCTAGCTCTGGTGCTCCTCTTTACATACCTTAGTTACTAGAGGTATGCATAATTATTTTTTCATTCCCATTTCATTTTTGGTTCGGGATGGGCCAATTCGGTCCTCCCCTGATCGGAAATTTTTTTTTCATTGACAATTTTGTTAAAAAAAAAAACGCCTCAACCCTTCACATTTAATTAAATACAACGCCCCCCACCCTCCCAAACGTCCCTGTTGGTCCAGCAGGGGGCCCGGGAGTGATCTCCCACTCTCGTGCTATCGGCTGCCAGCAATCAAAATGGCGCCAGTGGCCATTACCATGTGACAGGGGCTATCAGTGCCATTGGTAGGCCCCTGTCACATGATAGGAACAATGTAGGGCCTGTACCATTTTTTAAGATGGCACTGGCTGTCCATTGTTCCTACCATGTGACAGGGACCAGACAATGGCACCGATAGCCCCTGCACATGGTAAGGGCAAAGGGCCGCCGGCACCATTTTGATTACTGGCAGCCAAAGGCCCGGGAGTGGGAGATCACTCCTGGGATCCTGATCCTGATGGACCACCAGGGACATTGGGGAAGTCTTGGGGGAGTCGGGAGGGTAGGGGGGGTTGTATTTAATTAAATTTGAAGGGTTGGAGCTGGTTTTGGTTTTTTTGTTTTCCTAAGATGTGCGCTTGCCCAAACCCCCCCCCCAAAAAAAAAAAACAATAGGAAAACCACACGAAATTTCATGGGCTTTCCTTTTGTGTTTTTTACTGCCTGAAATGCAATGAAATAGGAAATATTGTCCTTATTTTCTATTTTGTTGTAAACAACTGTACATCTCTATTAGCTACCAGCATCTCCTTCAAGAAAGTAAGACACTGGGGCTGGAGGGAGAATCCCTTTCACCCTTGGATCACAAAGTACAGCAAGCATGTTTGTAATGTTTTGTGTGAGAGGTTTAATTCTTTCTTGGCTTTGCTGCTAAAAGGCATCCATAAACTGCAACCCCTCTACTTCCATTCCCTCTTCCTCATGAGAGCCTTCTAACTTTTCCTCCAGAATACTTATTAAAGAGATGACCCTTATCCAGGGTAGTGCTTCTGGAACTCAGATCCTCTGCGGAATCCTTGAAGGGCTTTAGGATTTCTAACAGTTGCCTAATCACTACCCAATCATGATGTCCCTTGGGGCAATGAACACCTATCTCTGTTTCCAGAGACAGATAATAAAGGAGTATCTGTTGCTCTACTTACCTCTTCAGCTTCACATAGAATAAATTCCAGCATGTGCCAGAATCTTGAATCAGATGTTTGTGAGGCATCTCAAATTCTTCCTGCTTCTCATAGAGAAGCTGCCCCACCTTCACACTTCAATGGAAATGCCCTGCTATTTTCCTGCAACTATCAGGTCCTTCAGGAATGGATTCCAATTGTCCTTGGGCCCTAGCCTCAGTGCATCTTTCACTGCCAAGGGGAGCAAGAGTGCAAAGCAACTGATACCCTGAAACCCCCATTTTCTATTGCCTTTATTATAGATATATTGTTGTCTGTCACAAAGAAACCTACCTGAGAACTCCTACCTCACTGATCTAGCTGCCAACCCTCCAGCATCTTTATAATGGATGATAGAATATTGCACACGATATGGGGACTTTGCATCAACTGGGTGTCCACTGTGCAGCAGACCCCACCTGTAATCTGGTGCTCCATGCCACTAGAGCTGCTGCCAGCCCTTGCCTTAGTCAGGTCCCACCAGTGTGCCATCAGAGAAAGGTACTTAATCCACAGCAGAGATTCCACCAAGGGGGTTGCCGTATACATTATATGAAACCATTCCCATCTTCCAAAAATGTTTTTCATTAAATTAAAAAATTAAAAATAAAAATTGAGCTGATTTTCAGTGAACATCTAAGTTAAATATTATCACCAAGCATTTATTGTGGTATCAGAGAGAGGTAAGCATGCATGGCATTTTTGATGGTTAGATATCACTGGTGAAATGCACTCTACTCTACTCCCATCTGCCTTAGCCAACTGTGCCTGCATGTGACCATGGCACTGATCTGTACAGGGTGAGAATGACCTTTCTACTAAATGTAGTCCTGAAGGGGGCTAACACATGCAGCAGATGCTTAAAGCACATGTGTTCCACTACCTGCAAGGGCTGGTCATCAAGTGTGACTCTTCCCCTAATGCTCCTTATTACTATTTGCTGCCTGTCTCTTGCCCCAGGACAGTGCTACTGAACACCATCCCATTTTCTTTATAGTTGGTTTCAGACACATGGCTGGGGACTGCTGGCCTGTCATTTGATTGGTAGAAGGGGCCATGGGATCAGCTTGGGGAAACATTTTCCTTTCTTCAACCCCTGTCCTCTGGATTTTAATTTGATTGGCAAAAGGGAATCCCCATGCAAGTAATGCTACCATCCACTATTGCCAATACTAGCAAGTGCTGCTTCTGAAAGTGAGGCTATATACCAGTGTTTGTGATGTGCCCCAGATGGCTTTCCTTGATTTATATCCTTCCTGCAGTGAATACATTGAACAAAATGTTGTCTTTCCTCACTTTAAATCAGGGATTTCTTCTGCAATCTCTCTACATCTTTGGAAGCTGATGCTGGCACTGGAGTTATGGTAGAGGATGGACCCAAGGAAAAAGTCCAGATACATCATTCACATTATCTGTCTGCATTGCCTGCTCTTGATGGGGTTGCTCTCATCTTGTTCAGTATCATCATCTATATCACTGAACTAGAGGCTAAGATGCTGCTGACTAAGACTCCCAAACTTTCTTCAGCTACTAGCTCTTCAAGTTCTGATTCAGTGAAGCCCAGACAAGATTCTTCCTCAGAAACAGTTATTGCAAATGTAAAGGAGCATGCAGCTGGCTTTGTCTGTTCCACTTTTCTTGCTCCATGCTCTTGCCCTGCTACTTCTAGCCTGGGATGAATCTCTTACCTTTTCTGCATGCTCCACAACAAGAGGGAGAGGAACAAGTTTTGGTGGCACAGGCTTTCCAAATTTAAATTTCTTCTGCATTGAGATGCCTTCATCTCTGGACATTCTGTACCTTAAATAGTCCCTTTTCAATTTAGATGCAGGACTGCTTTTTTTATTACTGCCCCTAGCAAAGCTGCAAATCCTGCCACATCCCCTTCTCTCCCTTTTCCTGACATGATGGAATTTATTTATTTGTATTACCCACTGGGAGTATAGATACTAGAAATTAATTTATTGATACTGTAACTGTACCCTTATTCACAGTACCACTCACAATATGGAGAACTATCTGTCAAACACACACACACATATACATTGTATATGTAATGCTCTGTGTGGAGTAGTGCATATTCAGCTTAACTCTCTGCTTCAACGGCAGGGGAGAAAGTCAGATACTTCACTTTCAATGCATATCCAGCATAACTCTCTGCTTCAACGGCAGGGGGAATGAAGAAAAGTAGATCTATATACAGACAACAACCAACAAGGTCTGAATTATTTAGTATGGGTAAACAAATAAGCATGGGTATAGCTTGCTTATTGCAGCGGTTACTACCCCTAATTAATTAAGCTAGATATTTCACTTAGAGGCAGTTCCAACACTGCTCTCTACATTAATGGTGGGGGTGGAAGGGAAATAGAATCAAAAGGTTACTAAAAGCCAAGAGTAATAGATAAGAATGAGAAAAAAAAAAAAGTACAAAACTTGCTGGGCAGACTGGATGGGCTGTTTGGTCTTCTTCTGCCGTCATTTCTATGTTCCATGCTGACTGACTCCACACAAACACAGAAAAAAAATATCAAACACTAAAAGATTTTAAAAAGACTGGCAGTCTGGTAAGAGTCTTCCCATCAGTCTCTGTGTTATCCATACCAAGACATAAAAATCACTAGCATTGTCACACTGCAAGCTCCACACTGTCTTCCACCCTTTCCATCCCCCAATGAAGAGAAAATCAAAACCAGCAGCAGTTAACTGCCTCTCTTTCTGGCACAGTTAGTAAGACTACTGCATAGAAACATAGAAACATGAAAGCAGAAAAAGACCATATGGCTCATCTAGTTTGCCCATCTGTCCAGTTTATTTAACATTATAATTCCCATCACTTCCTTGTATTTACCCCAAGCTTTCTTGAATTCAGTTAATGTTTTTGTCTCTACCACCCTCTCTGTAAAGTATCACAATCCGCTTGTGATTTAACTACTCTGATCTACTAGGCCTCCTTGCCTTGCTCATTGCCCCCCCCCCCAGGTCTCTCTGCCTTGCTCTATGCCCACCTCCCCAGGCACCTCTGCCTTACCTTATGGCCTCAAGGTCTGCTAGATTCTCCTAGGTATCCTTGTGCCCTGTTGGGCTTTACTGATTATTGTTGCCTGTCCAGTCCTTGTCCAGTCCTATCCTTGTTTTGTCCTGTCCTTCTTCTCTCTTACATCACCCTGTCCAATCCCTTGTCTGTTTCCAAGTCCTTGCCCTTGTTCCTGGTTCAGCCTGTGCCCTATTATTCAGTCTGTCTATGCCCTGTTATCCAGCCCTGCCCAGTGCCTCCTTCCAGTCCTCATTTAGTACCTGCTTCCAGTCCTTATCCAGGATCTATATCCAGTCTTCATCCAGCACCTGTATCCAGCTTCTAGCCTACCTTGCCATGCCCAGGCTGCCTTGGCTTGTCCAGCCAGCCTTGCCTCAGCTCCCAGCCTATATGCAGGTTCTAGTCTATAACTTAATATTCCTTTGAAGAGAAGTCCTACCTGCCCCCAGAACCCAAGACTCAACTTGTGGGGGAGGGATTTGGTTAGGCAGAAGTCCAACTCCAGTCCTGCCCTGCATCCCTGTTCTGTCTCTATGCAGGTGCTCCCTGACTCCAGCTGGCCAGAACATGACAGTATGAAGTGGCCAACCAATACCCACAGGACTGGGTGCAGGGATCTGTGCCAGCCCATTGAGTCCTGAGCAGATTTTAATCATTCTGCTATTAATACTAGCAATTGTGTTTCTGCCTCAGCACCTCAAGCCATTTTAGAATGTGTGTTGTTTTGATTATATGCTGCCTGTGAATTTTGGAATCCTTTATATTATTTAGAATACTAATTGAAGCATGAAGAATAAATTTAACAAGAGAATGTAAGAGTCAATACAACGTACTGCTAAAATGTAAAATTTGCTATATTATTTTATTTTATTTTATTATCTGTACTTCTCAACCATGTTTTAGATCTTTAGTTAGTTCATTTGATAGATGTTAATGCCTGTTTATGAATACTACCTCTGTAATATGTCATTATTAGTTGATTTGTAGCTATGAATGTTACTTTTGTAAACCGTTGTGATCTGTACATGGAACGACAGTATATAAAATGTCTAAACTAAATTAATTAATTGTTTGCCATTTCCCTAATTATAAATTGAGGGACTACACTAAATGTTAGTCTATAATCTCTTCATCTATAAATGTCTGTGGCAGTTGTGCTGCATCTTAACCATATCCCAAGCTATGGATTACACTTCCTGTTGATACAATTGCATCCTAGACCCTAGTTTATTGGAAGTGAAACAAATGCACAGCTAAAAATTATCTGATATTTCCAGACTGTGTGGGATATGATTCCCTTAATCCTACATGGTAGAAATATAAATGCTTTCCTGACTATATGCCATCTGACAGAGCTTGTACATTTTGTTCTGCAACCAGCTCAGTGTCCAATTCACAATCTAATGGACATTAAGCATGAAAAACCTCTGATCCTTTGATTTCTCCTATTAATATTTTGAAAGGCATGCAATCTGCTGAGAAAGCTCCTAGCCCTTCTCCTTTGAAAAACACAATTCCATACAGACACAAGTAAATCCTTCACAGAGAATTAAAACCAAACCAGCATCTGCAAAGATAAAATCTGCTTTAATGACCAGCACTGTCTCCTTGAAAATTTCACTTACTACTTGCCAGTTTAAAACCACAGTTTATCCAGACATAAGTAAATCCAGTCACAGAGAATTAAACCCAGCACATGTAAAGGTAAATTTGGCTTTAAAATCCAGCACAGCTCTTTTAAAAATTACAGTCAATTCAGCTAGAAATTGCCAAGACAATTTAAAATCGATACCTGTAGTAGTTTGCACTACTTGTCAACCTGGCACACCTTCTGTTTTCCTGCCCCTATATCAGGTTACAACTAACTATAAACTAGCTTCTGTGAGACAAACATCAGATTATAATAGCAGGAGAGTTACTTTTCAAGAAATACTCAATACAGCCTTTTTGGAAATTTCAGATAATATGCCAGAAAATGTTAAATGTTTGTGAAGGAAAAGTTTGCTTCAGGATCCAGCCAAGACAATCAAGAATAAGGGAATGCACTGGGCAATCCTGCTCCTGAACTATTATCTTAATATGCAGAAGCTCTGAGGAAGGAAAAGCTAATTGATTCTGCCTCTAGAGTTCAGCTACAAACAGGTACAGGTAATAAACTGCTAAGGAGATCAGCCCAGAGTAATAGGAAAGCAATGTGTACCTTCTATGAATCTCTCCTGAGTGTACAAGGCTCTGAAACTAATTCCAATCCTGTTACACAGATGCCACTCCAGATTGCTGTTCTCACTAGAGCTGCAGTTACAGCCTTTAGCAAAGTTCTGTGCCTCTGTTCAGTCATTATGCAATGTGAAAACACCTTTAATGCCTTCTGCACATTTTTTATTACCTCTCCAGCCAGAGGAGATAGTAATTCCATCTGAAATACTATCAGTCTTAACCTTAGTTTCTGGAGGAGTCTAATCCATCTATTCCAGTTCAGCAGATCTTCCTCTGAGGAATTCTATTTCTGCCATTCCAGCCAGCCTGTGCCAGAGAGCTGCTGCTTTATCCAGTGTTAAGAAAAGTGGTTCCAGTCAACCTGTGCCAGAGAAACACTGTCCCTGCCACCTATATCCAATGAGATGTTGATCTGTCTCATCCAAGGATTCAGTTCAAACCCAGGCAAACCGATCCAATCCAGGAAGAGCAGTCCTGTCTGGCTGATCCACTCTGGGGAGCAATCCAGTTCAGCTGCTCCACTCGTGGAGAAGCCTTCTGGCCCAGCTTTCCAATGTCAGAGAGACTCTGGTCCAGCTACTCAGAGCCAGAGGGATGTCAGCCCATCTACCCAGTACCAGAATAATTCTGTCTTGGAGAGCCCCTGAGCCAGTGGATCAAACACTGAGAGAACCTGAGCCAAGAGTCCAGCTCAAAGGGGCTTTGAGCCAGGGGACCAGCCACAGAGGAGTTCTGAGACAGTAGTCCAGCCTCTGAGAAACCTTGACCCAATGTTACAGCCGAGTGACCTTGAACCTGCTGCTCAGGTGTGGAAAGATGCCTGCACAGTTATCCAGTATAGAAGAATTCTGGTTCAGTATCTCAATGCTCTAGAAATATTAATTTAATGCATCAGCACCAGAGAGGTCTAGTCTCATGCTTCAGTGCCAGAGACAACCTGCCTTAGTGCTTCATTGCCCCAGAAAACCTGATTCAGTCCTTCTGCACACCATAGAATCTGATTCAGCACTTCAGTACCCCAGAAGAACCTGATTCAATGCTTCAGCACCACAAAGAACTTGACTCAGCACTTCAACACTCCAGAGAATCTGACTCAACAATTAAGTGCAAACAAAGCTCCAGTTTACAACCATTGCCTCAAAAAGTCGATGGTTTTAGACCATGACCCCAGAGAGACTCTGGGCCAAAACTACTGTCCAGAGAGACACCAGTACAGCACTTCTATGCCAAGCACCTTTGTCTTCCCTGAAAATCTGGAATCCACCAATTGCAATTCAAAGAAACCAAGTACCTACTGACAACAACCCCCATGGTAAATGGAACCCAGGAGGAGGTGATCTTAAAGAGGGGGGTAATGTTACTGTTTTGCCTCCTATGCAGTCTTCCTATGCCAAGGTTCCACCTCCTGCACAATTTAACTTCCACTTGGGGTCCCCAGTGAACCTTGTTCTTAGCTGTCCAGGTTACCTCCTCATTGGTCACACCACAACTCAGCCTCAACTCTACTTAAAACAGCCGGTTCAATACCTCAGTGCCTCTTCATTGAGTCACCTTGGCTCCTTGACTTGGCCACATTCTCACTACCCTACCTTGCCTTGTGGCCTATCTGGACCTTCTGCCTTGCTCTGTGGCCTCTCTTGGCTGTCTTGCCTTCATCTCTGGTTTCCCAAGCCTCCTTACCTTGATCTCTGGTCTCCCTGGCCACTTTGCCTTGCTCTGTGGCCCCTTGGTCCTCTCTGCCTTACTTATAGCCTCTGGGTCTGCGAGGTTTTCCTAATCAGTCTTGTGCCCAGTTGGGCTTTGCTGTTTATTTTTGCTGTCCAGTCCTTGTCTAGTCCTGCCCTTGCCTAGTCCTGTCCTTGCTCTGTTTTACTCCACCCTATCCAATCTGCTAGAACATAAGAACATAAGACTTGCCATACTGGGTCAGACCAAGGGTCCATCAAGCCCAATATCCTGCTTCCAACAGTGGCCAATAGAGATGTGAATCGTTTTCCATATCGTCTTAACGATAGAAATCGTGTGGCAGGAGAAGAAAATCGTGTTTGGCACGATTATTTCGTTGAAAAATCGTTAAAAAATCATTTTTTTCCGATTAGTGCGCACTAACTCGAGTTAGTGCGCACTAACTCCCCGTTAGTGCGCACTAACTCGAGTTAGTGCGCACTAACTCAAAATGATACAAATAGACACTTTCCAGGTCACTGAAGGTCAGTTAGGAATGAATATGTGTTCCTATTGGCTGGCAGCCCTCTTATCTATTGATGTTACCAAGGTTACCACTGAGGTGATGGTTGGGGGGATGGGAAATGGAACTGGAAACTCATGAACACCAACAGAAAATGAAACAAAGTGTTCACACTTCCCAGGTCAGTAAAGGTCACTTAGGAATGAATATGTATTCCTATTGGCTGGCTGTGCTCTTATCTATTGATGTTACCAAGGTTACCACTGAGGTAATGGTTGGGGGGATGTGAAATGGAAACAGTTGGAAGCTTGACATGTGATGATCAGCACTCACGTGACTAGAACTTCTTTGTTTATTATTTTTGTTAGCAGACACGTGCATGTTGAATTTGCCAATCACTGTGCATTTTAGAAAGGTGGTCCTGGCTGGAACTGTACACAGTTCAAATATATGTAATTGATTGTTGGTAAGTGTATTTTTTAAGTAGCCACACTGGCACAAGTATGTTTACTTTTCCTCCTACTTAACTCACTAGCTCAGCTTTGTAAGAAGGGCTTCTCTGCTTGAGTGAGGGTCAGGCAGCTCCCCCCTGTCTGTGAAGCCAGCCTCTCACTAGTAATGCAGGGAGGGAGCTGTCTCAGACTTCACCATCCTCCCTCCCCCCCCCCCCTCACCCACACACCATTCACTAGCTGGGACATGGGGGAAGTCAGGAGTGAGGGTCAGGCAGCTCCCCCTGTCTGTGAAGCCAGCCTCTCACTAGTAATGCAGGGAGGGAGCTGTCTCAGACTTCACCATCCACCCCCCCCCTCACCCACACACCATTCACTAGCTGGGACATGGGGGAAGTCAGGAGTGAGGGTCAGGCAGCTCCCCCCTGTCTGTGAAGCCAGCCTCTCACTAGTAATGCAGGGAGGGAGCTGTCTCAGACTTCACCATCCTCCCTCCCCCCCCCTCACCCACACACCATTCACTAGCTGGGACATGGGGGAAGTCAGGAGTGAGGGTCAGGCAGCTCCCCCCTGTCTGTGAAGCCATCCTCTCACTAGTAATGCAGGGAGGGAGCTGTCTCAGACTTCACCATCCTCCCCCCCCCCTCACCCACACACCATTCACTAGCTGGGACATGGGGGATGTCAGGAGTGAGGGTCAGGCAGCTCCCCCCTGTCTGTGAAGCCAGCCTCTCACTAGTAATGCAGGGAGGGAGCTGTCTCAGACTTCACCATCCTCCCCCCCCCCCCCCCACCCACACACCATTCACTAGCTGGGACATGGGGGAAGTCAGGAGTGAGGGTCAGGCAGCTCCCCCCTGTCTGTGAAGCCAGCCTCTCACTAGTAATGCAGGGAGGGAGCTGTCTCAGACTTCACCATCCTCCCCCCCCCCCCTCACCCACACACCATTCACTAGCTGGGACATGGGGGAATTCAGGAGTGAGGGTCAGGCAGCTCTCCCCTGTCTGTGAAGCCAGCCTCTCACTAGTAATGCAGGGAGGGAGCTGTCTCAGACTTCACCATCCTCCCCCCCCCCCCCCTCACCCACACACCATTCACTAGCTGGGACATGGAGGAAGTCAGGAGTGAGGGTCAGGCAGCTTCCCCCTGTCTGTGAAGCCAGCCTCTCACTAGTAATGCAGAGAGGGAGCTGTCTCAGACTTCACCATCCTCCCCCCCCCCTCACCCACACACCATTCACTAGCTGGGACATGGGGGAAGTCAGGAGTGAGGGTCAGGCAGCTCCCCCCTGTCTGTGAAGCCAGCCTCTCACTAGTAATGCAGGGAGGGAGCTGTCTCAGACTTCACCATCCTCCCCCCCCCCCCCCCCACCCACACACCATTCACTAGCTGGGACATGGGGGAAGTCAGGAGTGAGGGTCAGGCAGCTCCCCCCTGTCTGTGAAGCCAGCCTCTCACTAATAATGCAGGGAGGGAGCTGTCTCAGACTTCACCATCCTCCCCCCCCCCCTCACCCACACACCATTCACTAGCTGGGACATGGGGGAAGTCAGGAGGGAGGGTCAGGCAGCTCCCCCCTGTCTGTGAAGCCAGCCTCTCACTAGTAATGCAGGGAGGGAGCTGTCTCAGACTTCACCATCCTCCCCCCCCCCCTCACCCACACACCATTCACTAGCTGGGACATGGGGGAAGTCAGGGGTCAGGCAGCTCCCCCCTGTCTGTGAAGCCAGCCTCTCACTAGTAATGCAGGGAGGGAGCTGTCTCAGACTTCACCATCCTCCCCCCCCCCCCCTCACCCACACACCATTCACTAGCTGGGACATGGGGGAAGTCAGGAGTGAGGGTCAGGCAGCTCCCCCTTGTCTGTGAAGCCAGCCTCTCACTAGTAATGCAGGGAGGGAGCTGTCTCAGACTTCACCATCCTCCCCCCCCCTCACCCACACACCATTCACTAGCTGGGACATGGGGGAAGTCAGGAGTGAGGGTCAGGCAGCTCCCCCCTGTCTGTGAAGCCAGCCTCTCACTAGTAATGCAGGGAGGGAGCTGTCTCAGACTTCACCATCCTCCCCCCCCCCCTCACCCACACACCATTCACTAGCTGGGACATGGGGGAAGTCAGGAGTGAGGGTCAGGCAGCTCCCCCCTGTCTGTGAAGCCAGCCTCTCACTAGTAATGCAGGGAGGGAGCTGTCTCAGACTGGTATCAGGGTTAGGGCACTGTGTGCAGGAAGATCACAACACTCCTGGTATTAATAGGGATAGGGCACTGTAAGAGATGACTGTAGTAGATTGAATAAAGATCTGATGTTTCTGCTCTCCTCACACCAAACAAAAACAACACACAAGCAGAGAAGCCCTTCTTACAAAGCTGAGCTAGTGAGTTAAGTAGGAGGAAAAGTAACGGGGAGTTAGTGCGCACTAACTCCCGTTAGTGCGCACTAACACGATTTAACGATTTTTAACGATAAATCGTTAGAATTTCTATTGTATCGTGTTCTATAACGATTTAAGACGATATTAACATTATCGGACGATAATTTTAATCGTTGAAAAACGATTCACATCCCTAGTGGCCAATAAAGGTCACAAATACCTGGCAAGAACTGAATGGGTACATAGATTACAAGCTGCTTATCCCAAGAATAAGCAGTGGATATCTGCAACTCCACCTTAATAATAATAATAATAGTTTATGGACTTTTCCACCAGGAACTTGTCTAAACCATTTTTAAATGCAGCCACACTATAAGCTTTCACCACATTCTCCTGCAATGAATTTCAGAGCTTAACTTAAAAAACTATTTTGTCATATTAGTTTTATCTGTTTCCTATTCCTTGCAATTGTCCCTGGTCCAGTCTGTACCCTGTTTCCAGCCCTAGTCTGTGCTTTGTATCCAGTCCTCAGCCAGTACTTGTATCCAGCTTCCAGCCAACCTTTCCTCACACAGCCTGTCTTGCCTTGTCCAGCCAACTTTGCCTTGTCTAGCCTATGGCTGACCTCAGCTCAGCTTCCTATGCCTTGTCCAGATTCCTATGCCTTGCCCAGCCAACCTTGCCTTGTCTAGCCTATGCCTGACCTGTGCTCAGCTTCCATTCCATACCATGATGTTCCTCAGAAGACAAGCCCTACTTGCCCCAGAGCCCAAGGGCTCAACCTGTGGGGAAGAGGGTCAGTTAGGCAAAAGACCAGCTCCAGTCCTGTCCTGCAGCCCTGTACTGCCTCTGTGGGGTTGCTCACTGACTTTAATCTGCCAGACATTGACACCTGAATCATGGGATGATGTTTCAAGGATTGCTGAGCAATCCTTGAAACATCATGATGCTGTCATGATGCTGAGCAGCGATGGGATTCACTTGTTGAAAGGTTGTAGCACAAAGAAAATTAGATGCAGCCTTTTACCAGTACCAAATCCAAATGTTAAGCTATTTTAAAATCTGTGAGAGCTTCTATTGGCATGTCCTTCTCTTTGAAGAGCTAAATAGAAAATACAGACTTGCACATGATCATACTTAACGGTAGAAATATAAGAACATAAGAAATGCCATACTGGGTCAGACTATCAAGTCCAGTATCCTGTTTCCAACAGTGGCTATTCAAGTCACAAGAACCTGGCAAGTACCCAGACATTAAACAGGTCTCATGCTACTAATATCAGCAACAGCAGTGGCTATTAGAGATGTGAATTGGAACCGGCATCGGTTCTGATTCCGGTTCCGATTCACATCGTGAAATTTTTATCTTGCAGTCCGATTGGGTTTTTTTTATCGGCTGCGCTCGAGCCAATAACCAAAAAATACAGCCGACTCTTTAAAATGAGTTTGTTAGTATTCCCCCACCCTCCGGACCCCCCCCCCCCCCCCCCCCACACACACATTTTTTAAATACCTGGTGGTCCAGCGGGAGTCCCGGGAGCATTCTCCCGCGCTCGGGCCATCAGCTGCCAGTAAACAAAATGGTGCCGATGGCCCTTTGCCCTTAGCATATGACAGGGTATCCATGCCATTGGCTGGTCCCTGTCACATGGTAGGAGCAATGGACGGCTGGCGCCATCTTTAAAAATGGCGCGGGCCATCCAGTGCACCTACCATATGACAGGGGCCGACCAATGGCACCGATAGCCCCTGTCACATGATAAGAGCAAAGGGCCATCGGCACCATTTTGATTAGTGGCAGCCGACAGCCCGAGCGCGGGAGAATGCTCCCGGGACCCCCGCTGGACCACCAGGTATTTAAAAATTTGGGGGGGGGGGGTCCGGAGGGTGGGGGGATACTAACAAACTCATTTTAAAGGGTCAGGTTGTGTCCTTTCTTCCCGCCCCCCCCCCCATAACGATAAGAAAACCCACTAAATTAATCGTGGGGTTTCCTATCACTATCAGGGACCCCCTGAAATCTGACGATATTGAAAATATCAGACGATATTTTCAATCGTCAGATAAACAATTCACATCCCTAGTGGCTATTTCCTATTGATTAATAGCAGTTTATGTACTTCAACTCTAAGAACATATCCAAACCTTTTTAAAACCCTGCTATTTACTAACTGTCTTAACCACGTCCTCTGACAATGAAACCAGAGCTTAATTGTGCATTGAGTGAAAAACAATTTTCTACAATTTGTTTGCTACTTGATAAATTCTTGGACTGTCCCCTAGTCCTTCTTTTATCCAAAAGAGTAAATAACTATTTCATGTTTAACTGTTCAAGTCCTTTCATGATTTTGTAAATCTCTATCATATCCCCCTTCAGCCATCTTTTCTCCAAACTGTGTTATGAACCCTGCCCACGGAGCTAACCCCCATGAGCAGGCACTTACTTTGTTGCTTCTGCTGTCTTCCTGACGTGGCACAGATGCCACCGAAGTCGGGTCCTCCCGCATGGCTGGAGCCGCGGCCTCAGTTATCTTCCTGGCCCGGAGGCCGCCCATCTAGCCCTGGTCTACACCGTGGCCGGAGCCGCGGACTTCTGCCTTCCATCATGCGGCTGGAGCCGCCCCTGATATCCTTTCATCTTCCTGGCATGAAGGCCGCAAGCCCCTGCCCAGAGTAGCGGCTGGATCGCCCCCGGGGCTTCCTGCAGCGGCTGGAGCCACTGCCGTCATTGTGGCCTGCCTTCAGGCCCAGCCCTGTTCTTATGTGATGATGCTGTGCAGGCCGCTGTCCACGGTCCTGCACAGTTCCTGCTTCCTTCCTCCTAGGCGTGCGGCCGAGCTTCTCTACAGAATTTAAAGGGCCAGACACAGGAAGTGTGCTGGCCCCACCTAAGGACTGATTTCCTGCCTAGCCCTATAAAAGGGCTGTCCGCATTACGTCTTGGCCTTGCATCGGAGTTACTTCACTCTGGAGGCTCCTGCCTGCCAGAGCTCCATCAGGTCTTCTTCGTGGAGCTCCTCTTCGTTTCGTCTTCATGTCATGTCAAGTCAAGTCAAGTCTTAATGCCTGAGGTCCTCGACCAGGTGTCTTGGTGTCTCGTCTTGATCTTCTGCTTCCTGATGTCCCAAGTTCCCTGGTGTCCTGCCCTTCTTGGTGTTCGCTTCAGTGCTCTTGAGCCTTTCATTCTGCCAGCTGTGGATCTCCAGGTGATGCTTCTTCATCTTGGGAGATGCCGGCAGTGGACTTTGGTCCCTGCGCTCCTGAGCTTCATGACCTGCCAGCCTTTGTGGAGCTCCGAATGTCATCTGGCTCCGTCGTCGGAGTCCCATCTCGACTGGATTCTTCCCTGCGCTCGTCCTGTTCTCAGCGTGGTCCATGACCAGCCTTCTCGGGCTGTGTAGGGCACGCAGTGGGACAGGGTGGTCCGTGACCAGCCCATTGGGTCCATCCATGAAGGTGGGCTGAGTAGGGCGCCCTGAGAGAAAGTGCCAATGTTCACCCTCCCAGCTCTCGTCTCGTCTAGACTTCGTCAAGTTCCTTGTCTCATCCTGATGCCGTTGCATCAGTCTTGGTGTCATGTCTTCGCTTCAACGTCTTGTTCCTGATGTTGTCGCATCGACCCTGGTCCGGGATGCCATCGCATCGACCATTGGTCCGTGATGTCTTCGCATCAACCTTGGTGTCATGTCCTCAACTACCTTGGTGTCATGTCTTGTTCCAGCCCTCATCTCTGATGCCGTCCGCATCAACTTTGGTGCCATGGCTTCGTCTGCGATGCCGTAGCATCGACCTTGGTGTCATTTCTTCATGTCAAGGCCCGTCTGCTCTCGTCCTCAGGCCAGGCCTTCTGCTCCATGCCGATCTAAGTGGCAGGTCCGAAAGGGCTCGGAATGGTCGGAGGACCATGCAGCTTCCAACATCATCATGTTGTTGGCCTTGGGAGCTTGCAAGCCTGGCAGAGGGTAAGACCATCAGCCATGCTGGAACACGCCGTCAACCCTTGGTTCGGCCCTGGATCTGTCCGGGGTCGGGCTGAGGCCCAAGGGCACACGAAAACACCCCCTTCGTAACAGAATGCAAGGCCTTTCGAGGCCATTCACATAACAAACTGAACAGACCTAATCTCATCAGCCATTACTCATAGGGGAGTCGTTCATGCCCTTTATCTTTTTCTTAGGTACGGTGACCAGAATTGCACACAGTATTCAATGTGCATTCTCACCATGGAACGATACAGAGGCATTATGATATCCTCCATTTTATTTGCCATTTTCTTCCTAATATTCCCTAACATTCTTTCTTTTTTGACTGCACAGCACACTGAGCTGATTATTTCAATGTAATATCAACCATGACACTCAGATCTTTTTCCTGGGTGGTATCTCCTAATATGAACCTAACATTATGTAACCCCAGCATGGGTTATTTTTCTATATATGCATCACCTTGCACTTGTCCACATTATATTTCATCTGCCATATGGTCGCCCAATCTTCATCTTGCAAGGTCCTCCTGCAACTTATCACAATCCGCTTGTGATTTAACTATTCTGAATAATTTTGTTTCATCTGCAAATTTGATCACCTCACTCATCTTACCCCTTTCTAGATCATTTATAAATATATTAAAAAAGCACCGGTTCAAGTATAGATCCCTGAGACATTCCACTATTAACCTTTTTCCACCATGAAAACATGCTATTAAAAATTTACCAGTTTACTTTTATCCACGTTTATTCACCGCTTCAAGGAATGTACCAGATTTGTGAGACAAGACTTCCCTTGGGTAAATCCATGCTGGCTATGTCCCATTAAATCAAATCTATCTATATGTTCTGTGAATTTTATTCTTTATAATAGCTTCCACAATTTTGCATGGCACTGATATCAGGCTCACCAGTCTATAGTTTCCCAGATCACCTCTGGAGCCCTTTTTAAATATCAGGATTTTACATTGGCCACCTTCCAGTCTTCAGTACATCAGATGGTTTTAATGATAGGTTACAAATTACTTGTAGTAGGTCTTACCTTTAGAGATGTGAATCGGAACCGGAATCGGTTCCAATTCCAGTTCCGATTCACATGTGTTTTTTTTTTCATCGGGCCCGATCGCGGTTTTCTTTATCGGCTGTGCCCGAGCCGATAAATAAAAAACCCACCTCAACCCTTTAAAACTAAAACCTTAGCTTCCCCCACCCTCCCGACCCCCCCAAAAACTTTTTACAGGTACCTGGTGGTTCAGTGGGGGTCCATGGAACGATCTCCCGCTCCTGGGCTGTTGGCTGCCACTAATCAAAATGGCACCGATGGCCCTTTGCCCTTACTATGTGACAGGGTATCCGTGCCATTGGCCAGACCCTGTCACATGGTAGGAGCACTGGATGGCCCACGCCATCTTGTGCTCCTACCATGTGATAGGGGCTGACCAATGGCACCGGTAGCCCCTGTGACTGTTGGAGCTGGAGGACAGTCTCCTAGACTATCACCTGAACTGAGCTATTGTAGAGGGCACATTGTTACCTGCCACTGCCGACAGATGTCCAATTAAAACCTGTATATTGCAGTTGCTGCCAACAGTATCTCCGAGTGGGCTTCTGTTGATCTAGGGGATATGTACTATGTAGTGAAAACCAGCATGTGATTTGTGTAGAAGTGTTGTTTAGGAAGCACCTGTTATGCACTTCATCACTGCTCCGAGTATATTCTCCCAACATCACAAATGAATGTGATGTCTCTGCAATGTAAAAGGTAGAAAGCCTCAGGGCCAAGTTTGCTCTGTTCCAGAACCTGGGAGTGCTTCCAATACAGTCTCATGACACTGATTGTCCTTGCCTTGAATAGCCATATCTGCTTGAAATGTGGTCTCTGTAGCCTCTGGGGGACAAAACAAGCACAGTCGTACAGATCCCAGTTCTTGTAGAGGTGTAATCGGTAATCCCACTCAGAGCAGGTGCTTGGGGAGGGGCACCACCTATGGAAGGGGAGTGAGGACATCTGTCATGATAGTGTCATCTCTCTTCAACTTCATACTTGGATATCCACACCCCTCGTATTGTTTGTGATATCCCCATCAAGAGAGGCGTCCATAGTTGTCTGGAGAACTGGAATCATTGCATCATCAAGGATGGACAGATAAATGCTCAGGAATTGGACCCATTTTCTGTCCCTCTAGGCCACCTTCTGGATGTCTGGAGCCATCCTGGAACCATCCATATGTGCATATAAGATCTCCACCCAGAGACTATCTGAGGACGGTTCCCATCCTGCTGAGAATCAACCGGTAATCCAGGATGGGGAACCCTTCCAGTATACACTGGTCACCAGGACCATGGCCTCACCACCCAAGTTAGGATCACCAGCCCCTTGCCAAAACACCATCCAAGAACAGGCGGGGTTTTCATTAGCTGCCAGAGGACACTTCAAGAGGGTACCCATGGCGCTTGCCACTCCAAACCTTGACAACACCTGGACAGGAGCCTGCCCAATAAAGCCCTCCTCGACGCATATCCTCATCATCCCCTCTTGCTCCAGAGGTGGTCTCCTTGCTCTACTTCATTGACATGAGCATCAGACCCCCTGCAGGTCCATAGTGCCTACTTGCTCCACAGGGGAAGGGTTCTGGCACTCCTGCCCTACAAGGGGGGCTGAGCCTAGAGTGGGGGCATGACGGGCCTGTGCTACAGCAGTCAACATATGGGGCATTCTCAGGGGATGATACCAGCAGGAACAATGTACTCACATGCTGGTGCAGGTCTCTGAAATCAAGGGTCCCTATTGAGCAGTATACCGGGGCATAATTGCTGGCAGGGCTTATGTTCAATTAAATTCAAAGGCACCAATTAATTAAATTATTTATTTTTGTTAGCCCTGCCTTCCCTCTTAGCCAGGGGACAAAAACACCATGCTACAGAGCAACGGCCATCAGCGGGTTAGTGAATCCCTCCATCTGGCTTGGAGAGCAGCAGCTGAGAGTAGAGAGAGGTGATCCAAAGGAAAGAGGACCGAAAAGCCTCTCCCCTTTAAGTGCAGCCTCCCCTCCCTATCCCCTCATGTCAGCCAGCCCATCCTAGTGGATGCAGGAGCTAGCTGGCCCCCTAGCTGATGTGCAACATCAACCAGGCACCCTTTTCTGCGCAGCTGCACAGTACAATAGGATTCCCTTTCTGGAAGCAGCTTCATGGCCACCTGTCCAGGAAGCCATATGCTTTGGGGGCTAGGCAGAGGTCCACAAACCTTCCATCACTGGTATCCATTCTGATCTAACCTCTGGCCCAGACCAGGGCCACTGAGGTGGTAAGTGTAAGCCAGCCGAGAAGTGGGGGGAAGGGGGGTAAGAGCCACTAACAGCCGAGCAGGCATGGGGCTGGAGCAACGCATGCTCCCGTTATTGGTGGTGTCTATGTGGTGTGGGTGTCGTGGTGCTCCTTATTCATTATTACTGTTCTACATTTATTTATTTAAGGGATTTTATATACCGCGGCACGTTTAGAACATCACCTCAGTTCACAATGAAACATAATGTAGCAACAGGCTTTACATAAAACATGTGAACATAATAAATGGAAGCAGGTATAAGATAAATATACTTGGAAAGGGGGGTAGGAAGGTAAACAAAACTTAATAACTAAACCATGAGTGCAACATGAGCACGACTATATGCTACACTCCTCGGAAAAAATGTTTACATGGCACATGGACTGGGCCAGGTGGTGATGGCAGCTATCTTATCAGGGTCTGTGGCCACTCCCTCCTTAGAAACAATATGCCCAACATACTTAACCTCAGCTTGACAAAATTTGCATTGATCCAATGATAATTTTAGGCCACACTGTGCAAACCAATCAAGTACCTTGAGTAGCATTTCTTCATGCTCCTCTAGGGATTTCCCAAAGACTATCAGGTCATCCAAGTATATTAGAACTTCTAATAGATTCATGTCCCCACCAGTCTTCTCCATTAACATCTGAAACATAGCTGGGGCACCTGAGACTCCTCGAGGAGCCAGTTAAATTGGTAAAAACCTAGTGGACATATAAATGTGGTTTTCTCCTTATCAACCTCGCTCATGGGTATTTGGTAATACCCATTGCGGAGGTCCAGGGCAGAGAACCATTGATTTCCAGTCAGAGAGTCAAGGGCATCCTCAACTTGTGGTGTAGTATACTGGTCACGTGTGGTCCTAGAATTTAGGGTATGATAATCTACATACAGTCAAATCATCCCATCCTTTTTCCTAACAACTACAAAGAGGGAGGCATAAGGACAATGTGATTCAGCAATAATCCCTGCCTGCCTGAGTATCTGCAGATGTCTTCTCACATCAGTTAAGTCACCTGAGGCTTTTCTCTGTGATCTTTCCCGGAATGGGGTGTCATCTGTAAGATGTATGTAATGTTCTACACCCTTTGCACACCCCACATCCCACTCAGACCACGAGAACATGCTAGCTTGTTGTGCTAATTTTTGTTGTAGTCTGACCTTCCAAGATGGGAGAACCGGGGAGTCCCCAAACTGGAAAACATTTGGGTCAATAGCCTGGGTACAATTTCCTTTAGGTTCTACTCTCTGCACAGCCTCCACTTGACTCATTGTGGCCACTCTGATCCCTGGGGATAACTGGACAGGGTGGTTAGACTCATTCTTCAGCCTAACAAACACTTTGGGGCAGATTTTCAAAGGAGTACGCATGTAAGATACGTACGTAACCTCCGAAAAGCTGGCCCTTCCACCCCCTGCATGCACCGAGCCTATGTTGCATAGGCTCGGCAGTGCGCGCAAGCCCAGGGACACACGTAAGTCCCGGGGATTTCCTGGGGGGGCATGTCTGGGAGGGGGGGGGTGTTGTGGCGGCGTGTCATCGGGGGGCGTTCCGGGGGTGTGGACGCGGCCTCCGGACCAGCCCCCGGACCGGAACATGGTGCGCCGGTGCACGCAAGTTACGCCTGCCTCGGGTGTATCTTTTAAAATCCGGCATACTTTTGTTTGCGCCGGTTGTGCGAACAAAAGTACGCGCGCATACTTTTTAAAAATCTGCCCCTTTCTGTGTCCATCCTCCATCTAGAGTTTGTACTAGGGGTGTGGATTTGTTCAGGATGAATTAGGCAAGTTCAACAAAATTGCCTAATTCGTCCTGGTTAGGGGACCCTGAAACCCAAAATAATTTATCCTGAAATTTCAGGAAAAATGCGTTTTCGGGTTAGCGTGCACTCCCATTAGTGCACACTAACTCCTGTTAGTATGCGCTAATGGGGAGTTTTGTGCTCCCCTGCAGGCAATCAGTCCTCTACTGGGGACTCAATTATCACTGTGCGGTGTGAAAAGGTGGCATTGACTGTCTAGTGGTTATTTAACTCCTTCACACCTCCTGGGGGTATTTCAATAAGGGTTTTGCTCCTTTGCTATATTTCCCCCACTTAATCCAGCACCTCATTTTTGTGCTGTCCCCCTACAAATTATGCTTGTTACAGTATTACATCTGGGGAGGGATGCCAGTCTTGGCTGCCCATAGCCTCCTGGCATTTCTGTGCCAATTGGCCAAACATGTGCGATTTGGTACTAATAGTATTGAGACATGGGTTCCAAACTGGGAATCTGAACACACCAGCATCAAAGCTTCCAGCTGCTGGGCTCCCCCAGTAAGGTATTAGGGAAACTCCACTGTCACCACTATATAGTCCTCACTATAAAAAAACTTCTTTAAAAGATATATTTGTGGATGTTCTAATATCAATAAAAATCCCACTGAGGAAGCTAAGCATATTAATGAAATGGGGGACTCTGTTGGGATCATATATATATTTATACATTTTATTATATGGGTTATGAATGTGGTTGTGAGTGTGGTTTTGTTGGTATGAGTGCTTTTTAATTTGTTTCATTGATTTTTGCGATTGGTAAAGTAAATGTTTTTGGGAAACTTTTTAAGACAGACGATAAGTCTCACATGGCATTTCTAATAAATTGTATTTTGTAAAAATGTGTTCCCTTCAGTTTTGCTATTTTGTTACGGCTGGATGAGAATGGTAGAAAGGGTGCCTTTTTCCCTCTTTTAGCAAATAGGTCATATCATTTGCAATTGTGATAAAACATTTTTGAAATAATATTTGTTCCCTTCAATTTTGCTATTTTGCTACTGTTGTATCTATTGAAGGGTGTGTTTCTGTTACCTTCTGTTTCCTCAGCTACTAATTTTTATAGTACCAGGACATTACCATTACAGCAGCGTACATGGGGGAGCTGTTGAACAATTAGGTCTACTTGTCTTCTCTTCTATGAACTTCAGTTAGTATGTTCTTCTTAGTATCAGTCAGATTCTCTCTCTCCCTCTCTCTCCTAATATTTTTTTTTTTGACGGAAAATGATAACAAAAAAAGCTGTCCAGAATTTAAAGGGATAAAGCTGAAAAAAACAACAGACAAGTAAAAACAAACAAACAAAGGAACTTGGACAGGGACTCCATAATTGCCATGACAAAATTAATTAAAAAAATATATATTGTAGCCCCAGTCTTCAACCCAGCCAGTTGAAGTCCATCCCATCAACCCCCTGCTATCATAGCAAAGTTTCTCTAGCTGAGAGACATGGACCATAGCTTTTCTTCAGAGCCCTATGTAAGTATGGTTTTAAGTTTTGCTGTTTTGCATGATGCCTGGTACTGTCTCCACAGCACTGAAGCATTATCCTTGCCAAGGAAAAGAAGCTGGGCTCAGAAACCACCAAACTAGATAGTCCTTCACCTTATCACAGAGCACTACCCTAAGTTCCTTTTAGAGATGTGCATTCATTTGAAAAGACTAATGAATGGGTAAAACTTGATGAATGAGGACACTTTCTTGTCATTTATGGTCACCCCCAAAACAAATAGAAGGCACTCACTAAAATGTAAAAAAAAAAATTCATCCCTGTTTGTTTTAATTTCTCATTATATTCTATAGGTAAAGTAAAACTGCAGGTGCCAGCATGATATTTTTCTGTTAGTATAACCAACCAGTGATAGCATAGTTACACAGTGTCCCTGGAGCTGGGAGTGTGTGTGTGTGTGGGGGGGGGGGGGGGGGGAGAGACAGAAAGGAGGATAAAGCAAGCTCAGGCATTAACCAGCCTATAAATAGCAACTATAATCAAGTGTCATTGACTTCCTCCCACTGAAAGGTTTGAACATCTGTAAACACCATTTTAAAATCACTTTTCTTTTGGATTTCATAGGAGAAGTTTCTGTTTTCTGAAGCTCTGTCTGAGGGAAAGATAAAGTTTACAAAAGAGTTAGATAAGAAGGAGAGAGAAGAATTTTGGCAAGGGAGAGCTTTGTATTTATCTTCACTTCTGTAGTGCTTTCGTTCAAGTGAATTTTCAAAGGAGTTACACACTTAAATATAATATACTATTGTAGCAATTTTCAGAACAACAGGAAAAAAAAACAGAAAATATAATCATAAAGTCTACTTATGCAAGTAAATCCTCTAGACAATTCAAAGGCATGTATTGTAGCAATTTTCAAAAGCCCACTTGAACAAAGTGCATTTATACATGTAAAACACAGTTTTAAGTGTGTAAATGATTTTGAAAATCTGGTCATTGTGTGAGAGAGACAGGGGCATTTTAATTCAATCTTTTCACTGGAGTAGCAGAATGACGAGAAGAAGTGAACATGGATGATTTTTAGTATTGCTCAGTCTCCAGTGCACTGCTGTCTAATCTTGTAATCTGCAGCTACTATTAGCTGCAGAGATTGTAGTGAATTGAAGAGTAGCCTGAACAACTGAGCCTTGTCTGTTTCTTCTCTGAGAGCTTTTGTGTGTGTCAGCAGTTAGGGGTGTGCATTCGTTTGCAACGTATTGGCAATCCGCAATGTATATGCCATATTCGTATTCATGGGGGTCATGAAACGTATGGTGAACCCCATGAATACAATGTATCACTAACAAATAAACCCCCACCCTCCTGACCCTCCCAAGACTTGCCAAAAGTCCCTGGAGGTCCAGCGGGGGTCCTGGAGCGATCTCCTGCACTCGGGCCGTCGGCTGCCAGTATTCTAAATGGTGCCGATAGTCTTGGCCCTTACTATGCCACAGGGGCTACTGGTGCCATTGGTTGGCCCCTGTGACATAGGAAGGGCAAAGGCTATCGGCGCCATTTTGAATACTGGCAGCCAATTGCACGCGTGCAGAAGATCGCCCCAGGACCCCCGCTGGACCACCAGTGACTTTTGGAAAGTCTTGGGGAGGTCAGGAGTCCCCCCCCCCCAAGACTTGCCGTCCATTGCTCCTACCATGTGACAGGGGCAGACCAATGGCACCGGTAGCCCCTGTGACATAGTAAGGGCAAAGGCTATTGGTGCCATTTTGAATACTGGCAGCTGACAGCCCGAGTGCAGGAGATCGCTCCAGGACCCCCGCTGGACCACCAGGGACTTTTGGCAAATCTTGGGGGGTCAGGAGGGTGGGGGTTGTAGTAAATTAAATTTAAAGGGTTGGGATGGGGTTTTTTTGGGGAAACAAATATATATGTAACTAATGAATGGATCGGGGTCCCCCCAAGAGTGGATGCAACAGATTTGGGTCCTGACAAATCCGAAAACCGAATGGGACGAATCTGTCCCTGCTGCATATCCCTATCAGCAGTACACATACACTCTGTGTGTGTGTGTGTGTGTGTGTGTGTGTGTGTGTGTGTGTGTGTGAAACATATTTGCATACAAGGAAATTTATATACACTGTCAGGGTTACTTGGTGTCCTGTTGTACTGTAGTATTAAATAGGGATGTGAATCGTTTTTCAACGATTAAAATTATCATCCGATAATTTTAATATCGTCTTAAATCGTTAAAGAACACAATACAATGGAAATTCTAATGATTTATCGTTAAAAATTGTTAAATCGTGTTAGTGCGCACTAACAGAAAATGATACAAATTGACACTTTTCAGGTCAGTTAAGGTCAGTTTAGGAATGAATATGTATTCCTATTGGCTGGCTGCCCTCTTATCTATTGATGTTACCAAGGTTCCCACTGAGGTGATGGTTGGGGGGATGGGAAATGGAAACTGTTGGTAGTTGACAAAAAAAGTAATGTGATCAATCAATGTGACTAGAACTTGTGCCCTATTCCTGATACCAGGGGTGTTGTGATCTTCCTGCACTCAGTGCCTGATACCAGGGGTGTTGTGATCTTCCTGCACACAGTGCCCTATCCCTCATACCAGGGGTGTTGTGATCTTCCTGCACACAGTGCCTTAACCCTGATACCAGGGGTGTTGTGATCTTCCTGCATGCAGTGCCCTATCCCTATTAATACCAGGAGTGTTGTGATCTTCCTGCACACAGTGCCCTATCCCTGATACCAGGGGTGTTGTGATCTTCCTGCATGCAGTGCCCTATCCCTATTAATACCAGGAGTGTTGTGATCTTCCTGCACACAGTGCCCTAACCCTGATACCAGGGGTGTTGTGATCTTCCTGCACACAGTGCCCTACCCTGATACCAGGGGTGTTGTGATCTTCCTGCACACAGTGCCCTAACCCTGATACCAGGGGTGTGTTGTGATCTTCTTGCACACAGTGCCCTAACCCTGATACCAGGGTTGTTGTGATCTTCCTGCATGCAGTGCCCTATCCCTATTAATACCAGGAGTGTTGTGATCTTCCTGCACACAGTGCCCTAACCCTGATACCAGGGGTGTTGTGATCTTCCTGCACACAGTGCCCTAACCCTGATACCAGGGGTGTTGTCATCTTCCTGCACACAGTGCCCTAACCCTGATACCAGGGGTGTTGTGATCTTCCTGCACACAGTGCCCTATCCCTGATACCGGGATGTGTGCAAGAAGATCACAACACCCCCGGTAACCGGGATAGGGCACTGCATGCAGGAAGATCACAACGCCCCCGGTATCAGGGATAGGGCACTGTGTGCAGGAAGATCACAACACCCCTGGTATCAGGGATAGGGCACTGCATGCAGGAAGATCACAGCACTCCTGGTGGTATTAATAGGGATAGGGCACTGCATGCAGGAAGATCACAACACCCCTGGTATCAGGGTTAGGGCACTGTGTGCAGGAAGATCACAGCACTCCTGGTATTAGGGATAGGGCACTGCATGCAGGAAGATCACAACACCCCTGGTATCAGGGTTAGGGCACTTTGTGCAGGAAAATCACAGCACTCCTGGTATTAGGGATAGGGCGCTTTGTGCAGGAAGATCACAGCACTCCTGGTATTAGGGATAGGGCACTTTGTGCAAGAAGATCACAGCACTCCTGGTATCAGGGTTAGTGCACTGCATGCATGAAGATCACAACACCCCTGGTATTAGGGATAGGGCACTTTGTGCAGGAAGATCACAACACTCCTGGTATCAGGGTTAGGGCACTGCATGCAGGAAGATCACAACACTCCTGGTATTAGGGATAGGACACTTTGTGCAGGAAGATCACAGCACTCCTGGTATCAGGGTTAGGGCACTTTGTGCAGGAAGATCACAACACCCCTGGTATTAGGGATAGGGCACTTTGTGCAGGAAGATCACAACACCCCTGGTATCAGGGTTAGGGCACTGCATGCAGGAAGATCACAACACCCCTGGTATCAGGGTTAGGGCACTGTGTGTGCAGGAAGATCACAGCACTCCTGGTATCAGGGTTAGGGCATTTTGTGCAGGAAGATCACAACACTCCTGGTATTAGGGATAGGGCACTTTGTGCAGGAAGATTACAACACCCCTGGTATCAGGGTTAGGGCACTGCATGCAGGAAGATCACAACACCCCTGGTATCAGGGTTAGGGCACTGTGTGCAGGAAGATCACAACACTCCTGGTATTAATAGGGATATGGCACTGAGTGCAGGAAGATCACAATACCCCTGGTATCAGGGATAGGGCACTGTGTGCAGGAAGATCACAACACCCCTGGTATCAGGGTTAGGGCATAAGTTCTAGTCACATTGACTGATCACATTACTTTTTTTGTCAAGCTACCAACTGTTTCCATTTCCCATCCCCCATATATTGTCAGGGGGAACCTTGGTAACATGAATAAATAAGAGGGCAGCCAATAGGAATACATATTGATTCCTAAACTGACCTTAACTGACCTGAAAAGTGTCAAATTATATCATTTTCTGTTAGTGTGCACTAACAATGGTTAGTGCGCACTAACTCCCGTTAGTGTGCACTAATCGGAAAAAACGATTTTTTTAACTAAAAAATCGTGCCAAACATGATTTTCTTCTCCTGCCAGACGATTTCGATCGTTAAGACGATAGGGCACACGATTCACACCTCTAGTATTAAATAGACATAGCCAACCAGCAGACAGTGTGTACTACTGCCAAACTGGTAACTCTACTTGCTAAGCATTGTCGTGCAATCACTCTGTCGACTTGCATGAGTGTGTCTAACAGACAGTCATTATTAGATGCTGACGAATACACTACCATACATTAAGAAATTATATTGTGACATCAAAAACCCCAGTAGCCAGTATTTCCAATTCCATCATTCCGTTGTGGAGAGGAGGGAATGGCAGTGGGGGGAAGAATGACAGGGACAGAAGATTTGGTGTTCCTGCATAGGCAGCCAAACAAACATAGCTTAAACAGAAGTGGCAGTAGCAGTGAGAAAAAGAGAGTCCTGTCCCTAACTCAGGTGTGGCAGGTTCAAGCCATAGGAAATTAAAATCAGGAGTAGGGATGTGAATCGTTTTTCAACGATTAAAATTATCGTCCGATAATGTTTATATCGTCTTAAATCGTTATAGAACACGATACAATAGAAATTCTAACGATTTATCGTTAAAAATCGTTAAATCGTGTTAGTGCGCACTAACTCGAGTTAGTGCGCACTAACTCCCCGTTAGTGCGCACTAACTCGATTTAGTGCGCACTAACTGAAAATGATACAAATAAACACTTTCCAGGTCACTGAAGGTCAGTTAGGAATGAATATGTGTTCCTATTGGCTGGCTGCCCTCTTATCTATTGATGTTACCAAGGTTACCACTGAGGTGATGGTTGGGGGGATGGGAAATGGAACTGGAAACTAACGAACACCAACAGAAAATGAAACAAAGTGTACACACTTCCCAGGTCAGTAAAGGTCACTTAGGAATGAATATGTATGTATGTATTCCTATTGGCTGGCTGTGCTCTTATCTATTGATGTTACCAATATGGTTGGGGGGATGTGAAATGGAAACAGTTGGAAGCTTGACAAAAAAAGTAATGTAATGATCAGCACTCACCTGACTAGAACTTGTTTGTTTATTATTTTTGTTAGCAGGCACCTGAAATGCTAGTGCATGTTGAATTTGCCAATCACTGTGCATTTTAGAAAGGTGGTCCTGGCTGGAACTGTACACAGTTCAAATATATGTAATTGATTGTTGGTAAGTGTATTTTTTAAGTAGCCACACTGGCACCAGTATGTTTACTTTTCCTCCTACTTAACTCACTAGCTCAGCTTTGTAAGAAGGGCTTCTCTGCTTGTGTGTTGTTTTTGTTTGGTGTGAGGAGAGCAGAAACATCAGATCTTTATTCAATCTACTACAGTCATCTCTTACAGTGCCCTATCCCTATTAATACCAGGAGTGTTGTGATCTTCCTGCACACAGTGCCCTAACCCTGATACCAGTCTGAGACAGCTCCCTCCCTGCATTACTAGTGAGAGGCTGGCTTCACAGACAGGGGGGAGCTGCCTAACCCTCACTCCTGACTTCCCCCATGTCCCAGCTAGTGAATGGTGTGTGGGTGAGGGGGGGGGGGGTGGATGGTGAAGTCTGAGACAGCTCCCTCCCTGCATTACTAGTGAGAGGCTGGCTTCACAGACAGGGAGGGAGCTGCCTGACCCTCACTCCTGACTTCCCCCATGTCCCAGCTAGTGAATGGTGTGTGGGTGAGGGGGGGGGGGGAGGATGGTGAAGTCTGAGACAGCTCCCTCCCTGCATTACTAGTGAGAGGCTGGCTTCACAGACAGGGGGGAGCTGCCTGACCCTCACTCCTGACTTCCCCCATGTCCCAGCTAGTGAATGGTGTGTGGGTGAGGGGGGGGGGGGAGGATGGTGAAGTCTGAGACAGCTCCCTCCCTGCATTACTAGTGAGAGGCTGGCTTCACAGACAGGGGGGAGCTGCCTGACCCTCACTCCTGACTTCCCCCATGTCCCAGCTAGTGAATGGTGTGTGGGTGAGGAGGGGGGGGGGAGGATGGTGAAGTCTGAGACAGCTCCCTCCCTGCATTACTAGTGAGAGGCTGGCTTCACAGACAGGGGGGAGCTGCCTGACCCTCACTCCTGACTTCCCCCATGTCCCAGCTAGTGAATGGTGTGTGGGTGAGGGGGGGGGGAGGATGGTGAAGTCTGAGACAGCTCCCTCCCTGCATTACTAGTGAGAGGCTGGCTTCACAGACAGGGGGGAGCTGCCTGACCCTCACTCCTGACTTCCCCCATGTCCCAGCTAGTGAATGGTGTGTGGGTGAGGGGGGGGAGGATGGTGAAGTCTGAGACAGCTCCCTCCCTGCATTACTAGTGAGAGGCTGGCTTCACAGACAGGGGGGAGCTGCCTGACCCTCACTCCTGACTTCCCCCATGTCCCAGCTAGTGAATGGTGTGTGGGTGAGGGGGGGGGGAGGATGGTGAAGTCTGAGACAGCTCCCTCCCTGCATTACTAGTGAGAGGCTGGCTTCACAGACAGGGGGGAGCTGCCTGACCCTCACTCCTGACTTCCCCCATGTCCCAGCTAGTGAATGGTGTGTGGGTGAGGGGGGGGGGGGAGGATGGTGAAGTCTGAGACAGCTCCCTCCCTGCATTACTAGTGAGAGGCTGGCTTCACAGACAGGGGGGAGCTGCCTGACCCTCACTCCTGACTTCCCCCATGTCCCAGCTAGTGAATGGTGTGTGGGTGAGGGGGGGGGGGGAGGATGGTGAAGTCTGAGACAGCTCCCTCCCTGCATTACTAGTGAGAGGCTGGCTTCACAGACAGGGGGGAGATGCCTGACCCTCACTCCTGACTTCCCCCATGTCCCAGCTAGTGAATGGTGTGTGGGTGAGGGGGGGGGGGGAGGATGGTGAAGTCTGAGACAGCTCCCTCCCTGCATTACTAGTGAGAGGCTGGCTTCACAGACAGGGGGGAGCTGCCTGACCCTCACTCCTGACTTCCCCCATGTCCCAGCTAGTGAATGGTGTGTGGGTGAGGGGGGGGGGTGGATGGTGAAGTCTGAGACAGCTCCCTCCCTGCATTACTAGTGAGAGGCTGGCTTCACAGACAGGGGGGAGCTGCCTGACCCTCACTCCTGACTTCCCCCATGTCCCAGCTAGTGAATGGTGTGTGGGTGAGGGGGGGGGGGAGGATGGTGAAGTCTGAGACAGCTCCCTCCCTGCATTACTAGTGAGAGGCTGGCTTCACAAACAGGGGGGAGCTGCCTGACCCTCACTCCTGACTTCCCCCATGTCCCAGCTAGTGAATGGTGTGTGGGTGAGGGGGGGGGGGGGAGGATGGTGAAGTCTGAGACAGCTCCCTCCCTGCATTACTAGTGAGAGGCTGGCTTCACAGACAGGGGGGAGCTGCCTGACCCTCACTCCTGACTTCCCCCATGTCCCAGCTAGTGAATGGTGTGTGGGTGAGGGGGGGGAGGGGAGGATGGTGAAGTCTGAGACAGCTCCCTCCCTGCATTACTAGTGAGAGGCTGGCTTCACAGACAGGGGGGAGCTGCCTGACCCTCACTCCTCCGGGGTATTGTGATCTTCCTGCACACAGTGCCCTATCCCTGATACCAGGGGTGTTGTGATCTTCCTGCATGCAGTGCCCTATCCCTATTAATACCAGGAGTGTTGTGATCTTCCTGCATGCAGTGCCCTATCCCTGATACCGGGATGTGTGCAAGAAGATCACAACACCCCCGGTATCAGGAATAGGGCACTGTGTGCAGGAAGATCACAACACCCCCAGTATCAGGAATAGGGCACTGTGTGCAGGAAGATCACAACACCCCTGGTATTAGGGATAGGGCACTGTGTGCAGGAAGATCACAACACTCCTGGTATTAATAGGGATAGGGCACTGTGTGCAGGAAGATCACAATACCCCTGGTATCAGGGTTAGGGCACAAGTTTTAGTCACATTGACTGATCACATTACTTGTTTTGTCAAGCTACCAACTGTTTCCATTTCCCATCCCCCATATACTGTCAGTAGGAAACTTGGTAACATGAATAAATAAGAGGGCAGCCAATAGGAATACATATTCATTCCTAAACTGACCTTAACTGACCTGAAAAGTGTCAAATTGTATCATTTTCAGTTAGTGCGCACTAACTCCCAGTTAGTGCGCACTAACTCCCGTTAGTGCGCACTAACTCGAGTTAGTGCGCACTAATCGGAAAAAACGATTTTTAACGATTTTTTAACTAAAAAATCGTGCCTAAGACAATTTTCTTGCCCTGCCACACGATTTCTATCATTAAGACGATATGGAAAACGATTCACATCCCTAATCAGGAGAGCATGTGCCACTACTGCTTGCTCCTGTCTCTCTTGCTTAGGAGCAGGAACAAAAGGCAGCAAAGCCACTGGAGACTGGCATGAATGGGCAGATTTAGGAGTGGCAGCAGAAGGGTAGTACTGCAAACTGTGTGTATTTTCCATTTCATGCATATGTTTTATCAGAGAACAAAAGGGGCAGATTAGGGGCATTCTGGGGCAGGATTCTGAAGCATGCACAGTCGTTTCTACTTTGTAAGAGAAGATATATGCGTATTCATTACCAAACATTTGTATACTTTTGCACATGCCAGCACCAGTGAAAGTGAACTCAGGCATGTTTTTTTCCTGCAAGGTTTGGGTGGAGGGCCTGGGTTAACTGGGGAGGGGGGTCAGGGTGAAGTGCTGGAGGATCTAGGTGAAATGGAGACGGACTGGGTGAACTAGTGGAGTTATCAGCAAATGGTGATTTAAAGTATGTGTGCACAATATACCCACATATAAAATACCTGCCTTCACATAGAAATCCACATATCAAGTATGAAAATCTGAGTGTGGATGAATAAGTGGAATTGTTATGTGTTTAGGGCCGGATTTTAATAGCTACGCGCGGGTGTAGATTTGTGCGCGCAACCCGGCGCGCACAAATCTACGCCCAATTTTATAACATGCGCGCACAGCCACGTGCATGTTATAAAATCCGGGGTCGGCACATGCAAGGTGCACAGTGAGAAAGTAGAGCCTGAGAAGGCATAGTGTAAGGGGTCTGGCCAGGGGAGTAGGGAGATAGGGTTGAAGGGACATTCCTACAGTGTACTTCTAGGGGAATTCTGATCAAAATATTTTAAATTCTGCATCTTTGCCCCTAGTATTACATTTTAAGTTAATTTCTCAAAGACTGTGATGTATATTGTGTTATTTTGACCTATATAAGCTATGCCTTCTCAGGCTCTAGTTTCTCACTGCCTACTATCTTTCCCCTCCCCCTCCAGGCACAACCTCTTCCACTATCTCTGCCCTGCAGCCTTCCTCTCCTAGAATTTGTCCATGCTCTCATACAGCTTTTCATATAGCCTCCCTCTGTATTACATTTGAAACGTATTGCATTTTAAGTTAATTTCTCAAAGACTGTGATGTATATTGTGTTATTTTGACCTATATAAGGTATGCAGATTTTTGTAGAATTTTCAAATTTTGTGTGCATAAATTTCAAATTTTGCATGCAGAATTCCCCTAGGAGTAACATATACATACAATCATTCAAAAAGACCAAAATGTACTAATTTCCCTGCTAAATATGATGTGTTATGCTGCCTGTAGTTATTTGTGAGAAACAGGGGCCATTTGAACTATCAGGGGATTGTGCATACACTGGTGGGCCAATTGCTCTTATCATGTAACTTCTTCTCTGCTCCTGCTCAAATTGTCCACTGGCAGCAAATGTAAAGAAAAGGGGCCACAGCGGAGTCTATCCCAATACTGCCCAAAGACAGGCTTCCAGGCTGAGGTGGAACTTAACCCACTGCAGCCCAAAGAGAGCCACACCAGGATGGGGCCACATTGGAGTCTATCCTGTCGTGGCCTGAAGAGAAACCCATGGTGCCGTGGTGGAGCCCATCCTGACATGGCACAAAGAGAAATGGAGGCCCTGAGGTTGTGACTGTGAGTGCCTGTGAAAACATGAAACCTGTGTACATGTGTGTATGAGAATGAGAGCATGTGTGTATTAGAGAGCGTGGGTGTGTGTATGTGAGTGTTTGTGAGTGCTTGGATGGGTGTGTGAGTATTTGTGTGTGAGAGAGAGCTTAGGGGGTGTGTATGCTTGTGAGAACATGGATGTGTGTGTGTGTGTGTGTGTGTGTGTGTGTGTGAGAGAGAGAGAGAGATTATGGGTGTGTGTGTAATGTATGTCTGTGAAAACATGGGGGGTGTTTGTATATGAGAGCATAGGTGTGTGTGTGTGTGTGTGTGTGTGTGTGTGTATGTGTATGACAGAGGTGATGGTTTGTCTCCCCTTTCCCCCACCACTCTTCCATCTCCTCTCTGCTAATCCAGAACAATCACAGGGTGATTGGAAATCAAAAGTTCACATGTATGGACAGCAGAGGGTTTTTTGTCCTTATTTGTATTAGCTATGGCCTGTTATTTTATGTATTTGCTGGTTTGAAATATCTAATTGGTGTTTTGTTAATTCTTAAAAATTGTTCTGAGTTTCTAACTATTGGATATTATTCCATTCATCATCTGTTTTGAAATATTTAATCTTTTGATTAGTATAGTTTTAATATTATGATTGATGTTTTCTATTTCTTGATGTTGTTTCATGCTTTATGAGGGATGGCACTGATTTTTTTAGTTATTGCACTGCATGCAGATTCTGGCTTGTTATTTCCAGTTAAGTTTTGGTCTACAGGTTTCTGTTTATAGTTTATTGTTACTTTATTCTATATTTGGTGAAGGTCTGTCTGTGTTCTATATATGAGACTGAGGTAAGGTGTTCTGTTAGCATGTAGTTTCTGTAGGGATCTATAGCAACCTGGCTTGTTCTCTTTTCTTAATAGGAAGTGTTTTAGTCCCTGATGCAATATTTGGAGTCTTGCCTTTTCATAGATACTGGAGTTGTTACTGTTGACAGCTGGCAGTTTGTTCTGTTTTAGTAAGGGGAGTTTACTATATTGTAATTAAATACTTTATTCATGACTTTCTGAGGGTCAAGGCTACATCCAACATGCATTACAATAGGCCTAATACCATATGAATTCCAAGTGTCTTTTTTGCTTTTTTCAGGGATTTCTGGTTGGCACCAAAGTAGTGCATGTATATATAATAAAAATGTTATTTATAGTGATAGTTTTGCCTTAAAAGATTGAACTTTAAAAGTCCGTTTTCATGTAAAATCTGTTATAAATGAGGTCAGCAGGTTTTTCTGACTTTGGAATTAAGTCTGTCGGTTCAAAGTGCTGGTGACTGTAGAAGACTGCATTGTTATACTGCCACCTACTCTTCCACTGAAAATAGAAAATGTTCTCAAATTAATAGGTTTCTTGTTGAATTAAAGTGCTTACTGAAACATTTTGTAAAAGCATTTAAAATTTGCACTATATATTACTACAGTGTTTGTACTTTCTATATTTATTTTTATGTCTGTCTTTATGCTATAATTTTGTTATATTTAAGCGATCAAGAAATTTGTTAAAATAAATATATCTATTTTTGTTTTTTGATTTTTGTGTAATTAGATACCCATGGGCCAGTATGGATAAAAATACCACTGGCTGATATTTTCCCACAATCCACCCTGGTGAGAAATGTAATATACAGAGGACGTAGAATAATTTTGCCTAAAGAATACTATGACATCACAAAACATCCTTTTTTTCTGATAAAGGTGAATTTTAAAAGCCCGTGGTCACCAAAACTGGGAGATAAAAGCACAAGTCAGGCAGGCACATGCCGAGTGAATTTTAAAAGCCGCCTGGATTCGTGCATCTTGCCGCTATGCACAGAAATGAAAAGTCAAAAAAGGGATGGGGTGTGGGCATGGGCTGGAGGAGGCATGGTCATTCCTGGATTTTAACTTGAAATTAGTGCATAAACACACCCACAGGCAAACGGCAGGGTCCCCTGCTGTGGAACTTTACTTCTGCTAGGGATGACATGCAAGTTAAACAATAAAGATAAATAGACATATGGGTGGGCTAACAGGAGAGGAGGGAGACTATTAAACTAGGAGAGTTTGGAATTCCTATTCCTTGTCTGGGTGAACTGGGAACAAACTGGGAAAAGTGGTAATGGTGTCAGTGCACATGTCTTCTAAAATCCCTCCACTTATGTGGTAGAAGAGGCATTTGTGCGCATCGGCGCACGTTCACTTCAAATTGTGCATACCTGTGCACGTGGTCATGCTATTTTATAACCAGACCACATTTAAAATATCTAAATAAATCCAATGCAGTGTTCATATCAGAAAAGAATTTCAATACAGGAGTTCTAAGGAAAACAGACTTCCTCAGCAGCAACTTTTTGAAACGTAAAAGCAAATATTTCACTAATCCTGAAATAGGATTGATGTACTTTCATTTTTCTTTCATGTAAATATCACTGAAGAGTTGCTAATTATTAAAATAACAGCCACATAAAAAAAATATTTTCTGCGCATTCCCAGTAGTAAACTTACAACAAAATAACTGAGCTCAGTCAAGTTGATCTCAACTTAGTCCAGCTTCAGCTTTGCACAATGCAAAAATGTAGAGTATATTTATGTAAAGGACAGTTTTCAAAGTAATTTTCACAGGTAATTGCAATTTATGCACGTAAATTGGATGTCTAAAAGTTGCCGTCTTTCAATGCAGCTATATGTATGTGTGGTGTTCCATACTATAAGTACTTTTATCCACATTTAGGGACATGTTTTGGACAGAATGGGAAAATAACGCCCATGGGAAAAAAAACCACCCACAAAAAGTACAGAGGTAAATGTCTGCAGATACCTTGAACCTACAGCAAGTATCAAAGTGAAAGAACAAGCACAGCCTCTCTGCAAAAACTGGTGCAAAGTCCTGTAGAGTTCATCTCAATGCGCACCATTTAAAAATTGCTCCCATAGTGAACCAGAAGGTTGTTCCAAACATTTAGTCAGTATGTTTGATAAAGGACATATATTATCTTCAGATCATCTTTATGGGCAGGCAGTATAATTTAGCGGTTAGGCCACAGAGTTATAAACTTGAAATATTAGGTTTTGGTTGATTTTCCTGTCTATGACTCGCTGTGTTTCTTGGGTAAAATCACTTAACCTTCCATGTGCAGGACTTAGAAAGCTTTCAAAAAAGGCAGAAGAGAGGCCCCGCACATCTCAGAGAATCCAATTGTCCTCCCCTTTTTGCAGATTTTTAAACCGATCCTCACTTTACAGTATGTAATGCATGATCAGCTTCATTACAGTACACACAAGCCTCATTATCTCTTTCAAACATGCAAAGTTGGTCTTCTGACATCACCAATATCTGACAGAGAGAGAAGGAAGAACATTGAAGCACATGGAGCATGCTCATAGTGTGACATTAATATAAACTTAAGAGTAAGAAGAGGAAAATGTTTGCCCAGATTTACATCACCACACTGTCTCTCTTATATATGCTCCGAAATACTCACACCCTCCTGCTCCAGAAAGAAACAAATCTATATCTGATAAAAATCTGCTTCTTAGATAACCCAATAATCCTAATTCTGGGCCTGTAGACCTTTTCTGGAGCATATTTCCTGCCCCTCTGCCTGGCATGGTTCAACACCCACATAAAACAAAAACTCATAGCGGGAACAAACAAGGCACCAAAGCATCCAAATAAATGCCACTAAACCAACCAAGGGAAACTGTGCTTTTCCCTACCTGAATAAATAGGAGAAGCAAAAGTTCACATGGTATGGGAAGATGGCAAGCACTCCTAATGCTCTGCACTTGCAAAGCATTCATATAGAGGTAGATTTTCAAAGGGTTACACGCGTAATATATGCCATATATATATATATATGCCATAGATATGTAATATATGTAATATATGCCAGAGGCAGGCATAACTCCTTGAAATAAGGTAGGGGGGGATTTAGGTAGGGCTGGGGGGGGGGGGGTTAGATAGGGGAATGGAGGGGAAGGTGGGGGGGAGCGGAAGAAAAGTTCCCTCCTAGGCCTCTCTGATTTCGGAGCGGCCTTGGAGGGAACAGGGAAAGCCATCAGGGCTCTCCTAGGGCTCGGCACGTGCAAGATGCACAAGTGTGCACCCCCTTGCACTCGCTGACCCCGGATTTTATAATATGCACACGGCATGTTATTAAATTGGGTGTACATTTGTGCGCGCCGGGTAGTGCACACAAATGTACCTCACGGGCGCTGTTTTAAAAATCTGCCCCATAAAGTATTGGCCTGTCCACAAAATACCCATTCACTGTGCACATCAAGAGGAACTATGCACAAAATGTTAACTGGCTGGTTAGACCCTTTCCCTGTGGATCAGAGAAGCATGCACAAACCTCCTTTTTATTTGCCCCAAACCTGATTAAGCTTCAGTTATCGACCCCTAAATACTGATAATAGATTTATTGTGTGGAAGCAACAATTTTTATTAGATTAATTTATTGATGGATTGAATAGGGAATTATCACAAAGCAATATCATGCAGTAAACCCAATTTTACTAAAGCTATAAGTTTATCATGCTAAAGAAATGGGCATGCAGATGTAGATATTTCACAAATTTTGGCATATTAATGAGCTAGAATACTGGGTGAAATGCAAATTGCATGCTTTGTAGGAAACTCATGAAATGTATTCAGGGCTATTCATTAAACTGCAATAAGATGAGAAAGCAGCATCATAGAGGAAATAAGGCCAGTTTTTTTTAACATCAGCTCAGGCTGGTATTAAAGCATCATTAAGGTGCTATACAATGCATGCAGCTAAGGGGATTCCCTTAGGCTACAATACAGCCTCTTGGAGTGTGGTTGTTGCTTTTCTTCATACTTATGAAATCCAGATGGAAACCAAAGAACAGAGAAAGACTCCTTCACAAAGAAAGGAAGACAGAGAACGAGAGACAGCTAGAGGAGCAAAGACTAGAGACGTGGAAGCCAAGAAGGTCAAAACCAAAGCTAGTGATGTGTATAAGGAAATTACAAGCACTTTCAGACTATAGTACTACAAGTGTTGCCTATGAAAATTACACAGATAATGCAGCTGTCTTACATTATACACAGTCATCTTCAATGTCAGGGACCTACACATGAATTAGAACACAGAAATTCAAAATGAAATGTGCTGATTATACTATGTTGCTTATAGCATTTGATGTACAGTCTTAAGTTGTTCCTCACTAGTGGTATACATTCACTAGCAATAAAAAATACCATCATCTATTAAAGGACCATCATAACACCCATGAGGAAATATTTCTGTTTCACCTCTCCACATTTTGGGTCATATTAAATCATTGGTCCACACTGTCTGTTCAGTTATATATGTTTAGGTATTTTTTTTCTAGCAATTAGAATTAAATTAGAGTGGAATTACTTTCCATTTTATTTAAAATACAGTACCCGATGTGACATCTCATTTCGTCTGCATTGCATCAAGGGCTTACCTCTTTCTTTTCATTATTGCCGCTGATTGCTCCATCTTTTATACAAGTAAATTTCTGTGAAGCACAAACAAATAACCTTGAGGGGACTCAGTAACCTGAACTACCAACTCATATTTACAGCTAAACATTTATCTATAAGGCACAAACAACTATACAGCTGAATTTTAAAAGCAAGGTGTGTGCCAAAATCGGGAGCTGTGTGTGCATGTAAGACATGTGCGGGTCCACCCGATTTTAAAAACTGCCTACATGTGCGCACTTCTCCTGATACGCAAGGGGCATGGACATTTTGGGCAGGGCCAAGAGATGTGCCTGCAGGTGCCTATCATCTGGGCAAGCAGCCAGGTCCAGTGCCATGCAAGTTTACTTTTGCTATGGAGGAGGTGTAAGTTAAAAAAAGAAATACAGGCATCCCTGAGGGGTTTAAAGGGTCTGGGTTAACAGTGAGGAATGCAAGCTAAAGAATTGGGGGGAGGGGGAGGATTTAGTTCTGGAGTGGGTGATCTGGTGGATGAACTGGTGAAACTGGTCATGGTGTGGACATGCATCCGTTATAAAATTCCCCAATTTGCATGGCTCAAAACCGACTTAATGCAGCTGTCTGTGACCACTTGCAAAAATGGGCACACATACACGGCCTTAGGCTATTTTATAACATTCTCGCATATATGCGCGCATATTATAAATTAACCAATTCTCTGGGTATATGGGTGCCTGCGCACCCATTTGAAAGTTACTGTCCCTATG
Organism: Rhinatrema bivittatum; assembly: GCF_901001135.1. Lineage (NCBI taxonomy): Eukaryota > Metazoa > Chordata > Amphibia > Gymnophiona > Rhinatrematidae > Rhinatrema > Rhinatrema bivittatum. The sequence goes on along the minus strand of NC_042616.1, from coordinate 652,927,747 downwards.
TTTAGGGGATTACCCAATATTTCAAAATGAACTTTTATGTATGCACTCACATTTGCAGCTCAGCATTTGTCAATAGATGGTGACTGTTTTAAGACCACAAGCAAAATGAATGTTGGGAAGTGGACCCTTGGACCGATACAAGGTTGACGCTACCTGCAGAAAGAGCCCCTCTTGCAGGGCCTCGTCATTGGCAGGTGATTCTAGGTGATGCGGAGATCCAACTGGACCTTCGCCAATACCAGCCCTCATTCCCTGCAAGTTGAACCCTTGGGTACCAGGGCCGGCTGGACTTAGGTGCAGATCTCTGGGGGATGAATCCAATGATGATGATAGGTGAGGCGGAGTCCATGAAATGGGCAGAAGATCGGGACAGGCAACAAGCAGACAAATCCAAGAGGAGACCAGAGGTCAAGGCAGGCGGCAAAGAGAACGGAGTCCAAGAGGCAGGCAGATGGTCAGGGAAGGCAGCAGACAAGCAGAAGTAATAAAAACTTACCGAGGTCAAGGCGGAGAGCCTGTCCAAGGAACAGGAGCATGGAGCCGGGAACAGGAACCCAGGGCCAGGAGTAGGAAAACAGAACCAGAGCAGGAACACAAAGAAGCAGCTCATCACTCGAGAGAAAGTTCAACCTGTTGCTGAGGCAAGGGATAGCTGGGCTTATTTAGTCTCAGGATTTGCCGTCATCATCCGAGGCCACAGGATGTTTTCCCACCATGACCCCTTTAAATCTGGGAGGAAGCCGCACATGCCTAGGGACAGAGGTGGCCAACTGCTTGGTGGCGTTGGCTCCCCACCGTGCCTGGGAGAAGTGGTGGTAGCAGCTCCCTGAAGCTGCGAACAAGGCCAGTATGTGGCCAGCTTGACGAGGGGTGAGTGAGGCTGGTCGCATGCCTCCGCGGCCAGCCGTCACAACAGAAACCTTATCATAGCTGTATGGACTGATGTAAAAGCTACCTATTGGTTGTTAAAATTATTATTTTATTTATTTATTTATTTATTACAGTGACATATTCCGCCAATTAAAACAAAATATCCCAATAGATCTCAACATTTAATCCTTTTGGATACACGGATACCATTCAATAGATCCATTCTTGTTCATGAACATGTTGGGAATTTCCTTTGTGTTCAGCATCTTCTGTCTTCAGTTATACATGACTTTGATGAAGTAATACACAACTTGGAAGCATTGCTACAAGTAGCCAAAGCTAGTAGGGATGTGAATCGTTTTTTGACGATTTAAAATATTGTCCGATATATTTTAAATCGTCAAAAATCGTTAGGGCCACAAAACAATACCAATTCCCCCGATTTATCGTTACAAAATCGTAAATCGGGGGAAGGGGGAGGGCAGGAAAACCGGCACACTAAAACCCCCTAAAACCCACCCCTGACCCTTTAAATTAAATCCCCCACCCTCCCGAACCCCTCCACCCCAAATGCTTTAAATTACCTGGGGATCCAGCGGTGGTCCAGAACGGCAGCGGTCCGGAACGGCCCCCTCAATTGAATCCTGTTGTCTTCAGCCGGCGCCATTTTGCAAAATGGCCGCCACAAAATGGCGGCGGCCATAGACAAAAACGATTCGATGCAGGAGGTTGTTCCGGACCCCCGCTGGACTTTTGGCAAGTCTTGTGGGGGTCAGGAGGCCCCCCCAAGCTGGCCAAAAGTTCCTGGGAGTCCAGCGGGGTTCAGTAAGTGATTTCTTGCCGCGAATCGTTTTCCGTACGGAAAATGGAGCCGGCAGGAGATCGACTGCAGGAGGTCCTTCAGCAGGGGTTCCAGACCGCCGCTGAACGACCTCCTGCAGTCGATCTCCTGCCGGCGCCATTTTCCGTACGGAAAACGATTTGCGGCAATAAATCGCTTCCTGAACCCCGCTGGACTCCCAGGAACTTTTGGCCAGCTTGGGGGGGCCTCCTGACCCCCACAAGACTTGCCAAAAGTCCAGTGGGGGTCCGGAACGACCTCCTGTGTCGAATCATTTTTGTCTATGGCCGCCGCCATTTTGCGGCGGCCATTTTGCAAAATGGCGCCGGCTGAAGACAACAGGATTCAATTGAGGGGGCCGTTCCGGACCGCCGCCGTTCTGGACCACCACTGGATCCCCAGGTAATTTAAAGCATTGGGGGGAGGGTTCGGGATGGTGGGGGATTTAATTTAAAGGGTCAGGGGTGGGTTTTAGGGGGTTTTAGTGTGCCAGCTCACGATTTTAACGATTTTCACGATAGTTTACACTCCCAAACGGCAACAATACGATTCCCTCCCCCTCCCAGCCAAAATTGATCGTTAAGACGATCGAGGACACGATTCACATCTCTAAAAGCTAGTAAATGCACCATTACAGAGGAATACTTCAGCAATGTTATAATATGTGTACATTACCTGCAAATAAGACCAAATGATTTGGGTGCTGCTCTGTTATTTTGTGAAAAAATGAAATATTTAACCCCTTAAATGAACTTATGTGTGAAGTACTGCTTTGTATACTTTTTTCTATAAATATATGAGAGATGACAGTGGTAGTTTCATATTTCCTAATCAATGTACCAACCTGGTGAGAAGTATGCCTGAACAGAAAACCAACATTGGAGAAGGAAATCCCAGAAGCCTCTGCGTGTCTTTGGCCTGCATGGACTGAGTGACTTTCTGAGCATGGATATCTGCAGGCAAGCTAACACCAGACAGGTGATGTCTATTCATAGAGTCACCACAGGGGAGTTCAGGCACTATTCTCAGGAGTTTGTAATCCACACAGTTACAGACGTGTTGATTGTCTTGACCAGTAAGAGTTTAACCAGAACAAAGAAAGTCATGGGAAATGGGCTACACATCCTGGGAAGCCAATCAGGGATAGTTAGCGATGATTTAATAATGCAGTTGACATCACAACTTATGTAAATGATCCTTTGGGCAGTCATGCAAGTCTCTAGAACCTTCTACCCTGTATTTGAATGTTATCTATAAAACAAGGATCACTTTCTGTACACAAGGAGATGCTGGTCAGATTGTAAGACTAAGGGCACCCAGTACCCAGCATCTCCCGAGAACACTTATATTGACTAATAAACATACATTATACTTTTACTGAGTCCAAGTGTTCTTGTGTCCCTAGCCATAAGCACAGAGTAAGCTTTAACATTTTTGGCACCTGAACAGGGATTTGAACCCTGGACCCTCAGATGGATTATAATCATAAACTGCGAAGTATCCATCGCGATTGAATTATCCAGAGCAGTATTGGATTTATACTTTACAAACTGAGGGCCTCATTTTCTAAACGGATCGCACGCGATAAGGGATGTTTACCAAAATGGGGGCGGAGTCGGCCCCAGAAGAGGAGGAGTCGGGGTGTCACCGGGGCCGACTCCGCGAAGAAGCCGTGGACGATGAAAAGGTAAGGCCCTTTTCGCGTCCGAGTTCGCGCCTAATAGCTACACCTTCTATGGTGGCGCTATTGGGTACGAAACCGGCAGTGATCGCAATGCGACGGTGATCACTGCCGGCTACCGCAGGCCCACCCCCCATTTCGGCCCCCCGACCCTCATTCCCTACAGTATCGCAGGCCTGCAATTCTTTAAAAAATGAGGCCCTGAATCTCCTAGGGGTTTGAATGAAGAACTTGATTGGCTATCGTTGGTTTGAGGATATCTTTTTTAGCAATTGATTGATAGTTTCCGAGTCACATGGTAGCATATAAAAACTAGAGTGTTTGAAACAATTCTTTTACACCATCTTTGAAGAAGGTTATCAGATGAAGGAAGATCTCCGAAACTTGGCCATGTTGGTTGACAACAAGCTAAGTAATCAAGGGTGAAGGAAAGCTATATAAGAGCTCTTATTTGTTATTATACAGACTGGTATGAGTGAAAAAGAATATAGGTGTATTGAAGACACAAGCATTACGATGTATTAAATAATATATTGATTTTATTGTAGGAGGCACATATGGTGCACACATTATATGTAAACAAAATGTTTCTAAAAAAACAGTTTGTGAAATTGCAACTATTAAATAAGGGTGGTCAGTGGGCAGTTAATGATTATAACCCATTGACTTCTAGGTAACCAGGTTGGAAGCCTTGATTAGTAAATATATGAGACTACAACGTCCATCTCTGATATATTTGGAGAAAAAAATACATGAAGCAGTACTTCACACAGAAGTTCATTTAAAGGGTTAAAGATTTCATTTTTTCTTGAGTGGAGATATTTTTCATGAGTGGAGATATTTTTGGTTAGTTGGTCTGTTATTATTTTGTACATATATTATTTACATGTAGGCATGTTCTCTACTATCACTGACTATATCATTACAAAACAGCATCACTAAAGCTTCACCCACATTCCAGATTATTGGGAGTCTTATATTTATTTTTACAAAAATATTACTATGTTATTAGTATAACAATCCAAAATACAAAGGTAGGGCAAGGCTCAACCTAAGAAATATGCAAAAACAGTGAATTAGAGGATGGGTTGAGCTTCCAAACAATATAGAAATATCAAAGCAATTGGCTCTGTCTGTGACTCTGTAACAAGTGTCCAAAGCTTATCAGAGACAAGAGACTCAGCTAGATCATTGACTGCGGGACTCATACATGCTGATTATTTACCCCATTAAAGTCAATAGTCTCAATAAAACAATTTTGTTTATATTTTTATAATTTTCAAAGTATAATCAAAATAAAACTTGTCCCAAAGAAATAACTAAAGTTTCCTTATATCCAGTAGGAATAGTTAAAGTCCCCAGATCAAGTGTCCAAAGAAAATAATTAAAGTCCCTTTATGTCCTTCAGAAATAGTGGAATCCCTGACACCAGTTGATGTTTCAGCAGTATCTTCCTCGGAAAGTAATCAAACAATTAATATGCAAGTCAAATTATCGAGTGCTGGAAATTATGAATACTATCCAGGTCATTGTAACAACAGTTCAAAATATATGGTCTCAACTTTCACAGTGGCAAAACACCAAATAAAAAGAACAAAAGCAGATGATGTCACCAAAGTTGCACTGCTGCCTAGTATGTAAAAGATATTCAGCTAGCTAGTCTATCACAGGATGCTTTACCTGTCAAACAAAACAGATGTAGGAAAAAATTATTTAAAGGTATAAAACATTACAGAAAAATAGTCAAATCAAGCATAAAATTTAATCCAACAGGTTCTAATAAATGTAGGTGGTATATCCATCCATCATTGTTCTAACTGCAACAATCTTTTTAAGTAGGTCCGTGCCACACTAATAATAGGAACTTGATAGCTCACAACCATAGACAATGATCGACCAGGGGAGCAGTGATTCATGTATGCTTCAGGCTGCTCTTATGTTGAGCTAGTCTAATATTTAGCGATCGAAGCACCTTGACCACATATACTTTTGAGCTTGGGCTTTGAAGTTCATGAAGAGATCTAGTAGAATAACATTCAATTTTATAGTGTAGCTGTACAGAAATAGAAGAGCCAGAGATATCTGAAGGATAAGAACATAAGAACCTAAGAAATTGCCATGCTGGGTCAGACCAATGGTCCATCAAGCCCAGTATCCTGTTTCCAACAGTGGCCAAACCAGGCCACAAGAACCTGGCAATTATCCAAACACTAAGAAGATCCCATGCTACTGATGCAATTAATAGCAGTGGCTATTCCCTAAGTAAACTTGATTAATAGCCATTAATGAACTTCTTCTCCAAGAATCCATCCAAACCATTTTTGAACCCAGCTACACTAACTGCACTAACCACATCCTCTGGCTACAAATTCCAGAGCTTTATTGTGCATTGAGTGAAAAAGAATTTTCTCTGATTAGTCTTAAATGTGCTACTTGCTAACTTCATGGAATGCCCCCTAGTCCTTCTATTATCTGATCTTAAAGACCTCTATTATATCCCCCCTCAGCTGTCTCTTCTCCAAGCTAAACAGCCCTAACCTCTTCAGCCTTTCCTCATAGGGGAGCTGTTCCATCCCCTTTATCATTTTGGTTGCCCAGGATCACTGATTGTGCACAAACAGAGCAATGACCATACGGTGAATGCCCATAATATCCACATACAAAGATGTTTCTGGAGCAGCAAAATCAGGATGAATCATCAGGTCTCTTAAATTAACTCCCCATGTGAAGGAAATATGGGATAGTCTGCAAACATTGGATGCAAACGAAGAATATGCCAATGTTTAAAAATCAACTTCTGCCCCTCCCCTAAATGAGGAGAGAATGGAAAGATGCATGAAATATTAAAATTCTCAACTCGGGCCACTGTCTAAAATAGCCATTCTCAATTGTAATGAAAAACTTGACAAAATGACTATCTTATGCAGAACCGGGAATATCCTTGTCACTGATAGTGACCAACCATCTCTGTGGCATGTGCCACAAAGTCTTCTTTGGTAGAGCATATATGGCACAGCCACAGAAATTGTCCCACAGGGAGATTATCCTTAAATTACCATGTCTGAGCACATGAAAAACATAAGTGAGTATTCTCATTAGCAGATTTTCTATACAGGGTAGTTGCAAACCCGCCTGAAGTCATGTTATTAGTATAAGCCATAACAACAATTTCACAATCTTTTTTTTTAATAATATTATATCCATAGCCAAATGATTGTGTAGAAAGTATACACTAAGTATTACTAAGTCATAAGCAGTAAAGAAAACATATAGGTCACTGTATAAAATAAAACAATATGTTTACTTTGGTATAAATAATGACATAAATGTTCCTCAAATTAAAATTGCTATCTCCCTCTTCCTCAAAATAGCAATGTTCATTATTCATTTTAAGCCATTCTTGGTTGCTGGAGGTGCCAGTCTTCCTTACCAGCTGCTCTGCTTCCTCTTACCTATGTCCTATGGAATGGTAACCTTGCCTGGGGTATAATGTTAATTATTGAGAGACTTGATGTGCAGGCTGACAAAGCTGCCAAAGGTCGAGCACCAAGAGTGTCTCTTAAGGCAGTTGTGCGCTCACTCGTGCTACATGCCAGCAGCTGCATGGTTCGATTGGGAGCTCTGAGAATTTACCCTAAGTCTCAGCAAGCAGCTTTCTGTGATATCACCTGGCTTTTCTGGTGGCATCCTATGGCATCTAGGCTGCTGCTCATTAAAGATGGCCTCAGATAAAGGTGAATTTTAAAAGCTCGAAGTGTGCGGAAATTAGGGCAAGCGCAAATATGTCGAGCTTATGTGTGCCGAGTGGACTTTAAAACCACATCTTACATAACATAAGAACATAAGAAATGCCATACTGGGTCAGATCAAGGGTCCATGAAGCCCAGTATCCTGTTTCCAACAGTGGCCAATTTAAGTCACAAGTACCTGGCAAGTACCCAAACATTAGTTAGATCACAAGCAACTATTGCTTATTAATTACCGTAATAGCAGTTTATGGATTTAACCTGTACTTGGAACTTCTCCAAGCAGGGGCAGGCTCTGAGCAGAGCATGGGTGGTACATGGACATTTTTGAAAGTTCAATAGAATTTTGTTCATAAATGCTTACACAATCCAGAGCATGCTAAGGCCCCCTGCCGCGTAACTTTATTTCTGCTATGGATGGCGTGTGAGACCAAACAAAATATTTAAAAAGCCATTTTGGAGGGGTTTAAAGGGTCTGGGGTAACTGGGGTTTGTACAGACTATCAAACCAGGGGGTGTTGGAGGACCTATCTGTTAACTGAGCAAACTGGGAACAAACTGGAATAATTGGCAAATGTGTTGGCACGTGTCCCTTTTAAAATGCCCCCACTTACACAGTAGACATGGGATTTGAGCACACAGGTGCACACCCACTTAAAATTCTGCACACATGTGCACATGGACAGGCTATTTTATAACATGCGTGTATGAAAATAGCCATGTCCCTAGGTGCAGACCAATAAAAGTGTGCACCTGTGCACCTGTTCCTTGGTTTAAAAGTGGAGGCTGGCTTGGGATATTGCTAGACAACTGGCTCAAGTATTAAAGGCATGCATTGTAAAATAAATGGTATGTCCTGTGGCAGACTGAGGGCTTCCATTACGATGAATCTGCTGGCAACACTCTAGAACCTCCTTCCCTAGAGATGAAGACGGTCCTATATAAATGACAGAGATGTGATTTCATATAACACCCTGGTTGCCAATTGATGAGGGACTCATCTTATTTTTGACTTTGCATTGTGTGTGTAAAACATGTAGCTAATAATACTTATAATCAAGCACACATTTGTATTCATGAAAAAAAAATAACTTTACAGTTCATAGTACATTTGATGTTAAAATCAGTCATGCATATAAGGCATAATACATTGCTAATGCATGTGGCTCATAGTACAAAAATATAATGAAACTCTATACAGTGTAGCACCTGCTACTATTTTGCTCTGTTTCCAGCATTCTTAGGGTTTTTACATTTTTGGACTCCTCCCTTTGGTTGGGATGTGTATTGTGTTCCAGGGGTATAGATTGCCCTTAGGGCATGTGCACAAGCTCTTTCTTCCCTAAGGATTGATCAAGGAGGACTTTCTGCATCCCAGGCAGACTGATCATGGAGAGGTCTTTGGTTACACAGTGGCCTGACTCAGGAGATGGAGATTTGGAGAAGCTTAAAGGTGAATTTTAAAAAGACAAGTGCGCGCCAAAACCAGAAGATGCACACACAAGTCGGGCTTGTGCACGACGAGCAGATTTTATAAACCATCAGGATATGCATGAACATAGCACTGCGCGCACAAAGGAGCATGGGTATTCTGGGTTTTAAGCATGAAATTTGCATGTACATACTTACGTGTCCTGGTACACACAGGGATCACCTGCTGTATAACTTTACCTCTGCTACAGATGATGTGTAAGTAATAAAACCAAAACAAAACAAAAAAAAAAAACTAGACAGATCAGTGGGGTTTTAAGGGTCATGACTGACATGGGGGAAGGCAGGCTATTAAACTAGAGTGGTTTGAAAGTCCTATCCCTTAGCTGGGTGAATTGGGAATGAACTCGGTAAATTAGCAATGGCATAGGTGCGCGTCGCTTTTAAAATGTCCTCACTTTCTCAATAGAAGCAGAATTTGTGCACACATATACGCGTCCACTTAAAATTGAGCACACATGTAGGCACGGCAAGGCTATTTTATGATATGTGTGTACATATGCACATGTTAAAAAAAATGACTGCGGCCATCGGCACCAGCTGACAAACATACACATATGCGTGCTCACGTGCCTGTGTAAAAGTTACCATCTTAAAGGTGAATTTTAAAAGCCCAGCATGTGCCAAAATCAGGAGGTATGCATGCAAGTCGATCTGGCGAGTGCTGAGAGGATTTTATAAACTGCCTGAGTACGTATGTACTTGCTGCTATGTGCACAAATGAAAAGTTCCCAAAAAGGGGTGAGGTGGGGCGTGGTCTTGGCTGGGCATGGGTGTTCCTGGCTTTCACATTGAAATCTGAGTGTAAATAATTATGTGCACAGGCACGCACCATGGGGCAGATTTTCAAAGGGGTACACGCATAAGATACGCGTGTACCCCCGAAAACCTGCCCCAAGTTCCCCCTGCGCACGCCGAGCCTGGGGGGGGAGGTGTCGGGGGCATGTCGGGGGTGTGTCGCGGCAGCGCATCATCCGGGGGCGGGGATGCAGGTGTGGTTCTGGCCCGGGGCATTTCGGGGGCATGGCCGAGGCCTCCAAAACTGCTCCCGGGCCTGAGAATCGCTCAGCCGGTGCGCACGAGTTACGCCTGCCTCGGGCAGGTGTAACTTTTCCAACAAAGGTAGGGGGGGTTTAGATAGGGCTGGGGGGGTGGGTTAGGTAGGGGAAGGGAGGGGAAGGGAGGGGAAGGTGCAGGGGGTGGATGGAACGGAGGCAGGCTGTGCGGCTCGGCGTGCACAGGCTGCCAATTTTGCACAGCCTTGCGCACACCGACCCCGGATTTTAAAGGATATGCACGGCTATATGCATATCTATTAAAATCCAGCGTATTTTTGTTTGCGCCTGGTGCGCGAACAAAAGTATGCGCAGGTGTACTTCTTAAAATCTACCCCCATGGTTCTATGCCACGTAACTTTACTTCTGATATGGATGATGTGCAAGTTATAAAATAAAGACAAATAGACAGGGTTTTAAGCGTTGGAGATAACAGGGGAGAAGGGAGGCTATTAAACTAGAGGGGTTCAGAAGTCCTATTCCTTACCTGAATGAACTGGGCATGAACTGGTAAAATGACAGCTCGATTCGCTGCATTCAGTGCTTCTCTGAAAATGTGAACGCAGATTCGCTGCATTCCGGTATCCATGCCGACCTGTCCGACCCTTTCCTGTGAGTCACTGCGACTCACAGGAAAGGGTCAGGCAGGTTGGCATGGTTACCGCAGGGGTGCCGCCATTTTGAGGTAATCCGGGGCTCTGAGCTCGCAGCTAATGGTGGCGAGAAAAGCGCGCCTCGCGGATCAACGTATTCAACGTAGCTATGTTGAATACGTTGGAAATCGCGATCGTTGCGCCTCATCACTTTTTTAAGTTAAAAAAAAAATAAGTTAAGGATTGCTAATGCGTTCAAAACGAATGCACACCCCTTTGCTATACCAGGGTACAAATTATATCGCAATGACAGAGAGGAGCAGTCGGGAGGAGGTGTGGCGCTTTATGTCCGGGGTGGCATAGAGTCCAACAGGATAAACATCCTGCATGAGACTAAATACAAAATTGAATCTTTATGGGTAGAAATCCCTTGTCTGTCGGGGAAGACTATAGTGATAGGAGTATACTACCGTCCACCTGGTCAAGATGGTGAGACGGACAGTGAAATGCTAAGAAAAATTAGGGAAGCTAACGAAACAGGTAGTGCGGTAATAATGAGAGACTTCAATTACCCCAATATTGACTGGGTAAATGTATCATCGGGTCACGCTAGAGAGATAACGTTCCTGGATGGAATAAATGATAGCTTTATGGAGCAATTGGTTCAGGAACCGACGAGAGAGGGAGCAATTTTAGATCTAATTCTCAGTGGAGCACAGAATTTGGTGAGAGAGGTAACGGTGGTGGGGCCACTTGGCAATATGATCATATTTGATTTAATGCCTGGAAGAGGAACAGTGTGCAAATCCAAGGCTCTCGTGCTAAACTTTCAAAAGGGAAACTTTGATAAAATGAGAAAAATTGTTAGAAAAAAACTGAAAGGAGCAGCTACAAAAGTAAAAAATGTACAAGAGGCATGGTCATTGTTAAAAAATACCATTCTAGAAGCACAGTCCAGATGTATTCCACACATTAAGAAAGGTGGAAAGAAGGCAAAACGATTACTGGCATGGTTAAAAGGGGAGGTGAAAGAAGCTATTTTAGCCAAAAGATCTTAATTCAAAAATTGGAAGAAGGATCCAACAGAAGAAAATAGGATAAAGCATAAACGTTGGCAAGTTAAATGTAAGACATTGATAAGACAGGCTAAGAGAGAATTTAAAATGAAGTTGGCTGTAGAGGCAAAAACTCACATTAAAACTTTTTTAAATATATCCGAAGCAGAAAGCCTGTGAGGGAGTCAGTTGGACCGTTAGATGATCGAGGGGTTAAAGGGGCACTTAGAGAAGATAAGGCCATCGCGGAAAGATTAAATGATTTCTTTGCTTCGGTGTTTACTTAAGAGGATGTTGGGGAGGTATCCGTAATGGAGAAGGTTTTCATGGGTGGACTGAATCAAATCACGGTGAACCTAGAAGATGTGGTAGGCCTGATTGACAAACTGAAGAGTAATAAATCACCTGGACCAGATGGTGTACACCCCAGAGTTCTAAAGGAACTAAAAAATGAAATTTCAGACCTATTAGTAAAAATTTGTAACCTATCATACCTGGAGGATAGCAAATGTAACCCCAATATTTAAAAAGGGCTCCAGGGGCGATCCGGGAAACTACAGACCGGTTAGCCTGACTTCAGTGCCAGGAAAAATAGTGGAAAGTGTTCTAAATATCAAAATCACAGAACATATAGAAAGACATATTTTAATGAAACAAAGTCAGCATGGCTTTACCCAGGGCAAGTCTTGCCTCACAAATCTGCTTCACTTTTTTGAAGGAGTTAATAAACATGTAGATAAAGGTGAACCAGTAGATATAGTGTACTTGGATTTTCAGAAGGCGTTTGACAAAGTTCCTCATGAGAGGCTTCTAGGAAAAGTAAAAAGTCATGGGATAGGTGGTGATGTCCTTTTGTGGATTGCAAACTGGCTAAAAGACAGGAAACAGAGAGTAGGATTAAATGGACAATTTTCTCAGTGGAAGGGAGTGGACAGTGGAGTGCCTCAGGGATCTCTATTGGGACCCTTATTTTTCAATATATTTATAAATGGTCTGGAAAGAAATACGACGAGTGAGATAATCAAATTTGCAGATGACACAAAATTGTTCAGAGTAGTTAAATCACAAGCAGATTGTGATAAATTGCAGGAAGACCTTGTGAGACTGGAAAATTGGGCATCCAAATGGCAGATGAAATTTAATGTGGATAAGTGCAAGGTGATGCATATAGGGAAAAATAACCCATGCTATAATTACACAATGTTGGGTTCCATATTAGGTGCTGCAACCCAAGAAAGAGATGTAGGTGTCATAGTGGATAACACATTGAAATTGTCGGTTCAGTGTGCTGCGGCAGTCAAAAAAGCAAACAGAATGTTGGGAATTATTAGAAAGGGAATGGTGAATAAAACGGAAAATGTCATAATGCCTCTGTATCGCTCCATGGTGAGACCACACCTTGAATACTGTGTACAATTCTGGTCGCCGCATCTCAAAAAAGATATAATTGCGATGGAGAAGGTACAGAGAAGGGCTACCAAAATGATAAGGGGAATGGAACAGCTCCCCTATGAGGAAAGACTAAAGAGGTTAGGACTTTTCAGCTTGGAGAAGACACGACTGAGGGGGGATATGATAGAGATGTTTAAAATCATGAGAGGTCCAGAATGGGTAGATGTGAATCGGTTATTTACTCTTTCGGATGGTAGAAAGACTAGGGGACACTCCATTAAGTTAGCATGGGGCACATTTAAAACTAATCGGAGAAAGTTCTTTTTTACTCAATGCACAATTAAACTCTGGAATTTGTTGCCAGAGGATCTGGTTAGTGCAGTTAGTATAGCTGTGTTTAAAAAAGGATTGGATAAGTTCTTGGATGAGAAATCCATTACCTGCTATTAAATTCACTTAGAGAATAGCCACTGCCATTAGCAATGGTAACATGGAATAGACTTAGTTTTTGGGTACTTGCCAGGTTCGTATGGCCTGGATTGGCTACTGTTGGAAACAGGATGCTGGGCTTGATGGACCCTTGGTCTGACCCAGTATGACATTTTCTTATGTTCTTATGCACAGAACATTTACTAGAGCTGCCTCTTATGATTACACACACACATACATGTGGCAGGGGGATTTTAAATTGATATGCGTGTTCTTGCATGCACGATCTAAAATTGCAGCATATTTCCGCTCATGCACCGATACGCATCTTTATGGGCAAACGCGCATTCCTTTGAAAATTAGCTGGATATATTATAAAATGGCCGCAGGCCTGGGTGTAGACCAAAGAATGCATGCCCATGTGCCTGTTTAAAAGTTACCGTCCCTGATTTTTTAAAGAATTTTGGAGTACATGTTGGATTTTTGCTGTTGAGACTCAGCGATCCATATTCTGAAGGACAAGCAAATGCCTGGTCTTAAAAGGCTGGGTTTCTGAAGTTCACTTTTGCACCCAGCAAACAGCAAAGGCTGAGGGTTTTGGGGGATATGTTTGAAGAAGAAGTTGCTGGAGATTTTGGAGACCGGTTGTTGCAGTAGGCACATTTTCCCTTGCTGTATACATAGGAGATTGGCGATTTTTCTCACAGCCAGTGAACAGTGGGTAAAGCGGCTGATTTTGGAAAGGACTGTTTGGAGAAGTATTTTTAAGACTTTTTGGAAGATCTGGGGTTTTTGCTTCTCCCCCCCCCCCCCCCCCATTTATGATTGTTAAAGAGGACAATCACCCCATCTTCTATGGGAAAGGGTTAGTGGAGACTGTAGAGACTGGGTCAGTTAGAGGAAGGAGTGTGGCTAACAAAGCATTGACTGATTATGATTTTGCCATACTTTCTTGGATCATTCTTTTTAAGTTAAAGTAAATATTTTTTTTTCAGTTGAACACCGCCATTGGATTTCATGTTTCATTTAATTGTGCCTTTGACCTTTGCTACCCCAGCCACTGTGAGTACTCACTGACCCATAGTGTGTACAAACTTTGACTGAGTTATGATTTCCCACTTCTGCAACAGGGGCCCTGGAGCTGTAAACCTTCTCCCCACCGGATGAACCCAGCATCCCAAGAACAAAGAGATGAATCTGAGATGGTGGTCCAGGAAGGAAAAGAGAATCCTGGGAGCTGTGTAGCTCCTTGGATATAGCCCACCAGAGATCTGGGGGCCCTGCTTTAATAGTTATAACAGTAGTTTCATAGAACTTCAATTATGGACATAACATATTTTTTTTCTACTATTGTTTAGCTCTACCTCCATAAAGTTATACCTTCTTATGGAGTGATTTATGCAACAGTACTTATGCAACAGTATTGCAGCTTGTGGCAAATTACATTGTAAGAATTCCATTTAGGATGGCCACGTTTTGTACTACTGGATTACCCCCATCTTAGCAAGACATTGGTTGTTTATTCCTCAGAGCTGGCCTCCATCTGCCAATGTTAGTAGGGGAAGGTATGGATGGAAAAGATTGCTCCCTACTTCCCATCTACTTTAAGGCACCATCTCTGTGTCACTGACAGGCTTAATTACACATGTAGAGAGCTGATGCCTAACTATACCATTTGAGCTGCTCTTAGCTGTGTTATAGGATGTTTCCCTTTATATAATTGTCCATATTACAGATTTAAATATTATTATACATGGCTGTATGCCATAACATTTCTATATGATCTTATCTTTCATAAAATGTGCTCACGTCCTCCTTCCTCTGACTCATATGTACCAATATCCATGCCACCAGAGATCTCTTCCAGCGTATCAACCTGCTAGCTCGAGTAGAGCTGTCCTGATGTCCTTCACCAGTGCCCCTTACATTCCTCTTCTGGGTTGCCACCTTTATCTTTAATTTGTATTTCACATCCACAAAGTGTCTTTTGCATGTCGACATCAAATGCCTTTTCACAGGCTGGCAATAGATATTGCAACAGATGTTGGTCCACAGCTGGCTCTTTCTTACTATTAAAGTAGATGCTGTTTTTCTGCCTTAACGTTCTTCATAGGCTTCCAGGAGTCTTTTCATTCTCATTCTCACTAAAACAGATGTTATGGAGCTTCTGCTTTGTCTGGGAAACAGGTGGGATGCTGTTCTCAGCTGATGGAGTCTCTAGCTTTGACTTTTTTGAACCTAGCTGTTTTCTAGTCCTGTATATCTCATCTCTCCTTCCTCTGGCCTCTGCTAAACTCTACTTCCTTCCTCCCTACTGCTTCTCCTGCCCTTTTCATCTCCTCTCTAAAATTCCTCCACACCATCACACCTCTCACTTTTTACTCCCACTCCTCCTTTCTCTCCTATTTGTGCTTACTCTCTTACTCCCACTTCCATTCTTCCACCATCCATCTCTCACCACCTGAGACAAGGAAACAGTTACAAAAACACAAAAGCAGTTAAACTGTACATATCAAAAGGATACAACAGAAAAACAGCTTCTAAACAAGACAAAACAAAGACAACCCACATAAAAGCTTCCAACAACTACCTCTTAATTCCTCAGCTCAGTGTGTTTCTCTTTCTCTGCCACTCAAATAGCAGTGCCAAAGTTTTACTGTAAAATGGCTGCTTTTATTTTCTGTTCATTGTTTTCATGGGATTTTATATAATATCAAGGCTTAAGATAACATGCAATAAGCATTGCACTGCTATCTATAGCTTGATAACTAGGATCCTTCAGGTGGAAATTTTCTGTAAATGGAAAAAGGTAAAACGCTGTGTTCTTGAATATATGTGAAAACACAAATTCTAGCATGCCCCAACCTAATCCTCTTTGATATTGCATGGTTTTGTTATGTATCTAGCTCTCATTCAATTACATCATTCCCACTAGCGGACTGATGTACAAACTTGCAAGTGGGCTTCATGCAGGAAAAAACTGGGGAAGTGCATCAAAACATGAAAAAAAAGCCAAAAATGTTGAGGGGTTTTCAAGGAAACCCCATTTGCACAAAAGTTTGCAAGTTCGCCGTCTTATATGTAGTAAACTTTTGGGCGTAGTCTGCGACATGCAACAATATATTTAAATTAATTACTAATGCACTGCTGCAATGTGAAATCAAGGAAAGCATTCATTAATACATTTTTCAAAAACTGGCACTCAAAAACATCTTAGCAGACTGGTTTTTGCTAAAAAGGATATGTACACCTCAATGGGGTATAGTTATATTTTTTCAACCGTTCCCATACCTAAATTTTGCACCAAATTTTGCTACCCAGTTCATTTGCATAGATAGCAAAATTTTAAGTAAACATGGCCACTAAGCCATGGGAAATCCCCCAGCTTAGTACATCAGCCTGAACATCAAAAAGGATTTATGACATTGTTGTAAGCATGGCTACTACTTGGGTTAATATGCAACTTCTTGAAAAAAATTAAATTAGAACAACTTAAAAATACAATTTAATATTGATACAGATGGACAATAGAGCTGGCCCTGCAGAATTATGAAACATTAAAACAGTGCATGATGCATGGAATTTTCTTTTACCAAACATTGTACACAATCCAAATAATTATTTGACGTGTTAGAGGTGAAGAAGACAGTTTTCCTTTGCGTACTCTATACACGAATTTGCTGCCTCTTATGTATTAATTATTAATTTATTCATGCAGTACTAACAGTGTGTTGTGCTTCTTCATATAACATAAAAATATATGCATGCAAGTAAGACAAAACTATATGAAGTGTAACCTGAAACAGTAATCCATTTTTTCCCCTGAAACTCAGGTTTCAGAATATTCTCATCAAAGCATCAGTTGCACGGTTTTTACATTAGATCAGTTTTCATAAAACTCAAATATTTACGTAAAATTAGCAAGGGGATAGAAAGGCATTTGCTTCCCGCATTGCTCCATTATATTGACTTTAGGTCACAGTATTTGTAACTGGGTAGCAAGATAATAAACAAACAATTAATTTCTCTTATCTGATTGCACCATTTGGCGTACAAACACAAGCTGGGAATGGATGGATATAATCATGCAATCATAAAATTGTTCTCTTTGGTGATTGCTAGTGCACAGTGTTTGCACTCAGCCCTCAGTTATCCAAATGAGTCCTATAAAAAAAGAAAAAAAACAGCTGATCTGGCTGCTGCCTGTAACCTTGCAGCCTCCCTTTATTCTATTGTTCCGGTGATGGACATATAGGGTAATGCAGTCCAAAGGCAGGGCCAGCCTTCAGGCAATATAGGGATGGGGTTTGCATATTTACTACTTGTTCAGCACGTTCTCCCTGATATTTCTCATATCAGACTGATTTATTGGAAAAGCATTACAAATATACAAAGTTAAACCTTCATTTTGCATAAGGTGTATTATTATTTGTTACAAAATGCAGACGTCCAAGTGACAAACCACAATCCTTGTTCATTTTTCTGAGATAGGGGGCTAGTTTTCCTTCCTGCTTTTTATTTTTAGTTGAGAAGCTATTTCTTGTGTTAACGTGAAAATCATAATTGTGTTCCAGCGAAAAGACTCTTTTTTCTTTTAAACTTTTAAATTGATAAACACAGAATAGTTTATTTTAAAATAATAGAACAGTGCGATCCTTGTATTAATCCTAGATACCATTCGCTTACAGAATCTGCTGGATAGAGGTTAATTTATATATGTTGTGAGTTTTTCTAAAAATCCTTGCTATAATCTTCAAAGACTGAGTGGTACACATAAACTGGGTCTGTTTTAATACAATAAAATGCCTCTTCAGATTGCACGTAGTCTCAATTCTGTCAAATGTCAGAAACGAGTAAAGGGTAAATATCTGGAAATACTCGTGATGGGGAAAATGTGTATATTTAGGATAGCTCAGGTGATGTTCAGCTCTGTTTCACATTATCTTTAGATAATTTTTTTCAGACTTAGATTTTGCAAAATAGACGTCAATAACAGGTGATAGCATAGAATAAAAAATTCCAGGAACAAATCGGTGCAATGAACATCCAAAAAGCATTCAGTGTATATTCTTAATCAGCATAAAATGATCTTTGAAAACTTCATAAAAATTATAAAGTTGTCTGAAAAGGAGTACAGCTGAAAGCATTTGTGTTAATGTGTTTGGAAATTAAGGCAAGGAACCAAAGGCCAGATGTCCAAAGCAATCTCACCATTCATGTGTCCATGGCGAAATGCTTAGTATATTTGGACCCAAGCAACTCCTATCTCCCCTGAAAAATAATAAATAAATAAAAGCTTAAACTCATTATTTGATTTCATCTTCTGGAAGACTATGCCTCCGAATTATTTCTGCAAATAATAATGACAGGGAAGCAAAAAAATCTATTAAAGTAATTCTTGTTGTTCAGAGGGATCCGTCTTTCTCCTGCTTTGCATGTGTGGAACAAATGTGGTATTAAGTATATTCTAATTTTAAGGACTTTAACATAATCTGCTTTACAAAGAGATTAGAATTTTTTTCTTTACATTTTAATAAATCTGCAGGATGACAGGAAGGGCACAATTTAGGGGCACAGACATGTTTACAAGATGCAGTAAGCCGAGCTCCTATTATGGTCATTCTTGAACTTTGAGGCATAGTATTTAAAAATGCATTGCATGTGATTTTTATGTTACCATATTAATTAAAAAAAAAAAAAAACAGTAGACAAAAAAAATGTTCTTGACTAAACTGTATATTCATTGTTTTTAAATTTTCTTAAACAGTTTAGATACTACAGGTTATAGGGGGAACGGATGTTGCATTACAATTAAAATAGAACAATGCATTTTGGTTTGGCTCTCTCAGATGAAAACCTCTCTTCTCCTGTTCAACTTTTCTTTCCTCTCCCTCGCGTTAACCTTCATAGTCACCGAGTGTACATTTAAATGCAGTCACCCTCAGTCATGCGCACACACGTGCTAAGCATGCTATTTGTGTGAATAGCCCATTTTACAGCTTATCAGAAATTGGTAAAACAAATATGAGTTAGCAAGAGGACATGGTGTGCAAAGGCTGGGCGTTTAGTAATTTCATATTTCTGACTGTCCAGGGACTAGCAGCAGGTTTTGAAACACCTTCCAAAGTACAATAACAGTATTCATGCCCTGTGAAATTTAAATATTGATGGATGGTCAGTTTTTACTTTTCATATGTCTTACAAGAAGTATGTTTCATTAAAATTCAAATGAAAAATTCAGTTAGTAAACATTGCTCTATATAATTTGAAGGAGTAATATCCATTTTTACCATATATATATTTACAAGTAAATACTAGTTAGAAAGTTAGTTACTTTATTTTATTAAAGAGGCTTACGAAAACCATTGTCAAAGTAAACATTCATATTTATGGTAATATTTTGCAACCAATTATTTCTTTAATCAAATGTTCCATTAGTTATTATACTCATTAATCATTTTTTGCATCTCATTTAGATAAAGAGCTATAGCTTTCCCCTCTTTTTCTCCTTGTACTGAAAACACCCTCACATAGCTCACATTTGTTTTCCTGTTTTTCAGCTTGTTATAGCGTTAGTATTTTTCTCATTACAGCTTAGTTTTATTTGCCAACTATATTGACATTACTGGAAACCACTGAAAAAATCAAGCTAGCCATAATTCTGTCTTGTTTGATGACATTACCAACCAAATCCTTTGTAAAAGAAAAACATATATAACCATTTTGTTTCATCTTCTCAAAATTGGAAAGGGGCAAATGCTTTCTTTTGTAAAGAGCAAACTAAACTTTATTGCTCCATTTATTCTGTGTCAGACTTTGGAAGAGACCATGCCAATAGAAGAATGTCCATTTCAGAATCAAAATGGACAGCAGCTGGAGTTATAGAACATGAATGCCAGTGTTCACATAGGACTTCAAATTCACATCTATAAGAATGTTTTGCTTATTAACAAAGAACAAATGGATTCTTAGAAATATATTTTCTATTTAAATATATTTATATTTCAATATATATTTCAGAGCAAAATTAAGCAATAATATTTTTAAACAATAATGCAAAATGTATCAAAGTGGTTGCACTACATTTAAAACTGGGCTAGCAATGAAATATGTCCTATAAAAAAAATGCTGTTTTGTATAAAGGTAAGTGAGCTCATTACCTGTATTTTTACATGTAAACTGACTACATAATTTAAGGTTTTGCCATCAGTTTCAAGAACCAGAATGCATTGTTCCTGTTAAATATCACTATTCATATTTAGAAATATTTAAGGATAGACTTACCATAAAAAGTATTCTTTATTCTGATAGATATTTATAAATGGGTTTTTTTCTATTTGGCCTTTCTTCTCCTTAAGCATTTAAAGAGTCCATCATAAATTAAATGTACATCTCAACCTATATATATATATATATATATATATATTTACTTTCCAGCAAAATATTGCCATTGAGATAAACTCCACCTTATTGCTAATAATAAATTAAGGTTTTTTTCCCCCTTTAAAATGGTTCATCAACAAGAGCTTACTGTTTTAAAATAATCATTCTATTCCAATTTCATTCTCATAGCCAAATTATTATGCTGTTATGCACTTGTCCTAAATTCTTAACACATGCTTTGCTACAAATGCAAAATTCAAAAGCTTTTAAATGGAAAAGCAATCCCTTAAATGCAAATGCACTCAGAAATAAAGGTGACTTAGGTTTACTCTGAGCAGCATTTATAAAGTGAAGGATAATTATTTTCCAAACATGTGATTAATAAGTGTCCATTTTCATGTCATCATCAGTAATAGAAGCAATCTCACTCAGGCACCCTGCCATTTTGTTTAATACAAGTGTATCGTAGTGTAAAACGGAGCTTGACATACTTATCACTAATGGCAAGTGATTTCACGTGTTTCTTCTTGAACACACTTGTATCCAGGAGTTTTAAACCTGCTATTCTATACTATGCACCATCTAACAAGGAGCAGGGTCCACAGGGGTCTTCTCCCCTTCTATGAAAAAGAACCTTGCAGAGTATGGATTAAAGAGATTTCATGCAGCATGGGTATGTCCTATATATGTCTATACATAGAAAATAGCTATGACCTCAATTCTACAAAACCTCGGAGCCTGCATATATCTGGAGATATGCAACCAGCTGTATTTTCTCTCAAGAGGCAAAAAGATACTTGGCCTGGATATTTTGTCCCAAGGAGATTTATTCCCTTGCACAATTTGTTTTACTCTTTCAAATTTCACTACATACAGGCCTACATGTACTTAGGATGGATAGTAATCACACACACACACACACACATATCACAGATATATATATATGTGTGTGTGTGTATATATATACACACACTATATAATATATATAATATTATTATACATATTTGAAATACTCCTTCACATACTTTGTCTATTATACTGTTTCCTTAATACTATCCAGCTTTCACTATGGGCTCTATTACTATACATTTTTCTCTCATTCTGCACATATATAAAAAAAACTATTTTGGTTACAGCACCCTACCATTGGATAGCTTGCAGATTAATCCTATCATATAGGGCTTTTTATTAAAAAATATTTTACCAGAAATAAAGACTGGATGACATTGTTTTAAAAATACAGCACCCAACTAAACAATGTATTTAAAATAGTTAACAAAACATACACTGGAAATTATGATTCATACTTCTAAGTTTTATTAATCTTGGTGTGGGTTCTACCTTTATACTTCCTTCCAGTTTCAAGCAAAGATACCGCATGAAACTGACAACAATGGTTCTGATTCATGGCTTAGGAGAAGTAGCTGATTAATCCCATGTCAGTGGTCTTGACCTCATATGGAAAAAGTATCATGGAAGGATTCTGAACAAACCATCAAAAGGTATAAGCTTTTCTTTTGTTTGGTTTGTTTCCGTTTTCTATATTGACCATCTTTAAAACTGTATATTAACATATTTATCTGTTTTGTACATTTAAGAACAGAGTGAAAAATATAGAAAATATAGATAAAAGAAAATCTACTACTCGATGAATAACCAGCTGCCTGCATTCCATATCATGTGTGCATATCTAGCACGGTTATTCAAGGTTTTTTACAGATTTTTAATTCAACCTATGCAGATAATATAGATTGCAAGCATGTATTGAGCCAGCCTTTTATCTTCACTATAGCATTAAAACGTATTACTCCTCAGATTTTATATATGTTTATTTTTAAACTTTATCTAAACTTTCAGGTACCTAGATATATATCATTTAACTCTACTAATAAAATTAACTCTATTAATATCATATTATTGTTTTTCCCCTGTAGTATAGCTAATATATATATATAAATAGATAGATCGATAGATAGATAGATTGAAACACACACACATAGACAATTTGGGATTTTAGAAAAAGTAAAAAATATATATCACTTTAAGACCATACATCTATTTGGAGCTGTATAGCTATATTTAAATTATTTACTTTAATTTGCATATTTATATTCTGTCTCTCAAGGGCTGACACCCCTTCCAAAGCAGATAACAAATAATTATAATCAATAAAATATAAAATAAAATATATCAAAATGTAAAACAATCATTTCATAAAACACTCTAAAAGTACACTTCCCACATATATACCTAATTATATAGATACATGTAGCTATAGACATCCACAGAGTAAATTTTTCACTTTTCCACAAATGAATTAGCAATCCATTTATTTTCAGTTTCACAAATCATTTTCTCAAGTACATTCCATGCTCATTGCAAATATTTTTACAGGATATCGAAATGAGGATTGTATAAAATAAATGCATAAATATATACATGTTTATTTTATAGAGTACTCATTTTAACATCCTACAAAAATATTTTAAATATTTAATATAAACTTGTGTATATGTATATGTGTGCGTGCGTATGTGTGTGTGTGATTACACACACATACACAAAATTCTGTGTGATAACCCTTTGCATTAAAAAAAACCATAGAGAATACTTAATTTACAGATGTAAGACTGTTCACCACATGAGAAGCACAGATCTCCCCCTCCCCCTCAAAATTATCTCTACAATGTTACTGGTGCTAAATATATAACCGTATAAGGTGTCTCAGGAAAAGCATATTAGAAATAACATTGTGGCCTTTTTTCTTTTTGTACCAGGTAGGGCTTGTCTGAAGATATATCATTTATAATATTTATCTTCAGGCAAGTCACATGCAAACACACATGCATACATGTACAATTAGACCTGTTTTTATTATGTTGAAGTATTATATATTATTTATTTATGAACATTTGATATTCTGTTTTTTTGCCAGGTTTGATCTCAAAGCAGATTACAGAAATTAAGAAATTTACATTTCTAAAGTACTGAAACTGCATTTTTTTTAAATTGATACATTACTTCTGTCTAATAGACTAAGTAGTACTACATGTCAAACTAGGTGAAATAGAATCACAAGTAAGACTTACTCCAAGGCATGAGGAAGAAAATATACTTTAGTGTTACAGTTGAACTATCAATATACTAGAATACCCAAATGCTTTCAGAAACCTTTCTGTGAAATATTAAAGCTGAAGGCATATAGTCCCAGATGGTAGGCCCAGAAGAGAATGCAGCCTTTATTTCTATAAGTCCTGATCAACCATACATGGACACGGTATAACTAAATAAAGCTGAAATCTGCTGAAATCTACTCATGTTCACTGCATAATAGCACTTCAAATGGCCCCTTTCTGTCATCCAGCGTAGCCATCACATTCCCATTTCTGCTGCAGTCAGGTGAACTGTCAAGGAGCTATTACAGTTGTCTGAACAGAATCCCAAGGAAAAGAGAAATCTGGACCATTTTTTCTTTTGTCAATAAACTCAGGGTTTCTTTGCGAGATTTTTCCCCTCAATTTATATAAGAATCTTTTCATTTTCTCACATAATAATAATTTTTTTTTTTTTTTTGCATATGAACCTAAACATCAAGGAGATTTATTTTGGATGAAACACAAATTATGAAGGTCTTTTTTTCTCTCGCCATATATAAATATGTGACAAATACATAGATAATGAATATTCCCTTCCTAGTAATATGCAAATTCTTATCTACTCTTTCTCTAAATTTGGGAGAACAAGGTTACCATATGAATGGAAAAAGAGCATTTTGGCATCTCTATATAATGCAGTAGCCTTGAAAGCTGATAAAATACCTAAAACTGTCATATTTTGAGACTTACTTGGTTGCTAAATATGACCTGCTACACAGAATCTTCATAGAAGTCCTACCTCATACATACAAAAATGTACCACAAATGTGGTATTTCTAATGTGCTTTTCCTGAGGCAGCATACTGTGGTTTATATTCAGCACCAGTACGATTATAGAGATTTCGTATTGAGGCGGAGGTGGAAAACTGTGTTTCTGTGAACAGCCTTAGATCAGTAAACTGCATATCCTCTGTTGATCTTAAAAGAAAAAAAAAAGTAGGGTGTTATCACATGGAATGAAGATCCATATTCTTTCGCTTCACATGCAAAAAGAGATCTCAGTGGAAAATAGCTCTGCTTGAAGCATGCTATAAAATTGTTTCATCAACTCTCAGAAGGCTGATAGAAAAAATGGATTCTTTCTCCATTTTTTTTCTGGTTTTAAATTTTGTATAAATTTTAATTTTGCTTTTGCACTTTTACTTTGTGGATGATTCCTTGCATTTTACTGAGACATCATAAGGAATTGTATGGGCTACATAAATTGAATGGATAGGCAGACTAGTTGGGCCATATGGTCTTTTTCTATTGTGTCTACATGTTAAAGGTTTTATGCAGTTCCAAACACCCCATGTCAGATTTCTAGTACTCCATGAAATTTAACAAGTAAAACCTATAAAAAAAAAAAAAATACCCTCTGCATCTTTAAATGCACCTCCTCTGTAGAAGTGGCCTATATTTAGATCCTTCAGCCTCACCGCTTTACTATTCAGTCATTTTAAAATAGGTCAACCTTTATGTTTGGTTTGTAGCTTGAATGGACGGCATAATGATCAGTGACTAAAGTCATTCATTTTCAACCTTTTTTTTTTGCAGACAAATTAATCCTCTATGTGTATTTCCTAAAGATATCAACTTTATTTACAGATCACCAGACGGTGTATTCAGAGGAAAATTCTGCCATCATTTTGCATTCTTAGTGCTCTGAATGTTTATATTAGCCATAATCAGAAAACTGAACATAAAAGCAATGCATCTCCCTCAGTCATTATTTTCTTTTCGTTAAATGTAATAGTGTACATCAAGTGTTTTATTTATTTGCATGCTTATAACTCACTCTCTCTCTCCTCCACCCCATACTTCCTAACCCTTCTGCAGAGATATGCAGTCTTTATCAACTATGAAGAAATGTGATATTGCTTAGTTTGGAACATCTGAGGTTTACTGTTTGCAAAGCCTATTGCTCTCTGCACTGCGCTCCTAAGTGAGAGCAAGTAATTCATTTGTGCATATCTGCCAGAGTGGACAAATCAAGGTGACACTGGGTGGTTAGCTCCGTCCAGCCCTTTGTCCTGCTGCTGCTCGGAATCAGAATACAATGGGAGCAAAGTGGAATATGTAGCAGTCCAGCTGCCTCCCTGTGACAGCGCACAGCCCACTGCTGCAGTGTGTCAGCTCATGTTTGTTTATCAGTGGCTGATCCATAAGATGACAATGCAAATTGTGTTAAAAAAAAAAAAAAAAGCTCTCTAGAAGATAACAAATCATGTCAAGTGGTGGGGGAAGGGGAACTGAAAAATAGTTGCCTGTGTAAAGGTTACATTTTTGGTGCGAAGATTGCATTCATATTCAGGGCCCATTTTCAAAGCATAGCTTTCTTCTGAGTAGCACAGGTAGGCTCTTGGACTTAAATCGATCACACAGTATCGGCTTCAAGAGCTGAGTGTTGATGTTATTTTTCAGTCTATTCAATTATATTTCATTTAAACATGCAATTAATCATCTTTACTGCATTGAAGTGACTGGAGTCAGCAGTGTGATTTAATTAAATTTGAAATTATTGTACTGTAAATACAGGCTCCCCACTAGCCAGTCCAAATTAAATACTGTACTCTATTTCTTACCCATGGTGTTTGAAATTTAAGTGTTCATCCAAAAGGTTACATCACTTACTCTAACATTGTCTTTAGGGTTAACTGATCCTAAATAACTCTATGCTCATATTTGAAAAAATGCAATGACTCTACAGGATTTATTATAATGTGGACTGTGTCAATACATGATTAGGAAGAAAAATTGGTAGTACTTTTGTGTCTGTTATATTTGACTGTATTTGACTGTAATTTTTTAAAAAAGATTTGTTACATTGTTTTTTGTAATAAAATATTAGTAACTTTTGCTTAGAAGATTATATTGTTCCTTCATTTTTTGTACTCTCTCACTTTACATATATATATATATATATATATATATATATATATATATATATGTGGTAAGCATCATCTTTCCTTTAATAGTTTTTTTGTCCTCTGTCATATCAATTCTAAGCTGCTTTGAAAAAAAAGCCTCTTTCCTCCATTTTGTGTTTCAGTCTGGTAATCAAGCAATTAGTCCACAAAATGGAGGTGCTCTCCCTAGCTTTTTTTTTTTTTTTCTTTTGCACTCTGTGTTTCTTGGGTAGTTTCACCTGTGCATTACCGGCATAAAGACCTATAACTCATCCTATCAAACTGCCCTCTATAAAATGTTGCCAGGATGCCAAATAAATGACTATGGTTGAGGTGAAACCTTATCAGAGAGGGACCACCGATGGTAAATGTTAAAACACCAGAGAATTAAGGGCAATGTGCCTGCACTTCCCTGAACCTGTTCATCGAGAGTCAGTGCAGCTCCTATATGGATGCCTATATGGATGCATTTAAGATTGAAACTGCTCATTCCTCTCATTACAATAAACACAGGCTTTTAAGGCTAAATCTAGAGAGCTAAACCCTCCAGCTCTAATGCTTTTCTCTTTGGAAGAGTTTATGTTCCGACATGTTCCAGGCTTCCACAGACAATTCACAACATGTCTAGCGAGCTATCATACCAGAAGTGCAGTATGCTGGTTTCTTTACATACAACGCAGCTTTTGAAGGCTGGGAAATTTCTCATGCGAGAAGTGGAGCTCAGTACTTGTGATGGGGGTGGGGAGTGAGAGCTTCTTTCCTAATGCTGGGCTACCGTGTCGGCACTTTTTTTTTTTTTTTTTTTACCGCAATTGCATATTTATCAGGCTATGAATTATTTATGAAGATTTGGGGGTAGGGGGGGAGGCTAGAAAAAAAAAAAAAGTGACATTCGCTGGGAAAGAGGAATACCTCTTATGCATTCTGTGTCTTTAGGAGGATATCTGCACATAATTACATTTTGACTTCTTTTGTGTGTTCCATTTCATTTTCTAGCCTTCTCGGTTTTAGGTGTTTTTTGGGGGAGGGGGTAAAGGGGGGTGGCACTCTTCCATTTTTTTTCAATATAAGCCAAGGTATTTTCCCTTTGATGTAAACTGAGTATTTCTGTGACATGGTAACCCTTCCAGCGTCAGGCTGCGTTATTGTCAGGAATTGGTCTGACAGACCGAGGAACGGATTCATGAAACATTTCATAAATTAGAACCAGTTCAGGGAAGGTCACGGATGGTATGTTTCCGAATTGGGGAACAGGATATGTAAACTGATACATGTATACAAGTGCCACAATATTTGTACTGTCTTTTCTACTGTTATACCTGTACACGTTATATATTGTATGCTGATTTTTATAAATAAAAAGTTATAAACAAAAAATGAAAGAAAAAGAAATGAAACTGTGAACAGAATGCCCAAAGTGTAATAATGACTGTCAGCAAAAACTCGTTACAGCATTGGACCCAGCTGAAAATTCTGAATTTTACCATCAATCGGACTTGGGGGCAGTCTCTTACGTTAGAAAAAAAATGCTGGGGGCTAGGCAGCCACTAATTGACTTTACCATTCTGCAGCCAGGTGCAGAGCACACAACTCACTCGCCTCTTGACCAGAGGAAAGCGATTCAAATTGGTTCTCAGCCATTGAAATAAAGGGCATTACATACTGATTTGTTTGGCTAGGAATATACTGCATATTTTCCTGGAGGAACAGCACAGTATCACAGCATATCTAGGAAAAAATGGTACAGGTCTGTAGAGCGCTATATTTTTTTTTCTTTTATAGATTATGTATTAAATGAAGTATGCTTGCAGAAAGCAAGCAGTAATAAGACCTTGATACAAGATGAAAAGGTCTCTAAAAGTCTATGCTAGGCCAAAAGACAGTATAGTAAATCCCATTTCCTCAGGTTAACAATACCCAGTTTAACGTTTGGCTGTTCCATCCTCTTTTTAATGAGTTAAAGGAAAACTAATATGCATTTAATTGCTTTCTGTAATTATTAGATGAAAATTAATTTGAATATCTGTAGCACCATTCTATTTGGATGCAAGGTGGTTCTAATAACAGAAGGTGCTATTATTTCTATCAGCATGGTGATGCATATTGCATGATACTGTATGTAACTGGGCTAGCGGTGTATAAAAATGTTTAGCCTAATCACTCCCTAATGACAGCGACTTATGTCCTTAGTGCAGTCGATTTGTTTCTTGGGTTTTAGAAGTAGATTATTTCCATGGTGCTGGCTTAGTGTAAGCTGTTGAGAAACCACAAGCATTGCACTTCAGCCTGAGTTTGGGACGCTAGCCAAGGGTAATCTCATTAAAAGGTTTTTTTTTTTTACAATACAGTGGGGCTTTGAAAGTTCTGCACACTCCTATAGAGTGGAACTAAACACACAAACACACATAGATGTACATAATGGGCCAGATTTTAAAAGGGTTACACGCATAAGGTACGTGCGTAACCCTTTTAAAACGCCCCTGCGCGCGCCGAGCCTATCTTGCATAGGCTTGCGGCGTGCACAAAGCCCCGGGACGCGCGTAAGTCCCGGGGCTTTCCTGGGGGGGGGGTTGTCGGGGGGCGTGACGTGGCTGCCATGTAATCCGGGGGCGGCACCGCGGGTGTGGTTTTGGCACGGGGACATTCCGGGGGGCGAGGCCACGGCCCCCGGACCGGAACATGGCGCACGGTAGCCGGCCCGGCGTGCATAAAGTTACACCTGCCTCAAGCAGGTGTAACTTTCGCAACAGAGGTAGGGGGGTTTTAGATAGGGCCGGGGGGTGGGTTAGGTAGGGGAAGGGAGGGGAAGGTGGGGGAAGGCAGAAGGAAAGTTCCCTCTGAGACCGCTCCGATTTCGGAGCGGCCTCGGAGGGAATGGGGCAGCGCGCGCAGGGCTCGGCGCGTGCAAGTTGCACAAATGTTCACCCCCTTGTGCGCGCCGACCCCGGAGTTTATAAGATACACGCGGCTACGTGCGTATCTTATAAAATCCGGCATACTTTTGTTCGCACCTGGTGCGCGAACAAAAGTAAGCACGCGCGCTGTTTTAAAATGTACCCCAATATGTATAGAAATTACCGGGCAAATTTTAAAATGCGCGCAAATGCAAATACTAGGGGATACATGTGTGGCTGGGCCCTACGCGCACCGAGCACATTTTCAAAAAGGGCACAGCCACATGCATGTCTCCCGATATGCGCAGAAGTGTTGGGCCAGCCAAAAGGGGCGGGCTGTGAAACTTGGTCTGGGCGGGAAAGGGGCGGGGGCCTGCCAAGAGAGTGGTCATTAGGCCCTGTCCCGGGGAAGCATGCACAGGTAGCCGGCTGGTGCAGGTAAGTTAAAAAACAAACAAACAAAACAAAAAAAATAGGGTAGATAGGTAGGGGGTTAAAGATCGGGGAGGAGAGGGGAAAAGGTAGGAAGGTTAGGTAGGGTTATAGGGAAGTTCCCTCCCAGTCCGCTCCTTAATTGGGAAAGGCCTACCTGTGCTGCCGTGGGTATTTTTGTAAAATGCTCCCCCTTGCGTGCGGAAGATGAAACCCGTCTGCACCTGCGCGTGCTGATTGTAAAATCAAGCGTGCATGTGCGCGCGGATATCCTATTTTACACATGCGCATGTTATAAAATCAGGGCGTCTTTGAAAATCGACCCCTTAAGGTTTTCACTGCCTTTTGCCACATTTATACATGGTCACAGTCATACTGCTGTCTCGCTCTTTTACAAACACACACACACATGCACACGCACAGAGAATTTGCATGCACTGCCCTCAGTCTCTCATGCTCTCTCACACACCTGTATACACACATACACGCACACATTTTGTTTCATCCAGGCTTGCTATTTTCAAAATTAAAACTACAAAAAGCAGCATCAGTGGAATGGTTTAGTTTGATGATATTGTAGCAGCATAAACAATGTGTCTTTCATTACACCTCTCTTACAGGCCCACAAACAAATTCAGGAACTAAGGAAACCTGTCTTATTTTCCATCGCCCATTACATCTGAACATTTCACAAATATGAGACTGCAGGCTGGTTTCGCCAAAATAAACATAACACAATATTAATTTTTTTTCTCAAAGTCTTCCCATTTTTTCACATTTCTAAACTATGAAGGATGAAAAGTAACTGTTTATGTTCTGCTTGAGGAACCCCTGCTTGCAAGGTCCATTACAGGTTTATCAATAATGCAATCTTAATAGGCTGAGATATCTTATAATGACCAACAAATAAGTTGTTGGTCAAGACGAGACCTTCCAGGTGTCTCCTTCAGACGTGACCCTGTCTACTAATTAGTCATAAACAGTCAGACAATCCTCAGTTTTAGGTTTTATGTTCCTCAAGCCTGGAAATCCATTTCAAAACTGTAGAATACATGCAAAACTGACTTGAAACCTGTTTCAAATACACCAAGGCGCAGAGTCTGTACAGTCAAAGTGGCCCTGGAAAACCCTAGATTTCTTTGAACATGGTGATGCCTTATATTATCGATGAGCTCGCTGTACCACATAGGCCCATCTTCAAAGAATGCAAAAGTACTTTGAGCACTGCAAAGAAAGACAGTGCCCTACCTAACCCCCGTCTGTCAGAGCTTGGGCATCAGAATACACTGTAGCGCAGCACAATGCAAACAACGGCAGCATTTTGTCCTCATATCCAGAATGAACTTTAAATAACTCTTCTTGGATCATTTTTTTTTTTATCACATTCATATTTTTAGCTTGTATCTTTATTTTTTCACAGATGTAAGGTGAAATATTAAGAATGTCAAATTCACCATTCATTTGCATTCAACTGTTAGCTCTGGAATCAACAGATTTGTGGGCTGAGTACAGTAGCAAAGCTCCCTGATAGCAGACCATGGTGAGTGTGAGAGACTGATATTCATGGGGTTTTTTTTTATACAACTGTACTTTTTTTTGGTAATAAGTGCACAGAATCTACCCTTTTCTTTATGCATTTCCTATACATTTGGGTCTCTTTATTTTCTATTCACTGCCTCCAGTATTTTCTCAAAACAAACACTTCTCAAGGAGGCAAGGCGCTTCAGTGGAGATCATTTAATATCAAAACAGGTAGGCTGTGTGTATAATGCAATCTGTGAAAAGAGAGTGCACCTATCTCAGCTTCTTCGCATTTCAAGTTTACCTTCACTGAAAAGCACAGGCAGCTTTAGTGCAAAGGTTTAAAAAAATGTTCTTTGCTTTGAAATATTTGTTTTTTTAAAACTTTAAGGTTTGCCCTATAAAAACTGTCATTCTTTCCTGTACTTTCATTAAATGAGAACTTACTTTCCCTCAGTTTCACATAGTATGGCTTTCTCACAGTTAATACAACACAGAGACAAAGGAAGGGATCTATACTGTTGTCAGTTATACAAGTGATGGAAGACAGGAACATGACCAAGATAGAGAACCAACTGCAAAGCTTGGAGTATTTCTGGGTATATTTAAAATGTATACAACATTTTTACTATTTTTTTATGTTCAAATGCACTTTTGCTTTAAGAATTTGTGAAGTATATATAGACTGTCTCTCTGTAGTTGTGGCCTTTTCAAATTGCAATGTTGTAATATTTTATAAACCCAATGCTGTCACCAAGAACCTCAGGCAATGAGCTAAGGGGGCTTTTGTGACCTGTGTTAGCCTTCAGATTCAGAGTTATGAGTGACTGCTGAGTAATCTCTGTAATTTAGGCGCTTAAAAAAATAACTATCAAGTCAATATTAATGATCTAAGGCTAAATAGCAACAAAGGTTTTAATCACCCAAATTCTTTTCAAATTCTGGAGGGCAACTAGTAGAAAAAAAAAAAGAGAAAAGAAACAGACAAGCAACAGTTGTAAAGGCAAATACTTGTGAAATATTCGTGAAAGTAGACATTAGGACATGTAGGAGGAGGTACATTCATAGATGCTCCTTTAATATCCTTTACTCCTTCCAGAGTCACGCCCATAAACATTTAAAGGTGAATTTTAAAAGCTCTGTGCACACCAAAACCGGATGCTACCCGGGTATGTCGGGCCAGCGTGTGTGCGTATCTCCTGGTACACACACGAATGAAAAAGTCCAAAAAAGAGGCAGGGCATGAGTGTGGTCTCGGCAGGACATGGGCATGTCGGGGAAGACCAAGAGATGTGCGTGAATATACTTACACGCACAGGTGTGCGCCTGGCTCACTTGCCGCATAACTTTACTTCTGCTATGGATGGCATGTTAAGATAGAAAACAAAAAAATGTAAAGAGGTGAGAAGGGTTTAAAAGGGCAGGGTTAAGAGGGTAAGAGGGAAGCTATTTAACTAGGGAGGTTAAGAAGTCCTATTCCTTAACTGGATGAACTGGGAAAACTGGTAATTGCATTGATGCACATATCTACTAAAATCCCCCCACTAGGCAGAAGAAGCAGCATTTGCGTGCCTATGATCTTGCCTGCTTAAAATTGCGCACACATGTACGTGTGTACAGCCCTATTTTATACCATGTGTGCATATACTTGTATATGTTATAAAATGGCCATGTCCTTTGGGGTGAGCCGGCATTTACGCATTCATGTGCACCAGCGCGCTGGTATCAAGGTTACCATTTAAGATGGTAACTTTCAAATCAGCACTTGTGCGCACATTTGTGAGCATACATTGGCCCACACCCAGGTACATGGCCATTTTATAACATATGCCCACATATTATTTATTTATTTTATTTATTTATTTATTTTGGTCTTTTTTTATACCGACATCCGTTTGCACATCGTATCGGTTTACATATAACAACAGTGTCACCGTAGCGACAGGCAGAGCCTTTACAGGGAACAAAACTGTAACAAAAGGTTAAATATGGGAGAATAAGATACAATATAGTCGAAGTACAGATTAACTGGGTACAGAGTAATTGTGGGGATGTCACAGGGGTGAGGAAAGGTAGGAGGAAAAGGGTTAATTTTAGTAGTTAAGGGAAACGCTAGAAACCAACGGCTAGGAAAATTGTACATACAGGGCAGGATGTATATACGGGTCAATAATTACAAAATTTACAATATATGGCTTCATAAGTAGCTAGTTTCAAAATAGTGTGGTACAACATTCTGCATTCATTCCTTCACATTGTCGGGAGGTGCAGGATAATGAGGGTTATTAGAGGGGAAGGCCTCTAATAACATTATTGATAATGCAATAATTTTATGAAATAGTCTGGCCACACATACATCTGCACCAAATTTTAAGTGGATGCATGCATGTGTGCACAAATTCCATCTCTACCACGTAAACTGGGGAATTTAAATAGTGCTGACATTATTTCCAGTTTTACCAGTTCATCCCCAGTTCCCCCAGTTAAGTGATATATCCTTCAATCCCACTGGTTTGATAGCCTTCACTTCCACCAATTAGTCCTGAACCTTAAACCCACACCTAGTTTTCTTTAAATTTTAATTTACATGGTATCCACAGAAGAAGTAAAGTTATGCAGCAGTGGTCTCGGTATGCACCAAGTCACATCAGTAATTATTTGCACATCTTACGTTCGTGCCCTTAAATGTCCATTCCCCGCCCCTTTCTGAAAACTTTTGATACGTGCGTGCTGCAGGAGATTCGCGCATATCTTGGCGGCTTTTAAAATCCACTCGGCGCGTGCAAGCCCAACTTCTTCGTGCATCCCCTAATTAATGCATACGTCGGACTTTTAAAATTCACTTCTTATTCACAAAATAGAAATTGGTCTTTTATTTGCCTCCTGGAACCCTCAGATCTGAAAATACTCATATTTACTTGACACTGGTGCAACTCCGGGTCTGAGGATTGCTGTAGTTATGAAAGCAAGTTTAACATTTTTAAAACATTTTATAATTGAGTTAAAATGGGTAACAAACCTGTAAAATGGGTAACAAACTTGCCTCTTTATCTCAATTGGATAATGCCTCAAACATTGTTAGTTTTTTAAAATTATAAATAATAATAATAAATAATAAATAATAAATATAATAATAAATTGTTAGTTATTTTTAAGATCTGTTTAAATTCTGCATGCAGAAGACACATTTAAAGGGCCAGTTCCATGTTTTCCACCAAGGTTGGTAATCCTAGTTTATTTCAAAACTGCTTAGGTCCATCTTAATGCATGTTAAACTAGTCAAAATGTAGTCCACCTCACTTATCCTATTCTAAGCTTCGTTTTTCTTTCACTGACAACTTTGCACCCTCTCATTCTCCCGTGCTCATTCTTTCACATCTCGCACACCCACACGTGCACTCCACATACTTTCTACAAGCATGCAAATCCAAAATAGCAATAGCTTCAATCCTGGTAAATGCTTCTTGAGAAAATAAAATAACAAATGCATCCTCACTGCTTTAGCTTACATAAACACCAATATCAGCATTCCAGCCAGCACTAGGATAAAAATGTAACAAGCCCACAGAAAGCTTTCTCAGGCATAAAACAGCTACAGTTTTAGTCTCAAAAATATTTATCTGTCAACTCTCACAAATGCTACCAACTATCACATAATAACAGTCTTGGATTCACCTTACTATGGAACTGAACAGAAAACACTTTAGACGGGAATATTTGTCTATTTGTGTGGTTCTGCAGGGGGGAGGGGGAGTAGGAATGTTCCAGCCTGCCTGCCTGCTTCCTGGTGGGGTGAGAGAAACAAAATAATCAGTCCCTACAGAACAGTGTTAAGCTTCATGAAATATTAGCCTATAATGATTGCATTATGGACATTGGCTCTATCAAGGCTATAGTGTAATCAGATGAGAGGCAAAGAATAGCATATGAGAACAATATAACCTAGGGCCAGATGTAGTAAAAAAAAAAAAAAATTCCAACCTACACCAATGGGAAAAACCCTTCAGTACTCTCTGACCCATAATGAGAAGCCAAAAACATTGCAATATTGCAACTTCACACACTAAATCCTGAAGTAAATGAAAAATGGTTGGCTCTTCACTATATGTAGCAGCTAAAGATTTCCTAAGAAATAAAATTCCATGACTACAAAAAGCAAATTGCAAAATAAACCAAAAAAACAAAAACCCAAAGCAAAACACACCTTATGGACTGCAGCACTGATGACACAAAAAGGGGAATGACAGTTCTCATCACAAAAGTCAGGAAAACAGACAGCATGAAAACAAAGCAGCATCCACACATACATAAAGCTAGGCAAGTGATCTGGGAAAGAAACAAAAGTGGTGCTCATAGGCTTGGAGAAAAAGATGAACTGCACAGCACTAGTTCCCGATCATGCTTGCCATCTTGGAGGCACCCTCCCATGCTGTAAGTGATCTTCCCTGTACTGGAGAGGGAGGAAACCTCTGAGGATTCCTGAGGTCTGTAGGAAGGCTTTGACTTCCCTTGAGCCTGTATTAAAATGGGGGAAACCCAAGCACTATTAACTAGAGATGTGAATCGTGTGCCAGATCGTCTTAACGATCAGATTTGGCTGGGGGGGGGGGGGGGCGGGGGAAATCTGATCGTTAAGATATGTGAATTGGAATCGTTTCTGATTCCAATTCACATCGCTAATTTTTTTTTTAGGGAGGCCCGCATCGCTAAAAAAAACAAACCCACCCGACCCTTTAAATCGACCCCCCCCCCTCCCGACCCTCCAAAACCTTTTAAAATTACCTGGTGGTACAGGGGGGCCTCGGGGGGCCTCGGGGAGAAATCCAGGGGGGCCTCGGGGTGAGAGGAGAGATCCAGGAGGGCCTCGGGGAAAGATTTCCCGTTCCCAGGCATCAGCTGTTCTAAAAAAAAATGGCGCCGATGCCCCTTTGCCCTTATCATGTGACAGGGTATCCGTGCCATTGCCCGGCCCCTGTCACATGGTAGGAGCACTGGATGGCCGGCGCCATTAAAGATGGCGCCGGCCATCTTTAGGGCTGATGAGTAAAGATGGCCGGCGCCATCCAGTGCTCCTACCATGTGACAGGGGCCGGCCAATGGCACGGATACCCTGTCACATGGTAAGGGCAAAGGGGCATTGGCGCCATTTTTTTTTAGAACAGCTGATGCCTGGGAACGGGAAATCTTTCCCCGAGGCCCCCCTGGATCTCTCCCCGAGGCCCCCCTGGACCACCAGGTAATTTTAAAAGGTTTGGGGGGGTCGATTTAAAGGGTTGGAGGGTTTTTTTTTTTTTTTGCGGCGCGGTCCTCCCTAAAAAAAAAGGGTCGGGAGTATGGGGGAGGCTAAGGGGGAGTCAATTTAAAGGGTCGGGTGGTTTTTCTTTTATCGAGCCATCGGCGCCATTTTAATTAGTGGCAGCCAAAATGGCGCCGATGGCCCGAGAGCGGGAGATCGTGCCTGGACCCCCCCCCCACTGGACCACCAGGTAACTTAACATTTTGGGGGGGTTTGGGAGGGTGGGGGAGGGTAAGGAATTGGTTTTAAAGGGTCGGGGTGGGTTTAGGGGTTGTTTTGGTGTGCTGGTTTTCCCGCCCTCCCCCAAATAATTCCCGTGCCCTATTTAACGATACAATACAAATGCCCCTGATGATAAATCGGGGGCATTTGTATTGTATCGTGCACTCTAACGATTTAGAACGATTTTAAAATTATCTGACGATAATTGTAATCGTTCAAAAACAATTCACATCCCTACTATTAACCTTGTTTAAAATGTTATATACGTAGAGCAGCAATAGAAAACTGCTGCTTACTTATAGCGGTAGGAAGAGACACCAGGAGACCCATGCTGGGCTGCAGCACTGCCCCAGATGGATGAGTTGGAGGATGTAGGAAGGGCTGGTGATGTCTGTGCTGCCGCCTCTGCCATGGTTAGCCAGGCCTTGAGGAAAACCATGTGATGGCTCTGTTCATATAGTCCAGAAGCTGGCGACAAGAGCAGAAGAAATGATTCAACAATTATGGCATGTACAATACACAGGAGTTCACAGAACTGATTTTCACATCATATTGATTGGAAGAAAAAAACCCATCAATATGAGAAGTGAGAAGAATAGGAATTGGCATATCATTTTGTTTATTTATTTTCTGTTTGAACACCACACTTCCAGAAAGGGATCTGGGCAGATGACAAAACATTCACTGGAAAAGTACTGGTGGCAGTAGTGTGAAGAAGACGTTACTGCAGAGATGATTGTCAACATCCAGAAAAGACCATGGTAGGAAAGGCAGGCAAGGAAGAATAGAAATTGGCATATCATTTTGTTTATTTTATTTGCTTGCTTGTTTTTTTTTTTCTGTTTGCACACCACACTTCCAGCAAGGGATCTGGGCAGATGGCAAAACATTCAACAGAAAGGTACTGGTGGCAGTAGTGGGAAGAAGATGTTACTGGAGCGATGTCACTATCAAGCTAGGGTGAGAGAACAATGTAGAAATCTGATCTTTGTGTGCTATTCCTCACCCAAAATCATGTCAAATCTTCACTGATGTGTACTGTGCTGTTTGTAAATCTCACTGTACATGTAAAACTGGCCCCCAAACCCTAGACCACCACCAAACCTTCACCTCGAGTTACTAGCTGGCCCATCTATAGTGATATAAATAGTTGACTACTATGTGTGCCACCCTAGATGCTCTCTCTCTCTCTCTCTCTCTCTCTCTCTCTCTCTCCCTCCCTCCTGCTCAAAAATGCCCAAATTTATCGTGAATTCCATTTTGGGCATATAAAAAGGTGCAGTTATTTCTTGCGTTAAAAGTGTACAATACACTATCCCATGCTGCATTAATGCCCCTCATTTTCATAGACCCCTCCCCATCCCCTCCCCTTTGAATAAATTTCAAAAATTTGCATTCACATCGCGTGACACAATAAATAATGCAAGCTTTATGGCCTAACGCACTTTGATGAAAGACCCTAAAAGATTCTATGCAAAATATGCACTTGCAAATCTCTTCACTATATAACTGAGGTCATTACTCTTTATCATAAGGCCCTGCAACCTTACTGCTGTGACTGCTTTGAAAAAGCCCAGCTACTTAATGATGCAAATTATAAACAGAGGGAAATCATCAGACAAATCTGTGTGGAAATTAGCCTGTTTGACTGAAAATTACCTCAGCTAGCTTAATTGAACTTCAAGGACTTAGATTTTTTTTTTCTACAATAGCTATTTTAGGTTTGGAAGCTTTTGTCTCATTTAACTCTGTGGAATAGAGCACTTTTTTTTTTTAAGAATTAAGGCATCGTGTTTACATCATACATACATATATTTGAGCCTAAAAATCCATAATGGAATGAAATAAGATAATATTACCAAGAAATAAGGTCAATTGCTGCTCTTCAGATAATAATTGGTAGCTTACAAGGCAATAAAACTTGTTCTGTTTGTCTTAAAGACACAGTGTAATCCCTTTGTATTTTAACAATATTCTAGAGCATGATATTTAATTTGTGGATACAGTTTTATTGGAAATTATGTATTGATCCTGTGTTGTTTCTTAGGAATCTTTTCAAAACTGCAATATATAGAAAGCTATATCCATGAAAGCTCTTCATAAATTTACTTCTTGGGGATCTCCAGAATAAGAAATATGTGCAAAGTAATCTCTTACTTAAGCAAAATATATACAATTATAATTAGAGGGCAATTTTCAAAGCTATTATTGTGTTTTAAATAGTGGTTTTCCCTCAGAAAAAGTGTCTTTGAAAATTGCCCACCCTATGCGCATAATTGTACCCATTGAGAGTAATTTTCAAAAGAAGTTACACACATAAATGTATCTGCTATTGTAGAAATTTTCAAAATCCATTTACTCGATTAAATTGCCTTTATATGAGTAAATCCTAAGAACAATTCAATAGTATGCATTGTAGCAATTTTCAAAGGCCCACTTATTCGAGTAAGGTACATTTACTTGAGTGAAACCAAGTTTTACTTGTGTGACTGCTTTTTAAAATCAGACCCATGGTGGCCGGAGGTACAGATTTATGCAGGTACATTTTCATAGGCAATTTTCAAAGGGAACTCTGTCCTCTTTGAAAACTGATGCAAAGTCTGTGGGTTGAACATGTTTGCTGGTTTTGCACTTCTGTAGGCATTTTGAAAATTGGGCTCTAAAGAGATCATTTTCAAAAGGATTTATGTGCTTAAAACTGGGTTTTTCACAGGTAAATGTATTTTATGCTTGTAAATGAGCTTTTGAACATTGCTATGATTATATGTTACTTTTACTCGCATAAATCCTTTGAAAATTGCCCCTTAAATTTATATTGATTGTGGATATTCAGAAAACCATATGGTTTTCAAGGTTGTTTCATGATTTTCTGGAAACACCACAGAGACAGGCAAAATTCTGACCTGATGCAAAATTGTTTGAATTTATGCAAACATTTGCAATTTCCAATTGTTCAACAAAAGTGAACATCTTCAAATAATTGAAATGAAAATATAGACTGGAGGATATTTGCAGTTGTACCAGTCCAAAAGTGTTCAAATAGGCCGGATGCAGGTGGTTATTCAAATCAAGCTGCTAATAATCTGGACTTATCCAATTTAACCCAAGATTTAGTTTTAGGAAAACCAGTTTGTGCTCTGTTATTTTCAACTCTAATTATCCATCGTGCATCTCTCATCCCCATTACAGAATTAAACTCAACTTGTTTACCAACTTTTAATCATAAATATAATAAACAGCAAGTCAAAATTGTTTAAGATCATCAAAGCACTGAGCTAAATTTTAAAAATATCTGCCAAAATTTTGACTGTCATTACTGCATTCATTTATATATGATTACTGTGTAAAAACAATGTGGCTTGATTTATTTATTTTTATGTACCGATATTCGATCTGAGATATCAGATCAGTTTACATTCAGGTGCTGTAGGTATTTTCCTATCCCACAGGGCTTACAATCTAAGGGGGACATTTATCAAAATGTGCCAAGGCATTTTCGCATGCGTTAAGGGCTTATCACATGTGAAAAGCCCCATTATCGCATGCAATAGCACCATATCGTATGGTGTGATGCAAATTTGGAAAAGAGGAGGAGTTAGGGAATGCCAGTGTGCAAAATGCTATCACACAGACCTAATGCTGATAGCTTGTGCTAATGGGTGGTAAGGTATTATCATATTTTGCAATGTCTCATGAAAGGCCTGTTTGAGTAGATGTGAGAGAGAGAGATTGTGAGAGAGAGAGAGAGAGAGAACCTAGCCATAATGTCCTCTCCCTAGATAGGTATTTCTATCCCTATGGTAGGCCCACCTAGTAACTCGAGGTGAGGGTTAGGTATTGGTGTAGGGGGTTAGGGGCCACTTTGACATTCAATGTGAGATGTACGAACAGAACAGTGGTCTCTTGTGAAGATCTGAGGACCGACAGAGAGAGGAAACTCACTCCAAGATGAGATTTGTGCAATGTTCTCTCAACCTAGCTTGATGGACTCTCTACCTGGGTAACATTGAAGTTTGAAAGTGCTGCAAGAGGTGATGGGGAGTCAATGAAGAGATTTTAGGAGATTGTGCAATGTTCTCTTAACCTTGCTTGATGTTACCCAGGTAGAGAGTCCATCAAGCTAGGTTGAGAGAACATTGCACAAATCTCATCTTTGGGTGAGTTTCCTCACTCCGAGGGTAATCAAATCTTCACAAGAGAGCACTGTTCTTTTGTATGTCTCACTTTGAATGTCAAAGTGGCCCCTAACCCCTACACTAATACCTAAACCTCACCTTGAGTTACTAGGTTGGCCTCCCATAGAGATATAAATACCTATCTAGTGTGTAAGTGTTATGGTTAGTCTCTCTCTCTCTCTCTCTCTCTCTCTCTCTCTCTCTCTCTCTCTCTCTCACAGCTTAAAAACACAGTGCAATAAAATGCCTATTACCATACAACACACCCCTTTTCCTATCACATGTGATATTTAGTGCATTTTGATAAATCCAGGCCTAAGGACCTCATTTACTAAGCTTTTTTCCTATATACATTGTATGAAAGGCCTTAAAAAATCTGGCCCTGTTTGTATGAGAAACAATGGAGGATAAAGTGATTTGCCCAAGGTTACATTTTTGCCTTGACTAGATTGTAAGTTCCATGGAAAAAGACTGATTCTTATGTGAATGTGTACTGTATTGTAGTGCTTTAGAAATGATAAATAGTAGTGGTTGTAGTAGTAGTAGTAGTAGTAATAGAGGGTCTAGACAGTGGGCCAATAGGCCCCTGCTGGGTGATAGTAGGAAGGCCGTTTTCATGTTGGAGGTCTGTTTCTGATGGCTGAAACCTGGTGGATTGAAGATGGTGCCTTGCTGGGGCATGGCAGGAACTTCCCAGGCATTGAAGGTGGGGGTGGGGGAGGTGAGTCGAAGGGCAGGGTGTTATTATGTTCAGTTCTGACCAATTGTTGTTGGCTCAAGTTTGTAATGTAGGCTCCCACATAAAGCTGTGACCCATTAATCCCAATCTGTGTGTGCTGATTATTTTGGGTTTGTGAAAGGTAGGTGTATGGTGTGGAGGCTGGTAAATTCCATCTGTCAAAATACATGAAAACAGCACTACATTCCCTATGATATTTTTGTATTAACTCCATTATATATTTCTGCTATGTTGCATTTTTTCAACAGATTTGAAGAAACTGAGATGATTCAGGCAGTAACCATGTGCATTCTGATTTAAACTGCCATTGCTGAGCATATTCTTATTTTGCTGGGTTGATATTGATGAACAATGTGTATGGACAGATTATCAAAATGGTTTTTTTTAGCCTTTTTGACAGAAGACTACATGTGAATCTATTGGACACATGCTTAATACGCAAATGAAGGAAAAGTTGAAGTAGCACAAGTTTGAAACATGTAATGCCTGTTGTCACAGCTTTTTCAGGTCACAGCAGTTTTAAATGTTCTTAATTAAACAGTCAACTTATATATTATATTTCCACAAGAAAAAAATGTCTTTTCGAAGATATTTGAAGTAATCATTTTATGAATGTAACTATACCTGTTATGCTAAGCAGTTATTAAGATGTAAATGCATGCCACAAGTTCTAAAATTGTATGAAGTCTTAGGGCCTCGTTTTCTAAAGTATCGCAGCTATTGGGAGCGAAATAGGCAGCGAAAAGGCACTTACTTTTTCGCTGTGTGCACCGTCGTCGCGGAGTCGGCCCCGGTGACGCCCCGACTCCTCCTCTTCCAGGGCCGACTCCGCCCCCA
Organism: Rhinatrema bivittatum; assembly: GCF_901001135.1. Classification (NCBI taxonomy): domain Eukaryota; kingdom Metazoa; phylum Chordata; class Amphibia; order Gymnophiona; family Rhinatrematidae; genus Rhinatrema; species Rhinatrema bivittatum. Next base: position 652,885,052 of record NC_042616.1, on the reverse strand, counting down.
TTTTGGTATTGCACGCGAAAAGGGACATTTCGCGTGCGAAACGTCCCTTACCGCGTGTGATACGTTTGGAAAATGAGGCCCTTAGGCCTTTGCCTGACAACATGGATCTATTACAACTAGATACTGCCTTATTTACCTTTATGTCTGTCAAGAATGGAATAATAAATTTCCACTTTTGTTCATCTCCAGTGCATGTGGTGTAGGGTTGACAACTGACTCCATTTTTTCAAGGCAATTCCAGTTTCACCCCATTGCAATCAGGAATTTGTCGTTCTAATGTCCCTATTGAGCTCCTTATGAATCACAAATGTATGAGTTCGTGAAAGCAGCGGGTTAAATCCAGAATTGGATCAACCTGTCCTGAAAAGAAAATGGAGCCAGCTAGCCACCCCCATATAGTAGAAGCTTTATCACTGCTTAACACTTATTCATGTTGTTTCTTTTCTGATGCATCAATACATTTCTCATGAGCTCACAAAGAACTGGACTGCTCTGTTTTGGAATATTATATAAAATATAATCTGACATTACTCTTTGTGGTGATGACATACCACCTATGAAAAATTGGATATCTGGTCGCATTACCATAAAGTGAAATACTTTAAGTACCAGAAATTGAAAGACTGATCATGGATGATAGGCATGCGTTATTAACTAAGCAAAGGGTCTTTTTTTTTTCAGGGCAAAACAACTACAAACATATTCAAAGGTTTTATCCCGTGCTATACCTAATAGTAATGACTTTGATATTTTATTAGATTTGAATGCTTACTCATATGGAATCATACTCCATAAGCAAAATGCATTTGTTAATATAATATATTTTATCTAAAACTTAGAAATGGATGTTTCAAAAACTCGGGTAACAGAGTGCCTTACTGTAGTAATTTTTTTTGTTTTTTGTTTAATACACTAGTCAGAATATTCCCTTATTTTATTTTATGACATATATATGTGGGAATTGTGTTGATTAATAATAAATTAAAAAACCACAAATTTATGTAAGAAAAATAACAATAAACAGAAATAGCTTCAAAACATATTGTTGTTCTCTCCTCATATTGATTTAATCAATGTTCTTTCATTTAAAATAGCTGCACTTGCTTATTTAAAATTAGAAATGCTGTTGATTGATTTTTTTTTCTTAAATTCTGGACAATATTCACCCCAGGCATTTTGTTTTTTATGAGGAAAAACAATTAACATAAGACATGCAATTTGCAAATAGTGGTGGATGGTCAGGGTAGAAAAAAGAGAAGCAAAACCTACTTAGTTCACATATCTTTTAAATTTTAAACTTCTGCAACCATAAAACTTGATCACTGTAAGCAATTTAAGGGTATACGTAGCTGGGAGGAGACTGCCTACTCCCCCTCCCCTTCCCTCTCTGAGGGATGTTGGCCTTGCTATGTAAACTTACTACTTATTACCTTATATGTGATCTGAAAAGTATAAGAAAGGACACCTGTTTGTCTCAGAATCAGACTGCTTTATTTTCAGACATTTCAGGCTTGGCACAGGTTTATAGAGAGTAAAACTCTGCAACATTAGTAAACTTAGCATATCAGAGACCTGGACTTGCTTTAGGTATATTAATTAATAAACATGACTGTAGATGATTAAATCAGTTCTCACCATTGTAGAGGTGCAGTTTGCAGATCTATGGGAGGCACTGTGGCTCATGAAGGACGTCCCTGGAGTGGCAGCACACGGTGAAGTCTCTGTTGAAACAGCCGCGGAGACAACAGACCTTCTCTTACACAGGGAAAACTTAGGCAGGCTGAAGCTGGTCAGCTGGCTATAGGAGGGACAGGCAGCAGTGGCTCAGGTGCTAATGAGCCTCTCTCCACCTGCTGCCACCTTTCTTTCTCTTCCTTACTGCTTTCAACAACCCAGACATGCATGCGTAAACAGCTCATGCATAGTCAAGCAGAGGGACGGACGGGGCTGTTTCTTCATTTCAGAGTGCTGGTCCCCCTTTCCCATCGGGGGGGAGGGGGTCTCTGCTCCTGCCATTTGGCAACCCAGACCAGGCCCCTCTCAAAGCCTCTGAAACAGGTCCCTACTTACCCATTCTATTATGGGGGTATCTCCAAGAAAAGGGCAGGAGGCCTCCACTGAGTCCTTTTAAAAATGATGCTGGCCACCTGAAGGATGACTCCGTAATAAAGTCACTTTGATCCCTGTCTCAGATGCAGCTGATGCCATAATGTTGTACAGCCATGTGACCTGAAACACGAGACATGGTCCACTGGCACCAGCTATTTTTGAAAAAGTTGCTGAAGTGACACCACTTTAGTGCTGGCCTCTGGGTGGCTGGCACCCTTTTTTAAAGGACTCCATGGGTGAAGAGCAAACATGCATCTCTCAAGCACCTTTCTAGGAGACCCCCTTCCCAACAGAAGACGGATTTTGGGGCCAGGGAGCTGTTCGGCCCCAGTGCATACTTCAGGGGCTATCAAAGCGCTGTGGTGAGGCCCCGGCTGGGCTCGGAGAGTTCCAGCCAGCTACATCCAGGTCCCCAGACTAGTTTGTGGGGTTGAAGGGAGCTTAAAGGGGACTGGGAAGGCCACAGCTAGACTTAGACCAAGCCCCGAGTCTTTTCTGAAGAACAGAAAAAGGTTGAAGGTCTTACATTTCAATTAGATTTTTTTGTCTTGGTGTTTTTTGGGGGGGTTAATACTTTTTTTGAGTTTGGGAAACAAACTGAACAAAAATAAACATTTCCGGGTTGATTTTAAATCCCCAGCGTGCCCAAATACTGGGAGATACGCATGTGGCCGGGCTGTGTGTGCACACGCCGCGCACATTTTCCAAGTGGCCCAGCCAGACGCGTATATCCTGGTATGTGGGGAAGTGCAAGGTTCCTAAAAGGGGAGGGCCAGGGCGAGGCGGGAGCCAGCCTGGACAGTGCCATTAGGTGCTGTCTCGGTGAAGTGCGCGCCAGCAGCTGGCTGGCGCGTGGAACTTACTTCTGTTTGTGAGAGCAGGTAAGTTTTAAAACAAAACAATTTAGGTGAGTTGGGGAGTTTAGAGGTCGGAGCAGAGAGGGGAAAAGGGAGGAAGGATAGTTAGGGGGTTAGGGAAGTTTCCTCCCACTCCGCTTCTTTATTGGAACGTACTGGGAGGGAACTGGGGAAGGCTTGATCGCGTCACCGTGTACTTTTAAACAAAATTCCTCCCCTTGCACGTGCGAGTGGGCACCTGCTCGCACATGCGCGTGCTGGTATAAAATCAGATATTATTACTGGGAACTGTGCGCACATGGACGCCCGCATATCCTTTTTAATATATACCTTTAAGCAAACTGAAAAAAAGCATAAAACACCCCCCCCCCCCCCCCAAAAAAAGAAAAAAGAAAACTGAAACAAAATTATTGGGCCTGCACATCACTAATTCATACTTTTACTTTGAAAACTACCTAGTAATACTACCCATTTACATTTATCCTGCTAATTTGTGCAGGTAGTGCATATCCCTTCCTGAATCAACAGAACTGGTAGATGCATGGAGACAAAAGGCACCATGGAGCATATCAGATCTGGTGTCTCCAAGTGAAGTTCATGCTCAAGGAGGCAAGATGGATATAAGGACAGTGAGATAGAGGGAGATAAGTATAGTGAACTATGCTCCAGGCCTCATACTGATTGTTTCTGCCTCAAATGCATCGAGTGGTCAGGGACAGTGCTTTTGCTGTGCTGGCATGTGGAGTATTGATGGATCTGATGCTAAATGCTTCAAAGGAGTAAAGAGTTTTGTTGGCTGAATTGAGACCCAGCTTTTTTAAACCCAGCTACACTAATTACCTTAACCACATCCTCCAACTACAAATTCCATAGCTTAATTGTGCATTGAGTGAAAAATAATTTTGTCCGATTCATTTTAAATGTGCTACTTGCTAACTTCATGGAGTGTCCCATAGTGCTTGTATTATCCGAAAGTGTAAATAACCATTTTACATTTACTCTTTAAAGTCCTTTAATGATTCTGTAGACCTCTATCATATCCCCCCTCAGCTGTCTTTTCTCCAAGCTGAACAGCCCTAACCTGTTTAGCCTTTCCTCATAGGGGAGCTGTTTCATTCACTTTATCATTTTGGTTGACCTTCTTTGTACTTTCTCCAATGCAACTATATCTTTTTTTGAAGTGTGGCAACCAGAATTACATACTGTATTCAAGGAGTGGTCTATTCATGGAGTGATACAGAGGTATTATGACATCCTCCATTTTATTTGCTATTCGCTTCCTAATAATTCCTAACATTCTGTTTGCTTTTTTGATCGCCACAGCACAGAGAGCCAACAATTTCAATGTAATATCAACTTTGAAGCCCAGATCTTTTTCCTGGGTGGTAACTTCTCATATGGATCCAAATATTGCATAACTACTGCATGGGTTATTTTTTTCTATAATGCATCAAATTGCACTTGTCCATATTCTATTTCATCTGCCATTTGGATCCCCAATATTGCAGTCTCACAAAGTCCTCCTGCAATTTATCACAATCACTTTATTACTCTAATAATTTTGTGTCATCTGCAAATTTTATGATGCACTTGTCGTAACCCTTTCCAAACCATTTATAAATATGTTAAAAAGCACCGGTCCCAGTACAGATCCCTGAGGCACTCCACTGTTACTTTTTTCCACTGTGAAAACAAACCATTTAATCCTACTCTCTGTTTCCTGTCTTTTAATCAGTTTGAAGTCCACAAAAGGACTCCTCCTATCCCATCACATTTTAGTTTCTGAGAAGCCTCTCATGTGGGACTTTGTCAAACGCCTTCTGAACATCCAAATACTCCATATCTACCAATTTGCTTTTATCCACATGTCTATTTACCCCTTCAAAATAATGTATCAGATTTGTGAGGCAAGACTTCCCTTTTGTAAATACATGCTGGCTATGTTTCATTAAATCCTGCCTATTTATATATTCTGCAATTTTATTCTTTATAATAGTTTCTACAATTTTTCCTGGCATTGAAGTGAGTCTCACTTGTCTGTGGTTTCCTGGATCACCTCTGGAGCCCATTCTATATATTGGAGTTACATTGGCCACCTTCCATTCTTCAGGTACAACGGATGATTTTAATGATAGCTTACAAATTACGGGGTAGATTTTCAAACTATGCGAATAGGCCTACTTTTGCTGGCGCATCAGGCGCAAGCAAAAGTACGCTGGATTTTAGTAGATACGCGCGGAGCCGCGCGTATCCACTAAAATCCTGGATCGGCGCGCGCAAGGCTATCAATTCTGTATAGCCGGCGCGCGCCGAGCCGCGCAGCCTACCCCTGTTCCCTCCGAGGCCGCTCCGAAATCGGAGCGGCCTCGGAGGGAACTTCCTTTTGCCCTCCCCTCACCTTCCCCTCCCTTCCCCTACCTAACCCACCCACCCGGCCCTGTCTAAGCCCCCCCTTACCTTTGTCGGGGGATTTACGCCTCCCAGAGGGAGGCGTAAATCCCCGCGCGTCAGCGGGCCTCCTGCGCGCCGGGACGCGACCTGGGGGCGGGTCCGGAGGGCGCGGCCATGCCCCCGGGCCGCCCCGGGCCGTAACCACGCCTCCGGGCCCGCCCCCGAAACGCTCCCGGCACGCCCCCTAAACGCCGCGCGGTTCGGGCCCGCCCCCGACACGCCCCCCTCGGAGAACCCCGGGACTTACGCGAGTCCCGGGGTCTGCGCGCGCTGGTGAGCCTATGTAAAATAGGCTCACCGGCGCGTAGGGCCCTGCTCGCCTAAATCCGCCCGGATTTGGGCGGATTTAGGTGAGCAGGGCTCTGAAAATCTGCCCCTAGTTGTAATAGGTCGAAAATTTCATTTTTACTTCTTTCAGAACCCTGGGGTGTATACCATCCAGGCCAGGTGATTTGCTACTCTTCAGTTTGTCAATCTGGCCTTCTACATCTTTCAGGTTCATCATGATTTGGGTCAGTTTATCTGAAGCGTCACCCTTGAAAACTATCTCTGAAATGGGTATTTCCCCAACATCATCCTCAGTAAACACAGAAGAAAAGAATGAATTTAGTCTTTCTGTGATGGACTTATCTTCACTAAGTGCCCTTTTAACCCCTTGATTATCTAATGGTCCAGTCAACTCCCACCCTGCTTCAGATATATTTAAGAATATTTTTATTATGAGTTTTTGCCTCTTTAGCTAACTTCTTTTTAAATTCTCTTTTAGCCTGTCTTATCAGTGTTTTATATTTAACTTGTCAATGCTTATGCATTTTCCTGTTTTCTTCAGATGGATCCTTTTCCAATTTTTGAAGGAAGATCTTTTGGCTAAAACAGCCTCTTTTACCTTACTTTTTAAGACAATTGTTTGGCATTCCTTTCACCTTTCTTAATAAATGGAATACATCTGGACTGTGCTTCTAAGATGGTATTTTATAACAATGTCCATGCCTTTTTACACTCTTAACCTTCGTAGCTGCACCTTTTTGTTTTTTTCTAATTACTTTTCTCATTTTATCAAAGTTCCCCTTTTAAACGTTAGTGCTAGGGTTGTGGATTTTCTTATTGTTCCACTCCCAGTTATTAATTCAAATTTGATATCTATTTATTTATTTATTTATTTACTTATTTAAAGCTTTTATATACTGAAGTTTTTATGTACATCACATCGTTTACAATGAACAGAAAGTGAGAATGGAGGGGGGAAAGGAAGGAGAAGGAATTACATCAAACAAAATAAATAGTTGTATAATACAATATAAAGAAATGGTTACAAATTTAGGGCTGGATTTTCTAACACCGCAGGGATTTGTGAATCCCACGGTAACGGAGAGTGGGGGTGAAGCGGGGGGCAGGCCTGTGAAAGCCGGCAGCGATCGCACCACTGCGGTGTTATCGCTGCCAGCTTTCGCACCCAATAGCGCCACCATGAAAGGTGGCGCTATTGGGCGCGCTACTGGCAGCAATAAGGTGTCCTACCTTTTCGCCGTCAGCAAAGTCATCGTGGAGTCTGCCCCCACGGCACCCCGACTCCGCCCCGACTTAGCTATCGCCCTGTTTTAGCTTTCGTACCCTTTAGAAAATGACCCACTTAGTGTTTTAGTTAGATAAGAATTTATATAGGGGAGAAGTGAAGAGCATAGAAATATGAAACAGTAAAAACAATAAAACAATAAAAGGAACTATGTACAAGAGGATTGTAATTGTATATTATCATAAGGGTTGATGGCAGGGAATTAAGTGAAGGCCTGCTTGAAGAGCCATGTCTTTAGTTTTTTTTTTTTTAATTTCTGAGTGCAGGGCTCCAGTCGTAGGTCAGGGGTTATGATCACTATTACCAAGTGGCCCCACCCCATTACCTCTCTCAGCAAACCAGTCCTCTGGGACTGCCTGGCCAATCTGTTATCTACAATGAATCGGTTTATCGGGACTGCCTGGCCAATCGGTTATCCACAATGAATATTGCATACAATGAATATGTATTGCATACAATGGTGGTAGTACATTCAAATATATCTTATGCATATTCATTTTGTTTATCCTGAAAATCTGACTGGCCAGAGGTTCTCAACCCTGGGGACTGGGTTGAGAACCTCTGCTCCAGAGGACATATCCCAGGATGCTGTTGAACCAGCAAAGGTGTGTCTGTGCTGCTCTCCTTACATAATATCACCTATCAAGGTACACCTTATGTTGAATCAATGGAATCTTCCAAATGAATGTCTAACAACCTGCCAACTAGAAGGTAACTATTCCCTGGTCTTTCTCTGACTCTCTATTTCCTGTGGCTCCTTAGCAGCTTGCCTGGCTCTGCCCTCTAGAGTCATTAGTTCAAGTCTCATCAATATAAGAAATGGTATACCTGGTCAGACCAAAGGTCTATCAAGTTCAGCATCCTGTCTCTGACAGTGGCCAATCCAGATTTCAAGTACCAGGCAGGATACCAGTCCTTCTTAATCATTATCAGGGATAAGTACTGGCTTTTCCAAATCTACATGTCTAAGAATGGTTTATAGACTTTCCTCCAGGAACTTGTCTAAACCGTTTTTAAACCCAGTTACACTGGTTTCACCACCTCCAATGGCAAAAATAAATCCATAATTTACTTGTGCATTGAGTTAAAAAAATACTTTCTCTAATTTGTTTTAAATGTGCTATTTATTAGCTTCTTGGAATGTCCCCTAGTCCTAGTTCTATTTGAAAGGGTAAATAACATTCTTTGTTTACCTATTCCATCCCATTCAAGATTTTATAGATCTGTGTCATATCTTCTATTAGCCATCTCTTCTCCACTGAACTGGAGGATCATGACATTTTAGCCATTGAGACATGGCAATTCCAAGATGATTGCAAAGTGTGGGGTATGTTGGAGCTTGTGTCGGCCTCGAGCTCAGAATGCTCAAGGCTTGGCAATCCTGCTGCACTGACGATGGAAAGGAGCGCAACCGAGAACTCTCCAGCATGGAACAAAGAGAATGTGTGCCCTTGTGGTGAAGACAGTCCAAGTCTGGGAGTCAGGAGCCTCGAGTCCTCCACTGACCTGCATGCCCATGAGACCACCAATGCAATGGTGGTCTCTGTGTGGTCCTCCAACTACTCCTAGCCCTTTCGGACTTGCCACAGGGTGCAGCAGAGGCAGCAGGCCAGACAGAGATCACAGTGGAAGGAGGCCGTAGGCACTGGAGCTTGGAACGAAGACTCTGATGTGGAGTTTGAGACGAAGACAGGAAACAAGAGGGATGAGGAAGACTCTCAGGCACCCTACTCAGCATGTGGGGCTGGTCGCGGACCACACTGTCCCCTTTGTGCCCTATATAGCCGTATGGCTTGTCGTGGACCATGAGGAGATCAGAACAGGCTCAGAAAGTCTCATAGTGCAGGTTAGCAGAAACCTCTCGGATCCTCCAGAGTCAGGGCTTGGAAAGGCAAGATAAAACCTTGGAGCTTGGAAACTCGGATTAAAAGCAGGGAATCTCCGGAGGTACGGGTCCCACTAGACCTAGAGCATTAGGACTGGGAACATGATGGAACTTGGGACAATGGACATCAAGGAACATCAGAACATCAAGGAACATCAGGACATCAAGGAATATCAGGACAGAGACCAGGAAGATAAACGAAGATCCATGGAAGAAAGTCAAGATGCCAGGAAGGAGCTGGAAACAAGAAGTCCTTGGGAAGACTAGCCCAGGAGGACTAGCTCCTTGCTGAAGCAATGACAGACTGGCAGAGAAGCCCTTTTATAAGGCTGGAAGCAGGCAACTCCCTGGGAGGAGTTTAAGTGGACCACACTTGGCTGGTCCTTTAAATGTAGGAAGAAGCCATGGGCCCACAACTTAGGAAAGAAGGGACTGGATCCTGGACAGTGGCCATGCTGCCACTGAGAAGATGGAGCAGGGCTGGGCTGAGGAAACAGGCCCAAAAGCACGAGGCGGCTCTCCTGCCACAGAAGGAGGAGGAAGAGCGGCTCCAGCCGTGAAGTAAAGTCCAGGGATGCAGTCTGCGGACCACAGAACCAGATGGTGGCATGGGCGGCTCCCAAGTCGTGAGGAGGGCCCAGTTGGCAGTGTCCATCTGTGGGAAAGGCCCCTACGTCTGCCAAGGTAAGAGCCTGCTCGCAGCCCCGTCACGAGAAGGATCGCAACAGGGCATGGACTAGATCCAAACATATTACTTCCTGATAGTCATGACTTGTTGGTATCAGAAAAAACTATATCAAGAATTTTTAAAAGAGTTATGCATGTAAATGTAACATTCTTTGTAGCAATTTTCAAAAGCCATTTACCTGCATTAAATATACTTAACATGGGTAAAACATATTGACAATTCAATGGTATACATTGCAACAATTTTCAAAAACACAATGATAATGTACATTTACATGTGTAAAACCAAGTTTTAAGGGTGTAAATGCTTTTGAAAATCAGGACCTAAGTATCTTGAGTCATAGGACCTAATGATAAGGAGAACTATCAATAGTCTTCACTGCCATGCTCATCCCCTTCTCTTGTAATGGAACCTTGTGTTGCTGAGCAAAGGTCATAGAAATATGATGGCAGAAAAAGTATCATACAGTCTATCTTGTCTGTCCATAAAACATGCTGCAGCTCCTGAACTGATAATGGAGAAAGCTTGTATTTCCTATTTCCTTCCAAGGAAACCAGATCGGAATTGTCATATAGGAGGTTTGAGTTCCTAGATGATATGAGAAGGCTTATTTATTTATTTGTTGAGTTTTATATACCGTCATTCGGTAGAGCCATCATAACGGTTTACAAAATATACATTTTCTTAACAGTTGTGCAAAAAGTATCAGTTTTATCAGTTCCTGTCTCCCACTTCTCCCCTCTACTGGAGTTGGGTCTGTCCATTTTCCCCCTTGGGTGCTCTGAGGAATTTTTTGGGGCAGTTGACGCAATGTTGTCCTGTGAGCCCACAATAAAGGCAGAGGCCTTATCAATGGTGTTTTTTTCTTCTACTAACAGTTGACTCCTTATCAACAATCATGGGCTCATCCAGAGGTTGTTGCCTACAGCAAGGTGATGGAGTTCTCCCAGGACCAGGGTCTTATTGATTCTTCTTCATGTTCCATTCTGTTTAACATTTGACAGTTCCAACACAAACTATGATCAGTGTCACCAGATTCCTGGGAGGGTCCAGCCATGCCAGCCCAACTTTATTTGGCTTGCAAGACCCCTTCTAAAATGAAACTGAAGTGCTGGTTCATTCCATTCCAGATCAGTGACCCACTGATGAAAGTCTGCAATGGATTCTACCACCATCTGTTGACCTTGCCGGAGATGCAGCTCTGCTAGTTGGATCTGGTCTAGTTCCCCAAAGAAATGAGAGGTGGCACCTATGGCATGATCCATGCAGCCAGGATTGGACTATTTTGCTATGGTAGTGAACTGGTCCAGGCCAAGGCCTCCTTTGAAAGTAGGCTGATAATTAAATAAATTGAAAAGAATCTGTATTATAAATATGTGAATTTAGTCAGAACAAGAGTTTACAGTGAGGAATGCATGGAATTCCTCTCTTGCTCCATTAAATTTTTCTGGGTGTGACATTCAAGGCCCACAAGCAGGTGAACATCTGGGGATGATTATTTAGTTTGAGCCTGGTTAGTCTCCAGCACGGTATTAACCTTCTACTGGAGGTTGTGGAGCTTGGTTTGCATTGTTTGTATGGCATTTATTAAGTCCTTTATAGAGTCAATTATCCCAGATACCTGTTCCATCCTAGTCTAGTCTCTAGTTTTGGGCTGTGCAAGGTGTCACATTACATCCAGTTACCAGTGAATGGTATATTAGGAAGAGTCATACCTGAAGAGGCTGACGTTGGATGAAGGTTGGGAGGCATCCTAGTTTGGGAGGTGTCTTGGCATGCAGTTGAAACACCATAACAGGCTCAGGATTCTAGGAGAGAGAGGTGTTAAATAGAAACACCAGAGCAGAACTTCGGGGCTGGATCCAAAGCAGGAACACTGGATCAGACTACAGAGCAGGAAAAAGGTTACACGAGCAAAGGTTCTGGAAAATGTATCCAAGGACTTTTTTGTAACAGGAAAGGTGTGTGTCTGTTGTTCTTCCTATATAATTCAGATTCAGATAACTTTATATTACTGGATAAGGATACAACTTGTGCTGATCCAATGGGATCTTCCAAGAGTATATCTAATTACTTGGCAACTGGAGGATAAATATCCCCTTGTCTTTCCTTGACCCAGTGACACTTCTGCAGTTTCCTGGCCTCTGATCTCTAGAGTTGTTGGTTCAAGGTCAGTTGACCCTGACATTTATCATTTAATCTATGAACAGTTGTTGGTTGAATTTTGCCTTTTCAAAGCACTCTACCACCATCTAATTTGCCTAGACCATTTCATTACTATCAATTAGAATTGAATGTTATCTTGGCTTTTATCAATGCTGTAGTGCCTAGATCATTTGAGAATAAGTCTATATTCAGATACAAATTTATGTGTGGAATAAGCAAAACTGAAAGTGTATAAGACCATGGGGCCAGATGAGATATATCCAAAGATTCTAAGGGGATCATTTACTATGCTGTGGTATTTTATTGTGAGAGGGGACAAATGCCACAGGGAGTGTTTCTGTGGAATTTTTCCCTTCCATGGTAAAATACTGCGATGGCTTCTTTTCATGAAATAATTCCACAAGAAAAAATATCACATGGAAATGAGTAAAATGCACATAAGGCCACCATCTGGCCTAAACTACCCCCCCCCCCCCCCAATGTGTAATAGCCTCCTGGGGATCTGGGTAGATCCCTGCCCACTTTCTGCAGCCTCTAAATGTGCTCCTGCAGGGGAAAATATTAAAAAATAGAAATCAAAATTAGCATAGTAATGCCCCGCCCCTTGCCAAACCTGATTCTACTCCCTTTCACCAAAAAGTCACCAACCCTATCAATCCTATCCCCCCCCCCCCCCAATCAACCCTCCTGGTTCTAATATTCCAAATATCCCTTACACTAGTTCACACTCCTTAACCCCCCATACCTTAGAATATGTCCCTTGTAGTCTAGTGGTTTTCCTGGTAGCCTAGTGAGGCCCAGAAAATCCCCTAGGCTCTGGGATGCTTACCATCATATTTTAAAATAGCACTGACCAGCCTTTGCCCCATCATATGGTCAGCAGAAAAAGAGAGGTTATAGTACCCCTGTATAGATCCCTGGTGAGACCTCATTTGGAATACTGTGTACAGTTCTAGATGTAAACCTTTTGGAGTTGGTTCAGAGTTTTACTAAAATGGTTAGTCAAAGATTTAAACTTGTATACCCTAGAGCAGTGGTTCCCAACCCTGTCCTGGGGACCCCTCAGCCAGTCAGGTTTTCAGGATATCCACAATGAATATGCATGAGAGAAAATGTGCATGTTATGGAGGCAGTGCATGCAGATTTTTCTCTTATGCATATTCATTGTAGATATCCTGAAAACCTGACTGGCTGGGGATCCCCAGGACAGGGTTGGGAACCACTGCCCTAGAGGAAAGGTAAACTAGGGGAGATATGATAGAGTCATTTAAATATCTCAAAGGTTTCCATGGAAAGGTGAGCCTCTTTCAATGAAAAGAAGACTCTAGAACAAGGAGTGAGGGTGAAAGGTAATAGAATCAGGAGTAATCTGAGAAAATATTTCTTTACAGGGAGTGTAGTAGGGGTGTGCATTCGGATTGACCGCATTAGTAAAACGCAACTCATATTTTTTTTTTACTTAAAAAATTGATTCGACATAAACGATCGGATTTCCCACATATCGAACATAGATATGTTCGATATGTGGGAAATCGCGATTGTTGAGCCAAAATAAAAATTGAAACCCCCTCACCCTCCTTAATCCCCCCCCCAGACTTACCACAACTCCCTGGTGATCGAGCGAGGAGTGAGGACGCCATTTCTGCAATCCTTGGCGAAAAGCATGTGACGTCGGCGGCACGTCGAGTGACGCCGGCGTCACGTGATTCCCGGCTCGTTCGCGCCGGACGGCTCGTTCGGCCCAAAAAGAACTTTTGGCCAGCTTGGGGGGGTCAGGAGGCTTCCCTTATATTGCATTAAAGAACTCATGCCAATCCTGTAACCCCCGTACCCTTTTATGCCAATTTGTTGATGCCACTTTGCCGTTTTCTAAAGTACTGTGTGGTTCTTTCCCCCTTTTGATGATTTCTTCTCCCAAGTTTCATTATAATTGATTTAAAATTCACTATTCTAGAGCCTATTATAGAGTGTAATAATTTTTGATATGTTTTAATGGAAAAGAAATGGAATTAATGAAGCAAATAAATGAAAAATAAAATTTGTATTGAAACTAATGAAATGAACATGGGTCCCAATGAAACGAATGAATGAACCGAAATGAATTTTTTTTTGTTCTGCACATCCTTAATTGTGTATGAGAGACATAGAGAGGCAATATATATGTTCATGTCTTTGAGTGAGAAAGAGAGGCTTTGTCTGAGAGAAGGTTTGTGATGTGTGTGTGGCTATGTATGTGTGTGCGTGTGTGTGTGTGTGTGTGTGTGTGTGTGTGTGACAAAGAGAAAATCTGCCTGTGCATGTGTTTATGTGTTAGTGACAGAGATGGAATCTGGCTGTGTATGTGTCTATGTTTGACAGAGGGAATCTAATTTATGAAACTTTATTGGCAAGACACTGTGTACATGTTTTTCCAAAGTAACTCATATGTGGTTAAAATAAAGTAAGATAAATTGACAGTGTACAGAAATGTCCTTTATAAAAACAATTCACAGGTATTAGTGCTGGACCGTATTATCCCTGGTCAGATTACATTTCTGGGTTGGTGGCAGAATACAACAAAATGTGCTGCTGTTTCTCCTGTTTCACAATGATTATATAGATTTTTTTTCTTGCTCATTCTTTTGTGGGAAGTCTTTGATTTTTTTCTCTTTTAGTGCTGGGAAATATGCATCTCTGATCTCTTTGTATTTTGTTCAGTTCAGAAGGTAATGTTTTTCTAGTTATATTTCTCCAGTGTTGCACTGCATACAGACTAGGTTCTTGGTGTTTCCAGTTCAGTTTTTCCTGCATATTTCTATTTCTCTTTTTTATAAGGCTCTGTATTGTGCTTTTGTGATCAAAGTGAGGTTTTCTGTTAGTATATAGTTTCTGTGTATAGTGTATAAGAATCTATAATAGAGAAGAAAGTAAATTAACAAAATGTCAAAGTCATCCCAGTGAAAAACAATAGTAATTGAATAGAAAAATTCACTTTCAAAAAATTGAGAATATAATATTTTCACTTGCATTTACAAAATAATAATTTAAAAAAAACACTGCAAACCTGTGATGGAAAAATTCCAGGCACATTTGTATTAATGCCTGTTTACATTTCTCAATACTTGGTAAATATAATCAGGTTGTTCTGTTTTTCCAATCTGCATTTCCAATTTGGAAGTGTTTTGGTGTTCTAGGGCTCTTTACAATATTTGTAATACTGTGTTTTCATAGGTCGAGTTGTTTCTGTTTGAGTTCTAGGTTTCACTGTTGTTTTGATATAGCAAAATTACTATATTAGTTCTGAGTGACTATTTTCAGGGTTTTGTGATACTTCACAGTGTGCCTGGTAATGGAGAGAGTTTGTGTCAGTGACTTTTTTTTTTTTTTTTTAAATGATGTAACTTGATGAGTCTTATCAGTGTTTGTATTGTAATTGTTATTTATGTAAGGTAGATGTTTTATTGATTTTATATTTTCATATCTGACAGTAACCTGCTTGTGGTAGTAAGTTAAAGCTAGGTAATCAAATACAACAAAGATAAATACATTGTGATTTTCTGTGACTTTAAGTATGGCTACGAGAAGGGCCGAGGTGGAGTAGAATGGGGAGGGGAGAAAATGCAAGCATTGGCCTCCAGCACCAGATACCCACAGTATGCCAGCGTAGATAGGGTTTAGAGTTTCCTACAAGTGATTTGGAAGATTAAAGCTAGGGACTTTCTGCGCTGGATCTATCACAAGATGTTTGTTTAGGTACTCTTATGGCTCCACTCATTCATAAAGCTTCATCAGGTTTGAAGACACTACATTGAACATTAGCTGTGATGGTCCAGAAAGGGCTATGTGACTATAAGAAATAGTATGGCAGAATCTCCCCCTTCTGAAAAGGATCCTCCCAGTCAAGATACACAGACTCGATCCCTCTCCCCTTTCGATCTTCCTTTTGTTAGGATACTCCCAGTACACTTTCTCCCTTTCCAATCTTCCTCTGATGTTAGCATGTATTTAGTATCTAAGTCCCAAATTTATTTTGTTATTTTAGGTTTCATATTATCTAGCTCCAGTGGCTTGACTACTACCAATTTTGGTAACTCCATCTAAAATCTTCTGTAAATGAAATACAAATATAAATACAAATTAGACCTTTCAGATGCCAACACAGCCACATCATCTTGGTTCCAACTCACCAGCACAGTGGCAGACAAAATATTAGGGGTGTGCATTCGGATTGACCGCATTAGTAAAACGCAACTCATATTTTTTTTTTACTTAAAAAATTGATTCGACATAAACGATCGGATTTCCCACATATCGAACATAGATATGTTCGATATGTGGGAAATCGCGATTGTTGAGCCAAAATAAAAATATAAACCCCCTCACCCTCCTTAATCCCCCCCCCCCGACTTACCACAACTCCCTGGTGATGGAGCGAGGAGTGAGGACGCCATTTCTGCAATCCTTGGCGAGAAGCATGTGACGTCGGCGGCACGTCGAGTGACGCCGGCGTCACGTGATTCCCGGCTTGTTCGCGCCGGACGGCTCGTTCGGCCCAAAAAGAACTTTTGGCCAGCTTGGGGGGGCCTCCTGACCCCCCCAAGCTGGCCAAAAGTTCTTTTTGGGCCGAACGAGCCGTCCGGCGCGAACGAGCCGGGAATCACGTGACGCCGGTGTCACGTGATTCCCGGCAAGTTCGCGCCGGACGGCTCGTTCGGCCCAAAAAGAACTTTTGGCCAGCTTGGGGGGGCCTCCTGACCCCCTCAAGCTGGCCAAAAGTTCTTTTTGGGCCGAACGAGCCGTCCGGCGCGAACTTGCCGGGAATCACGTGACGTCGCGTCTGAGTGACGCGGCGCCACGTGATTCCCGGCTCGTTCGCGCCGGACGGCTCGTTCGGCCCAAAAAGAACTTTTGGCCAGCTTGAGGGGGTCAGGAGGCCCCCCCAAGCTGGCCAAAAGTTCTTTTTGGGCCGAACGAGCCGTCCGGTGCGAACGAGCCGGGAATCACGTGACGCCGCGTCACTCGACGTGCCACCGACGTCACATGCTTCTCGCCAAGGATTGCAGAAATGACGTCCTCACTCCTCGCTCGATCACCAGGGAGTTGTGGTAAGTCTGGGGGGGGGATTAAGGAGGGTGAGGGGGTTTAAATTTTTTTTTTGCACATATGTACATATACCCAATTCATTGGATTTTTTTTATGTCCATATTGGCCGCAAGTGGGACCCCCTTTCGGACATAAAAAATATGAACATAAAATTTTGCTCTGCACATCCCTAGAGTGTAGTAGATGCATGGAACCATTTCCTAGTGGAGGTGGTGGAGACAAAAATAGTATCTGAATTCAAGAAAGCATGGGATAAATACAAGGGATCTCTGAGGGAGTGATGGGAATTGTAAAGCTAAATTAGTTGTGTGGATGGGCAGACTAGACAGACGATACATTATGTACCATTTCTGCCATCATGTTTCTATGTTTCTACGATAAACAGCATTTTTGTACAATAAATGCTATTTTTTGCACTTTAAATGCTTATCACAGCTTAGTAAATATACCCCTAAGGGAAATCAGGGAGTTTGTGGCAGGACTGATTCAATAGATTTGTGGACATGGGAGAGGGGCCACAAGACTGGAGAAGGACAGTTGTGATCTTGCATCACAAAAGAGATAGCAGAGAGGAGGCAGGAAACTACAGGTCAATTAGCCAGTTCCAGGCCTGATACTGTGACCCAAACTGGGGGCCAGATCCAAAGCCTAGGCCATAGGCTAAGTCAGAGCCCCAACCCAGGCTTGACACCACAAACTGACCTGGTGGTTAGGTCCTGCCACTGGGGCCTAAGCCTGGAACCAGGTCTGACACCATGACCTGAAGCATGGGCCTAGGACTGGACCCAGGCCTGATGCTGGGGCCTCAGCCAGGAGGCCAGTTTTTGATACCTGGGCCTTGGCCCAGGGTCAGGCCCAGGCCTCAGAGCCCAGACCTGGAAGCTTCTCTTCAGTTACTCTTCTTTCCTTGGCTCTTCAATGCCGTCATTTGTCATTGAAGAGCTGAAGAAAGATTTGAAGCAGTGCTCTCAGGCCTAGGCTCCGAGGCCTGGGCCTGACCCTGGGTTGAGACCCAAGTGTGGGACTCCACCTCCTGGTCAAGGCTCCTGTCATCAAGCCTGGTACAGACCTAGGTCCCAGCATCGGGACCCGGCCTCCAGGTTGGATCGCAGCATTGGGCCTGGGCTTGGGATTCAGCCTAGGCTGAGGATCAGACATCAAGTCCTGGCCCATGGGTTGAGTCGCATCTTCAAGCCTGGGTCCAGGCTAAGGCCCCAGCACTGGGACCCATCTCCAGGTTGGTTCACAGCCTCGGGGCTAGGTCCGCGCTGAGGTCCTGTCATCAGGACCCAACCTCCAGGTTGGCTCACGGTGTTGGGCCTGGGCTCAGGATTGGGCTCTGGCCTAGGCCAAATCCCCAGCTTTGGGACAGCCTCTAATTCAGGTCTTGGTGTTGGCCTGGGTTTGGGCCAAACTGGGTTGAGTCACGGCTTTGGGCCTGAGCTTTGGCCAAGGTCCCAGCATTGGGACCCAGTCTCCAGGTCAGGGCGCTGCGTCGAGCCTGGGTCTAGTCCAAAGTCTTAGCATTGGGACAAGGCCTCTGGGACGTGCTGTTGAGCCTGGGTCTGGGCTCTGGCCTAGAACGAATCATCAGCCTTAAATAATCCGAAGCCACGCTGACCTACCGCAGCTTTGGCCTTCCGCAGCTTTGGCCTATGCGAAGCTTCGGTCTAGTCCTTGCCAGCAGCTAAGTGGGGGCCATGGGAGATCCTGACCCTGGCATTTTTCTGGAAGGGTAGGAGGGAGGTTTCACTTTCATTTTTTGGACATTTTTTGGGTGGGTTTTATATTGCTTGCTTCATTTTTTTTCACACAAATGAAACAAATCAAGCAATTCACGAACTGAAATTCATGGGAATAAATCTTCCTGAAAATGAACCAAATAACAAAAATGCATTTTTTTCCTTGCATATCCTTACCACCCATATCACAGTAGCATCATCGGAGCAAGGGAGATCCATGATAAAATCCGAGGACAAGAGCATCCAGGGTTTTCTGAGGGCTAGCAATGGCTGCAATAGCCCCTATGATCGGCCATGGAAGGCTTTTTGCTATGTGCTAGTAGGGCCTGAGTCTACATTGGCCTTCTCATCCTGCTTCATTTGGGGCCACCATTAGTGCAGTTGAAGCAATTTGAGAATCTGTGCCCTTCCAGGGTATCCTGCTACATGAGAATCATGGGCCCATTTCAACACTTTTTCATGCAATCTAGAAGGCACTTACCATCTTCCCTGTGGGCCAGGTACCACTGAGGCCAGGAGTATCTTAGTGGAATTGATGATATGTCTAGGAGCTTCTGGGATATCCTCAGTCTGAAAAGAGTGGAAGAGAATGTCTGCTCATTGATTTTTGGGGCAGTATTGCAACTCAAAATCGAAATGGACAAAGAACAGAGACCAGCAGGCCTGTCTAGGATTGAGCTGCTGAGCTTGATGTAGATATTCAAGGTTCTTGTGGACTGTGTATATAGTGGTGCAATGTTGAGTCCCTTCAGAAAGATGACACCATTCTTCTAGGCAAATGAGGGGCTGCGGCCCAGCTAAGAAGACGCTGGAAAAACCATTGAAAATCAAAAGAAAAAATTTTCCGAAAAAATCGTGGCAATGAGTGGTGTTGAAGTGGCGTATTTATGCAGTGAGAGACACAACATGAGAAGGCAGCTGAGTATAGATCTGAATAAAAGATACAAGAAAGAAATATGATTAACTGGAAGCATTAAGCATATAAGACATTGGAGGAATACAGTTAAGCCAATAATGAAATGAGACAATGTCATGCAGTGGACCAATTGTGTAAGAACACATGTGCTAGATTCTATATGTGAAGCAATAAAACAGGAAGTGTAAAAAGAATAATGTCCCTGAAGAAGCCCTAAGTGTTAGGGTGAAACGAGGCTTTCGTTGGACAAAGACCTCAGGAATATATGTGGACAATATAATATGCTTACAGGAGCAAATAAAGATAATTGATACTAGTTTTGCATTACCATTGTGAAAAAAAGAAAAACTTTCTTCTTTGAACGATATGTGAAGATAGCACTGAATGATTTGTAAATGTTTAAACAATTGTAACTGTATTTGTGTAAAGCAAGTGTTAGCATTTACATATTTTATGTGAAGGATGACTGAAGAATGAGTGTGATACATTTATGGTATGATTGGACTAATTGAAGGGTAAAGCATGATTCGGTGATTTTAGTAATTGGATATAATTAGCACAGGTAATTTAGGGAAGGGTCCATGTATGCAATAAAGTATTTGTAAAACATTGGAGGTAACAAATTGTTCAAAATAAAAGATAACATTGCATGGATAATTGCCTAAGGACCTCTGATTTTGGGGATAGTGTTTACCATTCTTCTAGGGCCATCTTGACTGCCAAAAAGCTCCCAGTCTCCAATAGTGGAGTTGCACTTGGCCGAGGAAAACTTCTTGGAGAAGAAGGAGCATGGAAGAAGAGTGCATTCAGAGCTGTGTCAGCTGAGGACAATCCCCACCCCAAGGATAGAGGAATCTACCTCCAGAATAAAGGGCCATGTAGGGTCCAGGTGGCACAGACAGAGTCCATGTTTAAAGGTGTCCATTAGTCTTTGAAAAGCCTCCATAGCCTCTGGCGGCCAATCCTTGGTTTAGAGAGGTACATCTGGGAATCATCAGCATAAAGATGATGTTGAAAGCCATGAAAGGAGATTAGAGCACCAAGGGAATTGATTTATAGCAAAAAGAGGATAAAGTCTTGAAGTACACTAATTGATAGTGGGATGGCAGTAGAGGAGGATCTGCCAGAGTACAGACTAAAAGTGTCATGGGAGAGCTAAGAAGAGAACCAAGACTGACGACATCTAGAGAGAAAAAGCATGTCATTCACCCAATAATTTCTTCAATAATTAATAGTTGGTATAGCAATAGCATTTCCTGTAAGTTTCTGTTAACAACCTTTCTTTCCCCACTTACCCCATTATGGAACAATCCTGTTGTTCTTAGGCATTTTACTAATAATAATCTTTTGCTTTGAAATTTGACAGAGTGGGTCATCTTTTTAATAATAAGTGTTTTGTATATATGCAAGAATTCAAAAGCAAATTTAAAGCAACAGATGTACCTGCTTTAAATTTATCCAGCTGCTGGGGATGATTTCAAAGGAGTCCTACAAAACTGGTTATGGCAGGTTGATGATGTCTTTTGAGAAATTATTAGTAACGGCTCTGAGTAATAAAGGGCTCATATCTAAGATTTATCATATTCTGATTGATTCAACTGTAAATGCCCTGGGGAAGTATAAATCTGCTTGGGAAAATGATATTGGCTTTCGATTAATGGAGGGAGAGTGGTTAAATGTATTTAGGAGGTTTTCTGAAAGAGAAATCTCTGCGTGCCAGTGTACAAAACAGACACACTTCACCTCTGGTATGCAGTATCCCTAATAGGGAATGCACACCTATTATTTTAGCAATAATACACAAGTACATGATTTGCATATACTTGTATATGCCATTTTATAAAAATATATGTGTATAATTTAGGAGGTAATTTTTCCCCTCATAAGCATATAATTGACTGACAATTATGCATAGAAGAAGGTATATAATACCTGCATATGCTCCCAACTCCCAGAACACCACAATGCATGCCTGGAGATTGCTTTCCTGAGCAAACTCAATTTCCGTCCTTAGAAAGCAGACATCATAGAAAAGAAGGTGATGAAAGTCCAGACCCTTTTCTATGGGATGCCCTCAAACAGAGTTAATTTCTACTAGGAAGAGTAGAAATGGAATCGTTTAGGAACAAGATAAATGGTGTATTCCACAATGACTGCAGTGCTGAAGATCTGTGCCACAAATGGCATGATCTATGCAGTAATGAGTAAGCAGGCAAAACTACTGGCTGAGGGCCTTTCAAGTCATATCACCTCTACTCCAGCACCATCTATGAAGTGGCTGTGGCTGAGGTCAGACAGCGTTATATCACCAGATCAGGAGGCACACAAGGTAAGTGTTTGCAGCAGACATATATGGGATGGAAGGCATGGCTGTAAGTTGAAATAAGTAAATAATTATTAGGGATGTGAATCGTTTTTTGACGATTTAAAATATTGTCTGATATATTTTAAATCGTCAAAAATTGTTAGAGGCGATATATAATAGGAATTCCCCCGATTTATCGTAAAAAAATCGTAAATCGGGGGAAGGGGGAGGGGAAGGGGGAGGGCGGGAAAACCGGCACACTAAAACAACCCTAAAACCCACCCCGACCCTTTAAAATAAATCCCCCACCCTCTCGAACCCCCCCAAAATGTCTTAAATTACCTGGGGTCCAGTGGGGGGGTCCCGGTGTGATCTTCCACTCTCGGGCCACGGGTGCGTTGATAGAAATGGCGCCGGCGCTACCTTTGCCCTGTCATATGTCATATGACAGGGCAAAGGTAGCACCGGCGCCATTTTGGTTCCTGTCCCCCGACGTCACGAGCGTAGGAGATCGCTCCCAGACCCCCGCTGGACCCCCAGGGACTTTTGGCCAGCTTGGGGGGGGCCTCCTGACCCCACAAGACTTGCCAAAAGTACAGCGGGGCTCTGGGAACGACCTCCTGCACTCAAATCGTGTTGCTGTATTGCAAAATGGCCATATGGCCGGCACCATTTTGCAATACGGCAACACGATTCGAGTGCAGGAGGTCATTCCCGGACCCCCGCTGAACTTTTGGCAAGTCTTGTGGGGGTCAGGAGGCCCCCCCCAAGCTGGGCAAAAGTCCCTGGGGGCACAGCGGGGGTCCGGGAGCGATCTACGCTCATGATGTCGGGGGGCAGGAACCAAAATGGCGCCGGCGCTACCTTTGCCCTGTCATATGACAGGGCAAAGGTAGCACCGGCGCCATTTCTATCAACGCACCAGTGGCTCGAGAGTGGAAGATCACACCGGGACCCCCCCCACTGGACCTCAGGTAATTTAAGACATTTTGGGGGGGGTTCGGGAGGGTGGGGGATTTATTTTATAGGGTTGGGGTGGGTTTTAGGATTGTTTTAGTGTGCCGGTTTTCCCGCCCTCCCCCGATTTACGATTTACACGATATTTAAAAAAACAAAACCGCGACGATCCGATTCCCTCCCCCCCCCAGCCAAAATCGATCGTTAAGACGATCGATCACACGATTCACATCTCTAATAATTATATACGTGTATATAGCTCCGGTGCTCTACATATCAACCAATCAATTGTGCTTTCCCTCATACAAGTAAGACTCTCCCTGTGTAAAGGTTGTCTTTATTTATTAATATTTATTTAGGTTAATTCACTGCTTTTCATTGCTAACTCATGGTGAGTTACATTCAAATATTGTAGATATTTCCCTGTCCCCAGAGCACTTACAATCCAATAAGCGTTATAGGGGCAAAAGCTGGTCAGCGCTATTTTGAAAGATAGAATTCAAGGGCCTGGAGCTTAGGTGCTGTTCTGGACATCACTAGATACCAGGGATTTCATCTCAAGGTATGGGGAGTTCAGGAGGTGGGTTAGGGTGGGGGAAGCCACTAGACACCAGGGACTTATTTCAAGGAAGGGTGGGAGCCACTAGATATAGGAGAGTACTTTTAATTTGTTTGGGGAGGCAGGGTAGGGTAGGATGCCTTGGGGGGGGGGGGGGGGGTTTGGAACCTGCAAGCAATATTTATTTAAAGGGGATGGGTTTCCAAAGGAGCAGGGAATCGCCACATGATTATTTCTTTTTTATATTCAACTTTGGGCCCTGCAGCGAAATGGTGGACAAGAGTCTCACTACACTCCCAGGAGGATTTTGGCAAGGTGGGAGGGGGAGCTTATTTTTGGGCCACTTAACCCTTTAATATGATGGCAGCCCTGGGTGAAGTGGGTCACCATCATGTCTTTTTCCCGGCTTCCCCACAATATTTTTATCAAAGGCTTTTTCCACAATTAAAAATCATGTAGGGATTGTGAAACATTTTCCTTTATCTCTAATGTGCAGATATTCCACCCCCTATTTTGTGGTCTAACGGATAGACAGAGGATAGAGAAATATGTTTTCCTGATATGTTATTTCATAAGAAATGTGTATTACCTTATTATCTGTCATATCATATTTTCCTTAGCAAAGTGGATGCTTTGTATAAATTTTGAAAAAGTTAATAATAATTAAAAAAAAAAAATCATGTGGGGAAATGGCTGAGATATTTTACTAGGGAAGGGCCCGGTATCGTTGGAATACCCCCACCATGATATTTCACACCTCACATGGTAAAATGTAGCTTTATAAGTTTATACTTGAGGCAAGGAAGAGTGAAGTGACTTGCCTAAAGTCACAAAAGTGTCAACAGGATTTGAACCCTGGCTACTGCCCAACTGGTTTACTTCTTGCGGCTCTAACCATTTAATATTCCTGTGTCTGCCTTATACCTGCCCACACTCAGCCTCTTCCAAGGTCTGTTAGCATTAAGTTAATGGTCCCAAAACACTACTCTTCTGCATGAGGATATTTATTTATTTATTTGTTTGTTTGTTTAGGTATTTTATATACCTTCGTTCCATGTAAAGAACATAACGGTTTACAAAAGTAACATTCATAGCTATGTATCAACAGATAAAGTCGGGATACAGAGGTAGTATTCATCAAAAGGCATTAACTGAAATGTTCCAATACATATTAACTAAAGATCTATGACATACCTAAATCCCGTATTTGGACTGTGGGAGTAATTTGGAAATTACCCAGTTCTAGAGCCGGTGGTTTAACTATTGTAGCATTTCTATTTAACCAAATGACTTCAGACCTTTTAGGGTTTAGTGTTAGTTTGAGTTTTGATCGCTCCTGTTGTATTGATTTCATGTAGACTGAAAGTGTGGAACCTGTATTCTTCAATGATTTGGCGAATGGAATATAGAACCTTATGTCATCAGCATACAAGAAGGAAGTAATTCCTAAGTCAGCCATGAATTTACACAGTGGGAGCATATAAATATTGAATAGTGTTGCTGAGAGGGCTGAGCCTTGAGGTACCCTTGTATCTTGATAGCAGACAGCCACTTTGAGGAGATATATGTAGAACCACCATTATCTGTGCACCACGGTGAGCATTAATGTGAGGTTTTCTGAGCCAGCATACAAAAGCTTAAACTACACAGTGGGTGCAGAAAGACACAGGATCTTTAGAAACTGCTAGGCAGAGCTAATGCTTGAGGCCCAAGGCTGGAGTGACCATGCTTGCTGTTGAAACCTCTGAAGGAAGCCCCCCTGGTATATCTGTTAGATCTAAATCATGAGCCAGTTCTCACATGTCTTATTATTTACCCATTTGCAGAAGAGACTGACAGAGATTTGGAATCATTAGGCCCTAGTTATGTGTTGAGGTCAGGACAGCTATCTTTGGAGTGGCCAGCAAATCAGGAGGCACAGGCTAACACAGAGTCAGCAGCTGTCTGTCAGGCACCACATGCTAGAATGGAGAATAATGACAATGAAGAGGAGGAGCAGCAGGTCGAGCCAGAGGCTGAATACTTCCAGTCCCATAAGGATCCAGGCATACCAGAGGAGGTGTAAGATGAAACTATGCATCAGAGAGGGGAAGAGTGCAGAGTCTCCAGTACCTGTGCCAGAGGATGATGGCACAAAACAAATGCTTGGTGAACCTCCTTGAGAGCATGC
Organism: Rhinatrema bivittatum; assembly: GCF_901001135.1. NCBI lineage: Eukaryota > Metazoa > Chordata > Amphibia > Gymnophiona > Rhinatrematidae > Rhinatrema > Rhinatrema bivittatum. The sequence continues at coordinate 652,859,592 of NC_042616.1, read as the reverse complement.
AGGCATTGCTATACAACATAAAAAAATGTTCTGTAGCAGATAATGCACAAGATGGATACCTGGTAGCCACAGACCAGTGCTACAGCTGCTGCTGATGGACTCCAGCACACCCTTGTAACACCTCTCCCTGCTGGCCTCCAGTAGATCTTCATGTGTCCTGCCTCTGCTGGACCACAGCACATCTTTGAGGTATCAGTCCCTGCTGGCCCCCATCAGGCTTTCATGTCTCCCGCCTCTTCAGTCATCAGCATGAGTTTGTGGTACCTGCCCTGCAGGCCCCCATCACAGCTTTATGTCTCCTTCCCCTGCTTAACCCCAGCAGGTGTATGCTGTAACTTCCTCAGCTGGCCCCCAGCATGTCTGCGCGGCACCTCTCTTTCCTGGCCTCCAGGAGGTCCTATGTGGCACTTATTTCTGCTGCTCCACTTCTCGTCTTGCCTGTACCTCCCCTTACTGTGATTCCTCAGACATTTGCTATGCCTCCCCCCCCCCCCCCCCTGCTAGCACCTATCGGGAAGCTCTTCCCTTTCAGGATTCTGTTTTGTCCCTGCCCCTTTGCCCTGCCAAAGCTGAGAGTGCCCTCCAATAGCAGTGTCAGCTCTGACAAAACCTCAATACAGAGAAGCTCACACATTGGCTGGCTTAGGAAGTCATTGCCGCCCCCCCCCCCCCCCCACCAAAAAAAACAAAACAAAAAAAAAAAACAGGGGCTGCCCTTGTAAATAAGTGGGGTGTGCACCTAAGCATGTATTTATTTATTTATTTATTTATCTATTTATTTATTTAATTATTTAATTATTTATTTATTTATTTAATACTTTTATAGACCACATAACCAACCAGTACAAACTATAAAAGTGTTTTACAATAAAACATACATAAAAAAAATTAAAATATTCACATAGACAAAATTAAGCCAATGCCCTTTTGCTACCTCACCGCAGTACCACAGATGATAAGTCAAACTTACTAACTCAGCCCTCAGTACCTTCCCTGTTAATAGTGTACAGCTACAGACAGCAACCCCGCACTTCAGCTTACAAATTAATAATTTGATTTCTACTTTCCAGAGAAGAAATGAGCTTTAACAAATTTACGGAAGCTCACATAATTAAGTTCTGTTCTCGTATGGGAAGGGAAATCATTCCCCAATTTTGGTGCAACAGATACCAACACTCGCCTTCCATAATGAACCAGCTGAGACTTTTGAGCCCCGGTGCCACCAATTGGGCTGCCTGGGAAGACCTAAAGGCATGACTGTGTGGCCACCAGGATAGCTTATCAAATAGATACATTGGCCCATTGCCTCTCATGCAGTAAAACACCAATGTGAGTAGTTTAAACTTTCCTTTCTGAGCGATTGGCAGCCAGTATAAGCTCTGCAACAACGGGGACACATGCTTATAATATGATTTCCTACAAATTAATCTTGCCAATCAGTTCTGTAACAATGGAAGGTTCTGAAAAAGTCAAGACAGCAGAGCTGTAGCCAGGCAATTTGGTACCTATAGCCAAATGAAAACCCGCACCCTCACCTATTACATAACACATGACACTGCAAAATGTTTGTATAGCAATTCCCAAGGCCAGTTCAAGGATATTAGGCACCTAGGCAAATCTTTGACCTTCTACAGCTGTCACACCCTGCCCACACACAATTAAAAACTATGCATTTATAAGAATATTTTATATGAAAAAAAGATATTCAAAGTACAGTCTCCTGAAGTAAAAATATCACTTACAATATGTATATTAAATTTACATGCAATGCTGTGGAACTACCCAAATAAACTTGCAAAAAGAAAGTAACACTGGAACCCATGGTATTAAGCATACTGTAATGCATTTTGGGCATGGGCTTGACCCTCAAAAAACCATGAGAAAACAGAATTACAATGCAATAAACTTTAAATATCAAAACAGCACTAACTATCAGCACTCAAACAGCAACAACCCTACCTATGAAAAGGTAGCAATGCAAATATTACACAAGGCCTAAAACACCAATATACTCCCTATTAGTAAAAAAGAACAAGCCAAGCTGCTACAGATCTCTACATAGAAACTACATGCTAGTGGAATACCTCGGTTACATATGCAGAACAGATAGACCCTCAAATACAGAATAAAGAGACCATAAAGCATAAATAGAAACATACAAACAAAAACTGAACTGAAACCTCAACAAGCCAAATTCTGTATGCACTGCAACAATAGAAAAACAGAAACATTACCATTCTTCATAAAATAATAAAATTAGTAAAATCATACCAATAAAAAAATAATTCAAAACAACAAATAAAATAACATCCAATAAGTAAAAACTCTAATAAAAATGTTTAAAACTCCAATAAAATATTTCAAAACAGACACATCAAATACCACCTAATAATTAATACTAATAAGGATTTTAAAAAATCCACCATTATAAATACCTGGGAACTTTTGATTTCCTGACGCCTTGAAAAAGTCATGGATTAGAAGGCAGAAAGGATGTGGGGTTGTTGTGCACACACATGCTCTCTCTCTCTCTCTCTCTCTTACACACACAAACTCTCACACATACACATGCTCTTTCATTCTAACACATATGCTCACTCTCACACACACATAAACACATGGTCTGTTCCACTCTCAAACATGCTCTCTCACTCTCCCACACACATACACACATGTTCTCTCTTTCTCTCCCTCACACATATATACATGTGCTCTCTCATTCTCACACACACATTCTGTATACACACATGCTCTCTCTCACGCCATTTGAAGAAGCAGAAGCATTAGTAGTCTCCTTCAGCCCCTGCGGAGAGAAAACAACTTCAAGCTGTGGGAATTGACCCATCACCAGCCTTGGGCTCCTTCTGGCAGGGCAGGATGCACTGTTCCTCCTCCTAAGTCCATGCTGGCCACGCTGTCAATTCCAATGGGAAGGGGGCTGTGCCACTCCTTTTCTTCCTAGGGCTCCTTTGGTCACACTTCCTTTTCTGGCAGAGCCACACTCCTTCTTTTGCTAAGGCCCCACTGACTGTGCTGTCTATTCTGGTGGGACCATGCTGCTCTTGATTGCACTGATGGTACTATGGCACCCTTCAGAAGCGGCACCTATGGCCATGGCCATATTGGCCATAGGAATACTACAGCTCTCCAAGCCAGTAACCTTACACACAATACTTTGTTATAATCCAGGGGACTCAAGACAAAGCAGACACCATTGTTTTTACAGCACACAGATCTAAATATAGCATCAAGTACAGCAAAATGCACTTTCTACACCACTGTACTCATATAAAAGATTTCATTGAAAACTTGAATCCAACAAAACACCCAAACTCTTTACTATGGATGAAAAAGGGCTATCTTCATCATCCACTGCAGGGCTAATAATACAAGTTAGCAGAGTATCAAATGTTCTTCCAACACCCAAGATTTCTGTCTTAGTAAGTAACCTAGGAAGTTCTATATATTAGTTAAAATACAATGCTGGCAAGTCATTTACAAGACATTTAACATGTCTCTCTATGAATGAATTCCTAAAATAAACAGCCTCATCATGGGCCTGGAATTGCATACTGCCATTCCCCCTTCACCTTTTTGTCCCACCTTCCCCTGTCCTTTTCTTCTGGGTCTGAGGGCTGTAGGCCTTCATTTTTAGAAGGAGGCAGGCCATGAGTCTTTGACAAGTTATGGAACATTCAGCAGACTAGAAATATGTTACACGCCTTAGTGGGCCTTACCTGGCTAAACCTATCTGGTCAGTGTGGAGTGGGGGAGGGCATATTTTGAACCCCAAGTTAGCTCAGCTAAGTCCTGAATTTAGTTTGACAAATCTTTTGGATACAGATCTGTATATGTTCTATGGGATTTGTCATACACAATGAACTCTTTCTACATTATGGAACATACAGCAAATGAAAAATTTTCACTAAATTTTCTGAAGCTATCATTCATCTGTCAGGTACTTTTCAACAATTTATTTTCTTTCTTGTGAGATGATTATATGCAACACAGGGAAATCTGAATTTATTGTTAGTGACATCTTCAAGGTCAATATTCATCACGGGGAGTTCAGCTAAGCTAGCTGGATAAATGTATCTGGCTAACTTATATCGGATATTCAGTGGCACACCCATGCTGCTAGATAAGTTTATGCGGCTAAATTTAGGACTGCTTTCATGCAATCCTAAAGTTATCCCTCTAATGGTGAATATTGGCATTTATCTGGCTAAATTAATCAGATAGCAGAGTCCACTCAGGGACACTCCGGCCTTGCCCCGGACTTATCTGGCTAACTTTTTAGACAAATAAAATGTTAGCTAACTAAGGGGGTCATTTTCAAAAGGGATCACACGCGATACCTAGATCGAGGCGGGTTCTGGGCGGCGTCTGCACCGGAAGAGGAGGAGAAAATCCAGGCCTAAGGGGCTTATTTACTAAAGGTTTTCTCCCATTTTGTGTCTATGGGAAAAATGCATAATAAATAACTCTAAATTCCAGGAGGTGAGTGCAGATGGACATTGAAATAGTCCAAACTTAGGGGGTCATTTTCTAAGCCTATCGCATGCAGTGAGGGGAGGAGTCAGGGCTGCGAGGAGGTGGATGGGGCATTATCTTTCCTGGCGGCGATAAGGTAAGGACCATTATCGTTGCCATAGTGCACCCAATAGCATCACCTTTCATGGTGGCGCTATTGGGTGTGAAAGCCGGCAGCAATAACACCGCGGTGGTGCGATCGCTGCCGGCTTTCGCAGGCCCGCTCCCCCTTTCACCCTCCCCGACCCCCGATACTGCTGGATTCACCATTCTCTGCAAGAATGGAAAATCCAGGCCTTAGCCAGACAAATGGCACTGAATATGGACTTTTTCATCTTTTATATGATTTTCATTTATAATTTCACAGGGAGGGCTTATTATATAACTAGATGAATCAAATCGGAAGAGAATGCTCACTAAGAAAGAATATTTCTATTATTCACTGAAAATGTCTTCAATTATCAGCATTAATATAAAACTAGAAATGCAAGAAAACTATCTGGGATATTCGGTGAGATTTAGACAGATAAGTCTGCCGCTGAATATGTGGGGGCCGTCAATTTCAGTTTTTATTTTATTTTTCCTGGGAATTTCATAAGAACATAAGAAAATGCCATACTGGGTCAGACCAAGGATCCATCGTGACGTCGGGGGACAGGAACCAAAATGGCGCTGGCGCTACCTTTGCCCTGTCATATGACAGGGCAAAGGTAACGCCGGCGCCATTTCTATTAACGCACCCGTGGCCCAAGAGTGGAAGATCACAGCGGGACCCCCCCACTGGACCCCAGGTAATTTAAGACATTTGGGGGGGGGTTAGGGAGGGTGGGGGATTTATTTTAAAGGGTCGGGGTGGGTTTTAGGGTTGTTTTAGTGTGCCGGTTTTCCCGCCCTCCCCCTTCCCCCGATTTACAATTTTTGACGATAAATCGGGGGAATTCCTATTGTATATCACCTCTAACGATTTTTGACGATTTAAAATATATCGGACGATATTTTAAATCGTCAAAAAATGATTCACATCCCTACTTAATAATTACAGTAAGCAATGTTCAAACAGCTCTTATAGGACCATGGACTTTAGCTGTGTGTGTGTGTATTTATATACATACGTTAAAAAATCATGTCCTTACCCCAACTCTGCCCACCTGCAATGCCTCTTTGTAGTACATGTAACTGAGAGATGCAAGACTCACTCGTCCCCTTTTTACCCCCCCTCCCCACTTTTCCCATCCTTTATCTTTTCCACAAATTACAGACAAGCTTCTTTTTTGGTATAATGCAGGCCGCAGTTTATTTCCAATACCCGAGCCCGTCAATTCAAATACAATACAACTTTCACCCCCCATACATGTGATATTTTCAGGTGCCCCCCACCTCTTCCAGTGGTAAGGCATCATTGTCCAAAGCCTCCGAGCATCGGCCCCCCACCTGCTCTTTGGCAATCTCGAGTAGCAGCCCCCCCGCCCTACACAAGATTTTTCCCCTTTTTAACTTTTAACAATACAATCAATTAACAACCTTTCGGGCTCGGGTTTACCGCCACAAAAACAATAACAACGTTCGTTGTCATTGTTTCCCCCCACTGCGGACCTCATTAAGAATCACCATTTCCAGGCTTTCTTGTATTGAATTGTTAAACAAATCAATACCCACATCCGATAAATGCACCCCATCCTTTCTGAAATAACCTGGAATCACCTCCCAAGCCCACTCATGCTGCACCCAGAAACCCCCTTGCCTAACTAACCACTTCCCAACTTGTTTATTCAACTTCTTAACGCCTCTATACCATAAGGGTAAACTGAGAAATTTCAATCTCACAATAATATCTGACCAACCCAGAAGTGTGTTCGGCATCGTATTCAGCAACGTACTGAAGTCCTTCTTAATTTTTCCTATCAAGTCCTTACACGACCCCTTCCCAACATCATTTCCTCCCAAGTGAATAATCACGATTTTTGGAATTCCCATCTCCAATACACAAGTTTGCAACGACGGTAATAGACGATCCCAAGTCATCCCTCGCTGTCCGATCCATAGAATCTTCCAACGGCTGTCATCCAGCTCAAGGTTCCTTCCATACGGTCTGTGGTCCGCTCTATGTTGCGCCCAATGTATATAGGAATGGCCCACGACCCAGACACATTCTTGATGCCCCCCATCCTCCAGTCTCACTGCAAGAAACATACAACAATTAATACCATCATCAAGGACAGCACCCATCCCTCGTTTTATTGTTGCCCTGTCCTAACATAATAACGAAAGGCCTGGGATTTCCATCTCCCTATAGTTTGAATTGCCCCACCCGACAATCCTCCCTCCGCCGCGGAGGTGGCTGCACCTATCCGAAAAGAATGTGACGTGAATCGCTGGGCATCCCAGCCCAATTGCCGCAGGACTTGTTTCAGAACCTGATTAAACTGGTACTCCGTCAGAGGCAAACAATCCTTGTGTAACAACAGCAAGCCCCCCACCCGGGGCCGCGCTGCCACGAAACGCTGAACGTTGACCACTGGACACACGCACCTGTCAGCTGCAGGAACCAAAGTGATATATTGCCCTTTACCAAGTTGATCCACTTTGGATCGGTGTATACAAATCGTGACTGCATCGTGCCCCACCCACACGTTCTCAGCAAGCAAACCTGATCCCGAAATATTTGACGCAGACGAAGCCACCAATTCCCTAACCCGCATCGCCCCGAAGAAAGCTAAAACAAATGCCGTCTGAAATAACTGTACTTCGTAAGTAGACCAGCATACCGCCGGCAAGCTGGCTACAATTACACACAGGTCTTGATAGCGAATTGGCAACCTCATATCAGGGCGGAGCCCATCCTCTCGTTTCCATCCCCCCAGGATTCGTTGCACTAGAAAACGAATCCCCGGATTACCCCAGCCATGTACTTTCTGAAAAAATGAAAATCCCGACAGATACGAACGTACCGCCGTCAACGAATATCCAGTGTCCCTTGCCCACAATATAAATCTGACAATCTTATTATCCTCAACAAATCCCTGTCTCCATCCTTCCCCTCGTAAATAATCCGCCACCACCCGATAACCCCTAATGTATGCATTCCACGTTGATGGGGCCAACGACTTCCTGATTAACGTCCAAGCTGTAGTCCCAAACGCCATAGGTGGATCGGAAACTGTTCTCCCTCTAAATTCGCTCCGGGCGCCAAATCCCGAAATTCCTGCCACTTGCAACGAGAAAGGGCATCTGCGATCACATTCAATTCACCAGGCACATGACGCGCTCGAATGGTTAAATTCAACATTAAACATTGTAAAATTAACTTCCTCAACAATTCAGAGACCCTAGGGCATTTGGCTGACTGTCTGTTAATTACCTGTACAACCCCTAAATTATCGCACCAAAACAAAACCTTCTTATTTGCTAACCGTCGCCCCCACAAACTCAAAGCTACCACTATCGGGAATAATTCCAGGAAAGTAATGTTTTTTGTCAGCCCTTCTGCCTGCCACTCCTCTGGCCACCTTTCCGCACACCACTGACCCTGGAAGTATACCCCGAAACCTATGCCCCCCGCCGCATCCGAATATAATTCCAAATCCCCGTTAGACACTTCAGCCTGTTGCATGATGCACACTCCATTAAAATCAGCTAAGAAAACCTCCCAAACCCCTAACTCATCCTTCACCCTACGAGTCACCCGAATAAAATGATGACCGCATCGTATCCCCACTGTTGTGCTAGACAACCTCCTAATAAATGCTCGTCCCATGGGAATTACTCGGCAGGCGAAATTCAAAGCTCCAATAAGAGCCTGCATTTGTCTTAAAGTAACTTTACTTAACCTACGAGTCCGCTGCACTAACCCTTTCAACTTCTCCAATTTGTCCCTAGGCAAGCGCGCTTCCAACAACACCGAGTCTAATTCTATCCCTAAAAACATCAACCGCGAAACTGGACCTTCCGTCTTCTGACTCGCAATCGGAACTCCAAACTCGTGCGCAACCCTGAGGAAACCTTCAAGCTGCATTTGACACGTATCCGTCCCTGCCGGTCCCACAAACAAAAAGTTGTCTAGATAATGCAGAATGCCCCTACCCCCCGTATGCTGCTCTACCACCCAATGCAGAAAAGTACTAAACGCTTCGAAAAAAGCGCAAGACACAGCGCAACCCATCGGCAAGCACTTATCTATGTAATACTGCCCTTCGAAACTGAAGCCCAGCAACGGAAAACTAACCGGATGAATAGGCAATAGTCTAAACGCCGCTTCGATGTCAGCTTTGGCTAATAAAGCCCCTATTCCCGCAGAAAGCACGAGACCTACTGCCTCATCAAATGACGCATAACTCACAGAACAACACTCGCGCGGTACGTAATCGTTCACGGACATGCCCTTCGGGTACGAGAGATTCAGGATCATTCGGAACTTACCCTGTTCTTTCTTAGGAATGACTGCAATGGGAGATAAGTGCATATTAACAAATGGTTTCTCTGCAAAGGGACCCGCTACCCTCCCCAAACTAATTTCGGCTGCAATTTTGTCCCTCGCAATTGGCGCATGCCGCACCGCAGACTGCGTGTTCTTGCTGTTCCCTCCCAAACCCGGTCCTACATAAAGAATCACGAAACCCTCCGTAAACCCATGAAATAAAAACCTGGCCGCTTGAAGATTGGGATATCTATCCAGCCACCAGCTCATAGCCTGAGCAGATACTGGAGTATCGGCAACTCGACCTCATAACTCACGCCTTTCCTCCCCTAGCTGGTACGCCGCTCCCTCCTTGTCCACATTTGGTGGCTGCATGCGCTTCCCCGCAACTGGAACAACTGTGCCTGAATTTACAGTCTGGGAACAGGCACATGGCTTTATTAAATCGCCAACAGATATCGCTCCCCCCACCTCGCTTACCGCCTGGCACAACCTTGCTAATCTGCCCCCCGGTCCGAAAGGACTGACCCGCCCCAAGGCTGCCTCCCACTCCCCCTACGCCTCCAGCTCCACCACTCACCTGCCCGAACGCTTTGCTGCTACCCGTCCCTTTATATGTCATCTGGGTGAGCCACAAATTAATATCCTGTGTTCCCCAAGACATTGCCTTACAACCCGCCATCTTGTCCCTAAACTTCTCGTCGTAGTTGAGCCAGGCCCAACCCTCGTAATCCCGAAACGCACCTAAGATACTATCCCCATAGGATAGTAATGCACCATACTGCGAGGAATCATAGTGTCCCACCACACTAGCTAGTCTGAAAAATCCCCGAACTCAATTAACAATATTCTTCACCACCTTAACCCCTCCTGACCGGGAATGCTTCTTTTTGTCCTTCTTTTTGCCCCGCTTAACTCCCCTCCTACCTTCTAATAACCTAAAGATGTTCACATATCTCCTCTTGCGAATTTTTCTGCGAAGCCTCCTCGGAACCCCTTCCCACAATTCAGCCAAAGTCGCGCTCCCTGACTGCCCTGCGCTATGCAACGGCCCCTCTTCCAGCACTGCTTTATACCTAGGGCCTGAATCCGTCGACTCTTCAGAAGAATCAGAATCGCTAGAAGAGGAACTGGAGGAGGAGCTCCTCTTTCTTCTCTTTGCCTTACTTTTAATACCCCTCTTCCTCCGCGTTGTCTCACCTGAACATTCTGGCACACCCCTTTTCTGTCCGACCTTGATAAACCGTTTTCCGCTGCCTCTGCCAGTGTACTCCTGCCCCGCCGCGTCTCTTTTGACATCCCTCTCCCTCCAAGCCTCCTGGCTAGATGTCCCAGGCAATGGTTCCTCCTCCGCATCTGAAAGAAAAGAAGCCTCTGCGCGCCCCTCTTCCCCCAGGAATCCTCCCATTTGAAATCTCACATCCCTACCGCCAGACTTACCTGGGACCGATGCTGACCTCTTGCTACCTGGGTTAGGCTGCTGGGGGGGGCTCAAACCGAAACTATGTTTGGGCTGCACCCTGGAAATCCCTAACTCTTGTTCCTTCCACACTGGCCAACCTCCGAATCCCTGCAAGCCGGCAGTACACCTCCCAGCTGGGATGGGGCACGCTGGGTCTTGCGACAACCCACCACCCACTGTCAGCCCCCGCTCAAATTCGCTGCCTGAACCCTGATAAGCCGGCTCAGAAACATTGCGGGGGAGAAGCGAGCACACTCCGCGAGCTCGAGACCCACTAAGGGCGCGGGGAGCACGCAGCGGGCGCGAGCCACCCACCCCACCGCACGAGCGCGACGGGACCGGCTTACTACTGGCGCCGGGGAGGCGAGGGGGATTTTTTGTACCTGGGACCGAAACGCCGCTGACGCTATCCCCCAGGGACGCGCGAGGAACGCAGGCGCCCCCCCGGGCGGTGGCACCGCGCAGCCGCGACCTGCCTCTGGGCGGGAACCCGGAACGTTTCCCAGCAAAGGAGGAGAGCCAGAGCGGGCTCCCCGCTGAAGCGCCCGAAGGGGAAGGCGGGGCAGGCAACCGGTGAGCCACCTCGGGTTGGGGCGGGGAACGCCCTCCATCCGACAAAAAACTGAAGTCCTGTGCCGACGCATTTAAGGACAACGCATCTTCATCACTGGACTGGGGAAGGCCAGCAGGGGGAGGGCCCGGAGGGGGGTCCGCATCGGCGGACTCCGGGCCGCTCTCTCCCGAGTCGGCCAGCATATTGCCACGCGGCAGGAGGGGGGGAGGAAGGAGGGGCGCGGGGGCTGGAAGGGAAGCCGAGCTGAAAGCCGACGAAACGCCGCGCGGGGGTCGGCGAGGAGGAGCTGAAACAGCAGAGGCAGAGGCTAGCTGGGGGGGGGGGGTCAGGAGCCAGAGAGCGGGAGGCCCCCGAGCTGGCACGGGAGCGGGCCTGCACCTTCTTAGGCATTTGAATAGGGGGAGGGCACACCGAAAAATTAGCCTCCCATGAGGGAAAATAAATACAAAGTTTTTTGTTTTTTTTTTTTAATCCAAAACACTAAACCAGTCCAAGGAAAAAAAAACGATATCAATTTAGGTAAGTGAAATAAGGAAATATATCTATTTTTTATGAATTAAACACGCTCCTAGCTAACCAGGAAAAAAGCCTCACTTACTGCTTCAGTCTTCCTCACCGACTGAGCGCGAACACCTCAACCGTTGCTTCTCTTCTTTTCCCTAACCAATCCCTGCATTCCATTTAAATATCCCCTTCCCTATTGGTCTTAACCTCCTCCTAATCCCCCCCTCCCTTCTCTGTTCCTATCTTCCCACTTTCCTTCACTTCACTCGCTTGCCTCCAGTTAAATTTGCAGGACGAGACTGGCTCGCCCTGCTTCAACTAAAAAGTACATATGAAATCACTTTTACATGTACTTTTACATGCACTACCCCATGATTAATTTTTACATGCATTACCCCATGATTAATGTACTCCCTAAATCTGAGAAGTAAAAAAAACAAAAAACTGTTTAAAACAGTAAAAGTGAAATAACCTCACAATTTCAAAATGATACGTTTAAATGCAATCATTATGTACAAATATAATATATGTTTCCAAACTCTACAGGTTGTACCAGGCTTTCAAACCCTGCTGAAAAGAGTGCATGCAAATTTATCTCATGCATATTTACTGTGTATAGCCTGAAAGCCTACTGACTCTGGAGTCACTAGGACAGGTTAGGAAGCTTTAATCTATGCTGTTTCTGCGTCCTTCCTTTGACCCCTGCCTAACTCAGCCTGCAATGTATAAATTTTAAGGTCAATTTAAGTTCATGGTAGGATACAGCAGTGTGATTACAATGAGTGAGACAAGGTCATTCGAAAATCCTTTCTACTATTTTTAGAAGTATTAGAGTAGCAAGGTTCATTGTGATACCCAAATGTTGACCTTGATTATGTAAATTAACCATTAATCTGAGACAGAGAGAGGGAGCTAGAGAAAGAGCCCTATCACTGAAAAGCTATAAATTCAGGAATTTAAACTTAATTTGCATAGCCCCAAAATGCAACTAGATAATGGGTATTTCTTAAAAAAAAAATAAAGTGGGATCTTTTTCCAACAGATTTCAACTGCTTTGTGTCAGTAATAAAACATTTTTGAAAATAGTGGCAACTTTTACTTAGTCCAAAGGTATTCTAATTGTATTAGTGTCTAACATAATTTTAAATAAAATTGCATTACTGGAAATGATGTGCACAGCTGTTTATTATTTAAAAATAAAGAGGATGATGATGTTTAATCTGGATTGCCCAGCTAACTTTTGGCTAGCTTGACAAATCTAGAGATTTGAAATTCCCACCCTTCTCAACAGTGAAACTGTATCTGGATAATTCATTACCCAGCTAACATTTAGCCAGATAAAAAAAAAAAAAAAAAAAAAGCAGACTGGGAGATATTCTGTAGGCATGAGTAGAATCTATCCAGCTAGCCCTGATAGTCAGCACTTAGCACATAAACTTAACTGGATTAGTACTAAATATAGTTGGATAACTTTATCTTTGTAATACCCAAGTACATATATAGGGATGTTCATTTTCAGTTTTTATATTATTTATCCTGAGAACTTCAATGTTATAACAAAAATCAGTGGAAAAATGACTTTTCCACTGATTTTTCTCCTGTGTGTTATATGGCAATTCTTTGTTCGATAGATTTTTTAATGTTATATAACAGACATAGACAGAGAGGTATATAGATGAGACCTTCAGGGACATAGTAGTCAAGTCCCAACTTCAGACTGGCAGCCCTGGTGCTGCCTTGGAGGAAGAAGGTCTCATGATGGGAGAGCACCAACCAGGTGTAGCCGGAAAGGATCCTATAGCAAGGACCTGTTCTCCAGGTGATGCATTATCCTTTCGCACTGAGGATATCTCCCCAAGGCCTACTGCCCAGGAGGGAAGGGTTAGGTCGGCTGTCATAGTTGGTGATTCGATTATTAGGAATGTAGATAGCTGGGTGGCAGGTGGGCGTGAGGATCGCCTGGTAACATGCCTACCTGGTGCGAAGGTAGCGGACCTCACGCGTCACCTAGATAGGATTTTAGACAGTGCTGGGGAGGAGCCGGCTGTCATGGTACATGTGGGCATCAACGACATAGGAAAATGTGGGAGAGAGGTTCTGGAAGCCAAATTTAGGCTCTTAGGTAGAAAGCTTAAATCCAGAACCTCCAGGGTAGCATTCTCTGAAATGCTCCCAGTTCCACGCGCAGGTCACCAGAGGCAGGCAGAGCTCTGGAGTCTCAATGCGTGGATGAGACGATGGTGCAAGGAAGAGGGATTCAGTTTTGTTAGGAACTGGGGAACCTTTTGGGGAAGGGGGAGTCTCTTCCGAAGGGATGGGCTGCACCTTAACCAGGGTGGAACCAGACTGCTGGCGCTAACCTTTAAAAAGGAGATAGAGCAGCTTTTAAACTAGAACAAAGGGGAAAGCCGACAGTCGCACAGCAGCGCATGGTTCGGAGAGAGGTATCTTTAAAGGATACTAATGATGCATTAGAATTAGGGCATCCCGTCAGTGAGGTTCCAATAATTAGAAAATTAGTCCAAGTGCCTGTAACTAAAAACTCACCTGAGCTAAAAAAAATTCTAACTTATCCCTATCAATTAAAAAGCAGAATGAAAATACAAACTAAAAACAAACTTTGAAATGTTTGTATGCTAATGCCAGAAGTCTAAGAAGTAAGATGGGAGAATTAGAATGTATAGCAGTAAATGAAAACATAGACTTAATTGGCATCTCAGAGACATGGTGGAAAGAGGATAACCAATGGGACACTGCTATACCGGGGTACAAATTATATCGCAATGACAGAGAGGAGCACTCGGGAGGAGGTGTGGCGCTTTATGTCCGGGATGGCATAGAGTCCAACAGGATAAACATCCTGCATGAGACTAAATACAAAATTGAATGTTTATGGGTAGAAATCCCTTGTGTGTTGGTGAAGACTATAGTGATAGGGGTATACTACCGTCCACCTGGTCAAGATGGTGAGACGGACAGTGAAATGCTAAGAGAAGTTAGGGAAGCTAACCAAATTGGTAGTGCAGTAATAATGGGAGACTTCAATTACCCAAATCCAAATCACAGAAGTGCAGAGCATAGAACTTTTAGTCCTGATCAAAGGAAATTCCAAAACATTTTGTGAGAAAACAAATTCTAATTTTTATTGCGGCAACTCCACTGCATAATGTTAACACAGCAAACAATTTTCAAGGTGCCCCAACACGGACCCGTGTTTCGCCGGAGGCTGCATCGGGGGGACCAACAGGGATTCAATCAATCTTGGTGCAGTGTGCATAAGGAGGCAGTGTTCATAAGGTGGCACTCCCTGCCACCTTATGAACACTGCACCAAGATTGATTGAATCCCTGTTGGTCCCCCCGATGCAGCCTCCGGCGAAACACGGGTCCGTGTTGGGGCACCTTGAAAATTGTTTGCTGTGTTAACATTATGCAGTGGAGTTGCCGCAATAAAAATTAGAATTTGTTTTCTCACAAAATGTTTTGGAATTTCCTTTGATCAGGACTAAAAGTTCTATGCTCTGCACTTCTGTGATTTGGATTATTCTGTAATGCAGCACCTTGCTTTGGTTTGTTTAGACTTCAATTACCCCAATATAGACTGGGTAAATGTATCATCGGGTCACGCTAGAGAGATAACATTCCTGGAATACGGGTTTTAAAGGGTTACGTGCATAACCCTTTTAAAATCCGCCCGATGTGAGTTGTAACAGAGCACACTAAATGAAAATAATGTGTACTAAATGAAAAATATAAAAACACATTTTGAATTTTTTTTATTGTTTCGGTTTAGAAAAAATATGAAATGACATAAGCAATGTCATTAAAAATAAAAGCACATCTCTAATATACACAGATGCACATGTACATGCACACACACACATATATATAGCCACCACTCCCTCACACACTCACACCTCAGAGGGCAGATAGCAGAGTTTCTGGGGGAATGACACAACTGTCAGCTTCTAAAAAATGTAGAATTATTACTACTGACTCTCTTGGGAACCCTGCCTCCTGCTTTCCCCCTTTCCCAGAATTTTAAATCAATGAAAGAGCTGAGCCTGATGTTACATCCACCCCTTCTTACCCAAGCAAAATCCAATAATCTGAGGAGGGACTTCCCCCAGCTCTGCAAAATCCAAGGGGCCTCCCCCCAGTTCAGCTCTCTTGGTGATCTGAAATATATTATGAGGCCCTTCCTCTGAAAAGTTTGGGGACTCCTGCTATTAACTATGGGGCGGATTTTCAGAGCCCTGCTCGCCTAAATCCGCCCAAAACCGGGCGGATTTAGGCGAGCAGGGCTCTGCGCGCCGGGAAGCCTATTTTACATAGGCCTACCGGAGCGCGCAGAGCCCCGGGACTAGCGTAAGTCCCGGGGTTCTCCGAGGGGGGCGTGTCGGGGGCGGGCCCGGTCGTCGCGGCGTTTCGGGGGCGTGTATGGGGGCGTGGCTACAGCCCGGGGCGGTCCGGGAGCATGGCCGCGCCCTCCGTACCCGCCCTCCGTACCCGCCCCCAGGTCGCTGCCCGGCGCGCAGGAGGCCCGCTCGCGCGCGGGGATTTACTCCTCCCTCCGGGAGGCGTAAATCCCCGGAGAAAGGTAAGGGGGAGGTGTAGACAGGGCCGGGCGGGTGGGTTAGGTAGAGGAAGGGAGGGGAAGGTGAGGGGAGGGCATTAGAGGATTCCCTCCAAGGCCCTTGGAGGGAACGGGGGTAGGCTGCGCGGCTCGGCGCGCACCGGCTATACAAAATCCATAGCCTTGCGCGCGCCGATCCAGGTTTTTAGCAGATACGCGCGGCTCCGCGCGTATCTGCATGATATCTGCATGATCTGCATGATCTGCATGATAGGCATCACATCAACCGGGTTGATGTGATGCCTATCATGAAACTCGGTATAACAAAAACAATAAATAAATAAATAAATAAATAAATAAATAAATAATGCTTAATAATAGAGATGTGAATCGTGTGATCGATCGTCTTAACGATCGATTTTGGCTAAGGGGGGGAGGGAATCGTATCGTCGCGGTTTTGTTTTGTTTAAAATCGTGTAAATCGTAAATCGGGGGAGGGCGGGAAAACCGGCACACTAAAACAACCCTAAAACCCACTCCGACCCTTTAAAATAAATCCCCCGTTTTTTGTTTTTTTTCCTGGTCTGTCCTTCTGTCTGTTCCAAGACTTTCTTTCATTCTTTAAGGGAACCTTTCAGTGGATGTCACTGCATTTCTGTGTGTGTGTGTGTGTGTGTGTATGACGGGTGAGTGATACTAACTGAGTGTGTGTATGTGTGTGTATGTGTCACTGGGGCTGTTTGTGTCACTGGGACAGACTGGGCATAATTGGTGAGGGAGGGGTATGTGTCACTGAGCCTGAATGGGCATAACTGGGGATATAGGACAGTATTGGTGAATTGACAGAGAAAATGAGTATTATAAACTTATGGATATTCAAGGAACAACCTTTAAGGAAAAAGAGAAACAGAGAAGGAGGAAGATGAGATACCACGTAGAGAGTCTATACAGAACCAGGTCACAGTTTTTGAATCTGTCTGAGGAGCAAGTCTTGCTCAGGTTCACTTTGAACATGGAAATCATGTTAGGAATATCATTCATTTAGAATGAAATAGAAAATTACAATGATATTTATTATTTTGTTACATTGTGTTATTTTAAATAAATGATAGAAAAAAACATGAAAGTTTGTATGCTTGTTTCTATCATTTTTTTTGTGCAACTAAAAAGCAATGTTTTATTTAAAAAACAAACACTACCAGGAGCCATCCCACAACCCTTCTCATTTATTAAAATATTTTCCCCCTAGCAGCTGCCCTTCCTCACCCACCTTAGCCCACCCTCCTGAGCCGTCCAGGAATCACCAAAGTGTCCCTGGTAGTTTAGTGGGGACCCGGGAGTGACCGCTCACTCCTGAGCCTGGTTGTTGCCATTATTCAAAATGGCACTGGCTGCCCTTTGTCTCATCATGTGACAGGATGGTCATATCACTGTGGTATGGCTTCTAGTTATCTCTACTGTGCTTACTACAATTACTCAGCAATTAATCTTCCCTCTATCTTGCTTTTTCTGTCTCTCTATTTCTAGTAGGGATGTACTTTTGTTCGAAATGAGATAGACAATGACCATGACATTGTCATTTTAAAGTTTAAGTATAGTTTTTAGTGCACACTAATTCAAATTAGTATATTCAAACTCAAATCATGAATTTGAATTAGTGCACATTAAATATAAAAAAATAAAAAAACACAAAATATGTTTGTGTCATTTATTTAAAAAAACCCAGCATGAAATGATGAGATTCTGTCTATATCATTTTATGTCATTTTTTTTAAATAACAAGAAACCCACAAAATTGTTTATTTTTTTGTATGTAATATGTACTAATTCAAATATTGTACACTGTTTCAAGTTAGCGTACACTAATTTGATGCCTGGGTCTCAACCTTGGCCAGAGCAGAGCCCTGACTTGACACCATGCTGTACATCGAAATGGCACTGTCCACTGGAGTGAATGAGCTGGAGTTAATTATCTCCGGTACGACCTCAGCGGACAGCGTTAATTGAAGAAAAGAGAAAAAAGGACATCTTCAGAGCTGCTCCAAAGCCTGGGATTTCAGCCTGGCCTGATCCTAAGCCAAGGCCCAGGTGTCAGAACACAGTCTCCTGGGGCTGGGCCTGGGCCCTGGCCTAAGGCTGAGGCCCAGGCATCGGGACGCAGCCTCCGGGCCGGGCCCTGGCATCAGGCGTGTATCTGGTTTGAAGCCCCGGCTTCAGTCTCTGGTCCAGCCTAGGCCCTCACGATGAGACCTGGCCTCAGGGCTGGGCTATGGCATTGGGCTTGGGCCCATGGCTCCAGCCTTGGCTGAGGCCGGGTTCGCGGCGACCTATTGTGTCCTCTAACAATGCATTGCCGAAGCTTTGGCCTGGGCCTAGGCATTTGCCAGCTGATCCCTACTGCACTGAATAAGTGGGGGCCAAAGGATTCCTGGCCCCTGAAATTTTACGGGTGGGTGGGAGGGAGGGACAGAAGAGCTTGGGAGGCCGCTTTTTCATTTTTTTTATTAACATTTTTTTAAAAGTTTGATTCATTGTTTTCACACAAATGAAACAAATCAACATTCCACAAACAGTAATTTGTGGGAATAAACCTCCCAAAACAAACCGAAAAATAAAAACAATTTTTTTTACATGCACACCCCTTATAAGATTTTTTTTTTTACAGTCCAATGATAAAGAAGAAGAGGAGGCAAATAATATGGGTGTTCTGAAGAAACAGAACAGACTCACCAGCAGGCTGTAAATGAAAGGAACCCTGTAATTTGAAGACATTTTCAAAGTAAGGGTGCATTTATTTACAGATGAAAAGTGATATTTGTGCCTAGGATATTAAGATGGCTGCCACCATACCTTTGAAAATGGGACTGTGATACAAGCTTAAGATCACAAGGTTTTTGGTGGCATGAATTGTTGAACATGTGGGAGAAGCCACTGAAGCAGTCACAGGAAACAAGGGGTGCTACAACAATGCTCCAAGCAGCAAACAGCAGGTCCGTGTTGCTGATGATAAGCAGGTAAAGCTCTCACATTGATAGAGATGTGAATCGTTTTCCATATCGTCTTAACAATAGAAATCGTGTGGCAGGAGAAGAAAATCGTGTTTGGCACGATTATTTCGTTGAAAAATCGTTAAAAATCGTTTTTTTCCGATTAGTGCGCACTAACTCGAGTTAGTGCGCACTAACTCAAAATGATACAACTAGACACTTTCCAGGTCACTGAAGGTCAGTTAGGAATGAATATGTGTTCCTATTGGCTGGCAGCCCTCTTATCTATTGATGTTACCAAGGTTACCACTGAGGTGATGGTTGGGGGGATGGGAAATGGAACTGGAAACTCATGAACACCAACAGAAAATGAAACAAAGTGTTCACACTTCCCAGGTCAGTAAAGGTCACTTAGGAATGAATATGTATTCCTATTGGCTGGCTGTGCTCTTATCTATTGATGTTACCAAGGTTACCACTGAGGTAATGGTTGGGGGGATGTGAAATGGAAACAGTTGGAAGCTTGACACAAAAAGTAATGTGATGATCAGCACTCACGTGACTAGAACTTCTTTGTTTATTATTTTTGTTAGCAGACACGTGCATGTTGAATTTGCCAATCACTGTGTATTTTAGAAAGGTGGTCCTGGTTGGAACTGTACACAGTTCAAATATATGTAATTGATTGTTGGTAAGTGTATTTTTTAAGTAGCCACACTGGCACAAGTATGTTTACTTTTCCTCCTACTTAACTCACTAGCTCAGCTTTGTAAGAAGGGCTTCTCTGCTTGAGTGAGGGTCAGGCAGCTCCCCCCTGTCTGTGAAGCCAGCCTCTCACTAGTAATGCAGGGAGGGAGCTGTCTCAGACTTCACCATCCTCCCCCCCCCCCCTCACCCACACACCATTCACTAGCTGGGACATGGGGGAAGTCAGGAGTGAGGGTCAGGCAGCTCCCCCCTGTCTGTGAAGCCAGCCTCTCACTAGTAATGCAGGGAGGGAACTGTCTCAGACTTCACCATCCTCCCCCCCCCCCTCACCCACACACCATTCACTAGCTGGGACATGGGGGAAGTCAGGAGTGAGGGTCAGGCAGCTCCCCCCTGTCTGTGAAGCCAGCCTCTCACTAGTAATGCAGGGAGGGAGCTGTCTCAGACTTCACCATCCTCCCCCCCCCCCCTCACCCACACACCATTCACTAGCTGGGACATGGGGGAAGTCAGGAGTGAGGGTCAGGCAGCTCCCCCCTGTCTGTGAAGCCAGCCTCTCACTAGTAATGCAGGGAGGGAGCTGTCTCAGACTTCACCATCCTCCCCCCCCCCCCCTCACCCACACACCATTCACTAGCTGGGACATGGGGGAAGTCAGGAGTGAGGGTCAGGCAGCTCCCCCCTGTCTGTGAAGCCAGCCTCTCACTAGTAATGCAGGGAGGGAGCTGTCTCAGACTTCACCATCCTACCCCCCCCCCCGCCCCCCTCACACACACACCATTCACTAGCTGGGACATGGGGGAAGTCAGGAGTGAGGGTCAGGCAGCTCCCCCCTGTCTGTGAAGCCAGCCTCTCACTAGTAATGCAGGGAGGGAGCTGTCTCAGACTTCACCATCCTCCCCCCCCTCACCCACACACCATTCACTAGCTGGGACATGGGGGAAGTCAGGAGTGAGGGTCAGGCAGCTCCCCCCTGTCTGTGAAGCCAGCCTCTCACTAGTAATGCAGGGAGGGAGCTGTCTCAGACTTCACCATGCTCCTCCCCCCCCCCCCCTCACCCACACACCATTCACTAGCTGGGACATGGGGGAAGTCAGGAGTGAGGGTCAGGCAGCTCCCCCCTGTCTGTGAAGCCAGCCTCTCACTAGTAATGCAGGGAGGGAGCTGTCTCAGACTGGTATCAGGGTTAGGGCACTGTGTGCAGGAAGATCACAACACTCCTGGTATTAATAGTAGGGATGTGAATCGTGTCCTCGATCGTCTTAACGATCGATTTCGGCTGGGAGGGGGAGGGAATCGTATTGTTGCCATTTGGGGGGGTAAAATATCGTGAAAAATCGTTAAAAAATCGAAAAATCGAAAAATCGAAAAACCGGCACATTAAAACCCCCTAAAACCCACCCCCGACCCTTTAAATTAAATCCCCCACCCCCAAATAACTTAAATAACCTGCGGGTCCAGCGGCGGTCCGGAACGGCAGCGGTCCGGAACGGGCTCCTGCTCCTGCATCTTGTCGTCTTCGGCCGGCGCCATTTTCCAAAATGGCGCCGAAAAATGGCGGCGGCCATAGACGAAAAAG
Source organism: Rhinatrema bivittatum (assembly GCF_901001135.1). Taxonomy (NCBI): domain Eukaryota; kingdom Metazoa; phylum Chordata; class Amphibia; order Gymnophiona; family Rhinatrematidae; genus Rhinatrema; species Rhinatrema bivittatum. Next base: position 652,838,256 of record NC_042616.1, on the reverse strand, counting down.
ATTGGACGGCAGGAGGTCCTTCCGGACCCCCGCTGGACTTTTGGCAAGTCTCGTGGGGGTCAGGAGGCCCCCCACAAGCTGGCCAAAAGTTCCTGGAGGTCCAGCGGGGGTCAGGGAGCGATTTCCCACCGCGAATCGTTTTCGTACGGAAAATGGCGCCGGCAGGAGATCGACTGCAGGAGGTCGTTCAGCGAGGCGCCGGAACCCTCGCTGAACGACCTCCTGCAGTCGATCTCCTGCCGGCGCCATTTTCCGTACGAAAACGATTCGCGGCGGGAAATCGCTCCCTGACCCCCGCTGGACCTCCAGGAACTTTTGGCCAGCTTGTGGGGGCCTCCTGACCCCCACGAGACTTGCCAAAAGTCCAGCGGGGGTCCGGAAGGACCTCCTGCCGTCCAATCTTTTTCGTCTATGGCCGCCGCCATTTTTCGGCGCCATTTTGGAAAATGGCGCCGGCCGAAGACGACAAGATGCAGGAGCAGGAGCCCGTTCCGGACCGCTGCCGTTCCGGACCGCCGCTGGACCCGCAGGTTATTTAAGTTATTTGGGGGGGGTTCGGGAGGGTGGGGGATTTAATTTAAAGGGTCGGGGGTGGGTTTTAGGGGGTTTTAGTGTGCCGGCTCACGATTCTAACGATTTATAACGATAAATCGTTAGAATCTGTATTGTATTGTGTTCCATAACGGTTTAAGACGATATTAAAATTATCGGACGATAATTTTAATCGTCCTAAAACGATTCACATCCCTAATTAATAGGGATAGGGCACTGTAAGAGATGACTGTAGTAGATTGAATAAAGATCTGATGTTTCTGCTCTCCTCACACCAAACAAAAACAACACACAAGCAGAGAAGCCCTTCTTACAAAGCTGAGCTAGTGAGTTAAGTAGGAGGAAAAGTAAACATACTTGTGCCAGTGTGGCTACTTAAAAAATACACTTACCAACAATCAATTACATATATTTGAACTGTGTACAGTTCCAGCCAGGACCACCTTTCTAAAATGCACAGTGATTGGCAAATTCAACATGCACTAGCATTTCAGGTGCCTGCTAACAAAAATAATAAACAAACAAGTTCTAGTCACGTGAGTGCTGATCATTACATTACTTTTTTTGTCAAGCTTCCAACTGTTTCCATTTCACATCCCCCCAACCATTACCTCAGTGTTAGCCTTGGTAACATCAATAGATAAGAGCACAGCCAGCCAATAGGAATACATACATACATATTCATTCCTAAGTGACCTTTACTGACCTGGGAAGTGTGAACACTTTGTTTCATTTTCTGTTGGTGTTCGTTAGTTTCCAGTTCCATTTCCCATCCCCCCAACCATCACCTCAGTGGTAACCTTGGTAACATCAATAAATAAGAGGGCAGCCAGCCAATAGGAACACATATTCATTCCTAACTGACCTTCAGTGACCTGGAAAGTGTTTATTTGTATCATTTTCAGTTAGTGCGCACTAACACGATTTAACGATTTTTAACGATAAATCGTTAGAATTTCTATTGTATCGTGTTCTATAACGATTTAAGACGATATTAACATTATCGGACGATAATTTTAATCGTTGAAAAACGATTCACATCCCTACACATTGATGAAAAGGAGCTAAAGAGGCAGAATTAGAAGAATACTCTGGTGACGCATTGGTTCCTTTAGCCCATCACCTAGATGATGTCGGTAGGGGGTAGGGCTAAGGGGTGCTGCAACGATTTTCCAAGCAGCAGGTCCGTGCCGCTGATGATAAGCAGGTAGAGCTATTTTCTGTTGGAGGTTTAAGCTAACTCTTGACCTACCCTAACAGTGGCCTCTTCTTGTTCCTTCTGATAACAATACACCCCACCCCCTTGTCATAGGAGATGAGACTTTAATTCTAACAGCTGTAGCTTTCGCTGCCCTTTACCCGTAGCCACTAACCCTGGAGTTTTCCTAGTGCCCTAAGTGCATTGGTGCTACCTCTGTAGCTCCTTTCTGGGCTGTGCTGCATAGCCCCAGGGCTATAGGGCTGCACACTAGGGATGTGCACTAATTTAATTTTTTTGTGTTGTTTTCATTTCAGGTCATTATCTGTTAAATTTCATTTTTAAAATGGTTTGGGAGGTTTTTATTTCAGGTTTCCCTAATTTCGGAGTTAGTGCACACTAACAAGACAGCCAATGGGAATGCAGAACCATACCTCTAGCTAACGAACTACTCCCCAATTCACACTTTTTAACTTATTGGTAACATGTTTTGTTAGTGCCCACTAACTAATTTTCACGGAATTTCATCAATTTATTTTTCATTTCGGGGTGCCCTCAGAACAATTGTCTATTTCGTTGAAAACGAATGCATATGCACACAACCTCAGTGTGTACAAGTGTGAAGAAGAACCTCAGCCCATTAAACCTTTTCCCTGTCTTCTGTGCAAAACAGCATGCTGAGTTCAAGAGCCTGAACCTAGTTCATGTTGTTGTGCACAAGCACTAGGATTGTACCCCTACTTCCCTCTAGTCACTTACCTCTCGGGGTTAGAAGTCTCCAAAATTAAAATGAAGGTGTAGGCCCTGCCAGGGAAGGCTCATGTGCAGGGTGTTTCTCCAGACTCACCGGATTTCATTTTCAACAATGAGACTGGTCAGCCTGGATATATCCTGGTTCAAAAAGTTAGGCTTGTAAAGGGGAGGCAGGGGTGGGAGGAGTGAGAGACAATTTGGAATGAGCCCATCCCAGCATAACCAGAAGTGGGTGTGAACTTTGGGACAAGGAGATAAGCATATTGTAAAATCTTTGCAGATGGACCCAAACTGGATCTAAAATATGAGGCTGCATGGATGTGTTTGAAAGTTATGCTCCCTGTACTCAGCCAAGCCAAAAGGAGTTATGACCCTCTTCTCTTTTTGCCTTACCTTGGTGAAAGTAGCAGGGTGCCAGGGGATGCCAGTGAAGGTCAGGAGCAGGGATGTTGTGGGCACACTGATGGCTCCCCCACTTACATTTCCAAATCTCCAGTAGCAGGCAGGGTACCAGAGGTGGGGGCTGATGCATATCGCTCGCACATACTTTTTCCAAAAAAAAAGGGATGGAGTGGGGGCGGACCAAAGATGATGGCGGTGTAGCAGCACAGCTCCATCGCTGTCCATTTGTTTCCTGGAACAGCGTTTGTTTCGTGTTAACCATGTCCCCGAAAAGGAAAGAACGGGTTCACGTTTACCCTGCAGCGCCATCCCTCCCTTCAGGACAGCAAACTATAATGGAGCTGGCAGCAAACTATTCTAAATGGGAGGAGCCATGCTCCGTGGAGGTGACTACGGGAGGAGCCGTGGTCGACCCTGGAGAGACCAGTTTTAGCCCTCCAGACTCACGGACGCCTCCAGCGCCGATTCCCCAAAGCTTCTCGAGCTCAGTGAGTGCTGTACCGGTCCAGGTAGGGCCTCAGAGTGCAGTTGCAGGAGACACCGCGGGAAGTGGGAGTGAGATTCAAGGCCTGGAAAGGGGCAGGGGAAGGGATGGCAAACTTAACTCAGGACTTTGTTTCCACTTTCAACGCCTTAAATGGTGAAGATTTTATTTATTTATTTTATTTATTTTGAATTTTTTTATACCGGCATTCGCGATGGGAATCACATCATGCCGGTTTACAATTAACAGGGGTTAATATTTTTTATTTTTTAATATATATATAGAAGATATTTTTTAATTTGAGCCAGAAGCAGGTAATGCCTTATTCCCCAAACCTGAAGTAGTGACCTTGGACGCCCTCTGGGAGCTGATGACCAAACTGGGGATGGCATTATATAAGTATTCTCAATGGCAAGCAAAGGTTTCCCTAAAAGTTGAAACTTCTACCCAGGAATTCAATGCAAAATACCTAGAACATCAGCAAAAGATCCAGAGACTAGAAGAACAGGAAAGGAAAACTCAAGATGATCAAGCAGCTTTGGTGAAGGATCGTATTGCCCTAAATAGAAAACTGGAACAGTTAGAAAATAAGGCAAGGAATTTAAACCTGAGGTTTATAAATTTCCCGAAGGTTATGGGAACAATACTAAGGAACTAAGGAACAACACTAAGGAAATACATGGTGGATATTTTAAAGATAGCTCCAGAAAATATTCCTACTTTGAACAAAGTGTATTTCATGCCACATGTGAGACCTAGAGAAGCAGAAGCTGCCCCAGTGATTGATCTGGCAAATTTAACAGCTTTTCTAGAGACTTCCACTACTGAAATAATAGAGAGGTCTACTTTCTTAGTTTCCTTCATTTATTCATAAGCTCTTAGCCTTGTAATGAGGAATTATTTTCAAAATATGAGAGCAGAATTTATGGGTAAAAACGTGCAGGTCTTCCCAGATCTGGCCAAGGCGAGGGTTCCTGTCAATGAGACAGGAGGCCGGCTCTATTGGGGCGACTTTTATGCTCAGGTACCCTTGTCGTTGCATATTAATGTTAGATAATATCACTTATGTTTTCTTCATACCTGAACAATTGAAGGTTTTGCTTGAAAATAGGAAAAGATTACTCCCCATTTCCCTAGTCCAAGAAGGTACTACTGTTGAGTCATTGGAAAGAGAATGGTTATCATACACAAAGCTTATTCTTCTTTTGTCTAATTTCTTGATGTGATTATCTCCCCATATATCTGGTAGTAAGCCCCCTCCCCCTTCTTGAAAGTATTTGGGGTCAAGTTAAATGATATTGTTTTTCTTTAATGAAGCATAACTGTGTAAGTTGTGGAAAAATGCTGGTTATGTCTTGGTTTCTGTGCAAAATGATTAACCTTTGTAATTGTGATTAAATGTTAATAAAGAGAAAATAAAAAAAAAAAAGGGATGGAGTATGCCCGGCACATACCTTTTTTTTTTAATGTGAGAGGAAGGGGAGGATTTCAGAGAGCTCATGGCATTAGGCAGCCACACCCAGAATTTGCAAAGCAACATCATTTAAGGCACCTAAATAATGTCGGTGCTTGTTTTCAGCGCAAAATTTAGGTTCCCTAAATCCAGTAGAAAGTATGTGCTTCCGATTAAGGGGCTAAAATCAGTTGCTCAGCATTTTCTGAATGCCAGGCTCTGAATATATCTGGAGAATTAAAAATGAGAAACAATTCACACAGGTCTCTGCTCTTAGGAGTATATTTTTTCCAAATGAAAAATGATTTATTATTCTTACATGCTGACCTAGATTTCTTTGGCAGACCTAACCCAAAATGATTGTGTTGATATTAATGCTAAAGAATCTTTAAGGCTTATGCAGAACAATTTTCTGCCAAGACAATTTACCTTGTTAAATGGCTTTGAACATTGTCCTCCTCAGAACATCTACAAACGTGTGGTGCTCGCAGTGTTTTGCAGCCTCATGGAAAAGTGGTTGTCTCAGGCAGAGCATTTAGTTGAGGGCAGTAAACTACATGCATAGATTGGAATGTTGAAATCTGTACCCACAGTTTTTCCCTCATTCCTCCTCCTGCAGAAAAAGTTGGTGCAAAGTCAATGAGTATTAACGTCAAGATTGCTGATACGTGGCCCTCCCACACCACCTCTCTCCTCTTGTCCCAAATATTTAACATATGGTCACAAAATCTTGTAAGGCTACAAAATACGAGGCATAGACTTTTATGGTGGAAGAGGCCGCAGCTTTATTGTACTTTAAACTGTGATGACGTCACATGACGTCGGACCCGAGGTGCACACTCCAGCGGAGCGCTTACTCGGCAGTCAGGGAAGTTCCACCCCACTGGGAGGGGAGTGGGCATGTCCCGACCCAGCAGCGTCGCCGTTAGGGTTGGTGCTTTCGTGCATGGGGACATAAGCCCTTGCATTAACGGTGAGATTGCTGATGCATGGACCTCCTACACTCCCTCTTCCCTCTTGTCCCGAATATTTAACATATGGTCACAAAATCTTGTAAGGCTACAAAATACAAGGCATAGACTTTTATGGTGGAAGAGGCTGCAGCTTTATTGAACTTTAAACAATTGACCAACTGGAACTAGAATATGATATGCATGAGCCACTAATTGTATATATAACCAATGGTCCTGGGCACCGCCCGCCGTGTCTCCTAGCAAGGCATCCCCTCCTCCGGCCCCCCGCCTTTGCTCTTGCTAGCAAGGGGGCCCATACCACAGCCGGGGCCCATACCGAGCCGGGGCCTAATATGACCCCGGCTTGTGCACCCGCCACCAGCATGAGGTAGTAGGACTTGCCTCATGCCCCCCCATTTCATGCCGTCGCTGCCGAGTAAAAGGGGCTAATGGCGGCGATGGGGCCCTCTTTTATCAGCACTGCGATGGGCTTCGAGCGAGCGTTGCAGGCCGATGTCGTCACCAACGTCACTTGACATTGGGCCCGACGTGCACGCTCCAGCGGAATGCTCGCTCGGCAGTCGGGGATGTTCCACCCCACTGGAAGGAGGGAGAGGGGGTGGGCATGTCCCGACCCAGCAATGTCGCCGTTAGGGTCAGGGCTTTCACGCATGGGTGAATAAGTGAATTTTTCAAAGAAAAACTATGTGTGTAGTTATATTTGAAAATTGACTATGAGATCCAAAGGTACAAATCTACCTGCAGACTTTGCACCCAGCAGGACTTATAAAAATTGATTCCAGGAAGAGAAATTTGTAAAGACATTTTCCTGGGTAAAATAGTGCTTTACCCCTAGAAATGGGTTTTTAGAAAATTGCTGGTTAAAGTACTCGTATAGGGCCTCTATGCAGGCACTTTTACCCTCAGAAGAGGTAGGTTTTGAAGAAAGCTTTGGGACTTTAAGCATATTTTTTAATTTTTATAAGTATGTGCATAGTTTTTGCCATGAAACATATCTACCCAAATTAGCAGGTGCAAATACGTGCAGGTACTTTTTGGGGGGTAATTTTCAAATTAAAGTTATGCACAGACATTCACGTTGAAAATTAGTGTAAAGTCTGTGAATAAAAAGTCCCTGCAGACTTCGCACTTACTGTATGTGTACAGTTTTAAAACTACTCCGATGTATAAGAAAAAAATAAAATTTTAAGCTATTAATGCTACTGTGATATATTTTAAAAGGAGGCATATTTTATTTCTTATGAAAAGATCACAATGGAAGGCAAACTCTTATGGGGGCAATAATGAAAGAATCCATGGCTCTTTCAGGCCTGTAGGTATATTGCATGGGGCCTTGTTTCTCTCTCTCTCTCTTTATCATAGTGCATGGGCCTTGGGAGTTGGGTTCTTACTAATGGGGGAGAGTAATACTCCTCCAGGGCCGAAGGTGTAAGTGAGTGACTCTCAGACTCTCTATCCTGGGAGGTATCAGTTCACTTTCAATAGCAAAGGGTATGAATATCAACAAAATACTCTGTATGCTCCAGTTGGGTGTTCAAACAAAACTTTACTGAAGCAATTATTAAATGGAAAATAGTGGCTTTCACATCAGTTTTCGGCACAAACAGCTTTTAATCACATTTCTCCAAACTGTGTATAAGTATCCATCAGTATTTGGGCCAGGGGTGTTCTCATTCTCCAGGGCTTGGAAAAGCAAGGCTTCCTAGCTAGCAAGGGGTATTTATTTATTTATTTTAATTGATTTAGATTCTGCTTCAGTTATCCTATTTTGGGAGGAAACATCCCTTTCCAAAAAATACCGGCAGACAAAAATACAGGATTTCAGTCTTGCACAAACTTCCCAAATTTACCTCTTCTCCCCAGAGTGAAGTTTTTGGATGGAGTCCTCCAATTGTAATGAAAAGATCTTACTCACAAATACACAGGATCTTTCTGAAGAGGTTAGGGCTGTTCAGCTTGGAGAAGGGACAGCTGAGGGGGGATATGATAGAGGTCTTTAAGATCATGAGAGGTCTTGAACGAGTAGATGTGAATCAATAAAACTCTGGAATTTGTTGCCAAAGGATGTGTTTAGTGCAGTTAGTGTTGCTGGGTTCAAAAAAGGTTTGGATAAGTTGGAGGAGAAGTCCATTAATTACGTTTACTTAGGAAATAGCCACTGCTTTTAATTGCATCAGTAGCATGGGATCTTCTTAGTGTTTGGGCAATTGTCAGGTTCTTGTGGCCTGGTTTGGCCTCTGTTGGAAACAGGATGCTGGGCTTGATGGACCCTTGGTCTGACCCAGCATGGCAATTTCTTATGTCCGTATGTAGTTATTTACACTTTTGGATAATAGAAGGATTAGGGGGCATTCCATGAAGTCAGCAAGTAGCACATTTAAGACTAATCAGAGAAAATTATTTTTCACTCAATGCAGAATTAAGCTCTGGAATTTGTTGCCAGAGGATGTGGTTAGTTAAATTAGTGTAGCTGGGATTTAAAAAGGTTTGGATAAGTTATTGGAGGAGAAGTCCATTAATGGCTATTAATCAAGTTGACTTAGGGAATGGCCTCTGTTATTACTGGCATCAGTAGCATGGGATCTTCTTAGTTTTTGGGTACTTGCCAGGTTCTTGTAGCCTGGTTTGGCCTCTGTTGGAAACAGGATGCTGGGCTTGATGGACCCTTGGTCTGACCCAGCATGGCAATTTCTTATGTTCCTATGTTCTGATGACAGGTCCAGAGAGCAGGAACAAAGCAGCTTTTCTACTTCCCTACCTTTCGGCAGGAACGGTGGCAGCAAAACTTTCCCACAAAAGCAAAAGACAAATTAAAAAAAAAAAAAGGCAAAAATTGGAACTCTGTTGCAGAGAGTCAACCCTGATACATCCATAGTTTGTGAGATGGAGAGCAGTGGATTCTTCTTTACTTCTGGCCATCTCAATAAAGAGGGCTCCCTGAAAATCCTCTGACCCAGGCCAAGTGCTAGGGCTATCACAGAAAAACTCTGAGACAAAGCAAATCAAAAACTCCCTTATGCAATGCCAGGGATACCCCTCGGTGTACAGGTTGTGTACCAATAAGGAAATTGCCCCCCTTCCTACTAAGTGCAGGTTCCAGATCATGGGCCTAGTTCATCACATATGAAGAACATTAACAGGAAAAACAGCTCCTTTTCCTTTAATTGCTAACTAAAAATGTCACACCTAGCCGTGATGCAAGCTGCTTTTAAATCAGCAGAGGGGTTCTGAAATGGTGCACCCCTCCCGCCACTACCTATCTCCTGTTCCTAGCGAAAAAGGATTTAGTGATCAGGGTCATAATGTGGTGATCCCAAAGGTTTGCCACAAATGGGAAAGCAGTTGTTTTTTACCCACAGACCTCCTTTGAAGCAGACACAAAAGTGCACATGAGGCTTTCACAATGAAATCCCTAAATGTGCACTCCTTCCCCGGATCCAACCCCGCCCAATTTTGCTTTTGGTAAACGTGCACATGTTGTTGTGTGTGGGGGGAGGGGGTGGATAGAATTTTCAAACACCTCGTTTCAGGGGCAAAATATGTTTTACCTATGGAAATGCCTTTGGAAGTTGCCCTGTAAGGAGATACTTTTCAAACTGGCAGCGTATTTGCAACGTCTGCAGGTGCTTTTACTTTTGCACTTTGCACTAATTTTCAAAGTTAACGCAAGGAGTCCAAGGAAAATTGCTTGTAATCATTTACAGCTGCTATTTTGTGCAGGCAATTTTTGCATTAAAATATATTTATTTTGCAAACTTTGCATTTTTTGTTATGTTTTATAATAATAATAGCTTCGGTAACCTATATGGAGACTTTTTTGGGGAAAATGTAGTTAAATACAATTGTCCTTGGTTCACTGTGTGAAAGGATCAATGGAGAACAAAACACATGACTTCATTCATACCTATTTTCTGACCAGAAAGATGTAGATTTATTTGAATTGGCAAAAGTATGTGTATAGTTCCAAACTTCAAAATGTCTCTCTCTCCCCCCCCCCCCACCCCCAACAGGGGGTAAAATTACAAGCTTAGTGGCACTACACGCGTGCTTCACCCACATATAGGGTGAGCAATATTCGAAAAGCGTAATTTTGTGGGTAAAGCACTGTAAGTCTGAAGATTTATGTTCCCTTCCTGGCTGAAAGAATTGTCTGGTGTTATTATTTTATTTAGCACAATGAATGCAAACTTCGAACTGACCAATTTGTAGACAAAGCATGCTTCATATTTACACCATTAGATTCTCCCCAAGATATTATTTGTTGCAAACTCACAAAGGGCCTAATTAATGTAAATATTCATGCCCCATTCTGCACCTTTAGGGCAAATATCTTGTGAATAGAGCACTGTCCCACAGGACTGCATTTTCCTTTCTTTTTTTTTCAGTCTTTGTGGCTTGCCGCCCTAACTCACAAAATCTTTTCACTACCATTGGCTACTAATATTTCTCCCTCATGCAGGGAGTTTTATAAAACTGTATGCCAAGAATCCAGAACATGAAAATGCTTTAGGGTATATGAGTATAAATTAAAATAAATGTATATTTGGGCTGAGTAACAAAATGAGGATGCGAAACAATGCAGAACAACATTGTACAGCGCCTCAGTGCTAAAATGTATATCCTGGTTATTTCCAAGTGGATGGAAAATGACTCCAATATATAGCATTATCGGGGGAGGGAGGGTGTCCTATGATGGCTTTATTTGCAGTACCAGCACTTGCCCCAGTTTCACAGTTTTGAAACTGGTGGTAAAATTAATTTTCCCCCACCATTCCAAAAAAAAACAAAGTCAAGAAGTCGACCAAACTCTCAAGTATCCTCATCTCAGAACCTTGTCCAACATGGACAATTTTGTGGGGCAAGCCTTAGACCACGATAACATTTTTAATTGTTTTGCAGGGTGGAAGAAACTTTAAAACCATTGTGACCAAATGAGTCTCTGCTTTTCAGTAGCTGTCATTTTGGAGCACAAAGATGTCTAGGCAGGTAAAGATTGCATTGAACAGGCTGCCTGCTTTGTCCATCTTGATTTCAATATTAAAATCAAGGTACAGCCATACCACATATAGGGGCTGATGCAATATCGGGCGCGGAGCTCGGCACACTGCTAATTGCGCCATTGGATGTACGTTTTGGATGCGCTAGACATATACCCAATGCGATATCGGGATTAGCGTGTGCAAAACATGTATCCATACTGGCACACAGCTAATCGTGCTCATCACATGCAAATGGCATGTTGATGAGGCTATTAGCTGTATCCCCAATCTAAAAGAAAAATTTACGCCTGACACGCACATTTTAATGCTCAAAAATTAACACTAGCCCAGAGCTGGTGTTAAGTTTTGAGGCACCCCAGGCCATGTTCAGTTTTTTTGGGGTTCCTCCTACTTAATATTATTGTGATACTAAGCTGGAGAAACTACAGAAAGCTGCAACAAAAAACAAAACAAAAAAAAAAGCTTGACAGTGGTCAGGTTAGGAAAAGGGAAGCTCAATTTATGAGCGTCCATTTTCCTAACCCGTGGCTGTACATGGGTTAAGAAAACGGATAGCTCAGAAAATTGAGCGTCAGTTTTCTTTACCGTGTACAGTCACTTCTCCTGGGTGCTTGATGGCATGGACGTGCTAGGGACATGCAAATTATCCATTGCACATCTCTTTTAGCGTGCCAGCTTATTAGAATATTAGATCGACTGCCCAAGGAGGGGATGTGTGCGTATTTAAAAAATGTGCGTCCAGGATGGATGCACATTTTTTGCGCGCATGTTATTGCACCGGCCCCATAATTAGATCACAAGTTACAACTTGTCCACTTGTTAGCAACTGTTTGTAGTTTCATGATTGATAGAAGGGTCCACCCCAAAGGGTAGATCAGTAGTTCAGAGTTAAAAAAATAAAAAGAGGAATCCTAGAGTCCTGTGGGGAGTCATTCATGAGGGATCTGGAGAGAGGCAGTAAGACTGCTTGCTCTCTGGGTTCCAAGACAGGCGAAGGCAGGTGGCCTTATCTCCTATCCACTTAGAGAGAGTGTGCCTTGCATTCTTATCTGGTAGGAGGAGAATTCCAAGTTCAGTCAAAAGGACTCTGGAAGATTTATTTTCATAAATTCTATGAGAGAGGAGAGAGACATTTCTGAAAGTCTGAGAGGGTATCTGGTGGGGAAAAAAAAACCTTTAGGAGTCAAGGGAAGACCCATTTTCTAGTTGTTATTGCTGATCACAGTACATGACAATTTACATTTTGAGATGTGTGAACTCTGTGATGTGACCCCATTGTACCATCTGAAAATTCACATGACCCCCAAGTGGTGACCAAAGGAGAGTGGAGGAGTGCCAGGGTAGGGGAGTGGGTTGAGCATGGGGGGCGTTTAGAGGCTGTGAGAGAAAGTAGATGAAGAGAACATGGGTTACCCAGCCTACCACCCCCCCCTCCCAGAAAAAGGCTCTCTTTTGGCAGCATACAAAAGTATTAAGAAGAGCATTAGCAGAACATTTGAGAGATTGATATCATTCCCAACATACCCTGGATTAAGAATGAGCTTCATTCCTGTCATGGCATGCACAAAACTAACCTACTACCTTCATAAGCAGCTGTAACACAAGACTCCCCACCCTTCCCAGGACATCCTTAACATGCCCTTAATCACTAGAGCAACTGTAACAGACACACTAGACTTGTTCATTTTGTTTTTATTTTGCCTTTTTTTTTATTTTTCTCACACTTTGCCTCTCCATAATCGTATCCTTTCTTTCTTCCAGCAGTAACTGGCTACCCATCTCTCTTCCTCTTCTTTTCTCGCTTGGCTGAGCAGCAGCCTTTCTCTGCCAACCAACCAGAAAAGATTTATCCCCACTCTTATCCTTCAGCGCTAGTCCTCTCTTTAACCACCCCAGCTTCTCTCTTTTCCATCCTCCACAGCTGATCTTTCTTAATCCCCATCCTATCCACTCTTTCTCCCTCCATCCCATCTCTCTCACTCCTCATAGTTGATCCTTTCTCTTTCCCCCATCAAAACCCCATACCATTCACTGTTTCATCCCTCATCTCCTTTCTCAATGCCTACAGTTCATTTCCTCTGTCTCTGTCAGGTTTTTCCTCCTTTCCCCTATTATCCCACCCCTCTCATCCAATCCCTTTCAAACCCCAGCTTCTAGCTGATCTCCTTCTGAAATCTCCTCTTTTAATATATTTTTTCTCTCAAGCACTCTCCAGACAAAGCCCCATCAAGCCTCTTCTGGTTTATTCTTTCCTCTCAATTCTTCCCCTAGTTATCCTCTCCCCACAAACCCCACTATGCTGATCTTTCCCTCAGCCATGGTCCAGTCTATCTCTTCTATACCCTTCTTCATTGATTCCCCTGTCTCCGTGGGTCCCAGATTTGAAACTCGCTCAGTCAGTACTCAGTACCACTGCAGAGCAAGAAACAGAAAAAAAATAAATCAGGATACAAAGATCCTTTTACTCTTTTCTCTGCAGCTCAAAATGATATTTTTGACCCAGGCTAGCATTGGCAGAGATCACCTAGGAAGGGGGTGGGAGAAGGAATACACATACAACATAAAATCAACAAATATACATAAAATACATCAACTATAAATGATCAATATACAAACAAATATCAAATAATAAATTAATAAAACCAGAAATATAGCCAAACATAACAAACTAAAATCATCCAATTATAATTAAAAATAAAATTGCCCTGCACCCACATTGCCAGTTTGCAAATGAGCATCTCTGCTCTCTGCCTCTGATACCTGCACAGCACCTGCGTTGCCCTGATTGACAGCAGAGGGAGCTGCAGTTGAGGAGAGGTTGAAATGCTGGCGGGGACTCTATACCCAAGCCAGTGGAGGAGAGACAGACACCTGTGGTGATGATGGAGAGACTGGAGTGCCAGCAGGGGCCGCATCCCCCTGCCAGTGGAAGAGACAGAGATCCACAGCTGCCGAAGAGAAAACCACTTGGTATGGGGAGGGAAGAAAACAAAGGTACCAGGAAACTATAGGAAAGTGGAGGGACGTGGAGGTGACAGAAGGTAGAGAGAAAAGGAGAAGGGAGGGCAAGATAGCCCAGATTGCCCTGTCCTTGGATGGGCCTTAGTTTTGTTTTGCCTCGGTGATCATTTTCAGCCCAGGCTGGCAGCAGTGGTGATGATCGCAGCAGAGGGGATCAGAGCTGGCCTGCAACAACAGCATATTTTACCCCAGGCTGGCGGTATAAATCATGGTGATGGAGGAGCAGGGCAGGTACTCAACAGCAGCAAATTTTGAAGGCCGGACCAGCAGCATTAGCAGTACTGGTGAGAATGGTGGAGGGGACCTGGTTGGTAAAATTAGATCAGACAGCTGGGTCTGTTACCAGGCAGTGGGATCATTACATCGTACCTGCTGCTCTGTGTGTTTCTTCTTGGCCAGCATGGGCATGTGGCTGTTGAGGAAAGTGAGGGCTTGCTGTTTATATTAGCGATCAAATTATGAAAGTGGTGCCATTATTGGCAGCAGCTTGGGTTTTTCTAATCCATGGGGTCACAGCTGCAACCACAGTTACTGATTTTGCTACCCTGTTTGGGGTTGAGACCCATGATTTGAGAAACATTGGTCAAAGAAGCTGCTTTCTGTTTTGTTGGTTTGTTTGTTTGTTTTTTGTGCTTTGGACTGTCTTCATATTATTTCGGCACTGCCGAACTGCTTTATTTTTAACCCTGTAATCTTCATTCTTGTTTTGGAACACCCTTGGTATGAGGACTGTTTTCTTTGAAGTCATGCAGCATGATCTCCTGGGGCCTTATAGGTTATCCTGTCCCCCACGGCAAAATTCTGTGTTTTTTTTTTTCCCAGACACTGCTGAGAGCTGTCAACGTTCAGCAGTCTCTGGCCTCTGTGATGGGGGTGGGGGAGTTTACACAAAAATATCCTTGAAAAGGACAGATAATTAAAGTGGTCATTAATCCGCCCATTTTAACCACATATAGCTTGGCTAAAAATGATAATTTCATCTCTGCTCTCATCTTAGAGAATCCCTAGCCTCATTTTTTCAGCATTACCAATTACTAAGAAAGGCTTGAGCTTTTAGCTCCCAATGTACACAGTAACAACTTACTGAGAGAAAATAAGGTTATAAGCAGAAGGTTTGTATACCATATATATCCCATAACAGGTGCCAGTGAATCCATGAAGAGCACACAATTACTTTTAGGAGGGTAAATTTCAAACGCATAAATCCGCTTTGAAAATTCACATGCCACCCTTGTACAAGCAGAGACAAAAATGCACAGGAATTTGCACCTTGCTCGGAGCATGTACATTTATGTGCATTCTTTGCATGCGTGCAAATGCTTTCCCCGATTCTGATTCCAACTCCTTGGAAAGCTTCTTGTGAGTGCATCTCAAAATATGTACAGAATAGGATTTCGCACATTCTTTTACCCACACAGTCCTTCAGTTGATTTTCAAAGCATGATGTACTTGCATATAAAAGGGTTTTTATGTGTGTAAAGCACTTTGAAAATCAAGGCCAAAAACATCACCACAGACATGAAGACTGGATTCTAACAAATGTCTAGAGATATTATTTATGTAGCAACAAGATCGCGTCAACAAAATATAGCTATATTTTAAGTATCAGCCCTGGAGTAAGCTCTCCATCTGTAGTCAACATTTCTAATGTGTTCATAAGTACCTAGATCTTTTTTTTTTTTCTGTCCTTTTACGAAAAGAAAGCAAGTCAGTACTTTTTTTTTTCTGTTCTCAGATGCATTAGTCAGGGGAAGATCATCATGCTCTGATTTAGTGTTTTCAAATAAGTGTGCCCTCTGGTGCAGCATTCTATTGAGAAGCAACACAGCCCAGGCAAGAGAGTTCAGCATGGCCACTAATAAAACACAAGTGCTGCTTTGTCAGGCCACGAGTGATTACTTGAACAAGTGCCGACGAGGAAACCAAACATGAGAGCACTGTGCTGAAGACCCTCAAGACAAAAGGCCAATTGACTTTCCTCATTAGTTTTTGTGCCAAACATGTAAACACAGTTCCTTCTATCTTTTATGCTCAAAAACATGCCAGCTTGTTAACATCTTGGGTGGTACTGGGAGTTTACAAGCGTATAAAGACTATTATGTAGAACTGTTTTTGTTCTAGTAGAAAAGATCAGCTGATCCTGACCATCCTAAACCAGCATTTTGTGGCACTTTCTACATTCTATTCCAGCTCCTTCTAAATAGCAGTCTTGATTAAATGGCTCAGTAGCTCCCCACTCTTGCTTTTTCCAGCTCTCTCCTTATTCCTCCGGTCTCCCATTCATGGAATTGATGCCATTAGAACTTAGTTTACTGTTATTAGACATTCCCAAATCATTTGATAGGGTAGAAATAAAAAACTACAATTCATGAAATAACAAAGGATGCATTCAATGATCAGAAAAAGAATGACAACCATTGTACAATATGCCTTCAAATCAGAAGTAGCTCTTTTTTTTTTTCATTCTTTTTAGTTTGTACATAATATGATTTTTGGAGACACACAATATACATTCAAATGCTGGAATCATTTTGAGAGTGGCTTAACAGCCTGTGCGCAATGCATTTGAATCAATGCTCTCTGAATACAAGTACGAGCATGTTGCCTTATAAATATTTCTACTGATGGCTATTATTTATTATGTAAGAAGAATATAAAGAGCTTGATTCAAGGTCTGACTGTACTTCCTGTGAGACCTCAGTTTTGTTTTTTTTCCGGTTGTGCAAATCAATAAATTTCAGTGTGCCAGCTGAAATTCGGTTTCCTGCTCAAATTCATTTGTCTCTTTCTTAATTTTAAGGAAGTTGAATTTATTTTCCTCAATTAGAAGTACTTTAAAGCCCCCCTGTAGCACAAAGTATTTGGGTTCTTGGGAGGCTTAGCAGAAGAATGTCAGTAAAACTAAAACATATGCAAAACTATTGTCATAGGACAGGCCACATGAATGTGATCTACAGAAGCCTATAAATGTATGGCAATACTATAATTATTCTCAGTATTAACTTTTCGTTGTCACATGAAAGTAGCCCCATAATTATAAGACAATGTTTTAGACTGTAGCTTGATAACTTAATGTCAATATGACACGATCATTCTTTCAGCATTTAGCAAAGTTCTTGAATTCAAAAACACAAATGATGGATCTAATTAGCTAAGGATTCTTAAGTAAATAACAATAGGTATAAAATGATTCAAGCATTTTGTTGTTGTTTGATCCTTTCATACAGCATATTTATCAAAATTGCTATGTAACAACTATATTATTCACAAAGAATCCACAGATAAATTACTGTATATTTATTAGTTTGTACATCTGCTCATAAAATCTATCAAAAATGTAAAGTTAGAAGACAAATATATTTTAATATAAAAACTGGAAAAACGTATTAAGCATTTTTGAGAAGTTAGTGATAGATGCACAGTATTCTCTTCAAACTTAGATAAGAAGGTGCCAGGATCCTTCTGTATGCAGAATAGGCTAAATTTTCAACATGACACCTAACAGCAAAGTTACACTTGTATTTTTAAATTTGCACAAATTAGCCAATTTTCAACCACAAGGTACCTTCCTAAACTAAATTGGAAAATCATATTATGTGGCTAAATATTTGCATAATGAATATTAAAAGAAAGTAAAATGGAGTTGTAAATTTAGGGATGATAGCAGCAGACTAAGTATGTACATTTTGAAAATGTAGGGATGTGCATTCATTTAAATGACTGGGCAATCTGAAATTTGTTTCATTCATGTGTCGCTGAAATGAATGGCGTGGTCTCACAAATGAAACAAATATCATTTGTCCCATGTGTTTTTGTTTCCCAGTGTTTCCCAGTGTTTCTGCAACAGGTGAAAGTAACTATAGCAACTAGCCCACCCCTATATATCATGTGTGACCTCACTGCCTTGTCAAAGCTGATTCAGGCGTGTTGGCAAGGTTACTAAACACACAACAAATCAGAGTAAATCAATTTTAAAACTACCCTATCACTGACCTCTGGAGCAAATGCTGCTGACCCACTCCCACCCTAAAGCATTTATAAGAAACTCTATATTCCTCTGGATTTTGATCAGTGAAGGACGTCAAAGTAGAAAGCTCTTAAAGAGTTGTAAAAAAGATTTTCATGGCATTGGTACTGCTTCTAATCTTCTCTGTTCTATAGGAGGCTCACTTACTGTGGGGTCAATGCAATACAGTATGCTCAGCCGACCACACTGTATAACCCGTGGTCAGACGTGGGTTAAATACGTGCTAATCCACCCACTAATGCAATAGGGGGATTAGCACCTATTTAACGCGCATCCGATGCGGAGTGAATGCGATAGCGCTCATCACGTGCAAATGCACGTGAATGAGGCTATTACTCATTCACTCCGCATTAAAAAAAAAATGTGTGAGTTTCAGAAGCACATTTAGCTCTCAGGTATTAATACCTGCCTGGAGCAGGTGTTAATAGCTGAGCGCATGTAAAAGAAGTACAGAAAAGCAGAAAAACAAAAAAAAGAAAAAAAAAACTTTGGCAGACCGCTGAGTTAGGAAGACCGACGCCGGTAAACTATCAGCATCCGTTTTTCAATACTAGCAGAGGGCCGGTTATGAAAACCGATGCCGAGTTTACCAGCGTCGGTTTTTGTAACAGGCAGCCGTTGCAGGTTTGTGTTAGCTTGCACGCCCCTAGCACCTCCTTGTTAGCGTGACCCCCTAATTTCCATATAGCATGGCGCCCCCCTTGAGGACACCATGCGCGCATTAAGAAAGCGGGCGCTGACTTTTCAGCGTCCGCTTTCTGTGTATCTTTTTGCATCGGCCCCTGTGCTAGCAAAAGAAAGACAGCCAGTGCACTTGCTGGTGAGATTTTTCTCTTCACTAGGAGAGAAGGAGGGTGGGAGGGAAACAATCTGGAGAGTTGCAGCAGTACTAGAAATAATTTTGTCTCTGTTTGTCTGGCCACCAGTAAGTGAACAGTGCACTGAGATTGAAGAGAAGAGTATTACTAACCTGCCAATCTTTTTTTGTGGTGGAGTCTTTATCAGCACTAGTGCAGGCCTCATGTAGCACAGCACACTGCACACTGTTCTGTCTGTGCATGTATATTACAGACAGTTCTCCACACACACAGGAGAGTGTTATAAGTGGAGGTATAGTTACCGTACCAATAAATAAAACATGTTTGTAATATCCAAACCTCCTGGAGGCAGTGACAAATTTCATTATGTCAGGGAAAGGCAGAGGACAGAAAGGGTATATTTAAAGGATTAGCATAAAGGTAATAGTCCTGCACCTAAATTGAAGAGTGACTTCTTTAAGGCCAGAATAGCAGTAGGGGAAGATAGCTCAACACAAAATAAAATGGAAATTGAAGAGAATGCAACACTGCAGTCTAATGCTGGGACTGTTTCTCTCCCTCCTAATTTGGAGCAGAGGGAAAAGATGGGAGATTTATTCAAGGATGCAGTAGCAAGGCAGCAGGAGGAGCAAAAAAGCAATTCTCAAAACCAGCAGCACACTCTTCTTTACTCTGTACCGCTGAGGCTATGAAGGCAGTATTTTCGTCAGCTGATTTAGAGGGATTCCTTGACTCACAAGATATTGAAGAGCTGCTAGAAGAAAAAAATTTGTGAGAATTATTGAGTAACATCTTAGTATCAAGTTCACTGATGGAGCAGATAGAGCAAACTGAGGATGGTGAGGAAGAGCAGGCAGTGCAAGTAAAGAATGTGAGTGAAGCCCCTGGCCTTGTTCGTCCTCCATATCCACCCCTACATGGCAAGAGATCCTAGAACACCTCAATATCTGTGTCTCCACAATTCAAAAATGTTTACATCACAACAAACACACTAAATATGTCTAAAGCAAAATTTCTTGGTATACATAGCCCATACTATTCTTTGTGTGATAAGACTATCACTCTGAAAAATCATTCATTCTCAACAAAAAGTCATATTAAAAGCCTTGGTGTAATTCTTGATGATTCTCTCTCTTTCCTCCCTCAAATTAAACATGTGATTACCTAAGGTTTTTACAGGCTTCGAGTTCTAGCCAGCCACAAAAAGCTTCTTCATCTCCCTGAATTCTATACAATTGTACAAGCTTCTATTTTTCCAATCATTGATTATTGCAATAGTCTATACTTAGGGAATCCCTCCAGCTCTACGCCTGTTACAGTTGCTGATAAACTCTGCCACACGGTTGCTATCAGATCTGAAAAGAAATGATTACCTTACATCAACTTTGACTAAGCTGCATTGGTTATCCATAAATGAAAGGATTAACTGTGGGAATGTTAATTTTTAAACTTTTAAACGATCAGACATGTTATTGGGCCAACACAATTTTGAAATTTTATCAACCATCAAGAACTGTATGCTCTTCTCAAAGGGAGTTGAGAGAGATTCCTTCTCCAAAAGTCTCATGATTACAATTGTGCATTCTCTGTCGCTGGACCTATCCTCTGGAACTACTTTCCAATTGACATTAGACAATGTGATTCAGTAAAGAATTTCAAGAAGCATGTCAAAACTTTTTTCTTTAACTTAGCTTATTTTTATAAGCCTATAACTTTTGATTTAATTAGTTTTGTTTCTTTTATTAATTGCTAATTTTTATGATGATATTAGTTTTATTTTTGATTATTTATTAATATTATTTTGAGTCATTATTTTATACTGAAGATATCTCTTTTTCTTATTTTAATGTTTGATTTTATCTAGTTTTGTTGATTACCATGATTATGTATGTTTACTTGTTCATCGCCTAGGCCTTATGTGTTAGGCAATTCATACATTTAAATAAATGTAAATGCAAGGTCCCTATGTCTCAGCTCCAGTGCCAGCATACACACCCAAAGATGTAGAGAACGGATGGTGGAAGAAATCCTTGATCTGGAGGCTCTTTAAAGAGAGGGAGAACATGTGTTTCTTATAGTGTACCCACTGTGCTAAGGACATCAATAAAGGTAAGCAAGTGGGGCATCTCACAAACTCTGATATGCAATATTACCTGCAGAAGCAGCACCCACTAGCATTGGCATCAGGGGAAGGTGGCAGTACTAGGTTAGTAGCCCTTCTGCCACTCAGTGAGAAGCCAGAGGAAAGGCGTTGAAAAGAGGAACACTCTTCTCCAAACTGATCCCCCGGCCCCTTTCATCAGCCAGGTGGTAGGTCAGCAGCCCTTACCATGTGTCCAAAGCAAGAATCTACCATGGAGGAAAGGAGGTGGTATTTGGTATCACTGTTGTCCCAGGACAAGAGGAAGACAGAATCAAACATTGCAACGAGGTACATTGGGGAAATGATTGTCCTTGATGACCAACCCTTGTAGGTGTGGATAACATGGGTTTTAAGCAATTCTCCATGCGTTAACCTCAAATTACAAAGTTTCTTCCAGAACTACATTTAGAAGGAAGGTAATCCTCAGCCTGTACAGTCAGTGCCATACTCCTATCATGGCACAGCTGGCTAAGGTAGAGGGAAATAGTGTGCATTTCACCAGCAATATCTGGACTGTCTCAAACATTACAAACTCTTACCTCTCTATGATGGCACATTGGTGGGACTTAACTGAATCAGAGGCAGGCACCAGCTCTAGCAGGGATGGAGCATTAGTTAACAAACAACTCTCAGAATACCTGGAGGAGAACAACATCCTTTACCCTTTCCAGTTCGGATTCCGCAAAACTCAAAACACAGAGTCCCTTCTAACATCTCTGGCGGATACCATTCTTCTTGAGAGGAAACAGCCATACCTACTAGTACTACTCGACTTATCTGCGGCATTTGATACAGTGAATCATTCCATTCTTCTGGAGCGTCTAGCTGACATTGGTATCAAAGGAGTGGTACACAGTTGGTTTAAATCCTTCCTGGACAATAGATTTTACAAGGTGAAGATTAATAATAAGGTATCTCACCCCATCAGATCAAACCTAGGAGTCCCGCAAGGTTCAGCCCTTTCCCCTACACTTTTTAATATCTACCTGCTCCCTCTCTGCCAATTACTTGCCTCCTTAAAATTAACGTATTACCTTTACGCCAATGATGTCCAGATTCTTCTCCCTATCACAGACTCTCTTCACAGAACCTGGTCCCACTGGAACACATGTCTGCAATCAATTAACAGTCTGCTTACCAGTCTTAACTTGATCCTCAATACAAACAAGACAGAGATTCTCATCATATCTCAAGATGAAAACCGTTCTCTTCAACTCCCTAAATGTGACACAATCAGCCACAACAACTATCAACCACTCCCCCTATGTCAGAGATTTAGGAGTTCAACTAGACAACCAATTCAATCTTAAATCATTCGTCCAAAACACTACCAAAGAATGCTTCCTTAAATTACAAGTACTAAAAAAACGTAAACCTCTCCTTCACTTTTGAGATTATCCTTTCTAAAATAGTCTATTGCAATTCCCTCTTGTTTGGTCTCCCTGCGATAACAATAAAACCACTGCAGATGGTACAGAATGCCGCTGCGAGAATACTCACCAACTCAAACAAAAGAGAGCATATCTCTCCCATACTGCAGTCACTTCACTGGCTTCCCATCAAAGCCAGGATCTCGTTCAAAGTACTTATGATGATACATAAAGACATTCATAACATCACCCCTCTCAATCTCAGCAATAAATTCCGTCCGCATGCCTCCGAAAGACCAGTCAGAAAAGCTTACAAAGGCTCTCTGTATGCCCCCCCCTACCAAATCTTCTCTAAGTAAACGAGCGTTATCTACAGCAGGGCCGACTCTATGGAACACTCTCCCACCAGACCTCCGTCAAGAACATTGTCCCCAAACTTTCAAGAAAGACTTAAAAACTTGGCTTTTCAGTCAAGCTTTCCCTGAAAACCCAAGTTCTCTCTGACGCGGGTCTTTTAACATGGACTATGGCTTAAGAACATGGTCTAAGGCTTAAGGCCAACAGTTAATTGGGCACACCGAACTCACTACACAGCCCCCTCCCTCCCTCCCTCCTTACACCTTTTTGACATCCTTTCCCTCCTTCTCGCCCCCTCTTCCAAGCTACTTAACCTTCCTACTTGTTTTAATTTATCCTGTATTAATGTATTTATATTTATTTTATTCTTATTTTATGTTATTTTTATATTAATTCTGCGTTGAAGCTGCTTGCGGTTTGTAATTGTTCCTTGTTTCCAAATGTTTGAATGTTATAATACACTAATGTTCATTGTTTAATGTATCGCCCCCCAGCGAAGATTTTTGTTTCAATGTAAATCGGTGTGATATGTATTCTTTACAGGAATGTCGGTTATATAAAAATTCAAAATAAATAAATAAATAAATATTGAGACCTGGATAAAAATTAAATTGGAGGGAAGATGTAATAAGTGGAAAAGAAAGAACAGAGAAATCATTTAAGATTCACATAGATCTTTAAATGTTTGATTAAATAAATAGGGGTAGATTTTTAAAAAATACTCGCACGTGTCCATGTGCACATGCTACCCAGCGCACGCACATGGACATGCAATTTTATAACATGTGCGTGCTGGCGCACGCATGTTATAAAATCAGGAGCAGTGTGTACAGGGGGGGGGGGGTTTGAAAATTGCAATTTACGCTCGGCGACGAGATCAGGCCTCCCCTAGTTCCCTCCCAGTCCGCTCCAATTAAGGAGCGGACAGGGAGGGAACTTTTCTACCCCCTACCTACCCTCTCTCCCTCTTCCCCGCTCCTCCCCAACCCCTTAGAAGGTCTTACCTTTTTTTTTTTTTCTTGTTTTAGAAGTTATTCCTGGTGTAAGTTGCGTGTGCCAGCAGGATGCTGGCGAGCGATCCTCTGACACAGCGGCAAATGGCCACTGTACTTGCCGCCTCCAGCTTTGCCCCACCCCACCCCCTGGATTGCTCCCCCAACCCTGGACCACTCCTTTTCTTCGGCCCACCAGTTGTGCGTGTATTGAGGGTTATGTGCACGGCTGGGCCCCTTTTAAAATGTGTGCGGTGCATGCAAGGCACGGCCGCACCCATAATCCCCATTTTTTACGTGCGCTGGACATTTAAAATTGGGCCAATAATGTTTTATAGTTTTTCTAAAATCCTTAATGTTAGATAAAGATCTCAGGGTGAATGGGATAGAGTTCAATATTATTGGCCTGCAATAAAAAAGCCCATTCACAGGTCACTGCAAGCCTGGTAGTTCTGGGAGAAGGTACTTGAAGATGGAATTGATTTTTTGATCTAAAGTTACCTGAAGGTACATGGAAGTGTAGGGTGGCAAGTAACCATGGACTTTTAACATTGTAAATAAAACTATGCATTGTGGATAATATTTTGTATAGTATTCTCCATTGTATAGGTAACCAGTGCAAAGAAAATAAAACTAATGTGTTTATGTAATTTTTTATTAGTTAATACATGAGCAGCTGAATTTTGAACCAATTTGAGAGGTTTGATTGTAGATTAGGGTAACTCAACATAATAAGAATTACAATAGTCAATCCCTGTATTAGTGACTGGAGAACAGTTCTGAAGTCACTTGGTTCATGCAAAGTTTTAATATGCTTAAGGAGACAAAGGGCCTCATTTTCCAGAGGGATTGCACGCAATAAGGGACGTTTCGCACGCGAAAAGTCCCTTATCGTATGCGATACCAAAATGGGGGCGGAGTCGGCCCCGGTGACGCCCCGACTCCTCCTCGTCTTGGCTGAAATACACACATATAAACACAATTGCAATTCAGAAACTGTGTAATACAGATATAAGCCAATTTGATTCTTTACAGTGCTCATTTATTCATTCATTTATAGATGTTTGTATATTTTATTTAATTTATTCATTCACATTTTTATAAAGGTATGTGCGTTTCAATTCATATATAATTTCTATATGTTGTTGAATTATGCACACAACTCAGTGTATTTTATTTTCTTTATAAGTATGTTACAATTTTCATATATTTACATACATTTATGTTTATGTGTGTTTTGTTTTTAATTCTAATTTTGTCCGTAGTAGCCCCTGAGGCAGCTCCTATGTCAGTGAAACTCGGCCAAAGTTGGGCAAGTTCGAATAAAGAGTGGCTACTCAGCAATACTGATCGGCTTCTGCTTTGTTTTTTAGGGTATGAGTGAGTATACTATGGAGTGCAAGATGTTCTACAGTGAGATAGCTTTTTTAAAGGTGCTATCTTATTCATTGTATTTATTAGTGCAGCAGAGTTCCAGATGTTGACCATATCATAAGAGATATGTTAGAGGATTGACAGCTAGCCTGGAGATCCAGGAGTTTAAATGCAGGTTTCTTTGTCACAGACAATGGTCCAAATATGGTAAAAACAATAGATGATAGAGGTTTTTAGGGTATCCATTATTTTGTACATTCACTGCATCTGGCAGTGAAGGATTCCAAGAAGCTGGAGTCCAAGGACCATGGGAGTATATTTTGCGAGGAGCTTATAGAAAAGTTTAAGAAAATAGCAGGGCACTTCCATAAAAGTGTTAAGGTGGGGCAGCTTCAGCATGAAAAGCAGGAAGTTTTCAGGATGCCTCACAAATGTCTCATTGAAGATATTTGTACCCACTGGAATTCCACTTACATGATGCTGCAAAGGTTAGTGGAGCATCAGACACCTCTTCATGATTTTTCATGGGAAATAGAGATAGATGTGTATTGTTCCCTGGGGCATCATGATGAGGTAGTCATGAGGTAGCTGGTATAAAACCTGAAGCCCTTCAAGGATGCCATGGATGACCAGAGTTCCAGAAGTGACACCCTAGGTGGGGTCATTCCTATAGTAAATATTCTGGATGAATATTTGGAGGACTTCTATCAGCAAGAGGGGATGTTAGCAGAAGTGTTGCTCTTTCTGGATTCCTTGAAGCAGCAGGTACAAGAGAGACTGAATCCTCTTATGCAAAACAATACATGGGCATCCCAACAGAGAGGTTCCAATAAAAGCAAAAGTAGTCCATGTGCCTATAAGTATAGAATCACCTGAGCTAAAAGATTCCAAATTATTCCTATCAAATGAAAAGCATATTGTTAATACAAGCAAAAACACACTTTGAAATGTCTGTATGCCAATGTCAGAAGTCCAAGAAGTAATATGGGAGAGTTAGAGTGAACAGCAGTGAATGATGAGTTAGATATAATTGGTATCTCAGAGACTTGGTGGAAGGAGGCTAACCAATGGAACCGTGATCTACCTTACAAATTATATCACAATGATAGGGAGGATCAGCTTGGTGGTGGTAGTAGGGGGTTGCTTTATATCCAGGAGGGTATAAATTCCAACAGAATAATGATCATAAAAGAGATTAAATGCACAGTAGAATCTTTAGTGATAGGCATATACTACTGTCCATCTGGCCAAAATGATGAGACAGAAGGTGAAATACTAAGAGAAATCAGGGACGCTAACTAATTTGGTAGTGCAGTAATAATGGGAGATTTCAGTTATCTCAATATTGACTGGGGAAATATAACATCAGGACATCTAAGATGTAATAAATGACCGCTTCATGGAGCAATTTGTACAGGAACCAATGAAAGGGGGTGCTATTTTAGATTTAATTCTTAGTAGAACACAGGATTTTGTGAGAGAGGTAATGGGTCCACTTGGCAATAGTGTTCATAACATGATCAAATTTGAACTAATGACTGGAAGGGGACAATATTAAATCTACAGCTCTAGCAATAAACTTTCAAAAGGGAAATTTTGATAAAATGAGGAAAACTGAAGAAAACTGAAAGGTACAGCTACAAATGTTAAGAGTGTACAACAGGCATGGACATTGTTTAAAAATACCATCTTAGAAGTGCAGTCCAAATGTATTCCATGCAATAAGAAAGGTGTAAGGAACGCAAAATAATTATGGGCACGGTTAAAAGGCAAGCTGAAGGAGACTATTTTCTTTCAAAAATTGAAAGAATGATCCAACTAAAGAAAATAGGAAAAGGCATAAATATTGTCGTTAAATGTAAAACATTGATAAGGTAGGTTAAGAGAGAATTTGAAATTAAGTTGGCCATAGAGGCAAAAACTCAGAAAAAAAACCCCTTTTAAAATATATCCAAAGCAGGAAACTTGCAAGGGAATTGGTTCTACCATTAGATGATTGAAGGGTTAAAAGGACTCTTAGAGAAGATAAGGCCATTGCAGAAAAGACTAAATGAATTCTTTGCTTCTGTGTTTACGAAATAGGATGTTGGGGAGATATGGATTCTGGAGACAGATTTCAAGGGTGATGATTTGAATGAACTGAACCAAATCACAGTGAACCTGGAAGATGTAGTAGGCCTAATAGACAAACTAAAGTATAGCAATCCCCTGGACTGGATGGTATGCACCCCATGTTTCTTAAAGAACTGAAAAATGAAATTTATAATCTATTAGTAACCTATCATAAAAATTGTCCATTGTACCTGTAGACTGGAGAGTGGCCAGGGTAACTCAGATATTTAAAAAGGGTTCTGGGGGTAATCCGAGAAACTATAGACCAGTGAACCTGACTTTAATGGTGGGAAAACAAGTGGAAACTATTCTAAAGTACAAAATCACTGAACAAATAGAAAGACATGGTTTAGTGGGACACGGTCAGCATGGATTTACCCGAGGGACGTATTGCCTCACAAATCTGCTTCATTTTATTTAAAGGGGTTAATAAACATGTGGATAAAGGTGACCGATAGATGTTGTGTATTTGGATTTTCAGAAGGCATTTGACAAAGGCCCTCATGTAAGGCTTCTAAGAAAACTAAAAAATCAGGTTAGGAGGTGATGCCCTTTCGTGCATTGCTAATTGGTTAAAAGACAGGAAACAGTAAAAAAAAGGTAAAAAGTGGAGTTCCTCAAGGAACTGTACTTAGACTGGTGCTTATCATTGTTGTGTCCGTTGGTTCCCGATGCCCTCTCTCCATCCTCCTTACCTCTTTGGTGCCTCCCTCTTCGCCCACGGGAAGATTGGCTGCCGTGGCGTCCTTCTGCCAAAGTCCTCCGGCGTCACCGGACTGGCTAGACGCTGCAACCCGCCATGTTTCCTGGAGGGCTAGGGGCATGCGCACGGCGTGGCCCCGACTGAAGTACCGGCGAAGGCATGAACCTCAGGGGCGTTCCCCTGAGATGACGTCACCCGCGACGGATATATAAGGTCTTAGAATTTGCTAACAGATCGAGTTAGCAAGGGTTACTCTACCTAAGCTACTCTGCTTCCTCGGACTTACTAGGGGTACCCGCTCCTTGGGGGCCTCGCTCTCTCCTTTGTTTTTCAGGTGACAGTCTGGAACTGGTACTCGCTCCTCGAGGGCCCTCGTTCCCAGACTTGCTCCGTATTCTCTTCTGCCTGGAAGTCATCACTGCCAACTACGTCAGTGAGTTACCATCACTCTCAGAGCTTTCCCTGGAACCAGGTACTCGCTCCTCGAGGGCCTATACATTACAGCTCCTTGGCTTCTATGAGACATTGTGTGAGTGTTACCATCAGGTTCAGTACATGAACTCTGCATACCCTGCCTACTCACTATACTTCAGTTTCTCTAAAGCTCAGCCTCCAGGGATCGCTGTTCCAGTATCTGAGGGACTACAGCCCAGCCGGGCATTCCAGCTCACCACTGCCACCTCTGGTGCTTCAGTATACTGTCTAATAAAAGAACTAGTGTGTGTCTGTCTCCTAACTCTGAGCCTGACCGGTGGTCCCTCTTGGGATCTTCCCCCAGGAGCATGGTCATCTGCCACTGGTCCAAGGATCCACCCACAAGTCTCCTAAATAACAACAGATTGCCGTCTCCCTAGCAGACTGTTTACTCCAAACAGAACTGATTACTAACTCCTTGCAACAGATTCACAACAATCGTAATATTTATAAATGATCTGGAAAGGGATATGATGAGTGAGATGATCAAATTTGCATATGACACCCAATTATTCAGAGTAGAAAAATCATATATGGACTGTGATAAATTGCAGGACGACCTTGTGAGACTGGACGATTGGGCATCCATATGGCAGAAGAAATTTAATATGGACAAGTGCAAGGTGATGTATATAGAGAAAAATAACCCTTGCTGTAGTTACACGATGTTAGGCTCCATATTAGGAATTACCACACAGGAAAAAAAATCTAGGCATTATACTGGATAATACATTGAAATCTTCAGCTCAGTGTGCTGTGGCGGTCAAACAAGCAAACAGAATATTAGGAATTATAAGGAAGGGAAAGCAAACTTCTTAAATGACCAGAAAAGGCACACTGAGCAGAAATATTTTCATTTTCAGATTTCACTAAAGTTTCAATCGGCAAGCAGATTTCACAAGAAACCCAAAATGCCACTCAGCAACAAAATCATGTTCAAGTAGGGAATGAAATAAAACTTTATATCACAAAAAGGATAGTGAAGAGAGATCATTCTCTTTTCCTAAATCTGACTGTTGTACTTTGGACATAGAGGCGTGGGCCTTGGTCGCTGTAAGAGATGACTCTTCCCACAGGGACCTGCAGTGATAGGCTAGCTCCAAGCAGAGATGGACACAGAGAATTAGCTTTATTATAGTGCAATGTAGATGGTAACCCTAGGAACGGGTAATGATCCCAGCCAGGAGATGAGAAGACAGATGGCAAAGTTCCGTATGCAGACTGCTGAGTGGAGAAGGCAGTTCCACAGTCTCACCAGGTCCCAAGAGGGAGTGGGTCCAGTAAGTGGTCCACAAAGCAGGGTAGGCCGAGAACCCAAGGCTAGATGGAAAGGTCAATAGATCTGGTAGTGGTCCGCAGTGCGGGGTAGGCTGAGGATATATGGAGAGAGAGATAAGACAATGCAGAGACAGAATAGAAGCAGCAGTACTCACTCCGATGCTGGCAGTAGTGCAAGAGAGAACTCCAAGGAGCAGAGGTACCAGATGAAATAAGGCCCCTGAGGAGCGGGTACCTTAGGTGTCCTTGGAATAGGTAGGCAACCCCGGAGGGGAGACAGGAGCGAGACAAGGCCCCCGAGGAGCGGGTACCTTAGGTGTCCTTGTTGGTAGCAGATAACCCCGGAGGGTGAAGAGGAGCGAGGCAAGGCTCCCATGGAGCAGGTACCTAAGTCATCCTGGAGTAAGAGTACACAGAGCGGAAGCGTCTGGTAGGGATGTGTAGCTAAATGATTTTTGTTGCATTCGGGATACGTATTCGTCGGGAGTCATTTCCGTTGCATTCGGATGTATGGCGCATCCGATACGTCAATATGTGAATTCGTTTTCTGGTTCCCATTAAAGTCAATGGGGGAAGGATTTCCAGCCTATTTTTGGCTGCAGAATTGGGGTTTTATTATCAATTTTGATGAAACTTCTGAGGAGCAATCATCACAACAACAAAAGAGCTCCAAGGTACTTAGACTATGGCAAAGTGGCATGAATAGCCTAAGGCACTGTAAAGGTGCAAAGGGGTACCAGAAGTGGCAAGAGTGCTTTAACAGAGGCACAAAGCAGCAGTGAGAGTGTCAAAAACACACCACAGCTTCAAAAGAGAGCACCGATAACAGATGCATGAACCATCGAAGGCAGCACGACAGGCAAAGTGGCAAGACAAGTGGCATTGACATCCTACAGCACAATGAAGGGGGAACATAGCAAGCAGAAAGACTAGCACCAACACACTGAGGAACCATGATAGTGGCAAGAACACCACAAGGAGTTAAGTGAGTCATCTGGTGTATGGCAGCAAAGCAGAGTGTCAGAAAGCTGATAGGGGCAAGACAGGCTGGCAGAGTGGAGGTAGTATGGTTACTGTGGTTTTGATAGGGGAAAGACAGGCTGGCCCAGGAGAGAGTTTCCTTTCTTTTGTGCAGGAAAGGACTCCCTAGAATGGGTTCACCCCTAGAGTGGGGTGTTTCCGTTGGCGTCTAGTGAATACCCAGAAGTTACTGACTGTACTTACGCACTTCAGCTGATGACAAAGGAACTTGAAGAGCTCTCAGAAATAAGAAAACTGCTACTCAATTCCAAATCTACAATATCAACCTATGTTGACTTTGTACTGTACAGTACCTCTGTAAACAATGGGAACACAGAGGATGAACTAGAGTACAACTACCACAAGTTTTCTATAGCACTAGAAACATTAATGTAGCAACTAAGAAACATCTTGGGAAAATGGCCCGTATTATGAAGGTCATGAAAACTATATCCTAGCTCCAAGTTGGACAGACAGGCACAGCGTTAGAGGTCGAGCCCTGGTAGGGACGTAAGGCCTTGACAGTGGATGGATAGGCACAGCGTTAGAGGTCAAGCCCTTGTAGGGATGTAAGGCCTGGACAGACAGGCACAGCGGTCGAGGACATAGGTCAATCCCATCTAGTGACATAAGGCTTGTCAGACAGACAAAGCAATCGAGGACAGAGGTCAATCCCACCTAGGGACATAAGGCCTGGATGAACAGGCAAAGCAATCAAGGTCAAACACTTGTAGGAACACAAGGACTGGACTGACAGGCAAAGCAGTCGAGGACAGAGGTCAATCCCACCTAGGGACACAGGGCCTGGACTGACAGGCAAAGCAGTCGAGGACAGAGTTCAATCCTACCTAGGGACACAAGGCCTGGACTGACAGGCAAAGCAGTCGAGGTCAAACACTTGTAGGAACACAAGGCCTGGACTGACAGGCAAAGCAGTCGAGGACAGAGGTCAATCCCACCTAGGGACATAAGGCCTGGATGAACAGGCAAAGCAATCGAGGTAAAACACTTGTAGGAACACAAGGCCTGGACTGACAGCAAAGCAGTCGAGGACAGAGGTCAATCCCACCTAGGGACATAAGGCCTGGACTGACATGCACAGCAATCGAGGTCAAACACTTGTAGGAACACAAGGCCTGGACTGACAGGAAAAGCAGTCGAGGACAGAAGTCAATCCCACCTAGGGACCTAAGGCCTGGACTGACAGGCACAGCAATCGAGGTCAAACACTTGTAGGAACATAAGGCCTGGACAGTTGACGGTCAGGCACAGCGTTTCATGTCAGGTACATGTGCTGCAGTGCTTATATTATCTGAAGCATATAAGGCAATTGGAGCTGCTGCAAGGCTTTGAATTGCTTTTATTCATCTTGCCATTCACAGGGAAAATTTGGAAACCCAAGCAAAGGCAGGTTTACTTTCAAAAACACTAGCATTTCCATCAACTCTGGTGCCAGCCTTGAGCGGTGAGGGATCAAGATATCCCCTGTCATTGAAAAGACACGTTCACTGGGCACACTGGTTGGTGGACATGACAGATATCGCTGAGCCACTTTGGCTAGGTGTGGCCAGACAGTGGACTTGTGTGCCCAATATGCCAGCGGATCTGTCTGCATTTTCTCTATCGGCTCTTAGAGATACCGTGTCACTGACAGCTGTGCTGGTGTCTCCTTTGCTTGGACGGGCTCAGAGTCACTCATGCCAGCTGCTTTCTCTCTCGCCTGTTGCACAACTGATGAATCTTTATGGGCAACATGCCTTGGGCGGTCTGACGTGGAGGAGGAGGTACTATCTGTCGCTGACACAGTGCTGCTCCTGCTTGGGATAGCAGCACAACTCTCTGATGTGCCTGCTGTTTCCACCTCTGCTTCAAGCCTAATCTGTCTCCGCCTATGGCGCTCCTGTTCAAGGACTTTTGCTAACAGCAGCTCCTTCACAAATGACAGACAATTGGACTGTAGGGCGAATTTACCTTTCACACGGGGATCACAGACTGAGGCGAGCATGTATGTTCGGTCGTCTGTTAAAGGCCTTAATCTGTCTTTCACCTGCTGCTGCAAAACGTCCAGACACTGCAGCACCTCAGCTGTTACTCCCTCTTCCTGTTTAAAGGCCTCCAAATGTTCATCCAGGAAATTAACTATAGGGATGATGTCAGCCAAGATGGCACTTCTGGAACTCAGCTCCTCCGTGACATCCTTGAAGGGCTGCAGGATTTTTACCAGCTGACTCATGACTAACCAATCATGATGCCCTAGGGGATTCTGCACATCTATGTCCATTGTACCAGAATGTTCATGAAAGGGTGTCTGCAGCTCCAGTAACCTCTCCAGCATCTTAAAGGTGGAATTCCACCGGGTGGCAATGTCTTGAATGAGACGCTTGTGAGGCATCTCCAAATCAGTTTGCTTTTGTCGGAGAACCTGCCCCGCCTTGACACTTCTGTGGAAGTGTGCTGCTATGTTCCTGCACTTCTGTATTAACCTATGCAGGTATTCATTCTCTTTGTCATTGGACTCCAAGCCCAAAGCTGACTTCACTACCAGGTGCAGAGTGTGTGCAAAACATCAGATGTTCTTAAAGCGCCTCTTGGTTATTGCCTTAACCATGTTTGCACCACTGTCTGTGACAAAGAACCCTGCCTGCGTTTTCCTGTCTCGCTGGTGTAGTTGCCAGCCCTCCAGCATCTGTCTGATGCATGCTAAAATATTGGCTGCGGTATGGGCCTGGTCCGTCAGGTGGGTGTGCAGTAAAGCCCACCTCCACCCTGATACTTCTTCAGTAATAGAGCTGCTGGCTGCCCCTGCCTCAGCCATGTCCTACCAGTGTGCTGTCAGAGACAGGTAAGAGTGTGCAGCATTCATGGCGGTCCAGATATCGCAGGTGAAATGCACTCTTCCCTCTGCCTTAGCTAGCAGTGCTTGCATGTGACTGCGACACTGCTTGTACAGGCTGGGGATGACCTTTCTACTAAATGTGGTTATGCAGGGGATTTTGTAATTTGGAAGTACGACCTTCAAAAAACACTTGAAACCCACATTCTCCACTAACTGCAAGGGCTGGTCATCAAGGGCAATCATTTCCCCAATGGTCCTGGTTACAACTTTTGAGGCTGCCTGCTTCCTACCCCGGGATAGCGTTACCGCACTCCACCCCATTTCCTCCATGGTGGATTGTCGCTTCTGCCACATGTCAGGGGGTTGCTGGCCTGCCACCTGACTGCTAGAAGGGGATGAGGGCGTGGGCTGACTCTGCTGCTTTCCTACCACTGCACATTGGTTGAAAGGGGTCCCCCAACTGGAACTGCCACCATCCCCAGATGGCAGTAATCTTGTTGGGTGTTGCCTCTTCATATGATGGTTCATGCCAAAATTAGATAGATGTCCCATTTGCTTGCCTCTGCTAATATCCCTGGCACAGTAATTACACCGAGCATAACGCGGGTCTTCCGTCACTTTAAAGTGTCTCCAGATCGGAGATGTCTTTCATGATCCTCCCCTCTCTAACACCTTGGGGTGGATGCTGGCACTGGAGCTGAGGTAGTGGGTGCACCCTGAGAAGCAATGCCAGAGGGGGCCTCAGTCACCCTCTGTGCCTGTACTGACTGCTCTTCCTCCTCCTTGTTATCACTTTCTTCTCTCCCCTGCTGCACATTTGTGGAGGCTAAGACAGGACTAACTGATTCTACCGAAGATTTGTCATCTATTACTTCTTCCGTTTCTGATGAGAATCCCACACAAGAAGATTCTTCATCTGAATCAGAAGCAAACAGTGACTGTGCTACCTTGTGAACGCTAAGTGTTAGTCGAGACTTCTGTCCCCCTGCTGCTTTTGGGTGTCTACATTTTGTCTGGCATGATTCTGCCTCCCCTTCCCTCACCTCCAAAACTACAGGGCCAGAAACAAGTGGTGGCGATGGCGATGTATCATGGTTAGATTTCATTTTTTTTGGCATGGAACTGACATCCCCTACAAACAGTTTAGAGTGCAACAGTTGCCTTTTTAGCTCTACTGGTGGTGTTGCACTAGTGTCTTTTGAGGTGCCTCCTCTACCAGTCCCAATCACTCGACTACATCTCTCTTTCCCTGACATTATGGATTTAATGTCACTGAGTAGTAACACTGCCCACTGTCATGGTGCCTGGCTGTGCACTAATGTGTGTGGCGTGCACACAGAAGCTGCTTGCTTGTAAGCACAAAAGAGGCAGACTCCCTGGGCACTTGACTGCACAGATCCACCCAATAGTTAGGATCAGTCTGTTAAAACTACCCACTGCCCACTGTCACGGTGCCTGGCTGTGCACTAATGTGTGTGGCGTGCACACAGAAGCTGCTTGCTTGTAAGCACAAATGAGGCAGACTCCCTGGGCACTTGACTGCACAGACCCACCCAATAGTTAGGATCAGTCTGTTAAAACTACCCACTGCCCACTGTCAAGGTGCCTGGCTGTGCACTAATGTGTGTGGCATGCCCACAGAAGCTGCTTGCTTGTAAGCACAAAAGAGGCAGACTCCCTGGGCACTTGACTGCACAGACCCAGCCTGTTAAACTGCCCAGTGAAGCCCAGTGCACTGAGAGACTAAGTAATTGGAATTAAAAAAAATCTGTTTAAAAAAGCAGGAATTTTTGTCACTCCAGAAAAATGGATGAAATTGAAAATAATATATCTCTCCAAGCCAGCCCAACACCCTAAATGGTGGTCAGTGCTAGCTGACTTAGCAAAGCTTCTCTTCTCAGTCAGAGATGACCAAAATAAACAGCTTGAAAGAAACAGGACTAGCTGTAGCTGACCCTGGCACTGCAGCAAAACAAAGAATAATTAGCTTTTTCTTTACTTTAGCTTAACTAGCCTATCTCTCTTAGTTCAGCTTCCACCCAGCCCACCTCCCCACAGTATCGCTGGAAATAAGTGCATGGCTCCTCGTACTGATGTTTATATAGTGCTGGCTCATCAGTAAAATCAACAGAGAGTACTGAATGACAGCGCTATTGGCTGCATTCAGTGCATGTCACAAAATGTCAGCGCGGATATGCTGCATTCCGGTATCTATGCCGACCTGTCCGACCCTTTCCTGTGAGTCACTGTGACTCACAGGAAAGGGTCAGACAGGTCGGCATGGATACCAGAATGTAGGGCAGGGGCGCTGCCATTTTGTGCAAATCATAGGTAGCTAGTAGCTAATGGGGGAAAAGAAAAGTGCACGCCACTGGGCGCACCAAATTAAACGGATAATAAGTTAAATACGTGGGGAGTCGCGATGCGTTTCGCCTCCCCACGTATTTAATGGATAGGACAAAATATGTTGCGGATCGCCAATACGTCAAAAACGGATGCATACCCCTAGCGTCTAGTAAGGTAGAGAGATCAGCATGGAGGATTCCTTGCTAAATCATATTTGGAATCATGGTTGGAGTTTAAATACCAGCGCTAGTGACGACATGCGGTGGGGACGCCCCCGAGGTTCCCACCATGATGCATGTAAAGGACGGGGCTATGCGCGCGTGCCCTAAGTGACTCCTGGAAAAAGATGGCGAACGCAATTACCCGTGCCAGATCGGGGATGCCGGAGGGGTCAGAGTAGAGAGGTGGAGGTAGCCATCTTCCCAAAATGAACTGAATCAGGAAGAAAAAAGGTGAGCAATAGAGGGTGCAGCCGTCTGCGACTGATGGGTGCAACAGTACCCACCTTCAAAGGGCCCCCCCCAGGGGGTTTTGGCTTACGAGAATGCGACTGATGGAAGTAACGGAGCATGTCTTTATCCAGGATATTGGCCATGGGCTCCCAGGAGTTCTCCTCTGGTCCGTATCCCTTCCAGGAGATAAGGTACTCCCATCATTTACCTCTCTTGCGTACATCCAGGATGTCATCAACGGTATACGCGATATCCTCTTCGGTATCAAGCGGTGCTCGTTCCAGAGCTTTGTTTGAAAATTCAGACAGGACGAGAGGTTTCAGTAGTGCCACCTGAAAAGCATTATGAATCTTCATAAATGGCGGTAGCTTCAAACTATAAGTCAAATTTCCAAGGCGTCGGAGGATGGCAAAAGGTCCGACGTACCACAGAGCAAAGCATGCAGAGTGCAGCTTTAAGTGGAGAAATTGGGTACTAAGCCTTACCTTATCCCCAGGTTGAAATTGAGGTGCCTTCTGTGGTCAGCATTGTAAGTCTTTTTGACTATTTCTCCCCCCTTGCGGAGTAGATCCTTAGTCTGTTTCTACAATTGCTGTAATTCCATCGTGGTGACTTGGGCTGCTGGAGATGTCATGGAGAGTGGCAGAGGTAACAGAGGTAATGGTTGGCGGCCATATACCACTTGGAAAGGTTTTGAGCCCGTAGCAGCAGCTGGATGTGAGTTTAGGGCGAATTCAGTCCAAGGAAGTTATTCTGCCCAGTCACTTTGTCTAGTATTCATATATGAGCATAAGAATTGTTTGATCATCGGATTCATTCGCTATGTTTGACCATTGGACTATGGGTGATAGGCCGAGGTCAAGTCCAATGCGATGTCAAACTTCTGACACAGAGCTCTCCAGAAGTTTGCAGTAAACTGGACACCTCTATCAGACAAAATGTGTTTGGGCATGCCGTGGAGGTGAAAGATGTGCTTCACGAATAATTTAGCCAGTTCAGTGGCGGATGGTAATCCTGGCAGGGCCACAAAGTATGCCATTTTTGAGAATTGATCGACGGTCACCCTGATCGTATTGTTTCCAGCAGAAGGGGGTAAGTCCACCACAAAGTTAGTTGCGATGTGCGTCCAAGGTTCCTCTGGTACAGGCAGAGGTTGAAGGAGACCCCAGGGATGTCCGGCAGGAGGTTTTTGTCTCATGCAGGTGGCACAGGAGGCCACGTAGGCTTGGACATCAGTCTTCATAGTAGGCCACCAATAGAAACGTTGGAGGATTGCTAATGAACGTCCTTGCCCGGGATGGCTGGCCAGACAGAGTTATATGTCCACTTTAGTATTTTCTTCCTCATTCCCAGCAGCACTACTGTTTTCCTGGAGGGGATGGCGTGAGTGGCTGCTAACACCACCTTGTCAGGACTGATGATGTGATGAGGTTCGTTGGGTATATCCACTGTGGAGAAGGAGCGTGAAAGGGCATCTGCCCTAACATTCTTTTCTGCAGGATGGTATTTCAGTAGAAAATCAAAGTGGTTGAAAAACAATGACCACCTTGCTTGCCGGTGGTTAAGGCATTGGATATGTCATAGATATTCCAAATTTTTATGATTGGTATAAACCATTATTTGATGCTGTGCACCTTCCATCCATGGACGCCACTCTTCAAAGGCCAATTTTATAGCTAACAATTCTTTATCTCTGATTCCATAATTCTTCTCGGTGGGAGAGAATCATTGTGAGAAGAAAGAGCAGGGATGAAGGACATTGGCATCTCTGTATTGGCTTAGTACTGCTCCCACGCCAACGTCAGAGGCGTCAACCTCGACGTTGAAAGGATGCTGAGGATTGGGATGATGAAGACAAAGCTTGGTTTGGAAGGCTTCTTTGAAATTTTGGAAGGCCGTTACTGCCTCTGCAGACCATCAAGATGGATCAGCCCCTTTTTTGGTCATGGCCGTGAGTGGTGCTGTTAGGGTGGAATAATGCTTGATGAAGGTACAGTAGTAGTTTGTGAAGCCAAGGAAACGGCATAATGCTTTTAAGCCAGTGGGTTGATGCCACTCTTGAATGCTTTTCAGCTTTTGAGGGTCCATCTGGAAGCCATTCTTGGAAACAATGTACCCCAGAAAGGGCACTGACTCTTGATAAAAAGCACATTTCTCAAGCTTTGTATAAAGGCAATTGTCACGTAGCCTTTGTAATACCTTCTTTACACTGACCTGGTATGTCTGGAGGTCCTGAGAGAAAATCGGGATGTCATCTAAATATACTACCACACACTGGTATAGTAAATTTCGCAGAATATCATTCATCATATTCTGAAAAACCGCTGGTGCACTGCACAGTCCAAAAGGCATGACTAAGTATTCAAAGTGTCCGTCATGGGAGTTACAAGCTGTTTTCCATTCATCCCAGTGATGGATTCGGACCAGGTTGTAGGCCCCTTTTAAGTCCAGCTTAGTAAACACCTTGGGCCCCTGGAGTCTGTCGAACAGCTCGGTTTATCAACGGTAGATGATAGCAATCCTTGATGGTGATTTCATTGAGACCTCTGTAATTGATACAAGGGTGAAGGGATCCATCTTTTTTCTCAACAAAAAAGTACCCTGCACCAGCCGGGGACTTAGAAGGTTTAATGAACCCTTTTGGCAGGTTTTCTTGGATATAGGCCACATGGCCTCAGTCTTTGTAATTGAGAGGGGGTATACCCTTCCCTTGGGAGGCTCCAAATTAGGCTTGAGATTTATTGCACAATCAAAGGTCCTGTGCGGAGGTAATACGTCTGCTGCTTGCTTGAAAAGACGTCCTGAAAAGACACATATTGCGGCGGTAGAACAGGTAGTGAGGATGTTGTTGACATGCAGGGCAGCGGTGACACTTTAGCTAAAAAATGATCATGGCAGCCAGGATCCCACTCAGAGAGCTCCATGGTGGTCCAATTGAACTGAGGTGTATGTTCCTGTAGCCATGGTAGGCCGAGTTCTACTGGATGAATGGCCTTCTCAAGGAGCAGGAAAGAGAAGTTCTCAGTGTGTAAGGCCCCAGTACGAAGGCATATGGGTTGCATGGTAAGCAATACTTCCCCTGGAAGTGTTTCTCTATGTATAGAATACAGCAGTAGAGGGGTAGCTATAGGAATAGTGTGAATTCACAGGTGGTCTGCAATTCTCTTTAGCATAAAAGTTCCTCCCGCACCTGAGTCCACGAGTGCGAGTGTTGAAATTTCAAGGCCTCCAGAGATGAGAGAGATGGGGAGAGATGAGGAGAAGGTGCAGTTAGACCTAGGAGAAGTTCTCCAGCAGATCCTAGGTCTGGCCTTTTCCCATACAGATAGGGCAGGTCTGGACAGCATGGTTGGAATGGCCACAGTACATACAAAGACCTGAGCGCTGCAAAAACGTCTCTCTTTAGAAGTCAGGTGACTGCGTCTCAACTGCATCGGTTCTTCTTCTTCCTCACTGGGCGCAGAGGATTGGGCTGAAGTCATGTGCAAGGCTTGAGGGCGGTTACTTCCCATAGAGTGCTTCTTGTGACACTTTGCTTCTTGAGTCCGATCGCGTATCCTGCGATCAACTCTCCCTGCTAAATCAATGAGAGATTCCAGGGTGTCTGGCAAATCATGAGCTGCTAGTTCATCTTTTATACAGGTGTTGAGGCCCTCTAAAAATATAGTACGTAGACATCCCAAGACCCAGTGGATCTCCGATGCTAGTGTCTTGAATTCAATAACATAGTCTGGTAGAGGCTTACTTCCTTGTTGAAGTTGAAGAAGAGTAGACCCTGTGATATTCTGCCTTGCTGGATCATCAAATACTGATTTGAACAGGTTCAAGAATTCAGTCAGATCATTCAAAACAGGGTCGTTGTGCTCCCAGAGAGGTGAAGCCCAGGCCAGGGCTCTTCCATTGAGTAGCGAAAGGATATAGGTAGTCTTGGAAACAGCATTGGGAAAGTAGTTCGGTTGCAATGAGAAGGGCATACAACACTGGTTAATAAAACCCCTGCACATCTGGGCATCACCAGTGAAGCATGTAGGAGCTGGAAGCAGTACAGTGATACAAACTGCAACCACTTGAGGAGAAGAATCTTTCTTTGGGAGCATCGGCGTATTCAGTCAGGCGTTCAACTGGTTGAATGCAGCGGCTTGTGTCTCCAGAGATTTCTGTTGCTCTGTAATCCGCTGGGCCAGACCAGGAATGGCCTATAAGGCTGCAAGCTGAGCAGGGTCCATGGAGTTAGCAATCTGTTGTATTTTGGACATATGCGTGGGCCCTTGGTCGCTGTAAGAGATGGCACCTCCCACAGGGCGGAGCCCTACAGGGACTTGCAGCAATAGGCTAGCTCCAAGCAGAGATGGACACAGAGAAATAGCTTTATTATACTGCAATGTAGATGGTAACCCGAGGAATGGGTAATGATCCCAGCCAGGAGATGAGATGACAGATGGAAAAGTTCTGTATGCAGGCTGCTGAATGGAGAAGGCAGTTCCACAGTCTCACCAGGTCACAAGTAGGAGATGGGTCGGGTAGTGGTCTATGAAGCAGGATAGGCCGAGAACCCAGCCCAAAATGAAAAGGTCAATAAATCCGGTAGTGGTCTGTGGTGCAGGGTAGGCCAAGGATCTATGGACAGAGAGATGAGACAATGCAGAGACAGAACGGAAGCAGCAGTATTCAAGCAGCAGTACTCACTCCTATGCTGCCAGTAGTGCAAGAGAGAACTCCGAGGAGCAGAGGTCCCAGAGCAGCGGGAACCTTAGGTGTCCTTGGAATAGGTAGGCAACCCCAGAGGGTAGACAGGAGCGAGACAAGGCCCCCAAGGAGCAGATATCTTAGGCATCCTTGTTGGTAGCAGATTACCCCAGAGGGTGAAGAGGAGTGAGGTAAGGCCCCCATGGAGCAGGTACCTAAGACGTCCTGGAACGAGAGTACTCAGAGTGGAAGCGTCTGGTAACATAAAGAGATCAGCATGGAGGATTCCTTGCTAATTCGTAGTTGGAATCATGGTTGGAGTTTAAATACCAGCGCTAGTGACGTCATGCAGTGGGGACGCCCCCAAGGTTCTCGCCATGACGCATGTAAAGGACGGGGATGGGGCAGGAGGAAATTTCATTTTGAAGCATCTTAGTGGAAGACTTGCAGATGCCCACCACTACCATAATGTCTCCACTCCTCCTATCTTTGAGTCATGGGGAGCCCTTACCGGGCGAAGTAACCCTGCTCACCGAACCAGTGAACTTATGTACCGGTGCTCTTCATACAGAGACTATTTCCTTCTTTGTGCTAGAGAAGGCCATGCACCCTTTAATACTGGGGCTACCGTGGCTGCAGAAGCATATGCCTCAATTCAATTGGGCCACTCTGGAACTTTCATGTTGGGGCCCAGATTGCCATGGTAAATGTCTGATGGAGGTCTCTCCAATACCCTGCATGCCAACTACCCCGTTGATGCCTGGGTTTCCGCCTCAGTATGCATCTTTTCAAGATGTATTTTCCAAAGAAGCCATAGACGTACTACCTCCACACAGATCCTATGACTGAACCATCAATTTGAATCCTAACAGAACCACCCAAAGGAAGGGTTTACCCTCTCTCCGTAGTAGAAAATAAAGCTATGTCTGAGTACATAAAGGAGAATCTTCAGAAAGGTTTCATAAGACCCTCCAAGTTTCCTGCCGGCGCAGGCTTCTTCTACGTGGGAAGAAGGACGGAACAATGCATCCATGCACTGACTGCAAAGGTCTGAACGAGATCGCTGTGAAAGACCGCTATCCCTTACCACTGATCTCAGAGCTATTCGATAGTCTACAGGGAGCCAAGATATTCTCCAAGCTTGATCTCAAAGGAGCCTATAACCTAGTTCGCATCCGCTCTGGCGATGAATGAAAGATGGCTTTCAATACCTGGGATGGGCACTTTGAATATCTGGTGATGCCCTTCGGCCTATGCAATGCCCTGGCTGTCTTCCAAAACATGATGAACGACATTCTGCATGATCTACTCTAAAAATGTGTGGTTGTGTAATTAGACGACATCTTGATATTTTCCCAGGACCTGAATACCCATCTGGAAGATGTCAAAAGAGTGCTCTCAAAGACCCCGCGAGATTCGCCTATATGCCAAGTTGTCTAAATGCGAATTCCACAAGGAATCAGTGCCTTTCTTAGGGTACATTGCCTCATGCCATGTTTCTCCTAAGGGCCTCCTAGGGTGCGCGCGCGCATGCCACCCACGTCTTTATCCACGTCATGGCGGGAACCTCGGGGGCGTCCCCCTCGAGTGACGTCACGCCATCTGGGTATTTAGCCTGCCCTTGTTTGCTAGCTCATCGAGTTAACAAGGATCATGAATGGATGGAAAGCCTCCAGTCTGAGCTTCTCTGCCGCTTCCTTGCTGCCGCTGGAAGCTCTCTCTGCCCTTCGGGGTATTTCTCTAACCT
This sequence comes from Rhinatrema bivittatum, assembly GCF_901001135.1. Lineage (NCBI taxonomy): Eukaryota > Metazoa > Chordata > Amphibia > Gymnophiona > Rhinatrematidae > Rhinatrema > Rhinatrema bivittatum. Next base: position 652,795,684 of record NC_042616.1, on the reverse strand, counting down.
GGGTACCCGCTCCTCGGGGGCCCTTTGCTTTCTTTCAGGTGCCTATCTGGGATCAGATACTCGCTCCTCAAGGGCCTGCTCTCCCGGGCTCGGTGCCTGTGTTCAACTACTTCTGCCTGCTGGGATCTCCACCTATATAGCTACCAACTTAGTGAGTAATCTAACATTCTCAGTCTGTCTCATCTACAGCTCTACTGCACTGGGAACCTGCATCCGGATCTCCCTATACTATCTCTATGAGACAGGTCCCCTCTGCTGAGGGTCCCTGGACTGCTACCTCTGGATCACCTCACTACTGACACCTCTGGTGGTATACCTCAGCTGTATAATAAAAGATGAATCTCTGTGTTTGTGCGTCTTGAGTCTAGCCTAGTACTGTGGCTCTTCACGGGGCTCCTCCCTGTGGGTGTGGTCATCTCCACAGTACCCAAGAATCCACTCAAACACCTCAACACCATTACAATTAGAAACAATAAAAATGGTTTTGGCTCCCAAGATTACTTATATTCTTTCTATGATCCCAGTTTTTTTTCTCAGTAGATTTTTATACTCAAGTGGATAGACTATTAATGAGTTTCCTTTGGAATAACAAAGTTCCCAAGATTGCGTTAAGAAAATTGAAAGCTAGTAAACAAGGTGGGGGTGTTAACTTTCCTGATTTTTATGCCTACCACCAAGCTTTCATCTTGCAGCAAGGTTATCAGTACTTTACTCCAAAGGACACTATTACGGATCAACTGAGGTGGTTACGTATAGAATGAAATTTACTCTCTCCTTACCCCCTAGAAAGTTTTCTAGGTATGACATTACTGTCCAAATATGCCTCCAACCCGATCCTATGCTCTCTTCATCAAGCACTTTTGGAACTGGAAGCTTTACATCCGCCACTAACTTGCCCATGACAAGCCTCAAAATTTATTTTATTTATTTATTATATACCAACATTTGATCTAAGGTATCACATTGGTTTACATTCAGGTACTGTAGGTATTTCCCTATCCACAGAGGGCTTACAATCTAAGTTTTGTACCTGAAGAAATGGAGAGTAAAGTGACTTGCCCAAGGTCACAAGGAGCAATAGCAGGACTGGAACCCTGGTCTCGTGGTTCGTAGCCCACTGCTCTAACCACTAGGCTATTCCTCTTCCCCCTTATGGCATAATCCCTTAATCCATAATGGAGACCAACCCCTCAATTGTCCTATTTGGCAGGCCAAAGATAATTATTTATTTATTTATTTATTTTTAATTTTTATATACCGATGTTCCTGTAAAGAATACATATTGCACCGGTTTACAAGGAACTGAACAGTCGCCTCCAGGGCGGAAATACATTAAAACAGTCGCCTCAAGGCAGAATACATTAACACAAGTATACAGGAAAACTATTAAAGAGAACTTTCATAAACTCAATTAAATGTAACTGGGAACCATAAATCAGGAACATATGTACAGAGGTAGGTATATCGTCTGTCGCTTCACCAGATTTTAGCTCTCAGGGAAAGCTTGAATGAATAGCCAAGTCTTTAGCTTCTTTTTGAATGTCAGAAGGCATGGTTCTTGGCGGAGGTCCGGTGGGAGCAGGTTCCAAAGATGGGGATCTGCAGTGGACAGAGCTCGTTTCCTCAATGAGGTTTTTGTTGGCTGGGTGTGAAGCATGTTCTGGTATGCACTTCTGATTGGTCTATTGGAGATGTGTTGCTGTAGTTGGAAGGATAGGTTGAGGGGGGAAATGTTGTGAAGAGCCTTGTGAATCATCATGAGGGATTTAAATTGTATCCTAAATGTTATAGGCAGCCAGTGAAGATTTTGGAGGATAGGGGTGATGTGATCCCATTTTTTGGTGTTAGTGAGAATTCTGGCCGTCGCGTTCTGGACCATCTGAAGTGGTTTGATGGTGTTGGCTGGCAGGCCCAGGAGGAGTGAGTTGCAATAGTCCAGTTTAGGGAGGATGATGGATTGTAGTACCAAGCGGAATTCTCGGAAGTGTAGAAGAGGTTTTAATTTTTTTAAGACTTGCAATTTAAAGAAGCAGTCTTTGGTAGTATTGTTTATGAACTTGGTGAAGTTGAGTTGGTTGTCCAGAAGTACACCAAGATCTCTTACTTGTGGCGTGTGGTTGATTGATGTGAAGGAGAGTTGGGTGGAACTAGTTGGGTTGAATAGAGAGCACTTGACTGGAGCTATTATGAGGATTTCAGTTTTGCTAGTATTTAGCACGAGGTGGAGGCTTGTTAGCATGTTTTTGATTGCTGAAAGGCAGCTGTTCCAGTAAGACCACGTTTTGTGGAGGGATTCCATTATCGGGATGAGGATCTGAATGTCATCCGCGTATAGGAAGTGTGTTAGCTTGAGGTTAGATAGTAGATGGCAGAGTGGAAGGAGATAAATATTGAATAGTGTAGGTGAAAGGGATGATCCTTGAGGTACCCCCAGCTTTGATCTGATAGGAAGTGATTCTTTGTTGTTAATCCTAACCTTGTATTGCCTGTTTTCAAGGAAAGATTTGAACCAGTTGAGCGCTGAACCTGTTATACCAATATCTGCTAGACGCTGAATAAGGCAGGAATAGTTCACAGTGTCGAACGCTGAGGAGAGATCCAGTAAGACGAGAAGGAAAGGTTGACCATTTTCCAGGTTGATGAGGATGTTATCAGAAAGCGAGGCTAGTAGAGATTCAGTGTTCAGTGACTTTCGAAATCCGAATTGATTGGAGGTTAGAATGTCATTCTCTTCTAGGAATTCGGATAGTTGTCTGTTTACTACCTTCTCCATGATTTTTGAAATCATTGGGAGGTTGGCAATTGGTCTGAAGTTAGCTGGGTCAGTGGGTGGAAGGTTAGGTTTTTTAAGGAGAGGCTTGAGAATAGCAAGCTTGAGTTGGTCAGTTGGTCAGTTGGTCAGTTGGTCAGTTGACCTTGGGAGAGCGAGCAGTTTATGATGTCTGCTATCGGTTTAGCGATGATGTTAGGAATGGAGAACAGTAGATTGGATGGGATGTGGTCAAGTGGGTGGGATGAGGGCTTCATCTTCCTAAGGATGTTTTCAATTTCTAAGGCGGACGTCTGCTCAAGGGAAGCCATCGAAGCTGTAGTTGCTTTGTATTGCATGTGGGTTGGGTGATATCTGATTATTATCCTCTGTGCTTCATAATAATGCTTTATTACCCTTCTCTATGCTGCAGGAACAATTTGTCTGACTTACCCCACTCTCAATTTTATGCCTGGTTACAACTTTGTCATGCTTTACACTCTTCTGTGGAGCGTGAACTTTTCCCTGCTAAATCTCCATACCTTTACGTTCTATATCTAGAATTTGGTGGGAAAGGCCATATAGCGTCCCGCCTCTATAACCTTCTCAAACAAGTATCTCAAGGTGCTGTTTTACAGTCCTCATACCAAATTTGGTCTTCGGATAGAGCGGAAACACCTTCCACAGAGGAATGGAATCATGTTTGGAATATACCTGTGCGCATCTCTCTATCTTCCAGTTTAACACAGACGTACTTTTTTATTTTGCAGAGAGCGGTGTGGACCCCATGGAAACTCTACAGAGCAGGACTTATTCAGTCACATGCTTGCTGGTCCTGTTTCTCAGCTAATGCTACTTTGGACCACATGTTGTATTCTTGTCCATACACAAACACTTTTTGGCATCAAGTTTGGTCGATTGTTTCTAATATTTTGGAGCTTAATTGGCCGATTTCATATTCTAGAGTTATTCTTAAAGAGGCTTAAGTACCACACCGCTCTCCATTCCTCACTGGAAACTGCTGGATTTTTTGCTTAATGTTGCTCAACACAATATTCTCTCTAACTGGAAGCATAGTGACATGCTCTAAGAGCATTAATGTTGGACTTTAGTATGCCTGTATTGCAAATATGAAAAGGCTATGGCTGTAAAATTTAATAGGTTAACTTTAATAGGTCCCAAGTATGGAAGCCATTAGACAATTATCTTACTTCTAAATAATTACTAGATGTGTACAGATGGCTTCTTCAGGTAAAGCTTGCTTGGCCCCCCTCCTTTCCATTACCCCCCCCCCCCCTTCTTATTCCCCCTTCCCCTCTTCCCCTTTCTGCTCTTCCTCCCTCGCTTACTTCTCTTTCCTCACCTTCTGTTTCTTATACTTACCTTCTCTTTCTTCTTGGACTTTTTCTCTCTCTCTGCTTGTCTCTCTATTTCTTCTTTATACTTTGTCTTTTCATACAATATAATCATGTTCAGATGCACACTGTTAACTTGATAATTGCTATCCTTTTTGGTTTTTTTGTATTCTGCTATGCTTGCATGCTTATAATTACTTCCAATGTATGGTATTGTTATTCTCTTTCTGGTCTTCTTCAATAAAAAGATTTAAACACAAAAAAAGTTATTCTTCCCACCCTATCTCTTTTATGTTTCTTCATTTTTCTACCCCTCTATACTCCCAGATTAGTTCACCCATCCTGTTTGTTGGCTAGTTTGTTGTCCTCCCCCAAAAATGTGAAAACCGAAAAAATGTACAAGTTTTTCATCCCACTCCTTTTATGGTTCTTCATTTTGTTCTACTCCTATATCATATCAGTTTAGTTGTCCCACCCTATTTGTTGGTTATATTGGAGTGTTTTGTTGCCAGAAAAAAACTGTAAAAAAAGAAAAAAATAAATGTGATTGTTTGCTTAGCTTTTTTTATTTGGAAATGAAAGAAACCAAGACTTGCTGCATATAAACTTAAATGATCCTGGGAGAAAGGGGGTTTGGAAGTTCTAGATTTCGAACAATATAACCTAGCAAGTCTATTGTAGATTGTGAGAGACTGGGTTTTTGGAAATGCAAGATATGTGTGTTTGGAAAGTGAGTTGTGCCTTGTTTCTCCATTTGAACTGAAATTTCTCCTTCACATAATTTCTAAATATGGTTTAAACAATGTGTTAATGTCTCCACTGCAGTGGGCATGGATAAAGGCATTAAGTATCTTAAATTTGTCCAGTTCCAGCTCTCCCTTCTTGTCTAATGGAGGTAACCTACATTTTTCTCCAGGGTGCCAATCCAGGTTATTTGCTAGGTGGTTCCAGCTGGGGATATTTTCTCTACAAGTTTTGACAATTGATGGTACCATGTTATCATTCTAGGATCTTTGGAATCAATTTAGTTTGGTAGGTAAGTATTTCTTCCCATATTTACAACTCAAACATCATGTTGGCTCCCTTCTGCAAAGGACTTTATCTCAAGATGTTGTAATAAAACTGGAGGATTTCTTTCACATAGATCGGAGAAAACGTTTGACCTCTATGGTTTATAAGACTTTAAACTATTTATTACTGTCTGACATGTTTACAATTGTGGTTAAAAGAGTTTGATTTTCAGATATCTGAGCGGGAGGTGGAATCTTGTTTTAAAGGTTTAAATATAATGTTTTAAAGGTTTAAATATAATGTCTTCCAATATGCATCTCCGTAAATTACAATTTAAATATTTACATAGGGCATATGTATCACAATTGACAGCTTTCTATGTTAGCTTGATGTCTTCTTTGCTGTGTTTGAAATGTAAGCAAGGGAGATTATGAATTAGATTGGGATTGTGGTGTCATTCATACGTTTTGGGGTAAGGTATTAAATATTTTATAAGGTCTTTTGGGGTATGCCATTACTTTTTCTCCTGAACTGGTGCTTTTTGAAAAAGAATTAGCTCAACATTTTCTGAATGGGGGGGGGGGGGCACTTTTTGCATGCAAAGCGTTTGTATTGGGGAAAAAAATCAATTCTGGAGGGAAGAAACTTCTCCATATTTTTGCAATGGAGGAACTCTTAACACACTATAGTGGTTATGGAATCTATGTTATTGACTGTACATACTAATCGGAGAAAATTCTATTTCACTCAACACACAATAAAGCTCTGGAATTTGTTGCCAGAGGATGTGGTTAGTGCAGTTAGTGTAGCTGGGTTCAAAATAGGTTTGGATAAGTTCTCGAAGAAGAAGTTCATTAATGGCTATTAATCAAGTTTACTTAGGGAATAGCCACTGCTATTAATTGCATCAGTAGCACGGGATCTTCTTAGTGTTTGGCTAATTGCCAGGTTCTTGTGGACTGGTTTGGCCTCTGTTGGAAACAGGATGCTGGGCTTGATAGACCCTTGGTCTGACCCAGCATGGCAATTTCTTATGTTCTTAGTATTATTGATCTTTATCAACAAAGGCATAAAATCGTCCTCTCCACCAAAAAATATGAAGGTACCCTGGTCGGATCACTCCCTGATCTCTACATCATTTTTGCTGGAAAAATCTAGTGCCCCTCATACTCCCTCACCTTCCTTTCCCTACAGGAAATCTTGCCATTCTGATGACCTCACCAATCATTTGACCAAACACCTTCCCGATATAGTCCTCACCGATCCCAACACTGCCCTCCGCTCCTGGAATATGATCACAGAAACCATAGCCAACAAGCTCTGCCCTCTAACAACAAAAAAATCCCACCCTAACGCCTCCAAAAACAACCCTGGTTCACTAACGAACTTAGAAGGCTCAAACAAAATTTAAGACAAAAGGAATCTAACTGGCGGAAAACTCCAAGCGCCAACACACTCTCTGCCTACAAATTCGCGCTACAACAGTACAAGGCCTCCACCTCCAAATCAAAAAGAGACTTTTATGCTTCCAAAATTCACAACTTGGTCTTTGATGCTAAAGCTCTATTCTCTTATGTTTCCACCCTCACCCAAGTACCCTCACCAGAGTGCCCTAGTAATCAAGCTCAATCTAAAGCAGAAGAACTCGCTCTATTTTTTCAAAACAAAATCACGAATCTGCTTACACAACTTCCCTCTAAGATCACCCCCCTACCATCGGCTCTACTGCCTCCCATCAAAAACACTCACCTCGAAATTTTTTAACCTACCTCCTCTTCCAAAATCCAAACCATCCTTAGAAGAATGAAACCATCTTTGCACCCAGCGGACCATATTCCCACCAAACTTCTCCTCTCAATCCCAGATACCATCTCCAAAACACTGGTGGACATCATCAACTGTTCACTCTCCCAAGGTTCCTTCCCAGAAGACCTCAAACAGGCCTCACTCAAACCACTCTTAAAAAACCCCAACTTGGAACCAAAAGACCCCAACAATTACCGCCCAATAGCCAATCTTCCCTTCATAGCTAAGATTATGGAAAGGCTTGTGAACTCCCAACTATCGGACTACATTGAAGATAACAAACTTCTATCCGCCTCGCAACATGGATTCCGCAAAAATCTGGGCACAGAATCCCTCCTCACATCCCTTACAGACCTCCTTATACTAGGTATAGACAAAGGCCAATCCTTTCTATTGGTCCTTCTAGATCTTTCGGCAGCCTTTGATACCGACAATCACTCTATCCTCATCAACCAGTTAGCTGCGATAGGAATTTCTGGATTGGCGCTCTCCTGGTTCAAATCATTTCTCACCAACAGAGGCTTGTGAACTCCCAACTGTCGGACTACATTGAAGATAACAAACTTCTATCCGCCTCGCAACATGGATTCCGCAAAAATCTGGGCACAGAATCCCTCCTCACATCCCTTACAGACCTCCTTATACTAGGTATAGACAAAGGCCAATCCTTTCTATTGGTCCTTCTAGATCTTTCGGCAGCCTTTGATACCGACAATCACTCTATCCTCATCAACCAGTTAGCTGCGATAGGAATTTCTGGATTGGCGCTCTCCTGGTTCAAATCATTTCTTACCAACAGAGGTTATAAGGTTAAAATCCAGAACAAAGAATCATCACGCCTCGACTCGGCCATTGGAGTCCCTCAAGGCTCCTCTTTATCCCCTACACTCTTTAATATTTACCTCCTACCACTCTGCCAACTCCTCACCAACCTCAACTTAAAACACTTTCTCTATGCAGACGACATCCAGATCCTGATCCCCATCAAAGAATCATACTCAAAAACCCTCGAATACTGGGAGTCCTGTCACCAAGAAATCAAAAGCCTCCTCAACAGCCTAAATCTGGTACTTAACTCCTCCAAAACCGAACTATTACTCATAACTCCTGAGAACAACAATCTCACCACTTGTCTTCCAACCAATCTACAAACCACTCAAGTGAGGGATCTAGGTGTGCTAATCGACAATAAACTGAACTTCAAAGCCTACATCAATAAAACTACCAAAGACTGCTTCTACAAACTGCAAGTTTTAAAAAGGATAAGACCCCTCTTCCATGCCAAAGACTTCAGAACCATCCTCCAAGCTCTCATTTTCTCTAAATTAGACTACTGCAACTCTACCTTACTTGGCCGCCCTTCCTCATACACCAAACCGCTCCAAATGGTTCAAAACGCAGCAGCCCGTCTACTAACTAACACCAGGTAAAGAGACCACATCTCCCCAGTCCTAAAAGACCTCCACTGGTTACCAATTCATTTCAGAGTAATTTACAAATCCATCACCTTGATATACAAAATTATTCACCAACATACCACAATTGACCTACAAGTTCCTCTCCGTTTACACAAATCCACAAGACCAACCAGAGAAGCCTACAGAGGATGCCTCCTTGTTCCACCTACTAAAACCACTAATCACAGCACCTTAAGAAACCGAGCCTTTTCCACAGCAGGCCCACAGTTATGGAACTCCATCCCCCCAGATCTCAGAAATGAGCCATGCCTCCTAACCTTTAGGAAAAGACTCAAGACATGGCTGTTCAGACAAGCTTTCCTGAACTCCACCTAACATGCCCCACCAATAAATACTCTACTCAGCAGCTGTTTATATTGGACTTTGTATATATACTGTACTCTTGTATATAATTAACCTCCTCTATCTCTCTTTTATTTCCTCCACCCCAGTTCATCAGCCCCTGTTAATTGTAACTGTATTTCCTCATCACGTTTATTTATGTTCTTGGTTGTTTTCATCACACCCCTGTTTTTATGTAAACCGACATGATGTGAACGCTATCATGAATGCCGGTATAAAAAAACCTTAAATAAATAAATAAATAAATAAATAAATAAATTATATATAAAAGTCATTTTTGGAGGATTTGGGGTACATATATTCAAAATTAATTTCCTTGAGCTGGAGGTTGGATCTTGAACAGCTAGTATGTTCTGTGCAGGGCACGTTTATACTCTAATGTATCTTGTATCTTGACTTAGTTTTTGGGTACTTGCCAGCTTCTTATGGCCTGGATTGGCCACTGTTGGAAACAGGATGCTGGGCTTGATGGACCCTTGGTCTGAATCAGTATGGAATTTTCTTATGTTCTTATGTTCTTATCTTTTTTAATTTTTTTTCTATCTCTTTGTTTCATTGGCAATTACTTTGTTCTTTCACTTATGTGCTGTTTGCTATCAGAGAAGGGGGGATGCTATAGGGGGATTTCAATCCTGTAATATCTCAAGTAAATAAGACTATAGCACCTGAGAGTGGGGCACTGTTTATGTTCAATGTGGAGGGGTGGGGAAGAGATATACAAATTATTTTGACTGAGGTTTCAGCATGATTTTCGGGATCTGCGTTGGCTCCTGTTCAGTGGCATAAGTTTCTAAAGATGAGCATGGAGTCTTTGGAATAATAGGTGCTTACTTACTTGTTTGTACTCTGTGTGCTCATTATTTGACTATATTCCCTTTCTGCTTGCATACCTTGTGTGGTTGATGTTGTTTGCTAAAGTTTCAATAAAAAATGTCTGAAGATGAAAGAAAAAAATACATTTTTCCTTCAACCCCCATGTCATTTATAGTTTTCTGACTTATTAACAAGACTGTCTAGGTCTTTATGATATTTGTGATACCATTCAGTCCATGCTTGAGTGTTTATACATCTTTGTGCAGGTTAGAATTCACTGCACTCTACATCTTGGCGGTTAAGACACTTTTATGCTTTTGGCAATTCACAACACTCTATGCCTGGTGGGTTTAGACACTTTTGTGCTTTTGTGATTCACTGTACTCCACACCTTGGTTGCTTAAATGCCTTTGTGCTATTTATGATTCCTCATACTATGTATTGCGGGTCAGTGCTCATCGGAATATATTAGCTCTACAATCAGTCTCCACAGTTATATAAGTAACAAATGGAACTGTAACTGATTTAATAATCCATTTGCAGTTTCACTGTACCAGCTATATGTACCTAACTCATGCATGCTTCAGTTTTTACAGTTTGATAGAAGCATATGCAAGCCTACTGGTAGGATCAACCATATTCCTCCTACTGTGACAGAAATCCCCCACTCCGGCTGTCTTTGAGTTTCTCTCCAAATCAGCTTCAGTTATGGTACTTGCTAATTGTTGGTCTTGCCCTGGCCATATGTTGCTTTACAGACTCTTCATGCCACTCTGCTTTAGAGTTTACCATACACACATGCTACTGGTAGGAGCAACCACATTCCTCCTATGAGATAGGTATTCCCACTCTGGCTGTCTTTGAGTTTCTGTCCAAATCCCCTTCCCTTATGGAACTTGATGACTTGGTCTTATCCTGGCCATCCCTTACTTCGCATGCCTTGTCCTACTATTCTTCCTCCACCTCAGGCCTTGAGGTAAAAATGTCATCTTTGTGAAACTTTCCTCACTCCAAAATGTCAAATCTTCACCAAGGTGCACTGTGCTGATTGTACATCTCACTCTACATGCGAAACTGGCTCCTAAACTGGCACCTAAACTCTAAACCACCACCAAAACCTCACCTCAACCCATTAGATGGCCCTCCTATACAGATACTTCACAAATATGCGGGCCTTGTAGATAGTCTCTCTCTCACACTCACACTGTTTCTCCCTCTTAGCGCAAGATGTGAAAAATCGGAATTAGCGCAGGGTGCGCTAAGTTTATCGTGCTAAGCAATACTACCGATGAGAAGTGGTAAGTTACTGTGCAGTGAACTTATGCCAGCATGAAATAGAATATTGTATATTGTCACTAATAAACAATTGGGGTAATATTCAGTCACTGGCTGGATTGCAAAGTTAGCCTGATAAAGTTACCTAGCTAGTCAGTGGTGTAGCCACACTATTATATATAGCCAGTTATCTTAACGATAACTGAAAAGTTTATCTGGCTACCTTTACAGCTATTCTAGGGCATGGATAGAATTAGCTGGATAATTTTTCTGACTAACTCTGAATATTAGAGTTAGCCAGATTAGTTATCTGGCTATTTGGCTAACTTAAACTCTGCCCTGGAATTCCCCTAAGTTTTAACCAGATATTGAGTTATTATCTGGCTAAACTTTAGCCAGATTAGTGGGGGGAATAATGAAAAGTCAGCATTTAGCTGAATATCTTCTGACTTATCTGGCTGAATGCCACTGAATATTAACCCCCAAATATATTTCTTCATGTACGTTGTCTTACAAAATATTTTGAGAAATGGAAATTTAGTTTGCATAATTATCCATACTTTAAGTGGCTAGGCTTAGGCTATTGTATTTTGCAGCGCACACAATTAGAGTACATAGGAGTAGTCCATTAGCAGGTCAGTTTTCTGTTGTAGGTGCATATAGGTGTTGTTGCACTGTGATGGAAGGGAGCACTAGGGGGTGCTCCCCAGTGTGGGGCAAGGAGTGTGTGCCCTTGCAGTGATATGGGTCCTCATCTGGGATGGAGTGGAGACTAGGCTTCTGCCGACCTGCATATCTCGGTGAGACCAACCATGCAAGGTTGGCCTCTGAGTAATCCTTCAACCACTCCAAGCCTTTTTGGACCTGCCGCTGGGTATCGGCAGAGGCGGCAGGCCGGACATGAGGCAGAGGTGGTTGAGGACTAGAACTTGGATGCTGATGAAGACAGGATTCAGATGAAGATCAGACTCAGATGAAAATCAGACTCAGGTGAAGATCAGACGCAGACCAAGATCAGATGCAGATGAAGATCAGACTCAGATGAAGTGAAGATAAGATGAGTTAAAATCAGGATAAAATTCAAGATGGAGAAGACTCCAGATAAGGCTCTAACACCCACAGGAAGGAGGCTGCAATGGCCAAAATGACCCTCAAGCTATTCACCAGAGCACTGCCCACTGGAGGCTAGGCGTAGCCAGAATACAGAACATCAGAGACGAGTCTCCAAGGCGAGGATCCAGGACATCTGGGATGGACTTTCCAGACACTCAGTGAAGGGCAGCCGGGACTGATGAAGCAGACATCCAGAAGACTCCAGACACAGGAGGAGATGGGAAGAAATATGGAGATCCTCAGCTCTGAAGATGAAGAAGACCCACCAGTGCCCTACACACCCCAACGGGAGTGGTCATGGACCACTGAGCAGCAGTGCGCCTTACCAACCCAGCCAGGCTGGTTGCGGATCATGCTAGGATGGATCCAGCGAAGTCTTGGACATCTGGACAAGACGGATATCAGGACATCTAGACTTGACCAAGGAACATCAGGACTGGGACAATGGAGACATCAGGATGGAAGGACATCAGCAGAGACCAGGACAGACGACAATGAGGGATCCCATGAAGAACATGAAGAAGAAGCCAAGCAGGAGTGAAGCATGCAGAGAAGTCCTAAAGAAGACCAGCTCCTTGCGAAGGCAATGAGAGAATGAAGCCAAGCCCCTTTGATAGGACTGAAGAGGACTTCCCACAATGATGTCATCCAGAGCACCACTCCCTCGCTGGCCCTTTAAGAGGGAGAGAGGTGCGGCCTAGTCCCTTAGAAAGAAGGGGCAGGACCTTGGTGAGCAGCATGCTGCCGCTGAAGATGCTGAGGGCAGGGCGGGCCGAGGAACAGGCCCAGTGTTGTCGGTGGCTCTCAAGCTGCGAGAGGCAGGCTGAGGAGCGGCTCCATGCCACAAGGGAGCCCAAGGACTGTGACCTCAGGGCTGCAGCAGAGATGACGTCAGTGGCTCCATGCCACTGAGGGGCAGGCCTCCATGCCTGCTGGAAAACGGCGAGAGGGCGGCCCGGGCCGCAAACAAAGGCTGAAGTCCATAGCTCCCGCTGCGGTGAAGAGAAGGACAGGCTGCGACTCCTGCCACAAAGAACGTCTGCGGTGTGGCCTCCTGATTTCGAGAAAGCTGTAAAAGAAATGAGGCCGCTTTGTGGGCTTGTTATCACAAGCAGAATCACAACAGGTGTCTTGGGAATTTGTTTCGCCAGTTTATTCTTCTATGTATTTTTATTTCTAACAAAAGCTGTGTTATATTCAGTGTTTTTTTTATTTTATTTTATTAATTCTTGGAGAAGGAATTTCCAAAAGTACATTTCACTGTATCTATAAGTATTATTTTCCTTTTCATTTTAAAAGATCTTAACTCACCTTTGGTTCTCATGAACATTCCAAGACAAGCTCTGAGTGGAAAACCCCTAAAGAGAATGTGATTGTTTTGGAAACGGATACATGATTTACCTTAGCCCTTCAGTGGAACTCTGTTTTTATAAAATGAAAATAATAATAATGATAACTCTTTTCATTATGAAAATAATTGCCAAGCTCTTACAGATCTAGCTACATGATGTAATTGTTCTTCAGTCATAATGGAGCATCACAAGCTGTCCAAACACTAGAGGTAAGTCATTGCAGGTTCAAGTAAGCATGCACATTTGAAAAAGAAATGAATTCCTCACCTTGTATAGAATATTGATGAAATGTTGTTTCTCCTTAGGTTTTCGATTGTATGGATTTTATTTCCCCCTGGCTTGGTAGCTATAAACAGAAGCACTGCAGGGAATTGGAATTGTGGATGCTATTAGTTTAGTAATCCATTCAAGATTAAACTTGCTAACCACAGCTATTTTCTGTTTTGTTTTCAATGCTATTTTTACAATGTTTTTCTCCTCTGCAGATATTGATGGCTACTTTTTCCAAAAGAAATACTAATTTCAGAATGCATGTTCCCTGAACTGACAATGTTGATTGCCTGAAGCTCAAAATGTAAATTAATAATGCTCAGAATGTGACTGCAGGCTCTTCAGACAGGCCAGTGCTGTAGAATTTCAATGATCAAATCTGACCTGGAAGACCCTGCAATCAAATCTGCTGAATAGATCAGAATACACAAAACCAAGCCAAGCCTATGAGGCGGATAGCGTAGCTCGGTAACTGCAGTGAAAATTGAAGAGTACAGTACAGTTATCATATAGTATTTCATACAGTATCATTACAACTCATGGGCCCAAAGTAGACCACATAATGATATTTAAACTAAATTTGTGATAAGAAAGTCAAGACCTGGGCCTTATACTTTATTGCTCTGATAACAGAACAGCAGAGGTAATGTACACAGTACTACTGGATATGTTATGCTTGAACATGCAGAAGCAAACAAAGTAGCCTTTCATATATGTGGAGGACTCTTAGTAATTATGAGATCCATGTTCAGGCACAGTCCGAATATCAAAGTTAGTCAGATAAACTTTGGAAGCATATTCAATAGTGCAGCCGCATTATTGAATATTGCTGGCTATCTTAAACTTAGCTGGCTAACTTTAGGAAAGCCATTTGACCTTACCAGACTTAGCTGGCTAAATCATTCGGCTAACTCCAATACTCAGAGTTAACCGGACTACTTTGCTGGATAACTCAAGTCTTCCCAGTTATGCCCTCGGAATACCCCTAACTTATCTGGCTAAATTCTAGCCATCTAATGTATTAGCCAGGTAGAATTTAGCTGAATGTGTTCCCAAATATTAATTTAGCCGGCTACCTTTTAGCTGGATAAATGCATTTGAATGGACTTCTAAGGTCACTAAACCTAGCACTAAAAAGTGTAGCCTCCTAGCTAAAACGACTCTTAAATAATTTTGTAATATGCCTGCTAAAATGTATTGTCTCTAGTACAAGGGTGGCCAACTCCAGTCCTGAAGAGCCACAAACAGACCAGGTTTTCAGAATATCTACAATGAATGTGAATGAGATAATATTGTATTTACTGCCTCCGTTATATGTTAATCTATCTCATGCATATTCATTGTGGATTTCCTGAAAACCTGGCTTATTTGTGGTTCTTGAGGATCCAAGTTGGCCACCCCTGCTCTAGCATATTCATGCAACTAGAGCAAATGCTATCACAAAATGTGCATTGCTGATGCACTATACATGTCATATGGGTGTATTAGGATTCATGGGTTAGTGGGTCCTTGGCCCAAGGTGAGAGATGGTACCACCCAAGGGGAGAAGCCCCAATGAGCCTCACCATTGGGAGGTGAGGTCTGCAGTAATAGGAGACACAGCCCAGAGAGTACAGAGAGAACAGCAGATTGAGGTGTGGATATGATTGCCAGAATAGGTCCTCCTAGTGGTGAAGTGCTGAGCAGGCCCCGAGGAGCGGGGAATGCAGGCAGGGAATGGAGGAGTGCTGAGAGAGTGACCCCAGGGGGTGGAACCACAAAGAGAGTCAGCATAGGAGGAATGACATAAGCTTGCCTGAGGAGCGGGGAATCCCAATGGTCTAGCAGTGTAAGAGGACACTACCCCGAGGAGTGGGGGAGTGCGGTACAGTCTTTGAGATATAGAAGGATGCTATCCCGAGAAGCGGGGAGCGAGACTTAGTGACAGGAATACACAAGGCACTGTCCTGTGGAGCGGGGAAGCGTGGCACAGTCACAAGGTACACAACACGCTACCCTGAGGAGTGGGGGGGGGGGGGCTTGGCTCAGTCACAAGCGAAGGCAATGGCCCACAGAGTGGGGTTCACCAATGCTAAGTCTCTACAAAGCAGCATAGTGAGGCAATGGCCCAGAGGGTAGGTTACACCTACGTTGGGTCTCCACGAAGCAGAGTTGTAAGGCAATGGTCCGCAGAGCGGGGTATACCACCATGTTCAGTCTCCATGAGGTAGATTAGAACGGCGATGGCCTGCAGAGTGGGGTACATCAATGTTGAGTCTCCACGAGTAGAGTAGTTCCTGGAGCAACCCCGAGAAGCCGGGGAGTTGGTAGACAGCATCCAAGGCGCAGGGCCCTCCAAGGAGCGGATAGCCAGAGACAGGAACAGGGCCCCCGAACAGTGGGTACCCAAGAGTGTCTCACGCCAGAAGGAGCAGGAACCAGGAACCAGCATCCATAGAGACATCAGCAGGAATCAGCAAGTAAGAAAATTGTTGCCAAGTCAATTAGAGCCAGGCCCCGATGGTGCTTAAGAGTCCCAGGCTAGTGATGTCATCAAGAGGAGATGCCCCTGAGGTTCCCACCCTGGCGTCTTTAAAGGAGGGCCAAGTAGCATGCGAGTGCACCGAGGAAGGCCCGGGAGAGACATGGTGGTTGCCCTGGGGAGTCCTGGAATGAAGCCATGTGTGTTGGAAGTGGCTAGCCACTGCCGCAATTTTCCCCAAAGGAGAGAGGGTAGCAGCACATGCAGTGAGTAATAGCAGTCACAGCCATCTGCGACTGACGGTCATAACAGTACTCCCTCTCTTAAGGCCCCCCCCCCGGGGGTAGGGTTTTCTAGGATGTATGGCATGAAACTGCCTGATTAGATCCTTGTCAAGGATGTTGGTCACAGGCTCCCAGCAGTTTTCTTCAGGCCCAAAGACCTCCCACAAGAGGAGATATTCCCACCTCTTTCCATGCTTTCTAACATCCAAGACATCTTGCACTTGATAGGTAACATCCGCCTCTGATGATAGAGGTTGGGGCTCAGGTGTTATTTTTGAGAAGTCAGTCAGTACCAGAGGTTTAAGTAGCGAGATATGGAAAGCATTGTGGATTTTAAGAGATGAAGTCAATCGAAGGCTGTAGGTAATTTGGCCCAGCTAGTGAAATACGGGAAAAGGCCCAATGTATCTGGGGGAGAAGAGGGCCGAAGGCAGTTTAAGACAAATAAAGCGAGTGCTGAGCCATACTTTGTCTCCTGGGTTAAATTGTGGAGCTTCTCGATGAAGGGCATCAAGAACATTTTGGATCTTTGGGCAGCTTGCTGAAGGAGTTGTTTAGTGTTGTCCCAGAGTTGATGCAACTCCTGCGCGGTAGCCTGCACCGATGGGGGTGGCACTGAAAGCGAGAGCAGGAGAGGAGGCAGTGGCTGGCGTCCATAGATCACCTGGAAGGGTGATGACCGGGTGTTTGCGGACTGGTGGGAATTCAGAGCAAACTCTGCTCATGGCAGAAGGTTAGACCAGTCATTCTGCTGTGAATTTACATAGGCTTGAAGCAACTGTTTTAAGGTCCTGTTTGTTCTTTCTGTCTGACCATTGACTTGGGGATGGTAAGCTGAAGTGAGATCCAATGCGATGTCAAACTTTTTGCAGAGGGATTTCCAAAACCGGGCGGTGAATTGTACTCTCTGATAAGAGAGTATATGTCTAGGGAGACCGTGGAGGCAGAATATATGGCGGATGAACAGATTTGCTAGCTCTGGAGCCAAGGGAAGAGCAGATAGCACCACAAAGTGAGCCATTTTCGAAAATCGGTCCATGGTGACCCAAATCGTATTATTGCCATTTGAAGGAGGAAGGTCCACAATTAAATCTGTGGCTATGTGTGTCTATGGCTCGCTGGGCATGGGAAGTGATTGCAGGAAACCCCAAGGACAACCCACTAGAGGCTTATGATGAGTGCATGTGGGGCAAGGCTCAACAAAGGCTTGTGTGTCTTTCTTCATGGTGGGTCACCAATAGAACCGTTGGAGAGTAGAAAGGGTTCTATACTGTCCTGGACGGCCTACCGTTAAGGAGTATCTTTTGTCAGAGTTGTCGGGGAACTACGGTCTTCCAGGTATTACAGCGAATGTGGCAGAAAGGAGGACATTAGCTGGATCAATGATGTGCCGTGGAACATCGGGGACATCTTCACTGACAAAGGACTGGGAGAGTGCATCAGCATGGCAGTTTTTATTAGCTGGACAATATCGTAATAGGAAATTAAATCGAGTAAAAAAAAAGGGCCCAACGGGCCTGTCGCTGATTTAGGCGTTGAGCACGGTGCAAATATTCAAGGTTCTTGTGGACGGTATACACTGTAATCTGATGTTGTGCACCCTT
This sequence comes from Rhinatrema bivittatum, assembly GCF_901001135.1. Lineage (NCBI taxonomy): Eukaryota > Metazoa > Chordata > Amphibia > Gymnophiona > Rhinatrematidae > Rhinatrema > Rhinatrema bivittatum. The sequence continues at coordinate 652,777,771 of NC_042616.1, read as the reverse complement.
GAGTCAGGGACCCCACTCTTCGAAAGCTAGTTTAATTGCCAATAATGCCTTATCCCCAATTGCATAATTACGTTCCACTGGAGAAAAGCGTTTAGAGAAGAATGAGCAAGGGTGTAAGGTATTGGGTGGCTGAATACTGGCTGAGTATGGCTCCTATTACAACATCAAAGGCATCGACTTTGACGATGAAGGAGGGTCTGGATGGCACAGGCATGGTTCCTGAAGGAACGCGGCCTTGAGATCCTGGAAGGCTATCATGGCCTCAGGTGACCACTGAGATGGATTGGCCCCCTTGTGGATCATGGCCATGAATGGGGTGGTCAGCATAGAATAGTGATGAATAAATGATCTGTAGTAATTGGTGAAGCCAAGAAATCTCCACAGGGCCATGAAGCCTGTGGGTTGAGGCCAATCGCAGATACTCTTGGATTTTTGGGGATCCATCCGAAAGCCTTGGCTATAGACCACATAGCTCAGGAAGGGAACAGACACTTGTTCAAAAGAACACTTCTCCAGTTTGGCATATAACTGGCTGTCCTGCAACCGCTGAAGAACACTGCAGATGTCTTGATGATGGCTCTGAAAGTTTTGCGAAAAAACCAAGATGTCATCCAGGTATACAATGACACATCGGTAGAGCATGTCATTGTATATATCATATTCTGGAAACCCGCTGGAGCATTACAGAGGCCGAACGGCATCACAAGTTATTCAAAGTGGCCATCATGCATGTTAAACTCGGTTTTTCGTTCATCACCCTGGCAGATTTGGACCAAGTTGTAGGCCCCTCTAAGGTCTAATTTGGTTAAGATCTTAGCACCCTGAAGTCTGTCAAAGAGTTCTTAAATTAAAGGTAGAGGGTAGCGATCCTTCAGAGTGATCTCGTTTAAGCCACAGTAATCGATGCACAGCCGGAGAGAGCCGTATTTCTTCCCCACGAAGAAAAAGCCCGCTCCAGCAGGGGACTTGGAGAGTCGGATGAAGCCCTTAGCTAAATTTTCATGAATATATTCCAACATGGCTTGCATTTCAGTCAAGGACAATAGGTAAATCCTACACCGAGGAGGTTCTGTGTTGTGCAGCAAATTTATTGCACAGTCAAAGAAGCGATGTGGGGGTAGGGTGTCCGCAGCCTTTTTGGAGAAGTCGGCGTATGAGAAATACTGCAGCGGAAGGCCCGGAAGAGAAGCAGAAGTGGTTAGGCAAGGCACAGGTGATATGGTCTCCAAGCATTTGTTGTGGCAGGAACTACCCCATCGAGATAGTTGAAATGTGACCCAAGCAAACTGCGGGGTATGCAGGTTTAACCATGGCAGTCCCAGAACCAAGGGGTGTATTGCTTTATCCAGCATGAGAAATGATATGGTCTACGCATGTAGAAAGCCGGTACAGGGGCTGGATAGGGGCCGTGGAGTGAGTAACCTCGCCTGGCAGAGATTCACCATGAATGGAGGAGAGTAGTAAGGGCACTGGGGAGCGGATGGTGGGAATTCAGATTTTTATTTATTTTATTTATTTATAAAACTTTTATATACCAATGTTTGTAACATGCCATCACAACGGTTTACAAGCAAGAAAAAAATAAACACAAGAAAATTAATGAACTGTAAAATAATAAAAAAATAAAATTAATTAAAAATGTAATTGAATAAACAACAAGATCTGAATATATAATAATAATCATTAATAAAATGTTTAAGAATTAATTGAATAATTTAACAGGTACAAGCCTTCAAAAATCATGAATCACTATAAATAACTACTAGGATAAAAATAGAAAACTAAATTGATAAAAACTAAACTAAATAAAAGGTGGTCAAAAATAATCCAAATAAATAACATTCTAAAATAATACAATGTAGGTGGAAATAAATTAGCCAATGCCATTCTTATATGCTTGCTCAAAAAGCCAAGTTTTAAGATGTTTTCTAAACAATATTAAATCACTCTGTAACCTCAGGTCCAATGGACGTGTTAGGATTAATGGGTTAGTGGGCCCTTGGCCCAAGGTGAGAGATGGTACCGCCCATGGGGAGGAGCCCCAATGAGCCTCACCATCGGGAGGTGAGGTCTGCAGCAATAGGAGACAAAGCCCAGAGAGTACAGAGAGAGCAGGAGACTGGGGTGTGGATACGATTGCCAGAATAGGTTCTCCTAGAGATGAAGTGCTGAGCAGGCCCTGAGGAGCGGGGAATGCAGGCAGGGAAAGGAGGAGTGCTGAGAGAGCGACCCCAGGGGGCAGAGCCACAAAGAGAGTCAGCACAGGAGGAATAATGTACGTTTGCCCAAGGAGTGGGAAAGCCCAGGGGTCTCTGGCAGTGCAAGAGGACACTACCCCGAGGAGAGGGGGAGTGCGGTACAGTCTTTGAGATAGAGCAGGATGCTACCCCGAGAAGCGGGGAGCGAGATGTGCTCACAGTAATACACAAGCCACTACACCGAGGAGTGGGGAAGCGCGGCACAGTCACAAGGTACACAACGCGCTACCCCGAGGAGTGGGGGACACGGCTCAGTCACAAGTAAAGGCAATGGCCCTTGGATCGGGGTACACTAACGCTAAGTCTCCATGAAGCAGCGTAGTGAGGCAATGGCCCGCAGGGCGGGGTACACCTGTTGGGTCTCCATGAAGCAGAGTTGTAAGGCAATGGTCCGCAGAGCAGGGTACACCATGCTGAGTCTCCACGAGGTAGAGTAGAACGGCAACAGCCCGCAGAGCGGAGTACACCAATGTTGAGTCTCCACGCGTAGAGTAGTTCCGGGAGCAACCCTGAGAAGCAGGGGAGTTGGTAGACAGCATCCAAGGTGCAGGGCCATCTGAGGAGCAGATAGCCAGAGACAGGAGCAGGGTCCCCGAGGAGCGGGTACCCGAGAGTGCCTCATGTCAGAAGAAGCTGAAACCAGGAACCAGCGTCCATAGAGAGATCAGCAGGAATTAGCAAGGAAGGAACTCATTGCCAAGTCGATTAGAACCAGGCCCCGATGGTGCTTAAGAGTGTAGGGCTAGTGATGTCATCAAGAAGAGATGTCCCTGAGGTTCCCACCCTAGCATCCTTAAAGGAGGGCCAAGTAGCGCATGCATGTACCTAGGAAGGCCCGAGAGAGACATTGCGGTCGGCAGCATCCTCGCCACCCTGGGGAGTCCTGGAATGGAGTCATGTGTGTAGGAGGCAGCTAGCCACAGCCACGAGTTTCCCCAAAGGAGAGAGGGTAGCAGCACACGCGTAAGTAATAGCGGTCGCAGCTGTCTGCGAGCAACGGTCATAACAGGGCGCAATTCAAAATAGTATGTATGCATTAAACTGAAAACCTCAGTTCTCTTTTCCTCATAGTTCCTCTTCCTTACTTGAAAACTGTATAAAAAACCCAGCAAATGGAGCTGGTTATTAGTGCGGATGATAGCAACTGATCTGCAACTGGGCCTTAATACAGGAAATAAAATGTGAACAAAGATGTCTATATGGCATCTTTTGTATATTATCTTTCCTTTATTTGTCCATTATACCAGGTTTGTGGGTGAGATGGTAAATGGGTGAGAAGGTGTGAATTTTGTTTGTTCATTAGTCTTCTGTGTCAGTAGGGTACTTGAAAGACTGGATTAAGAGGGTCTTGTTGGTAAGAGAATGAAGTGTTGGAGGAGCCAAGCAGCTGTGCATATATAGATTATGGAAGGCTATTGAGAAGTGAAAGTGTGGATAAATGTAGCGGGGCAGGTGAGGGAAAGAGGAGGTAGTGTCAGAAGGAGAGTGGAAATTATAAAAAGGAGGCTTACTATAGTGCAAATAGAGACAGAGAGGGAGAAGGCAGCATTGAAGTTGGGGACAATAGGGATGTGCATTCATTTAAAACAAATGGTTAATCTATGATGAATATGCCCCCTTTATTTCATTTGTTGGCCCCTGAAAATGTATGATTGCATCTCATGAATGAAACATATGTCATTAGTTTTATTTATTTTCATTTTCCCATAGAAAAGCATTGACTGCATTGCAAAGAATAGAGCATGCCTGCCTGAGGCTCAGGCTGGTCATGTGGGAGTCCCCATAGCAACCAGCCCTAATACCTATGACTCATGCATGCATCAGCTCAACACCCGGCCAATGTTTCTCTAGACAGCTTCGTCAGGAGCTGTTGATATTAGTCCTTTACTGCCATTTTTAAAGGGATCACCGCTCCATTCATACTTCATATAATCAAATTTACGTTGCAATGGTCTCTGTTCCTGTTGGATTTGAATCTGTTGAGACGATGGACATCCTGTTAGAAGGTTGAAATGTTCTCTACCAACACCAGATAAGTGGAACTATAGTTATTTGAAAGTAGTTTACAAGTTTATTTTTATCTATACAGGATTTTGAATAGACAAAAGGAACTTGATTATATGAAATATGAATGGAGTGGTGATCCCTTTAAAAATGGCGGTAAAGGACTAATATCAGCAGCTCCTGACGAAGCTGGCTAGCGAAACATTGGCCGGGTATCGAGCTGATGCCACATTATTTGAATTGACTACATTGCGCTGATGCCATATTATTTGAATTGAACATACTGGGATTACAAAGAGGTCTGAAAAATTGAAAAAATAATAAAATTGAAAAAATCGACAAACTTGAATATATTAACTGCACCGCGATTGGTTTAATGCGAGTCTTAATTCTAGCACAAGGACGTGTGCATATTTAAAGACCCTAACCGCAGATGATTAAAAGACCGGATGGCCTCCTTCAAAATGTTTGGGTAGGCACGTTGCCAGGCTTGCTGATGCGGTATATACAAAATCTATAATATTTTCAGTGTTGATTAGAGATGAAGAGGTTGTCTGTTGAGTTTTTTCCTTTTTGGAAAAAGAAATGTAAACATTGACAAGACAGACTAAGAGAGAATTTGAAAATAAGTTGGCCATAGAGGCAAAAACTCATAATAAAAACTTTAAAAAATATATCCAAAGCAGAAAGCCTGCAAGGGAGTCGGTTGGACAATTAGATGATCGAGGGGTTAAAGGGACACTAAGGGAAGATAAGGCCATCATGGAAAAATTAAACATATTCTTTGCTTTGATGTTTACTGAAGAGGATGTTGGGGAGATACCCATTCCTGAGATGGTTTTCAAGGATGACGATTCAGATGGACTGAACCAAATCACAGTAAACCTGCAAGATGTGGTTGACAAACTGAAGAGTAGTAAATCACCTGGACTAAATGGTATGCACCCCAGCTTCTGAAAGAACTAAAAAATTAAATTTCAGACCTATTTCAATTAATTTGTAACCTATCATTACTATATGTTAAATGTCTTCTTATGTGTCTGCCTATGTTTACCCTGTTCATCTGTATGCATGCCTACCTTTGTAATTCATCTTACATTTGTGAGTGCCAGCCTTGTACACCATTGTGAACTAGTGATTTTCACAATGACGGTATATAAAACACTCAAATAAATATAATTAAAATCATCCATTGTACCTGAAGACTGGAAGGTGGCCAATGTAACCCCGATATTTAAAAAGGGCTCCAGGGGTGATCAGGGAAACTATAAACTGGTGAGCCTGACTTCAGTGCCGGGAAAACTCATTGAAACAGCTATCTATATAAATAAAAATGTTAAATAGTTTGTACGTCATCGCTAATCTCGCCAACCGCTTAACCGAATGCGTTCAAATTTGCACACAACATTCACTTCCCATACGGGAAGAATCTTATACACTTACATTACATATAGGTCACACCTGTGACAGGTAATACAAGTTTAAAAATTGCTTACACAAAACAGCGACATCTGGTGGCCGTCAGCGCAAGCGCAACCTCTTACACCTTTCACACACACTCACACACCACACCCTACCCCCACACAGGGCTATTGTCTTTCATTCACACTCCCTCATAACACACAGAAATCCACACTCATCACACCACACACCCCCACCCACACACCTGCCAATGTCACTTACTTCACCCACCCTCCCAAAACACACCAAAACACTAATTCCTGGCTGCTACATTGGGAAGCCACGCATTTCACACACCCTCCAAATTTAAATTAAAGTACCCTCTTCCACCCACCCACGCACTGCACTCCGATCACACACTACACCTGAAACAAGTCCGTGCTTCTCCGCCGGCACCACAGGAATGGTCCGGGACACATCGCATTCAGTAGGGCCGTCGGATGCCAGCAACCAAAATGGCGCAGGTGGACCTTGCCCTTACTTTGCTATACAGAGACAACAATGACGTCGGTACACCATGTGACATAGTAAGGGCAAGAGCCCTCGGCGCCATATCCTCAACGGACATTTGCCCTTACTAGGTCAGGAATCCTGACGCACCACTTTCACCGGTGAAGTTTTGCGACATGGCAGACGGCGGAACAAACCCTAGCACACACCCTCGCCGCCGGCTGGCAGTTTACACAGGTAGCCGGGGAGGAGCACGGTGGGGGACCGTTCTTATTTTCCGCCGCGCGTTTTTCACAGGGGGCTGGGGCACTCATTCTCCACATCTCCCGAGAGGGGGGCTGTAGCATGGGTTGCTCTATTTCGCCGGGTTGGGGGGGGGGGGCAGGAAGGTGTGCTTGCATATTTAAACTATTCTTTGCTGGTGCTGTTCATTTGGGGTAAAAAAAAAACAAAAACACAAACTGTAACCTTTACTGCTCTGTTCTGTTTTTTCAACTTAACCAGGCTCAGCCACAGCTGAACCGATTGCTTTCAAATTTGGACACAAGCTTCACCTCACATACGGCAAGGTTCTTCTACACTTACATTACATATATGTCACACCACGGGTTGGTAAAAGAGTTTTAAAATTTGGTTCCACAAAACAGCGACATCTGCTGGACGTAAGCGCAAGGTCTTACACCTTGCACAAACGCTCACACCCCACACCACTTGACCAATGTTTGGGATTCACACACCCTCCGACCAGACACAAATCCACCCTCCTCACACCTCCCCGCACACATGCCAATTGTACTTACTTCACACACCCTCCCAAAACACACAAAAACCCACAAAATTCCAGCATGCTACACCAGGAGGCCACTCACATGCCACATGTTTGCAATTCCCACACCCTACGAACTCACACAAAAACACCCTCCTACACCCCCCACGCACATGACTTTTCTACTTACTGCCCACACCCTCCGAACGCACGCAAAATGGCAGAATAGTTCGGGCTGCTCCAGCCGGGGGGGGGGGGGGGGCAACAGCGCTCTATGACACATCGCATACACTACGGCCGTCGGCTGCCAGCAATCAAAATGGCGCCGACGGCTCTGTCCCTTACTAGGACACTCGAGAACGCCAATGGCGGCAGTAGCCCATTTGACATAGTAAGGGCGAGGGCCCGTAGACGCCATTTTCTGGACTGGCAACCGGCGCACCTTTGCCCTTACTATCTGAGCGAGATGACCGCTCCCATTGCTCCACCCCACTGACAGAGTAAGTTCTAACAGCCGTCGGAGACAGTTTCAGTACTGGCTGCCGAGGGCCAGGCGCCAATACTTCCATGCCGGAACGAACGCCCGCTCCACCGACTACCATTTTTGACAGGTATTGGCGGGCCTGCAGGGAGAGGGCATGGGGATGTTATTGCGTCCATGTTCGGGGGGGGGGGTGTGGGCAGGGGTCGTTATCCCCATTCTCTTTTCTTTTTTTTCTACTTAACCTGGCTCTGCCACTGCAACGCGTGGCCGGGTACAGCTAGTAAAGAATAAAATCACAAAACATTTAGATAGACATAGTTTAATGGAACACAGCCAGCATGGATTTACCCAAGGAAGTCTTATCTCACAAATCTCCTACATTTTTTTCAAGGGGTGAATAAACCTATGGACAAAAATGAACCAGTAGATGTGGATTTTCATATTGTGTTCAACCAATTCCCTCATGAGAGACTTCTAAGAAAACTAAAAAGTCATGGGATAGGAGGCAATATCCTTTTGTGGATTGCAAACTGGTTAAAAGACAGAAAACAGAGAGTCGGATTAAATGGTCTATTTTCACAGTGGAAAAAGGTAAACAGTGTAGTGCCTCAGGGATCTGTACTTGGACCAGTGTTTTTTAATATATTTATAAATGATCTGGAAAGGGGTACAATGAGTGAGATGATCAAATTTGCGTATGACACAAAATTATGCAGAGTATTAAAATCTCAAGTAGATTATGATACATTGCAGGAGGACTTTATAAGATTGGAAGATTGGGCTTCCAAATGGCAGATGAAATGTAACGTGGACAAGTGCAAGGTGATACATATAGGAAAAAATATCCCATGCTATAATTACACAATGTTAGGTTCTATTTTAGGAGTTACTACCCAGGAAAGAGATCTAGGTGTCATAGTGGATAATAAATTAAAATTGCTGGCTCAATATGCTATGGCAGTCAAAAAATCAAACAGAATACTAGGAATTATTAGGAAGGGAATGGCAAATAATACAGTGGATGTTATAATGCCTCGGTATCACTCCATGGTGTGAAATTCTGGTCGCCACATCTCAAAAAATATGTAGTTGCACTAGAGAAAGTGCAGAAAAGGACATGGAACAGCTCCCCTATGAGGAAAGGCTAAAGAAGTTAAGCTGTTCAGTTTGGAGAAGAGACAACTGAGGTGAGATATGACAGATGTCTACAAAATCATGAAAGGACATGAACAGGTTAATGTTAATCAGTTATATATTCTCTCAGATAATAGAAGATCTAGAGGGTACTCCATTAAATTATCAAGTAGCTCATTTAAAACAAATCAAAGAAAATTATTTTTCACTCAGCACATAGTTAAGCTCTGGAATTCATTGCCCGAGGATGTGGTTACAGCAGTTAATTTAACTGGGTTTAAAAAAGGTTTGTATAATTTCCTAAAGGAAAAATCCATAAACTGCTATTAATTAATAATCCATAATAGCTTGAGATCTATTTAATATTTGGGTACTTTCCAGGTACTTGTGACATAAATTGAAAACAGGATGCTGGACCCTTGGTCTGACCCAGTATGGCATATCTTATGTTCTTATATTCAAGTGAAACATTGAGATTTCTTCTTCTTTGAAAATTAGAAACTATAAAGTATGCATGCCAGATGCGCTGGCATAATTTGTAATTGCTCTTTGTGCGGGCAGCCAGGAGGGGATAAAATTGAGCATGCAGATTTGGAAATGTCATGTATGCATGTTATTTTCCTCCCCTGACCTAAACACACTCCCAGGAGTAGGGATGTGAATCATTTTTATAACGAATAGAAATATCATACGATATTTCTCAATTTGTTATATATCAGGTAAAAAGAGAAATGAACACTTTTTCCCGTGAATTTTCATAAAAATAGTTTTTCGGGTTAGTGCACGCTAACAGGAGTTAGCACACACTATCAAAAAAAAGTTTATTTTTGTTATTTTTTATTACTTTTTGTTATTTCTTTGTTAGCGCGCACTAACAATTTTTACTAAAAAAACTATTTTTTACTAAAAAAAAAAAATACACGGATCCGCAGGAAAACGAGATTTTCCCGCGGCAACACGAACCCGAAAGCGCAAAAGATCAGGCACCCGATGCATATCCCTTCCCAGTAGTGCCTTTTTTAAAGTCAGGTAAGTGCACATGTAGAGAAAATACAAACATACTTTTAGCCAGACAGAGGAGGATAATATTAATTCAAAACATTTTACTCAGGTAAATGGATTTCAAAATTTTCTTCCCGACACTTTTCTCTCTTTGTTCCTTTCTTCTCACTACCTTGGGAGCTAACTTTTCCAAATGATTAGGAGTGCTAACTTCAACCCCTCCCTTTCAACAGTGAAGGAGGTTGCTCAATTTCAGGCACCCACTGCACCCACAGCTGGCACCTATGCTCCCCACTACCTTCCATTGGGACCTATCCTATAAAATCATGCCAAAACTGTCGCAAAATTTTATCACCAATTTTTCATACAACACATATTAAAAGCACATGGACCTGCTTGATGCAGTAAAGTAAAGGTATACAAACCAATCCAGTGCTGAAAATCCATGGTAATCCCAAAAAGCAAGCCAAAACTGGCATTAAAATCAATGGCGTAGCTTTTCAAAGGGTTACGCACGTAGGTTATGCGCGTAACCCCCGAAAACCTACCCCAGACCACCCCTGCACGCGCCAAGCCTATCTTGCATAGGCTCGGCGGCGCGAGCAAGCCCCAGGACGCTCATAAGTCCCGGGGCTTTCCTGGGGGCGTGCCGGGGGGGGGGGGCACGTCATTTGGGGGCGGGGCCGCAGGCGTGGTTCCGGCCCGGGGGCATTTCGGGGGTGTGGCAGAGGCCTCCGAAACAGCTCCCGGGCCAGGGAATTGTGCGCCGGCCTACACCTGCCTCTATCAGGCATAACTTTTAAAACAAAGGTAGGGGGGGTTTAGATAGGGCTGGGGGGATGGGTAAGGTAGGGGAAGGGAGGGGAAGGTGCGTGGTGTGGAAGGAAAGTTCCCTCCGAGGCCGCTCCGATTTCGGAGCGGCCTTGGAGGGTACGGATGCAGGCTGCACGGCTCGGCACGCGCAGGCTGCCGATTTTGGGCAGCCTTGCATGCGCTGACCCCGGATTTTAAAAGATACGTGCTGCTACGCGCATATCTATTAAAATCCGGCATACTTTTGTTTCCGCCTGGTGCGCGAACAAAAGTACGTGCGGGCGTACTTTTATAAAATCTACCCCAATATGTAGAAAACCACAATAAAATGTGGTGGTAAAAACTGGCGCTAGCTTGAAAAATGATGCAGTGTTCTCTATTGGTTGATAGAAATCTCCTAGACTGACCTGTGGTCTGATTTGTGCTGAACAGATGTCCATTCATTGTCTTGAAAATCCATGCTCTTTATTCAAGCCATCTCCCACTGGATTTTAATCATTGTAATATTTCATCATTGATCGGGTTCAGAAATATATCCGAGGTGGAGATTGTAAGAACATAAGAACATAAGAAATTGCCATGCTGGGTCAGACCAAGGGTCCATCAAGCCCAGCATCCTGTTTCCAACAGAGGCCAGAACCAGCCACAAGAACCTGGCAATTACCCAAACACTAAGAAAATCCCATGCTACTGATGCAAGTAATAGCAGTGGCTATTCCCTAAGTAAAATTGATTAATAGCCATTAATGGACTTCTCCTCCAAGAACTTATCCAAACCTTTTTTGAACCCAGCTACACTAACTGCACTAACCACATCTTCTGGCAACAAATTCCGGAGCTTTATTGTGCGTTGAGTGTAAAAACATTTTCTCGGATTAGTCTTAAATGTGCTACTTGCTAACTTCATGGAATGCCCCCTAGTCCTTCTATTATTCGAAAGTGAACATAAGAACATAAGAAAATGCCATACTGGGTCAGACCAAGGGTCCATCAAGCCCAGCATCCTGTTTCCAACAGTGGCCAATCCAGGCCATAAGAACCTGGCAAGTACCCAAAAACTAAGTCCATTCCATGTAACCATTGCTAATGGCAGTGGCTATTCTCTAAGTGAACTTAATAGCAGGTAATGGACTTCTCCTCCAAGAACTGAGTCACATCTACTCGTTCAAGACCTCTCATGATCTTAAAGACCTCTATCATATCCCCCCTCAGCTGTCTCTTCTCCAAGCTGAACAGCCCTAACCTCTTCAGCCTTTCCTCATAGGGAAGCTGTTCCATCCCCTTTATCATTTTGGTTGCCCTTCTCTGTACCTTCTCCATCGCAACTATATCTTTTTTGAGATGCTGCGACCAGAATTGTACACAGTACAAAGTAACATAGTAATGACGGCAGAAAAAGAACAAAATGGTCCATCTAGTCTGCCCATGAAGCTTCCCAAGGCAGTCACTGCTGCTTCGTGCAGGTTACCCCCACATTTCTCTTAAGGATAGCAACTGCAGCTCTGTGGCAGTTAAACTTTTTTATTTATTCCCCTCCTCTAGCGTTTTAGGGATCCACAGTGTTTATCCCTTGCCCCTTTGAAATCCTTGTGACAGATTACTCATTCAACTTGAACAGAGATAGATTTTTTGTTTCAAATCTGTAGAACCTTTGGACTTAAATTTGATGACTGAATGGTTTACTTTTTTCTAATTTTCTCTAATTCTTTCATTCTTTTAACAACAATTTTTTGCCATTCTTTTAGCATTTCTCTGTATTTGTAAGTTTCCTAGTTCTGAGCATGCATGCATATGATAGAATTTAAGAAATCTGTGCATGCTTGAGCATTTTTGCATTGAAGGTTTACTGAGAGCTGTGCTCTGTTCATAAGATGTGCAATTAAAAATATTTCAGCGCTGTAAGTATGGCTAAGGCTGGGGAATGAAGTTCCGTCCCACCACTTTTAACATGGCAGTCGGATGGGGCATTCCCGGCCAATTGGTTGAGCATCCAGGAACTTTGGCTGCTTGTGATACAGCACATTTTGAAATTGTCCTCAGTGCCTAACTGGTTAAGTAGTGTGTGTGTATGGGGGGGAGGGGGTGCTGAGTCAGCAGGGATAGTCATTACCTTGGCGGCAAAGTTATCCCCTTTCTGAGGGCAGTGTTTCCTTCCCACCCTCGCTCCCTGGTTGTGTATTGGTTTGGTGTTGTCACAAATCAGGGGGCAGTAAAACCGAGCCTTGGAGATTTTAAGGTATAAACTGTAAGAGGCTATTGTAGTTGACGACACAGAGGGCTCAAGTAGTTAGGGGGCTGCTACACGTGGCTGGTAAGGACAGTGTGGTCTGAGCCTGGCCAGGGGAGAGAACTGGTGGGCAGATGATGACTCCCTTGAGTGATATCAAATTGGGATGGTCGCATGCAGCTTGCTGCTGGTTTGTGGCGGTATGCTGTTCTGGGTGTGTGTGGGGTGGAGGCGTTGCTTGGCTGTTGATGTACAGTACCAGTATTGTTGGTTTGGGTTCTGTTGCGTTTGGTTAATAAACTGCGGCCTTGTTTAATCTAGCTCTCTTGTGTTTCATGTATTTGAATAGAGGGGAGGACAGGAATGCCCAAGGTTCTCACCTGTCCATGTTAATTTTATAACAAAACATTTTTGACTGTTTTGCTTGTGCTTGGTCTTTATAGATGTTTGTGTATTTCATTTAATTATCACCCTGAAGCAGCTAATGTGAAATGCTGGCCAAGGTCAATTGTTTTGGGTTTTGCCAGGACAGCAAGCGATCAGCACAAAGAAAAGATCTCCTTTTCAAAGCTAAGTTACTTTAAATATAAAAATAAGAAAAATATAAATACAGATTTTTTTTATATAATACGGTGTGGGTAGGTAGGAGGTTTTAACCAGTGATTATAAAGTGGCATATGCTTTAACTGTTTCACAGTATGGCATCAAAGCATGTCTGAGGTCTTAAAAGTACAAATTGATTTGTATGTTTCACATAGTGGAGTTTTTTTATTTTGTAATTTGTTTCCTGTTATGGTATCAAAAACATTTTTGAGCCCAAACAACTCAGTAATTGGAGGAAATCACAAGAATTAGAAAAAAATACTAACTATTCCCCAGTTATCCCTTATATTTCTTGAATTTTTTATCTTTTTTTATACTCTTTGTGGGACCTTCATGAGTACAGTTTGTAATTGGCGCAAATTGTATTTCCCATCGGTCCAGCTTTACTTTATTTATTACTTATCAATGTTAAACCACACTGAATTTTATTTTCTATTTTCTTTTTGAAACATTTTTTTTAAACAACGATTCAATTCCATTACTCATCAGGAAGGTCCCCTCCCGGGTAGCCTAATGGTTAGCGTTCTTGTTCTTATTTCATCAACGAGAGCAAAAACCAAAACTTAGTCATTTCTTTCCCATGTGTGCAGGACGGTGGTGAGAATGAGATGGGTGCATCAATTGCACCATTACATTTGACATGCCGGCCAAATGTAATGGGTGCAAAAAAGGCACACTTCATCTCCTGCCACTCCGTAAGCTGCTGTGGGTACTTGATGTATTCCATGACCTGTTTCATCAAGGCCCTCAGTTCCTTTGAAAACAATGACTGGTCCATGCCAGCCACCATAGGTACTGTATTCTGGAATGTGCCAGTGGCAAGAAAATGCAAGGTACCAAGAAGCTTGACCAAGCCTGGAATGGCATGTCCATGATTGATTAGAAGATCAGTGTCAACTCTGATTTCTTTATAGAGGAAAGAATTGTCCTAGAGCTCAGTCTATATGACCATATTCTAGAGATGTGATTCGGCCGAACCTTTTGGTTTGGCCTTCGTTATCGGCCCGCCACGGGAAATTTCATTTTCTCGCGGTTCGGGCCGATTTTATGTCATCGGCCCTCCCCCCCCCCCCCCCCTGAAATGAAGCCCGAAACCTGCTCTAACCCTTCAGATTTAATGAATTCCAATGGGGGGGGGGGGGTGTTTGTAAAAAAAAAAAAATCCAAAACCCAGCTCAACCCTTCAAATTTAATTAATTGCAACCCCCCACTCTCCTGACCCCCCAAGACTTGCTCAAACCCCCCCCCCTTCAAGATGTACCAAAAGTCCCTGGTGGTCCAGCATGGTCCTGGGAGTGATCTCCCCCTCTCGGGTCATTAGCTGCCACTAATCAAAATGGCGCCGATGGCCCTTTGCCATGTGACAGGGGCTATCTGTACTATTGACCGGCCTCTGTCACATGGTAGGAGCAATGGACGGCCGGTGCCATCTTAAAAAATAGGGCGGGCCATCCATTGCTCCTACCATGTGATAGGGGCCAACCAATGGCACCGATAGCCCCTGTGACATGGTAAGGGCAAAGGGCCATTGGTGCCATTTTGATTAGTGGCAGCTGATGGCCTGAGAGTGGGAGATCGCTCCTGGGACCCCCGCTGGACCACCAGGTACTTTTGGTAAGTCTTGGGGGGGGGGGTCGGGAGGGTGGGGGGTTGCAATTAATTAAATTTGAAGGGTTGGGGTGGGTTTGGGGTTTGTTTGTTTTTTAATGTACCCTTTCTCCTCCCCCTGAAAACAATAAGTTAACCACACAAAATTTTGTGGGTTTTCTTATCATTTCATCGCCCCCCTGAAACTTGACGAAATAGAAAATGTCATTTCTATTCCTATTTTGTTGCAAACGAATGCACATGCCTACCGTATTACATCTGTCTCCATTAACTCCATCAGTGTTGTCCTCAGGTGAAATCCCCATTGCCTGCGAGTCCTTCAGAGAATGGCTTGAAGCAGAACAGCCTGTTCCTCTCAGACCCTCTTTCTTTATCAGCAAGTAAGAATCGTCTTTCTCTTTCTTCCCTCTCTCTTCTTTGCTCTAAAGATTTTTTTGCTCTAATTCTTTGGCTCACCTGCAAAATTTACCAAACCATCAAAAAAAAAACCCCACATGTAATCCATGATTACCACAGGAAAAGCACAGAGAAGCACCTATGCATAGAAACTAGGGGTGTGCATTCATTTCCAACATATTGGTAATCCGCAACTTATAGGGCCATATTCGTTGTATTTGTGGGGAAGCGAAACGTATCGTGATTCCCCACAAATACAACGAATCCTCACCGAATTATTCGGCTGTCTAAAGGCGTGAATTTAAACAACCCCCCACCCTCCTGACACCCCCCCCCAAAGACTTACCAAAACTCCCTGGTGGTCCAGCGGGGGAGTCCAGGAGCCATCTCCTGCACTCAGACTGTTGGTTGCCGCTATTCAAAATGGCGCCGATAGTCTTTGACCTTACTATGTCACAGGGGCTACCGGTGCCATTGGTCGGCCCCTGTCACACGGTAGGAGCAATTGATAGCTGGTGCCATCTTGTGCTCCTATCATGTGACAGGGGCTGACCAAATGGCACCGGTAGCCCCTGTGACATAGTAAGGTCAAAGGCTATCGGCACCATTTTGAATACCAACGGCGTGAGTGCAGGAGATGGCTCCTGGACCCCCCACTGGACCACCAGGTAGTTTTGGTAAATCGTGGGGGGGGGGGGGAGGGGGTCAGGAGGGTGGAGGGTTGTAGTTTATTCAATTTTAAGAATGAACGCATCTGGGGCCCCCCTTGCCAAATGCAATGTATCTGCCCCTGCCGAATACGAATTACGAATGCAACGTATGCCGTCCCTCTGCACATCCCTAATAGAAACAGAATAGACTAAAATGGCCAACAGAAATGTGACTTAAATTTTATTCCTGCCATGAACCTGGCAATAAATTTCTTGAGGTCAATTTTCAAAACTAAACATTTAAATGGCTAACAGAGCTAGCTGGATAACTTGAATAACCTAGAGTTAGATGGATAACGTATGAGTTAGATAGATAACTAGGAGTTAGATGATAACTTGTGACTTAGATGGATAACTTGCCATTTAGATGGATAATTTGTGTTATTCATCTAAATGGCTTTGAATATTGACCTCTTCATGAAAAAAAGACACACACTAAAATGTCTCCCTGCTAACGTGACTCTCTGCATTGCCCTGTAAAATCTAATAACTTCCTTTATATGTGATTTGTACGCACCCACGTAGTGCAGGGTTTTTTGATGCTGAACCCTATATTCCATGCCTGAGTAAGGCTAGCACCAAAAAAAACCCATGCTAAAACCAGAATAGGTTTTAGCATGTGTTTTTTGGTAGGCTCAGCACAGCTTAATACATCGACCCCACTGATCAAAAAGAGGAATAGGTATTCTTTGAAAAGAATAATTTGAGAATACTTTTCTAGAAAAAGTCAGTAAGAGCGATAATGTATTTAGTAGAGGTCAACTGATCAATAGTATGGCATATAAAATTGCTGAATTTCAGCCAGTTACATGTTCCAGCCCTACAAAACATGTCCGATTGAAAATGCAGATCCAGGTCTCTGTTCCCTACCTTTGTTCTTCTGCATTGCTAGTTTTTGAAATGAAAGCTCTAATATGTATTATATAGGATCATTAATTTCTGCATTTTACACTTGAACAGCCGCATTCTGATTATCTGCTGCAATGAAAAGTAAGCAGCTCTGCTCCTGCAGACTTAATTACTTACTGCAGGATCCAGCTCATCCTTGTTCAAACAATCTGCAAATAGGGTCAAAAGCATTACTAGGAACCAAATTATCTACTAGGTAGGAAAAACAAACATGAAAACACAGACCCAGCAGACCTCAGAAGCATGGAAACTAACCTTTGTTTTAGAGGATATCATCTACTATCTATGTATTCAACTATCTGGCTATCTATCTGGAGACAGAGAGAAAACAAAAGGCAGAAAGCTTTATTCTTTAATGAAAAGACTGAAAGTAATGTCAGATTTTTCTAAATTAATTTCTGTTATATATGTAGATATTTGTAGATTAAATGTTAATTAGTTATCTAGATGCATAGCACAGGATACAAATATCCAACATTGCTCTAAAGTTTTAAACATGTTTCTTTCTGAATCTATGGCAAACATCTTTTGAAAATAGTATTTAGAAATAGTTATCATTATTTGAGGTTAAGATTATACATAATAATTACATCTCATAATTTATATTATATGATGTATTTGAATTTTATTATAAGCTGTCATTGCAGGAATATTTTTTTTTTGTTTTAAGTCCAATTTTATATTGTGGGTTATATATACTTCATTAATTATATGAAAACAGATGTTAGCTTAATCTTAAGAATGTGTTTGTGACTGTAAAAAAAACTGTACTCGACATTTACTAAATAAATGTATAATGCTTGAGGAAAAGAACTCAGCAGTCCAGAAACTTTACATCTGAATTTAAATATTCATTAATCTAATATTCATTAGCCTAATAAAGCATCCTTGTTACTCAATTACTTTGTTGATTTTGTAGACAAACGTAGGGTTCTATTTAATCAAAATCTGGACATATAAAACTAGGACAAGGAATATTTGGTGAGCAAAAATATTTGCATCCTATGTGTAAAAAACACGAGTCTCAGAGGTCTTGCATATCTTGAGAAAACCAAGCCTGCTTACACTGCTTTTTAGACCATGCCCCCACTCTACACTATATAATTCAGTTTTACGCAATGGGCTGGATTTTCAAAAAGTTACACTCGCCGGGCCTATTTTAAAAAGGCCCGGAGACAAGCGTAAAGCCCCGGGATGCATGTAAGAGCTGGGGCTTTACAAAAGGGGCAGTCCAAGGGCGGGGAGGGGTGGTCCGGGGTGGGGGCGGGGCCAGAGGCCTCTGCACGGCTGCTGGGCTGGGGGTTGCGTGCATGTATGCCCACGCGCTCCTTTTTAAAATTTACCTAATATGCAGGAGCATTATTAGTCCTCTCTTAAACAGAGCTATTACCTGTTTTAGACCTATTTTCCCAGGATGACATTCTATCCCTAAGAGGACAAAAACTGTGCAATAATTTTACTGTGTCACACTCAGTCAACCCCTCAGGTGCATTTTACCAGGGAAGGGTGAAATGATATACTGTGGTATCCCTACCAGGGTATACCCCCTGGAGCACATTATAATGAAAAAGACTAAGATGTCTTAAATATGACTTATACACCATGGCCAGTGCTTCAATTAGGCAATCTAAGTGGCCGCCTAGAGCACCAAAGTTTTGGGGGAAGCAAAATCCCACCAGTGCAAGTCCCAGGGGTGCTGTGTTAGAGCCAACATTGCCAAAGAAAAGAAAGCTATACTGGAACCATTGCTGCTGGTAGGTGGGAGCACTGTTCTGGAGCTGCCACCAATAGGTAAATTGGGGGGAGGTGCATGACCAAAGGGCCACCTAGGGCAGTGAACTTTGTCCTTGGGGTACCCTTAGCCTCTCAGATATTCAGAATATCCACAATGAATATGCATGAGATAGATTTGCATACGTTGCCTCCATTTTATACAAATTTATCTCATGCATATTCATTGTGCATATCCTGAATACCTGACTGGCTAGGTGTGCCCCGAGGATACGGTTGAGAACTGCTGGCTTAGGGCATTAATTTAAATACTTTGCATTAGTCCTGTTATATACTCTGCAGAACCTATATCTGTCTTCTGTGATGTTCCTGACATCATCTATTATCTCTGGATGGCCAGACCTTATAGTTTCAAGCAGGCAGACCCTGCAATTTCTAAATAGGCAGAGGGCAGACATGGATACCAGAAGAGTGAGTCACTAGCTGGGCAAGCTGCTGAGAGCTGGGTTATTGTGAGGAGAGGTAAAGAGGCTTACATTTTTCCTTCTTTTATATTTCATCATTTTGCTATTATATATTTTTGAAAGGGGAAGGTTTATACCTTTTCAGTCATCAGAGACTATAAAGAGGTTACTTAATAAACTGAATAATGTGTGTGTGATTGATTAGTTAGAATATATATTTAATCCTAAATCAGAGGCTTCAAAGAGGTAATTCCAAATTATTAGGAACGCATATTTGTTTAAAACGAGTGTGCAAAACATGACAAATAAGGAAAATTTTGTCCATTCAAGGGCTCCAAAACAAATCGAGGGCCCCCCAAATGAAACAAACCTTATTTGGTGCATTTGTTTTAAATGACTGCATTGAGCCTAGCCCTAAACCTAAGGTCAGGGCCTCGCCTAGGGCATGAGTTAAGGCCCAAAGCAAGAGCCATGGCCTAAACTCAAGAATGACGCTGTCACCTCAGCCTAGGCCTAAACCTAAAGCCAAGGCTTCACCTAGGGCATAAGTGAAAGCCCAAAGCAAGAATCGTGGTCTAGTCCCAAGCACAATGCTGGGGTCTTGGCCAAGGCCCGGGCTGATGATGGGGTCTTGTCCAAGAACTGAGCCCCCCTCAAACAATCATTTACCTGACCCATCGGGCATCCATGGAAGTGGTCAGGCTGGGTCCTGATGCCTGGGCTTTGACCTGAACCTAGGCCCAATGCCAAGAAACAGCCTGGAGGTTGGGTCCCAAAACCTGGGCCTCGCACTAGGCCGGAGCCTGGTCCCAGGCTTGATGCTGCTGCCTGACCCAGAGGCTGGGTTCTGACGCCTGATGCCTGAATGCCCAATGCCCAGATGCCTGATACTCAGATGCTCAATGTCCAGAGCCTGATGCAGCTTCCAAACCCAGAGGCTAGGTCCCAATCCTTGGGGTCTCATCAAAATGGTGCCACCGAGGATATTTCCCCAAGGCCTACTGCCAAGGAGGGAAGAGTTAGGTCGGCAGCATTGTTGGTGATTCGATTATTAGGAATGTAGACAGCTGGGTGGCTGGTGGGCATGAGGATCACCTGGTAACATATCTACCTGGTGCGAAGTTGGCAGATCTCACACGTCACATATATAGGATTTTAGGCAGTGCTGGGAAGGAGTCGGCTGTCGTGGTACATGTGGGCACCAAGAACATAGGAAAATGTGGGAGGGAGGTTCTAGAAGCCAAATTTAGGCTCTTAGGTAGAAAGCTTAAATCCAGAACCTCCAGGGCAGCATTCTCTGAAATGCTCACTGTTCCACACGCAGGTTACTAGAGGCAGGCAGAGCTCCGGAGTCTCAATGCGTGGATGAGACGATGGTGCAAGGAAGAGGGATTCAGTTTTGTTAGGAACTGAGGAACCTTTTGGGGAAGGGGGAGTCTCTTCCGAAAGGATGGGATCCACCTTAACCAGGGTGGAACCAGACTGCTGGCACTAACCTTTAAAAAGGAGATAGAACAGCTTTTAACTAGAACAAAGGAGAAAGCCAACAGTTGCTCAGCAGCGCATGGTTCGGAGAGAGGTATCTTCAAAGGATACTAATGATGCATTAGAATTAGGGCATCCCAACAGTGAGGTTCCAATAATATGAAAAGTAGTCCAAGTGCCTGTAACTAAACACTCACCTGTGCTCAAATATTCTAACTTATCCCTATCAACTAAAAAGCAGAATGAAAATACAAACAAAAAGCAAACTTTGAAATGTTTGTATGCTAATGCAAGAAGTCTAAGAAGTAAGATGGGAGAATTAGAATGTATAGCAGTGAATGATGACATAGAATTAATTGGAATCTCAGAGACATGGTAGAAGGAGGTCAACCAATGGGACAGTGCTATACCGGGGTACAAATTATATCGCAATGACAGAGAGGAGCACCCGGGAGGCAGTGTGGCGCTTTATGTCCGGGATGGCATAGAGTCCAACAGAATAAACATCCTGCATGAGACTAAATGCACAATCAAATCTTTATGGGTAGAAATCCCTTGTGTGTCGGGGAAGGCTATAATGATAGAAGTATCACTATAGTCCACCTGGTCAAGATGGTGAGACTGACAGTAAATGCTAAGAGAAATTAGGGAAGCTAACCAAATTGGTAGTGTGGTAATAATGGGAGACTTCAATTACCCCAATATTGACTGGGTAAATGTATCATCGGTACATGCTAGAGATCTAAAGTTCCTAGATGGAATAAATGACATTTTTATGGAGCAATTGGTTCAGGAACCAACGAGAGAGGGAGCAATTTTAGATCTAATTCTCAGTGGGGCACAGGATTTGGTGAGAGAGGTAATGGTGGTGGGGCCGCTTGGCAATAGTGATCATAATATGATCAAATTTGAATAAATGGCTGGAAGGGGGACAGTAAGCAAATCCATGGCTCTCGTGCTAAACTTTCAAAAGGAAAACTTTGATAAAATGAGAAAAATTGTTAGAAAAAAACTGAAAGGAGCAGCTACAAATGTAAAAAGTGTGCAAGAGGCATGGTCATTGTTAAAAAATACAATCCTAGAAGCACAGTCCAGATGTATTCCACACATTAAAAAAGGTGGAAAGAAGGCAAAATGATTACCGGTATGGTTAAAAGGGGAGGTGAAAGAAGCTATTTTAGCCAAAAGATCTTCATTCAAATATTGGAAGAAGGATCCAACAGAAGAAAATAGGATAATACCTAAGCAATGGCAAGTTAAATGTAAGACATTGATAAGACAGGCTAAGAGAGAATTTGAAAAGAAGTTGGCCATAGAGTCAAAAACTCACAGTAAAAACCTTTTTAAATATATCCGAAGCAGAAAGCCTGTGAGGGAGTCAGTTGGACCGTTAGTTGATCGAGGGGGTTAAAGGGGCACTTAGAGAAGATAAGGCCATCGTGGAAAGATTAAATGATTTCTCTGCTTCAGTGTTTACTGAAGAGGATGATGGGGAGGTACCCGTACTGGAGAAGGTTTTCATGGGTAATGATTCAGATGGACTGAACCAAATCATGGTGAACCTAGAAGATGTGGTAGGCCTAATTGACAAACTGAAGAGTAGTAAATCACCTGGACTGGATGGTATACACCCCAGGGTTCTGAAGGAACTCAAAAATGAAATTTCATACCTATTAGTAAAAATGTGTAACCTATCGTTAAAATCATCCTTGTACCTGAAGACTGGAGGATAGCTAATATAACCCCAATATTTAAAAAGGGCTCCAGGGGTGATCCAGGAAACTATAGACCGGTTAACCTGACTTCAGTGCCAGGAAATAGTGGAAAGTGTTCTAAACATCAAAATCACAGAACATATAGAAAGACATGGTTTAATGGAACAAAGTCAGCATGGCTTTACCCAAGGCAAGTCTTGCCTCACCAGACTTGCCTTGAAGGAGTTAATAAACATGTGAATAAAGGTGAACCGGTAGATGTAGTGTACTTGGATTTTCAGAAGGCTTTGACAAAGTTCCTCATGAGAGGCTTCTAGGAAAAGTAAAAAGTCATGGGATAGGTGGTGATGTCCTTTCGTGGATTACAAACTGGCTAAAAGACAGGAAACAGAGAGTAGGATTAAATAGACAATTGTCTCAGTGGAAGGGAGTGGGCAGTGGAGTGCCTCAGGGATCAATATTGGAACCCTTACTTTTCAATATATTTATAAATGATCTGGAAAGAAATACGACAAGTGAGGTAATCAAATTTGCAGATGATACAAAATTGATCAGAGTAGTTAAATCACAAGCAGATTGTGATAAATTGCATGAAGACGTTGTGAGACTGGAAAATTTGGCATCGAAATGGCAGATGAAATTTAATGTGGTTAAGTGCAAGGTGATGCAGATAGGGAAAAATAACCCATGCCATAGTTACACAATGTTAGGTTCCATATTAGATGCTACCACCCAAGAAAGAGATCTAGGCATCATAGTGGATAGCACATTGAAATAGTCAGCTCAGTGTGCTGTGGCATTCGAGAAAGCAAACAGAATGTTGGGAATTATTAGAAAGGGAATGGTGAATAAAATGGAAAATGTCATAATGCCTCTGTATCGCTCTATGGCGAGACCACACCTTTAATACTGTGTACAATTCTGGTCGTCGCATCTCAAAAAAGATATAATTGCAGTGGAGAAGGTACAGAGAAGGGCGACCAAAATGATAAGGGGAATGAACAGCTCCCCTATGAGAAAAGACTAAAGAGGTTAGGACTTTTCAGCTTGGAGAAGAGATGGCTGAGGGGGGATATGATAGAGGTGTTTAAAATCATGAGAGGTCTAGATGTGAATTGGTTATTTACTCTTTCAGATAATAGGAATTCTAGGGGGCACTCCATGAAGTTAGCATGTGGCACATTTAAAACTAATCGGAGAAAGTTCTTTTTCACTCAACGCACATTTAAACTCTGGAATTTGTTGCCAGAGGATGTGGTTAGTCAGTTAGTATAGCTGTGTTTAAAAAAGGATTGGATACGTTCTTGGAGAAGTCCATTACCTGCTATTAATTAAGTTGACTTAGAAAATAGCCACTGCTTTTACTAGCAACAGTAACATGGAATAGACTTCGTTTTTGGGTACTTGCCAGGTTCTTATGGCCCAGATTGGCCACTGTTGGAAACAGGATGCTGGGCTTGATGGACCCTTGGTCTGACCCAGTATGGCATGTTCTTATGTTTTTATGTTCTTATGTTGGGGTAAATATGCAGAATTAATTAATTATGTGCGACCCCTGCAGAAGGTGTCAATTGTAGAAGAGAAGAGAATAGAAGACGACATCATTGGAGCTGCTCTGAGTCCTGGGCTCTGGGCCGGGCCTGACCCTAGGCTGAGGCCCAGGCATTGAGACCTGGTCTTCGAGCTGGGCCAAGAATTTGGGACAAAGGATAGGTATGAGGAACTGGCTTCCAGGTCGGGACCCAACTTCAGTCCTGGACCCTGGCCATGGCATTGGGCCTGGGCCTGGGCCTAGCCTAGACCAAGGCCAAGGCATTGAGACATGGACTCTGGACTGGATCCTAGTATCAGGCCTGAGTCTTATTCAGGATCCCAGTATTGGGAGCCGGCCTCCTGGATGAGCCACAACATCAGGTCTGGGCCAAGGCATTAGCCTTGCATAGGCTGAGGCCAAGGCTGATGTTGGAGCAACCTATCATGTACTTGACTTACACGTCTGAGGTTTCGGCCTGGACCTAGGCCTCTCAAGTGGATCCTCACCAGACTGGGTAAATTGGGGCTGGGGGTGTCTTGGCCTCAACATTTTGCTGGATGGGTGTGAGGGAGGGTCGGGAGGTCTTGGGATACCCCATTTTTGTTTCTTTGTCCATTTTTTCTTAGTTTGATTTGTTTTTTGCACACAAATGAAACAAATGAAACATTCCAAAATTCATAGGAAAAATCCTCCTGAGAATGAACTGACAAACGAAAATTATTTTTTTCCTTGCACACCACTACAAATTTTCTGAACATTCTGCAAGTTGTAAAGAGGAATAAACATAATGCATTAAAATGTTTACATGCAAATGCCAGAAGTTTAAAGAATAAGATGATAGAGTATATATGGTATTGAGGGGCCATATACTCTAACTCCACACTTAATACACTAACGTATATTAAGGCGTAATGATCATGAAAGATGTTAATGTTATATTATTTAATGCACTTCAGTGAATTAGTCTTTGTTTATTTATTTATTTATTTGAAGAGTTTTATATACCGTTATTCGGTAGAGATGTGAATCGTTTTCCATATCGTCTTAACGATAGAAATCGTGTGGCAGGAGAAGAAAATCGTGTTTGGCACGATTATTTCGTTGAAAAATCGTTAAAAATCGTTTTTTCCGATTAGTGCGCACTAACTCGAGTTAGTGCGCACTAACTCCCCGTTAGTGCGCACTAACTCGAGATAGTGCGCACTAACTCAAAATGATACAAATAGACACTTTCCAGGTCACTGAAGGTCAGTTAGGAATGAATATGTGTTCCTATTGGCTGGCAGCCCTCTTATCTATTGATGTTACCAAGGTTACCACTGAGGTGATGGTTGGGGGGATGGGAAATGGAACTGGAAACTCATGAACACAAACAGAAAATGAAACAAAGTGTTCACACTTCCCAGGTCAGTAAAGGTCACTTAGGAATGAATATGTATTCCTATTGGCTGGCTGTGCTCTTATCTATTGATGTTACCAAGGTTACCACTGAGGTAATGGTTGGGGGGATGTGAAATGGAAACAGTTGGAAGCTTGACATGTGATGATCAGCACTCACGTGACTAGAACTTCTTTGTTTATTATTTTTGTTAGCAGACACGTGCATGTTGAATTTGCCAATCACTGTGCATTTTAGAAAGGTGGTCCTGGCTTGAACTGTACACAGTTCAAATATATGTAATTGATTGTTGGTAAGTGTATTTTTTAAGTAGCCACACTGGCACAAGTATGTTTACTTTTCCTCCTACTTAACTCACTAGCTCAGCTTTGTAAGAAGGGCTTCTCTGCTTGAGTGAGGGTCAGACAGCTCCCCCCTGTCTGTGAAGCCAGCCTCTCACTAGTAATGCAGGGAGGGAGCTGTCTCAGACTTCACCATCCTCCCCCCCCCCTCACCCACACACCATTCACTAGCTGGGACATGGGGGAAGTCAGGAGTGAGGGTCAGGCAGCTCCCCCCTGTCTGTGAAGCCAGCCTCTCACTAGTAATGCAGGGAGGGAGCTGTCTCAGACTTCACCATCCTCCCCCCCCCTCACCCACACACCATTCACTAGCTGGGACATGGGGGAAGTCAGGAGTGAGGGTCAGGCAGCTCCCCCCCTGTCTGTGAAGCCAGCCTCTCACTAGTAATGCAGGGAGGGAGCTGTCTCAGACTTCACCATCCTCCTCCCCCCCCCCCCTCACCCACACACCATTCACTAGCTGGGACATGGGGGAAGTCAGGAGTGAGGGTCAGGCAGCTCCCCCCTGTCTGTGAAGCCAGCCTCTCACTAGTAATGCAGGGAGGGAGCTGTCTCAGACTGGTATCAGGGTTAGGGCACTGTGTGCAGGAAGATCACAACACTCCTGGTATTAATAGGGATAGGGCACTGTAAGAGATGACTGTAGTAGATTGAATAAAGATCTGATGTTTCTGCTCTCCTCACACCAAACAAAAACAACACACAAGCAGAGAAGCCCTTCTTACAAAGCTGAGCTAGTGAGTTAAGTAGGAGGAAAAGTAAACATACTTGTGCCAGTGTGGCTACTTAAAAAATACACTTACCAACAATCAATTACATATATTTGAACTGTGTACAGTTCCAGCCAGGACCACCCTTCTAAAATGCACAGTGATTGGCAAATTCAACATGCACTAGCATTTCAGGTGCCTGCTAACAAAAATAATAAACAAACAAGTTCTAGTCACGTGAGTGCTGATCATTACATTACTTTTTTTGTCAAGCTTCCAACTGTTTCCATTTCACATCCCCCCAACCATTACCTCAGTGTTAGCCTTGGTAACATCAATAGATAAGAGCACAGCCAGCCAATAGGAATACATACATACATATTCATTCCTAAGTGACCTTTACTGACCTGGGAAGTGTGAACACTTTGTTTCATTTTCTGTTGGTGTTCGTTAGTTTCCAGTTCCATTTCCCATCCCCCCAACCATCACCTCAGTGGTAACCTTGGTAACATCAATAGATAAGAGGGCAGCCAGCCAATAGGAACACATATTCATTCCTAACTGACCTTCAGTGACCTGGAAAGTGTTTATTTGTATCATTTTCAGTTAGTGCGCACTAAATCGAGTTAGTGCGCACTAACGGGGAGTTAGTGCGCACTAACTCCCGTTAGTGCGCACTAACACGATTTAACGATTTTTAACGATAAATCGTTAGAATTTCTATTGTATCGTGTTCTATAACGATTTAAGACGATATTAACATTATCGGACGATAATTTTAATCGTTGAAAAACGATTCACATCCCTATTATTCGGTTGAGCTATCATAACGGTTTACAAAAGTGTATAATATCTTGTAACAAAGCATCTTTGTTAACATTATATTTAGGTTAGCATGGACTGATGTAATAAAAATGATAATGAGCTGTGTTAGAAGCAAAGCCATGCAAAACAACTCATTAATATTAAAATGAATTAATGCAAATTGTATTAAGCAACACGATTAGTCTTAATTTGCCATTAAAATGAGGTTTAGTTAAGTTTTTGCATTAGCATCTGGTGGCTAAAACAGAGCTCAGTAGAAGCTGTGATCTCCACCCACCCCTGTCTGAAAAAAGCAGTGTCTGATAGCCCTCTAAGACAGCAAAGTAGAGGCCCTCCTGCTAGACTCACCCCCATCCCAGCACCAAAACAGAGCTCTTCGAACACACTCATCCATCCTAGCACTAAAACCAAAAAAAGAGGCTAAAGATCATGTAAGATCACCAGCATTATTTTGGACTTTGATAATGGTGCGTAAACAGTCATTGTTCCTGATGCCATTGGCTGAGGCTTACTCACCAAAGAGACCTAAAGGAACAGGGGACCAGAGGGGGTGACTGGTCTGGCAAGACCCTTATCTTTTGGAGCATCAGTATATGGGGAAGCTCTACTTTGATGCCAGGGTGATTGAGGATTCTAGAAAGGGGCTGTACTTTGGGGGTCATAAAAAGGTACAAGGAATGACCGGGTACTTTAAATTTTTCAGGTGGTGGGTGCGGGGAGATCATGGTCTACATTATATCATGTATTACTACTGCTGGTCATAGGTGCCAGCTCTGTGGGTGCTGTGGGTGCTTGAGCACCCACAATATTGTCTCTTGCTTTCCTGTGAATCAGGAACTGAGAGCTCCTTGCTGCAGGGCAGCAGGGAGGGCAAGAAAAAAATGGTTCTGTCTGCCTACTTCTGCAACCACCTCACCCTAAAGCCTATTGGCTGGCTGTTGAATATCTGACCAATGGAGGACCAGAGAGGAGTAGCATTCTAGATCACAGGTTGTCTGAGCTGCAGTGGAGACAAGGAGATTGTCTCCCACTTGTGGCCTGAGTAAACCACTGCTCGATTTCCCTTTCTACCATGTTCTCTCCCTCCCTCCCAAACAAACCAGCCTAACTCCCTTTCCCTACCCCACCCCATACAAACCAGCCCCTCCCTCAGACTTCCCCTCCCTACCCTTGTCCCTTCCCTGCCACTGGCTTTTTGCTGCTGCTTTCTCCCGTAGGAGCTGCTCACCTGTGAGATCCTTGTCTTTCCTCAAACAGTAGGTAATAATAGTTTATTGAATTTTTAACTTTGCCTTCTAGAGTGGTAGAGACTGTAAATGTAGCTGGTTTTTGGGAGAGGACAGCAGCAATAGCCAAAGACATTTCAGTTCAGGTTTAAAAGTTTTTGGGAGCAGATACCCCTTCCTTAGTCTTCAGTTGTTATCCTCTTCCCAATTTAATCCCCATCCCATTTTGTTTATTTGTTAATTCCTTTACTTGCCCCCAGCTTGTGTTTCTCCCGTACCTGATTTAGTTTCTCCACTTTTTTCACTTTTCAGAGTCCATTCCCTTCTCCTGAGTATGTGTGTGTGAATCCCCCTCTCCCACCCCCACTAGGCAAGCTGCAGTAAGCTTTATTTTTCTTAATTTCATTAAGAGCCCTTTCCTTCACGACCCAAATTAAGGCTTGCCCAGGTAAGCCATTTTAGCACAGAGAACCAAGCTTGTGTCTGCATGACACAAGTTCCGGCTTCAACATCCATGAGCACCCAGCAGAAAAAAGGAGATTAGGACCTGCGAACTCTGGTAATGTTAAGGCCAAAGCCCAGGAGGACCTTCCTTCTGCTCCAGCAGAATCCTCGGAAAAAGATCCAAGACACCGGGCTAAGAGTTCTGAAATACAGGACTCAAGCGGAGAAGCTTCCAGAGGGAAGAATCCCAAAGAAAATCATGGGAAAGTCTCCAAAGTAAAAACCCTTGACTGTTATACTGAGTGAGTCAGAGGTGATCCCTGCCCCTGCAGCAATACCACAGCCACTGTACAAAATACAGCAGGGGTTTCCCATTGAAAACTCTGCTAAACTCGGGACTCTGTCTGCAAAGATTGCACCCCCCCCCCCCAGAGGAAACCCCAGCCATCTTAGAGAGGTAGGGAGAAGGAAGACGGGAAGAAGGAAAGGCTGAAAGCTAAGAGGCACAAGATGTGCCAGCAAAGAAATCCTGGCCAAACCTGACAGTAGAGATTGAATGACCCAAAGATTGGGTGACCCCAAAGTCTTTCACCCATGACACCCCAGATGTTGGATTAATAGACCTGGTCAAAAACATCAAAAGAGCATTGATGGACCCATAGCCCAGGTGATGAAGGCCAACAAGAAAGACCATCTGGCCAAAGCCTGGCAGATAGCTGAGAGGGAGGTGTTGGATCCCACCCTGGATACTTCCTGGAGCACAAAACTGCTCGAGTGGTACTTACTGCTGATGGGATGGGATAGGGAAGTTCAGCTTCCTCCTGATCTGAACTTCAGTACCATCTTGGATCCTGCAATTGAAGATTTTATAGCAGCCCTCCTGAACTAACCCCTAAACAACCTCCGAAGTAATTCCTCTCCCCCCTCCCCCCATCATCACCAGGCAGAGAACAAGCCTTTATTGCGGCATCTGAAGAGAAGAGGGAGTCCCCCCTTAGGAGAGGAGCCTGGTAATGGCGGGGAACCAGACTTGACCCCAGGGCTTATCCCTGGGGCACTTAACCATGGTAGGGAGAGAGAAGCGTCTGGCCCAGCTGAACAGGGAGGAAGAGGCAGGGGTTTCCTCAGTCTACCAATAAAACAAAATGTCGTGTGTTATTAGACAATCGGATATTGATGCTGCAGATGCTACTTAATAAGAACTAAAAGAAAACAGGAGAAAAAGTGGGGAATCAGGAGAATCAGTCTATTCAGCAGTGTACTCTGCACAAAGGCAGAATGGAATCACTGGCTTTCAACCAGTGTCCTGTAGCTCATCATGACAGAACCGATCAACTGAGAAAGTAGTGGTGGTAGTGCAGTTATGGAAGTGGATATAAAACAGCCAAAATCTAGATATGTAGCAACAGACTAAAATTTAGGCATAAGAGGTAGGCTGTGGAGCCACTGAATGCTTCTATGGGGCTTCCCATGCATATTGCCCCATGCACAATCCTACAGGAAAGGTTCGCACAACATCTCAAAGATGGGATATGTATAGTATGCCTTCTAGTACGATGCTTTTGATCCTCCTATTACACTCTCCCTATCATATCTGGATTGGAGGCCAGTGCCAAAAGGAAATTGTATATAGCATCAGAACAAAAGGCACCCTCCTATTAATGGTCTTAAAAGTGGTCGTGGCAAGCAAGTGCAGCTGGCTGAGGTTTTTGAAGAGGGGGGGGTGAGCGGAGAGGGGGGGGGTCTTTAAAGGAGAGACATCAGTTCAGTGTAAAACCTTCCGACCTTTTTGATGTCTTTTTGAGATGCTCCACGAGAGCCTCCACTGCTTTGCAGATTCACTCTACATTGGGCAACCTCTCAAGAGCCTTATCCACTCTGTGTCTTCAGCTCTTATTCCCCCACAGGATTCATTCCCATTCCTTGATGGGAATGAAAGGGGATTGGTCTTGTGGTACCTCATCCCTCTCTGGGCTAACCTGGACTGGGATTTCCCCCCCCCCCCCCCCAGATATACTGGAAAAGATCTTGTCCTCAGTGGGAGTTTCACTTCCACTGAGCAACCCACTGCACTCTATAGTGTGTCCTCCCCCTGGGATTGGATGCATCAGTATTCCAGCTGGCAGTCCATTTGATGGTAACTGTAAGTCTGCCAGCTCTTGCTGAAAGGGGGTATGAATGACTGGTTCTGGGTCCATTAGGACTGCACCAGTACCCAAGTCAGCCTAAGTCAGGGGAGGCCACTGCCCCTGACAATAACGCCATGGCCACTGTAAAAAATACACCAGGGGTTTCTGGCTCCATTGAAGCCCCCTGCTGATCTCAGGAATCCCACTGTAAAAGTAGTGCCCCCCCCCCCACCCCGAGGAAACCCCAGCCACCCTAGAGAGGCAGGGAGAGGGAAGCAGAGAGGAAACAGAGGCTGAACAACAAGAGGCACAAGATGTGCCAGCAAATAAATGCTGGACAAAGCTGGCAGTAGGAATTGCAGGACCCAAAGATCAGGTGACGTCAATGCCTTCCATTAAAGACACCTCATATGCTGGCTTGATGGGCTTGGGCAAAATGTGTCAAAAGAACATAAGAGAGCCTATAGCCTGGGTGGAAACTGCCAGCAAGAGAGCTCAGCTGGCCAAAGCCTGGCAGACAGCTGAGAGGGAGACATTGTATCCCACCCCAGACTCACCCCTGAGCACAGAACTGCTCGAATGAGATTTGCCGCTGGCATTGTCTCCAGGGTGGGAAGTTCAGATCATAAGAACATGCCATACTGGGTCAGACCAAGGGTCCATCAAGCCCAGCATCCTGTTTCCAACAGTGGCCAATCCAGGCCATAAGAATCTGGCAAGTACCCAAAAACTAAGTCTATTCCATGTTACTGTTGCTAGTAATAGCGGTGGTTATTATCTAAGTCAACTTAATTAATAGCAGGTAATGGACTTCTCCTCCAAGAACTTATCCAATCCTTTTTTAAACACAGCTATACTAACTGCACTAACCACATCTTCTGGCAACAAATTCCAGAGTTTAATTGTGTGTTGAGTGAAAAAGAACTTTCTCAGATTAGTTTTAAATGTGCCACATGCTAACTTCATGGAGTGTCCCCTAGTCTTTCTATTATCCAAAAGAGTAAAAAACCGATTCACAGCTACCCATTCTAGACCTCTCATGATTTTAAAGAACTCTATCGTATCCACCCTCAGCCATCTCTTCTCCAAGCTGAAAAGTCCTAACCTCTTTACTTTCCTCATAGGGGAGCTGTTCCATTCCCTTTATCATTTTGGTCACCCTTCTCTGTACCTTCTCCATCGAAATTATATCTTTTTTGAGATGCGGCGACCAGAATTGTACACAGTATTCAAGGTGCGGTCTCACCTTGATCCCTCCTGATCTGAGCTTTAGCTCCATCTTGAGCCCTGCAATTCGGGATTTTGTCACACTTCTCTCAAATGAATCCATAGATGACCTCCCAAGGAATTTCCCCCTCCCCTCTTTACCACCTGATGCAGAGCAAGCCTTCACTGTGTCATCTGGAGAGTAGGGGGACCCCCCTCAAGTGAGGAGCCTGGTAAAGACGGGGATCCAGGCTTGACCCTGGGACTTATGCCTTGTACTTCTGGCCTTGGTTGGGAAGAGGGGGGTCTGGTCCAACTGAACAGGAAGGAGGAGGGCAACCCAGGCACCAGTGGAGATATCACTGACCTGGAGCCAGTTGTCTCAATCCCCCTTTAGCAATAGCTGGCAGACTTAAAGTTATCAGCAAGAGAACCACTGGCAAGAACCTCGATGCAGCCAGACCTAGGGAGATGACACACAATAGAAAGCAGTGGGTTGCTCAGTGGAGATGAATCACCCACAGAAGATAGGATCTCTTCCAGTGCACCCAGAGGGGGACTTCCAATCCAGGTCAGCCCAGGGAAGGGCATGGCCCCATTGGACCAGTCCACTTTCGTTTCCATTAAGGAGCTGGAATGATTCCAGTGGGGAAATAAGAACTGGAGATATAGAGTGGACAGTGCTCTTGAGAGGTGGTCCAATGCAGAGCAATTCTGCAAGGCAGCAGACTCTCTCCTGGATCACCTCAAAAACAGCAAACCTTCGGGCTCTAAGGACATCAAGAAGGCCTGAAGGTTTTAAACTGAACTGACATCTCTCCTTTAAAGAGATATCAGAACTGGTGTAGCATTATCCTGTCAGAGGATGGCTCTAATGGTCAGCACTCTGAATGTCAATGTCTGCAGGAAGGATCTCTGCAGGAGCGGGGTACTCTCCTTTCTTTGGCAGGGAGAATACTGCATAAGCCTTCTGAAAAAGACCCATTCCACTCCAGAGAGCGAAGCCAACTGGCTCCTGGAGTGGTGTGCAGGGTGCTTTTCAGAAGCTCCAGACGTGCAGGGGGAGTGGCCATCTTTCTCACAGAATCCCCGCAGGTGGAAGTGCTTAGAAGTCCAATCTTTCATGCCAGGCCAGATGCTGCATTTGTGGATTTGGGTCAAAGTCTGCATGATCAATTTGATCAATATGCATGCCCCAACCTCCAGATCCAGCAGGTTAGCTTTATTTCACTGGTTGTCAGCCCTATTACAGATCATGGATGTAACGCACAATTAAACTCTGGAATTTGTTGCCAGAAGATGTGGTTAATGCAGTTAGTATAGCTGTGTTTAAAAAAGGATTAGATAAGTTCTTGGAGAAGAAGTCCATTACCTGCTATTAATTAAGCTGACTTAGATAATAGCCACTGCTATTACTAGCAACAGTAACATGGAATAGACATAATTTTTGGGCATTTGCCAGGTTCTTATGGCCTGGATTGGCCACTGTTGGAAACAGAATGCTGGGCTTGATGGACCCTTGGTCTGACCCAGTATGGCATGTTCTTATGTTCTCATGTTAACGGAAGATGTGCTCGGGGGTGACTTTAACTGCACCCTCGAGAGCCTCAATCATTCTGGTCAAGAACCACATGCCCCCTTTGCCGCATACTTGGGGAAGACAGTGTATTGCTCTCCCTGGCTGACGACTGGCAGCTGTATCACCCGGTTGTTTCCACTTCCTCCATGTATGTCTGGGTGCAGGGGAGATGAATAATCTGTTCTTGGATCAACAAGCTCTATGTCTTGGATACTTAGTCAGGAACCCTTAAGAGTGATATTGAGGTAGTGGCCTTCTTGGATCACCATTTGATGTTTGTGAAGGTGAGGCTCAACTCAACCAGGCCTCGGGCTACCATTGGCATTTATAAAACATCTTATTGGAGGAGGAAAGCCTCTGAGGTGGACTTTGCCTTATGGAGCAATTGTTTGGATGTGGGGAGAATCTACCTCAAATGGCTCTGTCAGGAGTATTCCAGAGGTGTCAACAGGGAGTGATGAGGAAGAGCTCCAGCCCCTACAGGGGGAGGTGTTGGATCTTGAAGCAGACCTCTCCAATGTTATGGATTAAGCTCTGTGGAATGAATATTTGGAAAAGAAATGTACCCTCCATCACCTTGAGGAGCAGCGAAGCTTGGGGGGCCTTGTGAGATCACAAATCCACTTCCTTCAAGAGATGAATTGAGGCTCACACTTCTATGGGTTACAGAAGAGGAGGGGATCATGGCCCTGATGGATGCCAACATGGCCCCTTCATGGATTCGGAGAGAATTTGGGCAGAAATCAGAGTCTTTTACTTGACCCTCTTCTCTCCAGAACCTGTCGACCAGGATGCCTGCAGGATCTTGTGGGAGGGGCTTTCTACCAGCAGTCAGAGCAGCAGAAACAACCTAGATGTGCCTTTGAGTCTAGCGGAACTCTCTGCAGCCCTGAACCAGATGCCCAACAACAAAACTCCGGGCATCGATGGTCTAAAAGCAGAATTGTTTTGCCATTTTTTTGACCTGCTGGGACCCGATCTCCTGTGGGTCCTGGCAGAAGCCCTGGAGACCGGGACGTTGCTGCTGTCATGTCACTGTGCAATACTTAAGCTGCTCCCCAAGAAAAGATTCCCATATCTTGCGGAACTGGTGTCCTTTCCCGTTACTGTTCACGGACTATAAAATCCTAACCAAAGTGCTCTTGCAGTGGCTAGGGCCCATGCTAGACAAAATGATCCACCTAGACCAATTCTACATGGTCCCAGACTGCTCGATCTTTGATTTTATCTTTTTATTCATTCATTCATTCATTCATTCATTCATTACTGTTGTAGGAAGGACGTGTTGGTGGCATTTCTGTCTCTATCTCATGCCAACTCTGCAGGAATTTGGGTTTGGCCCCCTTTTTGAGGGTCTTCTCCGCCTCCTGTACGCATCTGCAAAGTGTCTCATCAAAGTCAAATGGTCCCTAACAGTACCTCTGGCATTTGGAAGAGGGATACTTCAGGGCTGTCCCTTGTTTGGGCAACTGTATGTGCTGGCCATTGAGCCTTTCCTATGCTTACTGCATGGGAAACTCTCTGGTTTAGCGCAGCAGGAATCCAGACTTCATGTCACCTTGTCCGCTTTTGTAAATGACATGCTCCTCATGATCTGAGACCCATTTGATATGGCAAGGATGTGAACCTGCCAGCAAGTTTATTCATCCATATCCTCCTCCTGGATCAACTGGGCCAAATGCTTGGGACTTGTGCTAGGACTGCAGCAGATTGAGGTGCTCTCATGCAAGTTTGCTAATTTTTCATGAAGCTGGGAGACTCTAAAATATCTGGGTGTTTAAAAAGGTTGCTCACACAAAACAAAATTCACACACCTAGTCACTCCTTGGAGGAAGCATTGGTGCCAAATATTTTCTGGTTCTTTTATCCACCATGTTTGACATCTTAGATCATTCCATTCTGAGCCATCTTGAATCATTGGATACTTCACCAGTTGTCTTATCTTGGTTTTCCTCTCTTTGGACTGACTGCTCTTATAGGATGGTTATTTGTGATGGTAGTTCAAGATCACATGCTCTTTTATAAGGTTGAGCTCTTTCACTTATTCTGTTCAACATGAAGGGAACTTATGGTTTCCCTTACTAAAAAGGAATGTACTAACCAGCAAGGGGGGATTCAATGAGAGTGTTTGTGAAAA
Source organism: Rhinatrema bivittatum (assembly GCF_901001135.1). Classification (NCBI taxonomy): domain Eukaryota; kingdom Metazoa; phylum Chordata; class Amphibia; order Gymnophiona; family Rhinatrematidae; genus Rhinatrema; species Rhinatrema bivittatum. The sequence continues at coordinate 652,742,021 of NC_042616.1, read as the reverse complement.
GAGATTTTGGTTTTACTGCCCATGTGGGTTCTGTAGATGGTATGTTCTAGCTATCATCATCTAGCCTTGTGGATTTTTGTTTGCCTTTTGTTTAGCTAGGATGTGGATTTTGAGTTAGAGTTTCATGCAAACAGGAGCCATCTATCTCTTGCTGAATAATTTTTCCTTATTTGATGGAAAAGGGTTAGGGATTTTCCCTGCTGGGATCAGCGTCCTCTATGACCTATTTCTACTTGCTTTTACTCTTTAAAACCAATTTTTGAGAGTTCTTCTTATGAAAGCCTTGGTACCCTTTTCAAAGAAGATAGGGGCATCTCTGTGTTAGGCTATATCAAGTGGTAGGAAATACCAGCATTGTGCTACTCCTCCTCCAATGTGGCCCTGACAGTGACCAAATGCAGAGCGGTTTCAACTTTAAATTATCTGTCTTTTTGCATTATCTTCTCAGTTTGAAGACAAGGAAGTTTTTTCACCCTTCTGGTCTCTGCTTTGATTTTTTTCTCTTTTTGGAGTAAAGACTATTTTGGTTCTCTGGAGCTGAATGCCCATGGTACCAAGGATTCAGTTACCAATCCATTGGGAGAATGGTGTCTTTCATTCTGAAAGAACTTGGAGGAATTCATCTGTGAGGAAAGGATCCCTGCTGATGGCAAAAGAGGGAAAAAGCTGAAGGTATTAAGAACTGTTATGCTGCAGACTCAAATGAGAGGTACTTGAGAGTGGAAAACCCATCTGGTAATACATAGGAGCTAAAGTAACAAAGACTTCAGGAAAGTTATGGAAATTGGAAGTTAAGGTCTGATAAAATATTTGGGACTTTATTCTAATCACTCTACAGTGGGCAGAGAGCTGTGACAAAAATGGGAATTGAGAAGAACTATCTACAATCTGAGAAATCTGGAGAATCTGTTATGAAGTGAGCTTCCAAGACATTAGGGATGTGAATCGTTTTTTAACGATTAAAATTATCGTCCGATAATTTTAATATCGTCTTAAATCGTTATAGAACACGATACAATAGAAATTCTAACGATTTATCGTTAAAAATCGTTAAATCGTGTTAGTGCGCACTAACGGGAGTTAGTGCGCACTAACTCCGAGTTAGTGCACACTAACTGAAAATGATACAAATTGACACTTTCCAGGTCAGTAAAGGTCAGTTAGGAATGAATATGTGTTCCTATTGGCTGGCTGCCCTCTTATCTATTGATGTTAACCAGGTTCCCACTGAGGTGATGGTTGGGGGGATGGGAAATGCAAATGGAAACTCAGGAACACTAACAGAAAATGATACAAATTATTGACACTATCCAGGTCAGTAAAGGTCAGTTAGGAATGAATATGTATTCCTATTGGCTGGCTGCCCTCTTATCTATTGATGTTACCAAGGTTCCAACTGAGGTGATGGTTGGGGGGATGGGAAATGAAAACTGTTGGTAGTTGACAAAAAAAGTAATGTGATCAGTCAATATGACTAGAACCTGTGCCCTATTCCTGATACCAGGGGTGTTGTGATCTTCCTGCACTCAGTGCCCTATCCCTGATACCAGTCTGAGACAGCTCCCTCCCTGCATTACTAGTGAGAGGCTGGCTTCACAGACAGGGGGGAGCTGCCTGACCCTCACTCCTGACTTCCCCCATGTCCCAGCTAGTGAATGGTGTGTGGGTGAGGGGGGGGAGGATGGTGAAGTCTGAGACAGCTCCCTCCCTGCATTACTAGTGAGAGGCTGGCTTCACAGACAGGGGGGAGCTGCCTGACCCTCACTCCTGACTTCCCCCATGTCCCAGCTAGTGAATGGTGTGTGGGTGAGGGGGGGGGGGAGGATGGTGAAGTCTGAGACAGCTCCCTCCCTGCATTACTAGTGAGAGGCTGGCTTCACAGACAGGGGGGAGCTGCCTGACCCTCACTCCTGACTTCCCCCATGTCCCAGCTAGTGAATGGTGTGTGGGTGAGGGGGGGGGGGAGGATGGTGAAGTCTGAGACAGCTCCCTCCCTGCATTACTAGTGAGAGGCTGGCTTCACAGACAGGGGGGAGCTGCCTGACCCTCACTCCTGACTTCCCCCATGTCCCAGCTAGTGAATGGTGTGTGGGTGAGGGGGGGGGGGGAGGATGGTGAAGTCTGAGACAGCTCCCTCCCTGCATTACTAGTGAGAGGCTGGCTTCACAGACAGGGGGGAGCTGCCTGACCCTCACTCCTGACTTCCCCCATGTCCCAGCTAGTGAATGGTGTGTGGGTGAGGGGGGGGGGGGGAGGATGGTGAAGTCTGAGACAGCTCCCTCCCTGCATTACTAGTGAGAGGCTGGCTTCACAGACAGGGGGGAGCTGCCTGACCCTCACTCCTGACTTCCCCCATGTCCCAGCTAGTGAATGGTGTGTGGGTGAGGGGGGGGGGGGGAGGATGGTGAAGTCTGAGACAGCTCCCTCCCTGCATTACTAGTGAGAGGCTGGCTTCACAGACAGGGGGGGAGCTGCCTGACCCTCACTCCTGACTTCCCCCATGTCCCAGCTAGTGCATGGTGTGTGGGTGAGGGGGGGGAGGATGGTGAAGTCTGAGACAGCTCCCTCCCTGCATTACTAGTGAGAGGCTGGCTTCACAGACAGGGGGGAGCTGCCTGACCCTCACTCCTGACTTCCCCCATGTCCCAGCTAGTGAATGGTGTGTGGGTGAGGGGGTGGGGGGGAGGATGGTGAAGTCTGAGACAGCTCCCTCCCTGCATTACTAGTGAGAGGCTGGCTTCACAGACAGGAGGGAGCTGCCTGACCCTCACTCCTCCGGGGTATTGTGATCTTCCTGCACACAGTGTCCTATCCCTGATACCAGGGGTGTTGTGATCTTCCTGCATGCAGTGCCCTATCCCTATTAATACCAGGAGTGTTGTGATCTTCCTGCACGCAGTGCCCTATCCCTAATACCAGGGGTGTTGTGATCTTCCTGCACACAGTGCCCTATTCCTGATACCAGGAGTGTTGTGATCTTCCTGCATGCAGTGCCCTTTCCCTGATACCGGGATGTGTGCAAGAAGATCCCAACACCCCCGGTATCAGGAATAGGGCACTGTGTGCAGGAAGATCACAACACCCCTGGTATTAGGGATAGGGCACTGTGTGCAGGAAGATCACAACACTCCTGGTATTAATAGGGATAGGGCACTGTGTGCAGGAAGATCACAACACTCCTGGTATTAATAGGGATAGGGCACTGTGTGCAGGAAGATCACAACACCCCTGGTGCCAGGGTTAGGGCTCTGTGTGCAGGAAGATCACAACACTCCTGGTATTAATAGGGATAGGGCACTGTGTGCAGGAAGATCACAACACCCCTGGTGCCAGGGTTAGGGCACTGTGTGCAGGAAGATCACAACACTCCTGGTATTAATAGGGATAGGGCACTGTGTGCAGGAAGATCACAACACTCCTGGTATTAATAGGGATAGGGCACTGTGTGCAGGAAGATCACAACACCCCTGGTGCCAGGGTTAGGGCACTGTGTGCAGGAAGATCACAGCACTCCTGGTATTAATAGGGATAGGGCACTGTGTGCAGGAAGATCACAATACCCCTGGTATCAGGGTTAGGGCACAAGTTCTAGTCACATTGACTGATCACATTACTTGTTTTGTCAAGCTACCAACTGTTTCCATTTCCCATCCCCCATATACTGTCAGTGGGAAGCTTGGTAACATGAATAAATAAGAGGGCAGCCAATTGGAATACATATTCATTCCTAAACTGACCTTAACTGACCTGAAAAGTGTCAAATTGTATCATTTTCAGTTAGTGTGCACTAACTCCCAGTTAGTGCGCACTAATCGGAAAAAATGATTTTTAACGATTTTTTAACTAAAAAATCGTGCCTAACTTGATTTTCTTGCCCTGCCACACGATTTCTATCGTTAAGACGATATGGAAAACGATTCACATCTCTACAAGACATAAAGAGATTTTGCTAGAAGAGTGAGGTCATAGACCAATTACAAAACTTCTTAGAGGCCAAAAAGAATTCCCATTTAACAACCGAAGAAAATTCTTTAATGTGGGTTACTGAGCTCTTCCCTTTCAATATATAATGTGCTTCTAAGGTAAATTAGTGCAAAACAATCCCTTTGGAGATTTACACTTCAGATAGTTTTCCTGAGTGACTCACTGCTCTTCTGATTAAAAAAGAATGGTACCTAATCAAATAAAACACACAACCTTAATACGTCCCTTGTAATATATAATGTGCTTCTAAGGTAAAATAGTGCAAAACAATCCTTTTGGAGATTTACACTTCAGTTAGTTTTCCTGAGTGACTCACTGCTGTTCTGATTAACAAAAAATGGTACCTAATCAAATCAAACACACAACCTTAACACTTAGTTAGTCAGCCAGAGTGACTCACTGCTCTCTTGATTAACAAATGTTGGTACCTATTCAAACCAAATCACACTGCTTCAACACCTTTCCAAGGTGAGTAACTGAACTGAACTTTTTAACCTTTTTACTTAGGTATACACTGCTCCTAGCTTATTTCTAGCTTCTGGCTACTTTTTGGGTTGGTTTTTTTTTGTGTGTTTTTTTTAAATACAAACACTCAGTTCTGCTTACTAGTTTCCTTACAGACTTTTAAAAATAAACACACTACCTACTGCTTACTAGCTGCCTTATTGACTGACAAACAATCTAACTTGTTTATTCACTGCCTTACTGACTATTAAAAGAACAAACACACAAACACACTAAATAATATTCCCAAATAGTTAACTTTGCCCCAATAATTTTAAAAAAGACAATGTCCCAAGCAAATAAAACTTACTGATTCCTTTCAGCCACCAGCAAGGTGATCCTCTCTTCTCAGTGCTCCTATATAATGTGTAATGATCTCCTCTAAATGTGTAATGATCTGCTCTAACTTTTTCTAGTTCTCCCTTAAAATTGATTATTTGATTAGTGTAACCACTATGGAGATAATCTGTTCCTTGTTTATATAAATAATTTTTCTTCATTCATTTGCTGCTCCAATGTTGCTGTACAAAGATTTCTTTGCTTTGTAATATTTTTGAAAAATTCATAAATAAAAAGAAGTGTGAGGTAACAAGTTTATTATTCTTTTTGCATTCCTATTATTTATTGCCTATGAAGCTGTAAATGTTCTTCAGTCAGCTAATCAACTATTAGGAAAAGAATTTGGAATCCACATTGCTTCTCTGTGTACAAACAAAAACAAATTTTGAAATGTCTGTAGGCCAATGCCAGAAGTCTAAGAAGTATGATGGGAGAGTTAGAATGTATAGTAGTGAATGATGAGACAGACATAATTGGCATCTCAGAGACCTGGTGGAAGGAGGATAATCAAAGGGACAGTGCTATATCAGGGTACAAACTATACTGCAATGACAGGGAGGATCAACTTGGTGGTGGTATAGCACTTTATGTCCAGGAGGGTATAGAGTCCAACAGGATAAAGATCATATAAGAGACTAAATACTCAGTAGAATCTATATGGGTATAAATTTCATGTGTGTTGGGTAAAGGTATAGCGATAGGAGTATACTTTTGTCCACCAAATGATCAGATAGATGATGGAATGCTAAGAGAGATCAGGGAAGCTAACCAATTTTGCAGGGTGGGATTATTGGGAGATTTCAGTTACCTAATATTGACTGGGTAAATGTAACATCAGGACATGCAAGAGACATAAAATTCCTGGATGGAATAAATAACTGCTTCATGGAGCAACTGGTTCAGGAACCAATGAGAGAGGGAGCTCTTTTAGATTTAATTCTTAGTGGAATGCAGGATTTGGTGAGAGTGGTAACAGTGGTGGGACCACTTGACAATAGCGAGCATAACATGATCAAATTTGAACTAATGACTGGAAAGGAGACAAAATGTAAATCTACAGCTCTAACTAAATTTTCAAAAGGGAAACTAATAAAATGTGGAACATACTTAGAAATAACTGAAAGGTGCAGCTGCAAAGGTTAAAAGTGTACAACAGGCGTGGACATTGTTTAAAAATAGAGATGTGCTTCGTTTTTTTCTGCCGGGTCGTTTTTTGACTCGGATACTTCGTGGTAAATTTCGGGTTTTCTCGTTTCGTTTTTTTGAAAAACGAAACGAAGAAACCCGAAACCGGGCCAAAAAACGAAACGGCAAAGGAAGCTTAAAAAAAACCCACCCCAAGCATTTAAAATCATTTTTCTACATACATACACTACCCCCCCAATCCCGATCCCTCCCCAAGACTTACGAAGTACATCCCTGGTGGTCCAGCGAGGTCCCGGGTTCCATTTGCCCTCCGTGCCCGTGCTACTGCAAGCCGTGCTCTTTAAAATGGTGCCGAATAGCCTCTGAACTACCATGTCACAGGGGCTACCGGCGCCATTGGTCAGCCCCTGTCACATGGCCATCGGTGCCATCTTGTGCTCCTGTCATGTGACTGGAGCTGACCAATGGTGCCAAAAGCCTCTGCGACATAGTATGGGCAAAGGCTATCGGCGCCATTTTGATTACTGGCAGCCGACAACGAAATCGCTCCTGGACCCCCGCTGGACCCCCAGGGATTATTGGCAAGCCTTGGGGGGGTCAGGAGCCCCCTCCTGATCCCCCCAAGGGGTCAGGAGCCAAAGGCTTGTCTACAACTGGGGAGCCCCAGATGTAGACAAGCCTTGGGGGGGTCAGGAGGGGGCTCCTGACCCCCCCAAGGCTTGCCAATAATCCCTGAGGGTCCAGCGGGGGTCCGGGAGCGATCTTGTTGTCAGCTGCCAGTAATCAAAATGGCGCCAATAGCCTTTGCCCATACTATGTCACAGAGGCTTTCGGCGCCATTGGTCAGCTCCAGTCACATGACAGGAGCACAAGATGGCGCCGATGGCCATGGGACAGGGGCTGACCAATGGCGCCGGTAGCCCCTGTGACATGGTAGTTCAGAGGCTATTCGGCACCATTTTAAAGAGCACGGCTTGCAGTAGCACGGGCACGGAGGGCAAATGGAACCCGGGACCCCTGGACCACCAGGGATGTACTTTGTAAGTCTTGGGGAGGGATCGGGATGGGGGGGGGGGGTGTATTATAGATAATTTAAATGTTTGGGGTGGTTTGGGGTGGTTTTTAATTTAAAAAAAATATTTGTGCCCCTCTCCCCAGGCAAACCCGAAAAACGAAATTTCCCCGAAATTCGGGGAAAATTCTTTTCAGGTTTTGGGGCCTCTGAAACAACAACGAAGTAGGAAATTTCGGGTAATTTCCTAATTTGGGCGAAAAACGAACCACATCTCTATTTAAAAATACAATCTTAGAAGTGTAGTCCAGTTGTATTCCATGCATTAAGAAAGGTGGTGGGAAGGCAAAATGATTACCAGCATGGTTAAAATTGAGGTGAAAGAGGATATTTTAGCCAAAAAAGCATCCTTCAAAAAATGAAAGAAGGATCCATCTGAAGAAAATAGGAAAAAGCATAAACACTGTAAAGTTAAGTGTAAAACATTGATAAAACAGGCAAAGAAAGAATATGAAATGAAGTAGGCTGTAGAGGCAAAAACTCATAATAAAAACTTTTTAAAATATATCTGATGCAAGAATCCTGTGATGGAGTCAGTTGGACCATTAGATGACCGAGGAGTTAAAGGGTCTCTTTAGGCCATTTCAGAAAGACTAAATGAATCCTTTGCTTTTGTGTTTGCTAATGAAGATGTTGGGGAGGTACCAGTTCCAGAGATGGTTTCCAAGGGTGATGAGTCAGATGAACTGAACCAAATCACTGTGAACCTGGAAGATGTAGTAGCCCAGATTGAGAAACTAATGAGTAGCAAATCACATGTGCTGGATAGTATGCACCCCAGGGTTCTGAAGGAACTAAAAAATGAAATTTCAGATCTATTAGTTAAAATTTGAACCTATCATTAAAATCATCAATTGTACCTGAAGACTGGAGGGTGGCCAATGTAACCCCAATATTTAAAAAGTGCTCAAGGGGTAATCCAGGAAACTATAGTCCAGTGAGCCTGACTTCAATGCTGTGAAAAGTAGTGGAAACTATTCTAAAGTTCAAAATCCAGAGCATATAAAAAGACATGATTTAATGGAACACAGTCAGCATGGATATACCCAAGGCAAGTCTTGCCTTACAAATCTGCTTCATTTTTTTTTTTTTGAAGGGGTTAATAAACATGTGGATACAGGTGAGCCATTAGATGTAGTGTATTTGGATATTCAGAAGGTATTTGGCAAAGTCTCTCATGAAAGACTTCTAAGGAAAGTAAAAAGTCATGGGATAGGAGGCGATGTCCTTTTGTGGATTACAAACTGGTTAAAAGACAGGAAACAGAGAGTAGGATTAAATAGTCAATTTTCACAGTGGAAAAAGTTAAACAGTGGAGTCCCTCAGGAACGGTGCTTTTCTATATTTATTTATTTATTTAATTACTTAATTATTTTCTATACCAGTATTAGTGGTTACGTCATACCGGTTTACATCCAAACTGAAGGTAGAAAGTACATCAGACAGGGAAAGGGGATGGGACTGAAAGGAACAGGAGAGAAAGGTAGCCGGAAAATGGCAAACAAGTGGTCAGAATAAATAGATAATAAGGTAAACAATGTGACATAACTTAACAAATAAGTTCAAGGTAACATACTGATGCTGCAGGGGGGTTGAGGCTCAGGGGATCTGAAAAGGAATATGACAAGTGAGGTAATAAAATTTGCAGATGATACAAAATTATTCAGAGTAGTTAAATCACAAGCGGATTGTGATATATTACAGAAGGACCTTATGAGACTGGAAGATTGGGCATTCAAATGGCAGATGAAATTTAATGTGGACAAGTGCAAGGTGATGCATATAGGGAAAAATAATCCAGCTGTACTTACACAATGTTAGTTTCCATATAAAGAGCTTCCACCCAGGAAAAAGATCTATGTATCATAATAGATAATACATTGAAATCATCGGTTCAGTGTGCTATGGCAGTCAAAAAGTCAAATGTAATGGTATAATTATTAGGAAGGGAATGGTGAATAAAACAGAAAATGTCATAATGCCTCTGTATCGTTCCATAGTGACACCACACCTTGAATACTGAGTACAATTCTAGTCACCACATCTCAAAAAATATATAGTTGAGATGGAAAAGGTAGAGAGAAAGGCGACCAAATGGTAAAGGGGATGGAACAGCTTCCCTATGAGGAAAGACTAAAGAGTTAGGGCTGTTCAACTTGGAGAAGAATCAGCTGAGGGGAGATATGATAGAGGTTTCTAAAATCATGAGAAGTCTAGAACAGGTAAATGTGGATTGGTTATTAACTATTTTAAATAATAGAAGGACTAGGGGGCATGCCATGAAGTTAGCAAGTAGCACATTTAAAACTAATCAGAGAAAATTATTTTTCACTCAATACACAATTAAGCTCTGGAATTTGGTGCCAGAGGATGAGTGCAGTTAATGTAGCTGGGTTAAAAAAGGTTTGGATAAGTTCTTGCTGGAGAAGTCCATTAACTGCTATAATTAAGTTGTCTTAGAGAATAGCCACTGCTTTAATTGCATCAGTAGCATGGGATCTACTTAGTGTTTGGGTAATTGTCTGTTACTTGTAGCCTGGATTGGCCAATGTTGGAAACAGGATGCTGGGCTTGATGGACCCTTGGTCTGATCTAGTATAGCAATTTCTTATGTTCTTATGTTCTTAAAAACTGTGATTATTATTAGTGATGTTTACAAGAACAGAAAGGGGTGGTACTGGGAATACTGCAAAAGGGCCTTGGAATTATGATTCCCCCTTTCCCCCACAGGGAGAATGTGAAATGCTATCCATGGAGAGACTGTGTGCAGAAAGGGCCCATCTCTTCTTCCTGTGTGCCTCTGGGTGCTAGCTGAAAGATCCATCCTGCCCAAGGGTTACAAATATTTATTTGCTTCCACTATGTAAGATCTTAACAGAGTTGGACATAGAGATTAAATTATTTGCCAATTATATACAGTTCTTCTTTCATATCATTGCATCTTTAGATGCTGTTTTGGAAAAGCTTTCTAATGGTTTTCTGTGAATTAGGGCTTGGAAATTTGAAAATAATCTGGTTATGAATGTTGGCAAGATAGTGTTAGTTCAGTTTAAAGTAGCTGATGCCCCAAAGTGCTGGACATTCAATGGGGATTTCTAATAGGGTTGTACAGAGGTAAAAAGTTTGTTTCATTTTCCATTTTGTTTTTGGTAGGCAGGGGCTTTCCCTATAAATTTTGTTTTGTTTAATGTTTCTTAAGTTAAAAAAAAAAGAAATAAACATTTAATCCCCCCTCAGCAAAAACAGAAAAAAAAAAAAGAAAAGGGGGTCTCCCGAGGCCTCATGTCCCTACCATCCATCCCTTCTACCTGGAAAAATGCCGGAGCCAGGATCCTCCCCAACCCACACTTATGCAGCCCAAGGAAGATCCACAGAAGAGGCCTAAGTCCATGCTGAAGCCTCAGCCTTGCATAGGCCTAGCCACGGTAGGTCACTGTGACTTCAGCCTAGGCCCTTCACAAGTCCCAGGCTTGAAGGCCGGGTCCTAATACCAGACCCTGGCCTAAGCTGAGGCCGAGCTGGGTCCCGGTGTCGGGCCCAGGTTTGGGCCGAGGTCCAGGTGTAGGGATTGTGTCTCCAGGCTGGGCCCCAGTATCAGGTCCTTGCCTGGGCCTTATCCTCTTATTTTCTTTGGTTGTGTATATTGACTAGATTGTAAGCTTCATGGAGAAGGGACTGTCTCTTATTTGTATCTGTATATATTTAGTAGCATTATAAAAAAAATTAGTAGTAGTAATAAGCAGTAGAAGTTATAAAGGAGGCAAGGAAATATCACATACAGGGTAAATTCTTAAAAAAAAGAATACAACTGAGTCTCATGAATTGTTGTACACATTTCTCTTGCTCTCACTCCATTAATAGCTATATTGCATATTAAGGAGCAACATTCCCTTCACACATTGCACTTCTGTGTATTCCAAAACTTAATAGCTTCTGTCACCATTACAAACCCCTTATTATACCATCCACTCACATATATGTATTGCACATTAGAGAGCTAATTGTTCAAAGACAGGGATTAGGGTTAAGAGCTGCCATCTGGATAGGATGCCATACTCCTCTGCTCACATCTCATGGTAGTATATCTAACAGGCTTCAGTAAAGTACTAGAAAGTATAAATTTTCATAAAATGAAAAGTTCAAAGACAAGGAGGGCCTTTCTATGAAGGTAGAGAGAGAGACTCAAAAGGAATGTGAGAAAATCCTTTTTTGCTTAGAGTGTGGTGGATACTTGGAACAGACTTCCAACAAAAGTGATAGAAGCAAAAACAATGACAGGATTCAAGAATGTTTAGCATCTATATAACAGGACCCTAGAAATTAGGTAAGGGAGAAAGAAGAAGTGAGATCTATGGCAGAAGAATAGGCAGACACATTTGGGAGGACCAAGTAGTCCTTATCTGCAGACATCGCAATGTTTGTTTCTATATTTCAAAATACATTGGTTCCTATTTTAATGGGTCCTGTAGCCATACCCAAAATTCTCGGGGATAGCAAACAACCATACCCTAGAGAAAGGAAATGGCATATTTGGAAACATTGTGAAGACAAATATTTGTATCTTATGTCACTCTGTGATAGGAGACAGATAGAAACCACTGTTTCCACGGCAGTTGTTTTGCATGCACAAGGCCAGTGGTATATTTGCTACAAGCCCTCAAAAGCTGCCAACAGGTCAAGTTTTCAGCAGATCCCTAATAGAAATGCATGAGATAGATTTGCATGCACCTGCCTCCATTGAATGTAAATCTACCTCATGCATATTCATTAGGGATAACCTGAAAACCTGACCTGTTAGAGGCGCTCAATAGCTAGGAGTGAATACCACAGCACTAGGCCAACAAACATTCTCCTAATTAATGAAAGACAGCAGCACAAATAAACATGAAACAGAAGTGTCAGTAGGTTATCTACAACCATGTACATTTAACACATTTCTCATTGAACATCCTATCCTTTTTATCTTGCAGTGCCTTTATTTAAATCATCTATTCCATAATCTCTATCTGCTATGAAAAATTAATCAGTATTGCACTAGAGTAAAATGCTTGTACTTATCTACCAAGCAATCATGATTTCCCCCTTATTTGACTCAGTAATTGATAGAATGGCAACTGCAACTTGATTTATAATCTGGGGGTTTGGAAAACTCTCAGAGGTCCATATTCAGAGGCACTTAGCCAGATAACTCGCCAACTCATCCAGCTAAATGGCAACTTAAAAATGTGGGCACTTATCCAGCTAAACTTTAGTTAGATATCTCATTATCTGTCTAAAAATGTATCCTGAGAAGAACATTCTGGGAGTATTGCTGGGAGGTGTTTAGGTTAGCCTGTTAAGTTATCTGGCTAACTGATATTCAGAGTTAGCTGGAACAATGTATCAGGCTAATTTAGGTCATGCCGTAGAGCAGTCCTAAAGTTAGCTTTCTGATAATTGGCTAAATTCAATGGTGGTGGCTGCACCACTGAATATCTCTCCAAAGATAACTGGATATGTTAATCTGGCTAACTTTGCAATCCAGCCAGTTACTAAATATAACCTCTCGTAACCCCTGGGCTGAAGTCCTCTATAGGAATACAAAACCACACAGTAAATTCTGAGCTTATAGCTATCTTCACTCCTCATCTCTGAGGCAGACTACAGGGAGTGGCAAGGGGAGTTCCTGGCAAAGCAGGGGACTGTGCATCCCCAGAGGTGCTGAGTACCTGGAGGAGGTGCAGCACAGGTGGAAGGATTCGCTGGTCATGAAAGGGAGTGTCCATTAGCCCAGGTTCTTCAGGATTCCTCATAGGTGGGGGGAACACTTTCCTAGGCCTTGGTATTGATCTTGCACAGTCTTTATGGCAGCACAGGTGGAAGGATTTGCTCGTCCTGAAAGGGAGTGTCCATTAGCCCAGGTTCTTCAGGATTCCTCATAGGTGGGGGGAACACTTTCCTAGGCCTTGGTGTTGATCTTGCACAGTCTTTATGGCAGATAGTGATAATCATGCTGGATCCCGAGATAAGGCTCCCACATAATTTTATTAATAGGTGTTTTTAAAGTAAAATAGAATACTGGTTACAAGTCCTTTATTTTTCACAATCTATAATACAAACTTTACTGAGGCTAGATCTGTGACTCTGCAGTCTCTTACTCATGATACATTCTCAACCAGATTCCCTCCCAGCTTAGGGCAGTTTTGAAGCTATTTGCGGTGGTTATTCTGGTGGTGTGATGGATCAAATTTAATTCCTTTGTAGCATATTTGGGCATGTGGATGAGATTGGATTCTGGAAACTGGGTACAGAAGCTGAGCCCCCTATCTCAGAGGTTTGTTGCTGAGGTCCTCTATCCTTTGTACCATGCCAGGAAATTGTTATGAGTTGTCTCTCTAAGCCTCTTATGCCAGCGGGCATTGACTGTGCCTGGTAAAAGGCTTCCACCACTTCCAGGGCTCTCTCCAGGGTGGGCCCGGTGTGTTGACAGATTCAATTCCACATGGGCTGGTCCAGACCATCTAGGAACTACTCCAAGAGTATTTGATGAGCAACTTCTAGTCCTGACCTTGCCTCCATCTGGATCCACTTCCTCCCAGCATTTTTCAAACAATGAAAGAGGTTTCTAGGGCTCTCTGCGGGCTGTAGGGTTGCCCATCAGAACTTTGCTAATAGTATTCTGTGAGTACCTCATTCTCTGTTAGGGATGTGAATCATTTTTATAATGAATTGAAATATTGTACGATATTTCTTAATTCGTTATATATATATCAGGTAAATCATGAAACAAACACTTTTCCCCCCAAATTTTCATGAAAATCGTTTTTTGGGTTAGTGCGCACTAACAAAAAACTGTTTATTTTTGTTACTTTTTGTTATTTTTTGTTAGTGCGCGCGCTAACGGGAGTTAGTGCGCGATAACTCCTGTTAGCACACTAAGACGAAAAACGGTTTTTAGCTGGTTGAGCTAAGACTATGCCTTGTTGCGTTAATTGGTCTTGTAGCTGCTGCTGTTTATCTATTTGTGTTTGTACAGCGTTGTGCAGCTGTTGCTGTCCTGAGGCCAGGACCTGTATTACTTGCTCCATTCTATCTCCCTTTGAGGCCAGCTCCCAAATGAATAACGTATATGATGCAGAGAAAACAAAATACACCTGCTGGCCTGTTTGGCCCTAACATACTACTTGACCCCTGAATATCGAAGTGGGGATGGCCCCCGTGGTCTGCTGAAGTAGAAATTGAACTCAGAAGGCCCCAGGAAAAAAACTCTGCAAGCAGTTTTTTTTTTCTCCTTCCCACTTTTCTCCTTCCCACTTAAGGAAAACCAAATCCCATTTCTACCACCATGTATAGTGTATTCAGGCCTGCTGCGACCACAGGAATAGTTCAGGAATATAATATGACTGGACCAACTTAGTTATGGTGCAGATATTTATTTACAATGCTTCAAGATAGTAGCTCACCTTGCATCAGGCACAACTAGCAGGTATACGGCCACCGTCTGGGTATATTGTGCAGTCCTATCAGCTCCCTGGGGTCTCCTCAAGACTTTCTAGACCTGGGTTCTTATGGGAGGGTGAAGGGAAATGTGATTTAACCTTTGTTCAAAGTAAGTAGTCCAGCAGAAAGAATGCCACTTAATAGTAATTTCAAAAAAATAGTTTAGTATTTATTTGAGAAACAAAACACAATGCAAAGCAAGAATATCTTCTCTTTTTAGAAGCTGCAGCACAGATGCTGGGCAGATCATAGGAAAACCCTGAAAGCAGCAAACAGGGAGAGAGAAAGAAACAAGGTGTGTCTTAAGACATATGCCGAATTCTCCTTGTCCAATCACATGCAGTAAGTGCTAAATGGAGAAAGAGAGAAACAGTTTATCTTATTTTAGATAACATTCATAAGAACCTTCCCTCTCTTGTACACTTTTAGGAGATGAAGTTTCCAACATTCCCCTTCTCAGCAACTCTACAAATTTGCTGCCATTAATAGTCTAATCCAAATTCATTATGCAGGACTAAGAAATGATCCCTGGACAAAGGCTTAGTTAATACGTTGCATCTGGCACCATGTTCTCTGTGGGGCATTTTTTAAACTTAATCAGTCCCTTTTCATATATGTCCCTCACATAGTGCATTTGTATGTCCATGCTTCATGTCTGACCTGATTTGTTTTGTGTCCACTATTTGTATACACCCTTCGTTATCTTCAAAAAGCTGTATTAGTATTTGGTGATTGATCCCAAAATCCGATAATAACTTGTATAGACATGTAAGTTCCCTTATAGCTTGCTCTGCAGCACAGTACTCTGCCTCTCTAGAACTCAAAGCACAACTGCCCAGTGCCCGCTTCTTGCATGACAATATAACTGCACCTTTGTGAAAGAAAAGATATTGTGTTGTTGATTTTCTATCCCTCTTGTCTCCTCTCCAGTCTGCATGCACATTATGGATGTGCAGAAGGAAAACATTGTTTCGATTTGTTTTCATTTGTCAGGACCCAAATTCATTGCATTAGTTTCATAGGGGGAAAAATCAATTCGTTGATTAGTATTATTCGTTTTCCGTTTTCCCATTAAAGTCAATGGGGGAAGTATTTTGCAGCCTATTTTTGGCTGCAGAATTGGGGTTTTCTTATCAATTCTGATGAAACTTCTGTGGAGCAATCATCAGAACGAGAAAAGAGTTCCGAGGTACTTAGACTGTAGCAAAGTGGCACCAAAGTGGCATGAATAGCCTAAGGCACTGTAAAGGGGCAAAGGGGTACCAGGAGTGGCAAGAGTGCTTTAACAGAGGTGCAAAGCAGCAGCGAGAGTGTCAAAAACACACCACAGCTTCAAAAGAGAGCACTGATAACAGTTGCATGAACCCTCAAAGGCTGCACAACAGGCAAAGTGGCAAGACAAGTGGCATCAACATCCTACAGCACAGTGAAAGAGGAACATAGCAAGCAGAAAGAGTGTCAGAAAAAAACCACAAGTCGCTGATAAAGGGACAAAGCAGCAGAAAGACTAGCACCAACACACAAAGGAACCATGATAGTGGCAAGAACACCACAAGGAGTAGAGTGAGTCATCTGGTGTATGGCAGCAAGGCAGATTGGCAGAAAGTTGATGGGGCAAGACAGGCTGGCAGAGCGGAGGTAGTCTGTTCCCTGTGGTTTTGATAGGGGCAAGACAGGCTGGCCCCAGGGAGTTCCCTTTCCTTTGCACAGGGCTCCCTAAAATGGGTTTGGCCCTAGAGTGGGGTGTTTCCATTGGTGTCTAGTGAGCTCTCGATGGTCTTTTAAAATCTGGTGGACGTAGCAGATACACAAAAGAGAATTTTGAACGCTGAGGCAGAGGAGGTTTCTATGTGAACAGCGGTTCAACATGGGTCAACGGGTGCTAAGAGATAGGCTGGCTACAGCAGGGGAGAGTTCCCTTTCCTTTGCGCAGGAAAGGGCTCCCTGCAATGGGTTGGCACCTAGAGTGGAGCATGAGCCTTCAAGCGTGGCGAGACAACATGGAGGAGGTTTCCATGTGAACAGTGGTTCTGGTTCAAAATGGGTCAAAGGCTACTGAGAAATAGGCTGGCTACACCCGGGGAGAGTTCCCTTTCCTTTGAACAGGAAAGAGCTCCCTGCAGTGGGTTGGCCCCTAGAGTGGAACACAAGCCTTCAAGCATGGAGAGTCAACGTGGAGGAGGTTTCCATGTGAACAGCAGCTATGGTTAAACATTACTCTATGAGTACTAAGAGATAGACTGGCTACACCTGGGAAGATTTCCCTTTCTTTTGTGCAGGAAAGGACTCCCTGAAATGGGTTGGCCCCTAGAGTGGAGCACGAGCCTTCAACTGTGGCGAGTCGACATGGAGGAGGTTTCCATGTGAACAGCGGTTCTGGTTCAACAAGGGTCAACAGGTACTAAGAGATAGGCTGGCTACACTCGGGGAGAGTTCCCTTTCCTTTTCGCAGTAAAGAGCTCCCTAGAATGGTTTGATCCCTAGAGTGTGGTGGTTCTGTTGGTGTCTAGTGAATACCCAGAACTATTAACTGTCCTTATACACTTCAGCTGATGACAAAGGAACTTGAAGAGCTCTCAGAAATAAGAAAACTGCTACTCAAGTCCAAATCTACAATATCAACATATGTTGACTTTGTACCCTACAGTGCCTCTGTAAACTATGGGAACACAGAGGATGAACTAGAGTGCAACTACCACCAGTTTTCTATAGTACTAGAAACATTAATGTTGGCACCTAAGAAACATCTAGTGGAAAATGGCCCGTATTATGAAGGTCATGAAATCTATTGAGCATATGAAATAACCAAGCTCTAAGCTGGACAGACAAACACAGTGTTAGAGGTCATGCCCTTGAAGGGATATAAGGCCTGGACAGACAGGCACAGCATTAGAGGTCAGGCCCTTGTAGGGACGTAAGGCCTGGATGGACAGGCACAGCATTAGAGGTCAAGCCCTTGTAGGGATGTAAGGCCTGGATGGACAGGCACGGCATTAGAGGTCAGGCCCTTGTAGGGACATAACGCCTAGACAGACAGGCACAGCATTAGAGGTCAAAATCTTGTAAGGACATAAGGCCTGGATGGACTGGCACAGGTTTATAGGTCAAGACCTTGTAGGGACGTAAGGCCTGGACAGACAGGCACAGTGTTAGAGGTCAGGACCTTGTAGGGATATAAGGCCTGGACTGACAGGCACAGTGTTAGAGGTCAAGCCCTAGTAGGGACGAAAGGCCTGGATGGACAAGCACAGCGCTAGAGGTCAAGACCTTCTAGGGATGTAAGGCCTGGATGGACAGGCACAGCATTAGAGATCAGGCCCTTCCAGGGACGTAAGGCCTGGACAGTGGATGGACAGGCACAGCATTAGAGGTCAGGCCCTTGTAGGGACGTAAGGCCTGGATGGATAAAATCAGCATTTGAAGTCAAGCCCTTGTAAATACCCAGAAGCTATTAACTGTACTTATGCACTTCAGCTGATGACAAAGGAACTTGAAGAGCTCTCAGAAATAAGAAAACCACTACTGAAGTCCAAATCTACAATATCAACCTATGTTGACTTTATAGTTTACACAGGGCTTCTGTAAACTATGGGAACACAGAGGATGAACTAGAGTGCAACCACCACCAGTTTTCTATAGTACTAGAAGCATTAATGTTGGCACCTAAGAAAGAGTTAGGGAAAATGGCCCATATTATGAAGGTCATGAAAACTATTAAGCATATGAAATATGCAAGCTCCAAACATCTTAAGTCATCTTTTTATGTTCTTATTCCAAATGTTGCAAAACAGGAAAAAAAATATTCTGAAAAGAAGTGATGCACAAATACATGAAATTGAAATTAGAAATACAAGAACTAAGACAGCCACAGCATTTGAGGTCAGGCCCTTGTAGGGATGTACAGCCTAGACAGTGGAGAGACTGACACAGCATTTCAGGTCAGGTACATGTGCTTATATCATCTGGAGCATAGGAGGCAGTTGGAGCTGCTGCAAGGCGTTCAATTGCTTTTATTCATCTTGTTTATGTTCAAAAACACTAGCATTTCCATCAACTCTGGTGCCAGCCTTCAGCGGTGAGGGCTCGTGATATCCCCTGTCACATTCACTGGGCATACTGGTTGGTGGACATGATAGATATCACTGAGCCACTTTGGCTAGGTGTGGCCAGACAGTGGGCTTGTGTGCCCAATATGCCAGCGGATCTGTCTGCATGTCCTCTGTGGGTTCTGAGAGATACCATGTCACTGACCTTTGTGCTGGTGTCTCCTTTACTTGGGTGAGCTGAGAGTCCTTCATGCCAGCTGCTTTCTCTCTAGCCTGCTCCAGAACAGATGATTTTTTAGGGGCAACATGGCTTTGCCATACTGAAGTGGAGGAGGAAGTACTAGCTGTCACTGACAGAGTGCTGCTCCTGCTTGGGCTAGCACTACTCTCTGAAGTGCCTGCTGTTTCCTCCTCTGCTACATGCCTAATCTGTCTCTGCCTATGGCACTCCTGTTCACGGACGTTTACTAACAGCAGGTCCTTTACAAATATGAGACAATCGGACTGTAGGGAGAGTTTCCCTTTCACACAGGGATCACAGACTGTGACGAGCATGTATGTGTGGTCTTCTGTTAAAGGTCTTACTCTCTCTTGCACCTGCTTCTGCAAAAAGTCCAGACAATGCAGCACCTCTGCTGTCATTCCCTCTTCCTGTTTAAATCCCTCCAAATTTTCCTCCAGAAAATTAACTATAGGGATGATGTCAGCCAAGGTGGCACTTCTGGAACCCAGCTCCTCTGTGGCATCCTTGAAGGGCTGCAGGATTTTTACCAGCTGACTAACCAATCATGATGCCCTAGGGTACTATGCACCCCTATGTCTATTGCCGTAGAAAGTTCATGAAGGGGTGTCTGCAGCTCCAATAATCTCTGCAGCATCATATATGTGGAATTCCACCGAGTGGCAATGTCTTGAATGAGACGCTTGTGAGACATCTCCAAATCAGTCTGCTTTTGTCGGAGAACCTGCCCCACCTTCACACTTCTGTGGAAGTGTGCTGCTACGTTCCTGCACTTGTGAATTAACGTATGCAGGAATTCATTCTCTTGGTGATTGGACTCCAACCCCAGAGCTGACTTCACTACCAGGTGCAGAGTGTGTGCAAATCATCAGATGTTTTGAAAGTCCCCATCACATATTGCCTTTACCATGGTTGCACCATTGTCTGTGACAAAGAACCCTGCCTGAAGATTCCTGTCTTGCTGGTGTAGCTGCCAGCCCGCCAGCATCTGTCTGATGAATGCTAGAATATTGGCTGAGGTAGGGGCTTTGTCTGTCAGGTAGGTGTGCAGTAAAGTCCACCTCCACCCTGTCACTTCTTTACTAATAGAGCTGCTGCCTGCCCCTGCCTCAGCCAGGTCCCATCAAAGTGCTGTCAGGGAGAGGTCCAGATATTGCACGTGAAATGTGCACTCCCCTCTGCCTTAGCTAGCAGCGCTTGGATGTGCCTGTGACACTGGTTGTACAGGCTGGGGATGGCCTTTCTACTAAAAGTGGTTCTGGAGGGGTCTTTGTAATTTGGAACTAAGACCTTCAGCAAATGCTTGAAACCCAAATTCTCCACTATCTGCAAGGGATGGTCATCAAGGGCAATCATTTCCCCAATTCTCCTGGTTACAACTTTTAAGGCTGCCTGCCTCTTTCCCCAGGATAGTGTTACCGAACACCACCCCATTTCCTCTATGGTGGATTGTCACTTCTGACACATAGCAGGGGGCTGCTGGCCAGCCACCTGACTGCTAGATGGGGCTGAGGGCGTGGGATGACTCTACTCCTTTTCAACCACTTTACACTGCCTGGAAAAAGGGGTCCCCTGACTGGTATTGCCACTATCACCAGATGTCAGTTCTGTTGGGTGTTGCTTTTGCATATGGTGCATCATGCCAAAATGAATTATTTTTCCCATTTGTTTGCCTCTGCTAATAGCCCTGGCACAGTAATTATACTGAGCAAAATGCAGATCCTCCGTCACTTTAAAGTGGCTCCAGATCACAGATTTCTTTCATGATCCCTTCTCTATAGCCTTCAGGGTGGATGCTGGCACTGGAGTTGAACTTGTGGGTGCACCGTGAGAAGCAATGCCAGGGGCATCAGACACTCTGTGCCTGTGCTGACTGCTCTTCCTTCTCATCATCATCAGTTTCATCTCTCCCCTCCAGCACTGAAGTGGAGGCTAAAACAGAACTAACTTAGCCTCCTAAACCTTCTTCAGCTATTACTTCTTCCATTTCTGATGATGAAAATCCCACACAAGATGATTCTTCATCGGAATCAGATGCAAATAGTGTCTGTGCTACATTGTAAGCGCTAACTAGAATCTGCTGTTGCACTGCTGCTTTTGGGTCTCACCCCTTTGTCTTGCATGACTCAGCCTCCTCTTCCCTAACTCCAATACAACAGGGTCAGAAACAGGTGGTTGTGGTGCATCATCTTTAAATTTCAGTTTTTTCTGGATGGAACTGCCTGCCACTCCAGAGATTTTAGATTGGAAGAGCTCAGTTTTTAACTTTAATGGGGGACTGGCACTGCCTTTTGAAGTGCCTCCTCTGCCAGTCCCAATCACTCGACCATGTCTATATTTCCCCTGACTACATGGATTTAATGTCACTGCCTACTAGGGATTTCAATTAAAAGAATTATTTCTTTAATGGTGACTGAACACCTCTGTACCAATATATGTGAGTGTGGAAAACTGCACACACAGTGCAGTGCCTTGCTGTATACTACAACTGAGAGTGCACTGTGTGCACAAAACAAAATTTAAATTACAGAGGTCTACTGGGGAATTGGAGTAAAAGAACACCACTATATCAATATATGGTTCTACAAGCCATCATACTCCCAAAACTGGACTACTGTAACTCTCTCCTCCTTGGCCTACCAGCTTGCACCACAAAACCACTTCAGATGGTCCTGAATGCCTCGGCAAGAATTCTCTCAAATGCCAAAAAAAGAGACCATATCACCCCAATCCTGCATCATCTACACTGGCTCCCGATAAAATACAGGATCCAATTCAAGTCCTTAATGATGATACATAAGGCCTTACATAATATCGCTCCACTCAATTTAACATTTCAAATTCAACTACATACATCAGTGAAACCAACTAGAAGCGCATATCAGTACAGACTAACCACACAACAGGCGAAATCCTCCCTCAGGAAACGTGCTCTATCCACAGCGGGCCCTTCTCTCTGGAACTCGCTCCCTCCGGACCTTCGCCTTGAACCGTGCCACGCTACATTTAAAAAGAAACTTAAGACTTGGTTGTTCGAACAAGCTTTCCCATAGAACTAATGAGCAAGAAAAAAGGCATTTCATATCCTCCGTATCTTCCCCAGCTTATATTATATACCTTTTCTCAAATTAACTATTTTATGTTTATTTATGTTTATTTATGTTTATTTATGTTTTCTCAAATTAACTATGTTCAATGTAAACCGCTAAATGTTCAATGTAAACCGCTAAATGAAGCGATAGTTACGGTTCCTTAGCGATAGTTTTGGTTCCTTGTAAACCGGGGTGATATGTATACTATACAGGAACCCCGGTATATAAATTCTTTAAATAAATAAATTCTTCTTTAAATAAATAAATATGTGAGTGTGGATAACTACACACACACACACACATACACAGTGCAGTGCCTTCCTGTACACTACAATTGGGACTGCTGTATGTGCACAAAAAAAAATTTAAAGTCCAGATGCCTACTGGGGATTTGGATTACAAGAATATGTACCAATATATGTGAGTGTGGAAAACTACACACATATACAGTGCAGTGCATTGCTGTGCACTACAACTGAGACTGCTGTATGTGCATAAAATAAATTTAAACTCCAGAGGCCTACTGGGGATTTGGATTAAAAGAACACCACTGTAGCAATATATGTGAGTGTGCAAAACTACACACACACACAGTGCAGTGCCTTGCTGTACACTACAACTGAGACTGCTGTATGTGCACAAAAACAATTTAAACTCCAGAGGCCTACTGGAGATTTGGATTAAAAGAACACTGCTGTACCAATATATGTGAATGCGGAAAACTACACACACACATACACATACACAGTGCAGTGCCTTGCTTTACACTACAACTGAGACTGCTCTGTGTGTACAAAAGAATGAAACTACAGAGAAAAGCCTAAGCAAGCACAATTTCTAGTGATGCTGCTTGTTGTTTGAAAATATCAACTCCCAGATAGCCACTGCAACTCTCACACTATCTGCTGTATGAAACTGCAGATAAAACTGTGTTTGAAAATATGAACTCCCAGACAGCCATTGCATCTCTCACACTATCTCCCACCTACACCACCCATACCCTGCCTGCAACCTACCCCAGGGGGTAAGATCAGCAGCAAAATGTCACTGCTGGCAGCTTGTCTCAGTGGGAGAGTCAGAGAGACAGTCTGAGTTCAATAAAAAAAAAAAAAAAAAAAAGTGCAGTAAAAAATAGCCTGGCTGGCACAGCAGCAAAAACGAACACATATCTTTTTCAATGGAAAATTCTATCAAAATAGCAAGCAATAGCAATTGAATACAGATTTGAGACACTCAGAGAGAGCTCAAAAGCAACAAGCTTCTCAGAGAAAAGCCAATAAGAAAGCGTGTGGCGTGTCACTTGCTTAAGGTAGATATAGTACAGCAGGAACAGCATCACAGAGCACTGAGAGTAGTGATTGGATAAATTAGAAAAATGCTTCACTCTGATACCTTGGCATTCTAACAGGGCTGTGAGGTCACTTATGACTCACAGGAAAGGGCTGGTTGTTGCTATGGATAGATACTCCCACATGGCCTTCTATTTCAAACGGCCACTGAGAAAGCAGCACTGCGAACCAAAAGAATGAAACTAATATGATATATTTCATTCGTGGGGATCACAATGAATCAATGAATCGGGGAGCAACTAGTTTCCAAATGATTACAAAATTATTGACTAGTTGACAAAATGTATTGGTCAAAAATTTATCAGAGATAATGTGATGAAATATAATTGCTAAAATGATACACTTTATTGACAATCAAGAATTTTGTTTTATTTTTTTATCTTTTCATAAAATGTTATTACATTTTGGTGAAGGGAAGACTTCTATATTGGGCCAAAATCTGATGATTCAGAAATTTAGGTAGGGATTTAGGTAGGGCTGGGGGGCGGGTTAGATAGGAGAAGGGAGGGGAAGGTGGGGGGAAGCAGAAGGAAAGTTCCCTCAGAGGCCGCTCTGATTTTTTTATAACATGCGCATGGGTTGTGCGCACAAATCTACGCCCACGCGTAGCTATTAAAATCTGCCCTACTGAGGCAGTGCAGGCAGATTTATCTCATGCATATTCATTGTGGATATCCTGAAAATCTGACTGGCTGGGGATCTTCCAGCACAGGTTTGGGAACCACTGAACCAGGCAAACAAGAAGTATTATAAAACAACTTTATTTTTATACAACAAAATACAAATTTGAAATATTTCATATGCAAATCTATGCCAATGACTGAATAATTTCCACAGATTTCCAGAATCTTGTCTGCAGAATTTTCTAAATCTTGCTGTAGAATCAATTCTTGAGCTAAATTCTGTGCATACCTTCTGTGGACATATCAACCCTTGAAACCAAATTCTGTGCAGCATACATACTTGAATTCTGTAATAGCATCTTCTTTTTGTCATGGCTAACTGAGATAGTATGTTACAATTGTGATACTTGTTGCTGAAAAGTTGCTGTAATGGACTTTAATGTTGTTATTATTTTTACTGATTATACAGTAAATGATGAGTTAAATATTTAAATCAATGTAACATCACAGTAAGAAATGCCACACTGTACTCCATCTAGTTTTAAAGGCATCTTTTCTGTTAGAGAATTGGGAGCCATAGGTGATAAATATAAATAGTAATAATCAATTTGTGCTAATAGGGTCTGAAATCCTCTCATTTATTCAGTTTATTAATACATAAAGCACTAAGTTGTTCATGATATTGTGATAAAAATATCTTTAATGAAGGAAGGTTAAAAAGTATTGCAATGGTTCAGTGCCAGTGCTACATGATGCCATGAGGGAGACCCAAGTTTGATTCATGAGTTTGATTTCCGCTCCTCGGTCAGGCTGGGGTTACTGATGCTAAAGGGTCAGCATTCATAGCAGCTGCCAATACCTAGTGGCCAGAATCAGGAAGCCTGTTTACTGTTTTGAAGCAGATCTGTGGCCTTTGGTGCCTAACATAACTGACAGGAAGGCAAAGGGGTTAAAATGGAGGAAAACCTTTGGGTAATTGTAAATGAAGGCTCAACAAAGTACACCCCCAATAGATAGGTAACTAGTTCTAGTTTTTCAAGACTGGTTAATCCAGTCCTGTTTTTCTCTTTTTGCAGTTTTGACTTTCCTAAGAAAACAAGGATGGGATCAGTTTGCTCTGAAAAATTGGAGCCAGTTGGCAAACTTACCAGTAAATGCTGGTTCTGACGGAGCTGAAAGCTCAAGGGAGCAATAAGAAATTTCCAGGAGGAAAAAAAAAAAAAAAGCCCCCATAAAAACCCAAATGCATGTATTTCATTGTAGGCACGTGCATGGATTTGTATCATTTAATACTGGCATAGAAATATATGTCATGCAATTTTCATGCAGATGTTGAAGGTTAAAAGTAACATTTTAGGCAGTACTGCTTTAGACATTGTACTGCAGGTTTTAGGAAAGAGGTTTTGTGCGTTAGTTGCAGCTCAGACCTAGGAATCTGTGATTGTGACTGTGTCAATTAATGTTTGTGTGATTGTGGGGAAAACGCAGACATCTGGAACATGACAATAGATGATGGCGGGCTGCAAGATCCATCGGTTCTGTCCATTTTCCCTTCCTATCACTGTAGTGCAGACCCTACTCAATCCCTGTTTTTTTTTTCGGTCACTTTCCCACAGATAAGGATCATCTCTGCTTGGTTAATGCTTTCTAGTTCTATTTTATATTTATATTTCACCCTTTTCCAAAAAAGGACCCATACTGTTATTACCCCCACCACCTCCATTCTGAGTCTCCTCTGTGTATGCTCCACTTGTGTGGATGAACACATGTGTAGTGTCATGGTAACATAGTAATGATGGCAGAAAAAGACAAATTAGTCCATCCAGTCTGCCTGACAAGTTTCTTACAGTAGTAAATGCCACTCCATGCAGGTTTACCTTCATGTTTCTGTTAAGGGTAGTAACCGCTGCTCCATGTAAGTTATGCCCAAACCTTATGTCAAGGGTAATAATATTTACATTCAAAATCAAGCAACTGTCAAACCCATAACAAAATTACTACTATCAATACTTTTATGGGGTGAGCTGCCTTTTTTTTTTTTATAATTCAGACAATGCAGTTTGAATGTGTTTGCTTTTGGACTTGGCCATAGAAGCAGTCCTGTGCTTTTTCCCTAATATATGTGAATTTTTCTAAAATATGCTTCAAAAGCAACATTGAAACACATGTATGATAGTGATCAACAAATACCCCTGATGAAACTGTGCCAGTGAAACAGTGGCCTCTGAACAGGGTATCCTTTATAAACTTGTCTGCGCTGTGTTAGGCTATGTTTTGGAAAACTTGTATACATTGTATCCATGAATGAGGTTTGAAAATCTGTATACTTTGTATCTGTTAGCAGTAATCTGTATACTTTGTATCTATTAGCAGTTGCCATTTTTTTTTATATTTTATATGCATGATAGAAGGGGCGGAAGTTTAGTGTGTGACTGGCATGTATGATATGTTGGTAATATGGTTTTTAATTGATTATCTTGCACTTGAATAATTTGTTATCTTAGGGATGTGAGGGTTCTTGGACTAATTTTATTTTTGTTAAAGTTTTTTTTTTTTATAAGATGTTTCATACAAATATTTATATATATTAAAAGGTTTTCTATACTGTTAGACTGATTGATTCCCTTCTGTCTTTTGTTTTTGTGTATTAGTGCCCCAGACTCTAAGAGTCAGGGCCCAGTGTTGGCTGTATCTGAATTCAATTCCTCTTTTAACCTCCTGCTGCCAAAGTGTAGAGCGATGATACCTTTATTAAGGGCAGTAGCAACTGCTGCTCCATGCAGGCTATCTCCAAGCCTTCTTTTAAGGGTGGTTGCAACATCCCAAGCCTATTATGTAATAGGTGTAGCAGAAAAGTCACCTCGGTTCATCATTTCCATTCTCAAGCCAGCAGATATCCTTTATGTTTGTCCCACACCCTTTTGAATTCCTTTAACATTCTTTTCTTCACCACCTTTTCTGGGAGGACATTTCATGCATCTGCCACTCTTTCCATGAAGAAATATTTCCTGACATTGTTCTTGAGTCTTCTCCCTTGGCGTTTTCTTACCATGATCTATGGTTTTACACCTTCCTTTCCATCAGAAGAGATTAGCTTTTGTGCATCATTAATTCCTAGGGATGTGAATCATTTTTTGACAATTTAAAATATCATCCGATATATTTTAAATCGTCAAAAATCGTTAGAGGCGCAATACAATAGGAATTCCCCCGATTTATCGTCAAAAATCGTAAATCGGGGGAGGGGGGAGGGGAAGGGGGAGGGCGGGAAAACCGGCACACTAAAACAACCCTAAAACCCACCCCGACCCTTTAAAATAAATCCCCCACCCTCCCGAACCCCCCCAAAATGTTTCAAATTACCTGGGGTCCAGTGGGGGGGTCCCGGTGTGATCTTCCACTCTCGGGCCATGGCTGCGTTAATAGAAATGGCGCCGGCGTTACCTTTGCCCTGTCATATGACAGGGCAAAGGTAGCGCCGGCGCCATTTTGGTTCCTGTCCCCCGATGTCACGAGCGCAGGAGATCGCTCCCAGACCCCCGCTGGACCCCCAGGGACTTTTGGCCAGCTTGGGGGGGGGGGCCTCCTGACCCCCACAAGACTTGCCAAAAGTCCAGCGGGGGTCCGGGAGCGACCTCCCTGCACTCGGGCCGTATTGCAAAATGGCGCCAGCCGTATGGCCGTATTGCAAAATGGCACCGCCCTGTCATATGACAGGGCAAAGGTAACGCCGGCGCCATTTCTATTAACGCAGCCATGGCCCGAGAGTGGAAGATCACACCGGGACCCCCCCCACTGGACCCCAGGTAATTTGAAACATTTTGGGGGGGTTCGGGAGGGTGGGGGATTTATTTTAAAGGGTCGGGGTGGGTTTTAGGGTTGTTTTATTGTGCCGGTTTTCCCGCCCTCCCCCGATTTACGATTTAAACGATTTAAAAAAGAAAACAAAACCGCGACGATCAGATTCCCTCCCCCCCAGCCAAAATCGATCGTTAAGATGATCGATCACATGATTCACATCTCTTTTAATTCCTTTCAGGTATTTGAAGGTTTTTATCATATCTCCCATGTCTTTCCTCTCTTCCAGGGTATACTTATTAAGATCCTTCAGTCTCCTCTTATGTGGCTTTTTATGAGACCCCACACCATTTTTGTTGCCTTTCTCTGGCCTGCTTCCATTCAGTCCTTATCCTTTTTGAGAGCCTCACCAATGATCTGTACAGGGATAATAATGCCTCCTTTTTCCTGTTAGTTATGCCTCTCTCAATGCAGCCCAGATGCTCATAAATCTGTTTTCCTAACCTGCAAAGCCACATCTTCTGGGTGCCCAAATGCCAAGGACAGACTAGGGATGCAGAGTTTATCCCTAGCACGCCCTTTTTATTGCAGGACCTCATTACCATATCGCATCAGATGCCAAGGAGAGGCGAATAGGCATGTGGTAGGAAAATGAGTGCTCAATGCAAGCACCCATTTTCTACACACTTTTATTGCATCGGCCCCATTGTGACCTTGGGCATGTCACTTCACCCTCCATTGCCTCAGCTACAAAAATAAGAGATCATTTATTAAGCTGCTTTAGGCCTTTAACATGCAATAAAAATCCTAACAGGGAGAAATACTGTACAATATCTTGCCCCTTCCAAAAATAAAATTGGTGCATTCAAATCAGTTCATTACTAGGCAGAATGATGTAAATCAAATAATGAGGCTTGCTTCAAAATTTGCAAGCCACATTATTTGATCCAAAGTTAGTTACAACTTTAGATCTGCAGCTAACTTTCTCAGGGAGCACTGGGACGCTAACATGAATCTCAGGGCTATCATTTAAAGGGTTTCCCTCTCCCCCTCCATCTAAGTATAGTAAAACCCCATGGATCTTGAGAGACCCCAATGCCAAAGTTCAAAAATACATTTTTTAAAGTTGAGATGGCCAAAGTTAAAAAATTAATTTCTTAAAGCTGAGTTCCCAAGCATAGGCCCCTCCCCTTCCTATCCAAACCACTCCACCGTATTGAAATTATCCCTATCACATGATGGGGAAAAGTTATGACATCGGTTGACGAACTCCATTTTGAAAATGGCAGCACTAGGCCTAAAGCTCTATGAAGTAACTACATGGAGTGGCAGTTACTACTCTTGAAAAAAAACATGGAGGTATCCTACATGGAGTAACAAATGCTACCATAAGAACCTTGCTGGGCAGACTGGAAGGGCCATCTGGTCCTTTTCTGCCATCATTACTATGCTACTATATTATGTTATGTTAGTTGCTCTGGGCCACACTTGACCACCAAAACCTGCTAAGGGCCGGGATGGGTCAGAGGGTAGGGTAGGCTAGGTTAAGCTCGGGTAGGGATGTGAGATTAGGGGTGGAGTTTGCAAAAAGGGAGAGAGGTTTGGGTGGAAGGGATAGGGGACCTGTGCCTAGAGACTCTTATTTTGAAAATGTTTTTTTCTAACATTGGCTATCTCAAAGGATGACTGGGGGAAGTGTGGGGGTCTTTTGAGACCACTAGGGGTTTTACTATACTTATGGGGAGTATCTGTTTGGACCACTGGGGTCCTTTAAAATGATGGCATCCCTAGTGAGGCAGGGACACTTCACTACAGTATTTTTGTTGTTGTTTTTTTACTACGGGAAAACATTTTGTTAGATTTACAAAGCTATAGTATTGATTACTGCACTTTTCAATTTTGTGCATCCGCAAATTATTTTCTCCTGAAAAAATACCATGGCTTAGTAAATAACCCCTTTTGATTCTAAGCCCTTTGGGGAAGGCTAAATACCTACAGAACCTGAATGTAATCTACTTTGAAATGGCTGACCAGTCATAAACATTAAAAATTTAATTAAATTGTGTCTGTGTGAAATGACTTGTCTTTAATGCCCAGCCTGTCTCACCACTGTAGCATGCTGTTTCACATTTTCTGCATTGAATAATATATACCACATCAGAGGAGGAACATGAGATGAATGTTTTTCCTATATGGTTGATTGTGGGGTCCTGCGTTATGTGCTGGCACAGATTGCAGTATAGCACAGTGCAGGGATAAGTGCAATTTACTTCTTTCTGAGTTTCTGTTAGAAGCTCGAATTTTGCAAATTTTTCCTTCAGATTAGGTAGTTGCAGGAAGGCCAATACTGGTGAAGTGGGGAATATTTCATTCAGTGATTCATCCATCAGGAGTAATAACTGTAGGTCTTTTATGATTTTTCTTAATTTTTCCAGTTTCTGGACTAAATGTAATTATTAATGGTACTTGCTTGTGGTTTTCCTTTCTTTGTATTGAAGTAGATTTGTCTTTGGAGTTTTAGGGGTTGTAGCTTTTTTTTTTTTTTTAAGGATTCATTCAGGACTTTGAGGTGCTCAACCCTGTCTTTTGGATCAGAGCATACATGATGCTACCATGTGGTTTGGATGTGTAAAATGGACTTTTTGTATATGAAGGGTGGAAGCTGGAACTGTACATCTGCCAGTCATTTCCCTGTAGAAAGATATTTGTAGGTGGTTATTGTTGATAGAAATTATGGTATTCCCCACTCCCCCCCAAAAAATTAACTCTTTCTAGGGAGCAGTCCATTTTGAATTTGAAGGATGGAGTACATTAAAGGAGCTGTGAAATTATTTGAGACAAGCCAGACAATAAAGGAAAGAATCAGTTCACACAGACCCAAATTCAAATACCACAGGGAAGATGAAGGTGACACCTTTGTGAGGGAGCACTTTTGGGAACCAGGCCATTACAACAATGACCTTATGATCAGCATAATCAAAGGGAAGTTTTAAACAATCCAGGGACAATTCAGGAACACATGGCTTTTGAAGTTAAAATGATCAGGCACTTTGGAACTGACAAGAAAGGTCTCAACAAAGACCTAGGTTTCGTTTCACATGAGCCATAAAATTATATCTGATCAGTCATCAAAACCCTTCACTCATTTTCTCCCTTCCCCTTCACTCTATAAAAGGAATGCATTTTATATGTTAGGCTCTATCTTAGGAGTTACCACCCAGAAAAGAGATCTAGGCGTCAAAGTGGATAATACATTGAAATTGTTGACCCAGTGTACTGTGGTGATCAAAAAAGCAAACAGGAATTATTAAGAAGGGAATGGAAAATAAAACAGAGGATGTTATAATGCCTCTGTATCCAGGGCCGGTGCACGGGGATTTGGCGCCCTAGGCGAGCCTTCTCCCTTGCGCCCCCCCCCCCCCCCCCCCCCCCCTTACCTCATTCTTGATCACGCCCGCTGACTGGGGTTTTCTGGGTCGCGAGCAGGTTGGGCACTGCTTGCGGCCTGCCAAACTCCACTCCTCTTTGCCACCACTTGCGGCCCCATATGGCTCGTGTGTTCCTCTCCAGCATCCCCCCTTAATCCTTCTTGTACTAATGCTTAAGGTCACAGAAAATCAGTGGTGTCTCCAGACAGAAGAATTGGGGGGGGGGGGGGGAGCCAAAATGACATTTCTTCATCTCACCCACCTCTATAGCATGGATCCTGCTTTAAAATTGGTTATTAAAAAAAAGTGTTAATAAAAAAGTCCAAAGGGTCCTCTGTGTTATTTTAAAAAGCTGGCCAGTTTCACACTATAAAATTATGTTGATAGCCTCAGTCAACTAATTCTATATGGCTATGAGAGTGAAGTCTGGAATTTATAGGAAAGGACAGAATGTCAATATAAATCCTGCACCTCCAGTTCTGTAACTCTGTGCATCCACTGAAATTCCCCCAAACAATGGAGCTTGGATGTTTCCCTTACAGCTCATCATACTAAAAGATATTTTCAAATTCTGGTGTCACTTCACAGTAACAGCAGCACAAACAGCTTCCACTACCAGACACATTGTGAACTAACACAAAACACCACAAAAAAGACACTCAAAATCTATACTGCAGTCCCATCATAACATAACAGTAATAACACCAAGGACTCAAACAACAATAACCCTACATGTGAATAAGCAAGGGTAAATATTACACTGGGTCCTAGAATACCAATACTCCACCTACTGAGGAAACAAAACAAACCCTATTGCTATAGATCTCTATACAGACACTATATGATAGCAGAATCTCTCATCATGGTCACACACATAGAGCAGAGACAGACCCTCATCAAATACAGAATACAAAATAAAGGAGCACAAATTAGACAAAAACTGAAATGGAAATCCCAAGAAGCCAGACTCTGGGTATTAACAATGGAAAAACAGAACCACCATTCCTCATAAAACAAATAAAATCAAGAAACATAAAGCATCAGTTATAATAGTAAAACCATACTAATAAAATAATATTTTAAAACTACTGATAAATAGAATTTCTATTAATTAAAATCATATACATTTTTTACAATTTCCTAAAACCAATAAAATATTTCAAAACAGCACGTATATCAAATAACACGCAATAATTAAAACTAATAAGGATTTTAAAAAGCCCCTGCTGTCCATACATGGGAGCTCTTGATTGAGGTTATCCTCTCTCTCTCACACATACTCACATGTCCATTCTCTCTCACACATACACTGTCACATACATACACATTCATGCTCTTATACCCAACCATAACCTCTCGCTCTCACAGACACTGACACACTCAGGCTCTAAAGCACTCTCTCCCCCTCCACACACCCCCCCCCACACACACACAAACTCTTACTCCCCTGGATTTTCTCATACACACTCATGCTCTCACTGGCTCCCTCACATACACACAAACACACACTCCCAGGCAAGCTTCCAATTGTTCTCACACAAACACACACACACACACACAGGCAAGCTCCCAGTCATTCTCACACTGACCCCCAGGCGGGCTCCCATTCATTTTCACACCACTCCCTCCCCATCCCCCAGGCATGCACACATTCATTCTCACACCCAGATCCCCAGGCAGGCACCAATTTATTCTCACACACACACACACACACACACAAACATACATACAGCACAAACAGGCAGGCATCTATTCTCATACATACAAACCCCAGGAAGACACCAATTCATTCTCATACACAGACACACCCTCAGGCAGGCACCCATGCATTCACACACATACACCGCCAGGCAAACTCCCATTCATACACATGCACACACTAAAGGCAGAGACCCCCTCTCTTTCTTTTGCCAGCAACCTCAGAGCCTCTCTCATTCCTCTGCTGCCACTGTCACTGTTGCTGTATGGCTATTGCGGAGGTGCTGATTGCTGCTATCGGCACTGAAGCCCATTCTGCTGCCTCCTCTGTGCAGACCCCATGGGCTTCTAGTTCCTCTATGCTGATCTCGTACATTGTGAGATCCGCATAGAGAAAGTGCTACTCTTGCACATTCCCAAAGATTACATGTTCCAATCAGTAAAAAATATATTTTTTTTTTTTTTACATTTACTGTCTGATCTTAGTTTTCTAATCAGTTGGTCACAGGCTTTTTTTTTTCCACCTTCCCTTTCTTATTTTTTTGCCAATTCCTTTTATAACATATTTCTTTTCTCTCCATCTGTCTTCTTCCCTCAAACACACAGTCAGGTTCTCATTCTCACATGCTTTCTCTCTCTCTCACACACACACATACACAGGCACTCACTCTCACATGCTCTCTCTCATACAATCATGTATACACAGTCTCTCTCTTGCACATGCTGTCTAACTCTCACTCCCACATGCTGTCTTGCTCAAGCACAGGCTCTCATTGTCACATGCTCTCTCTCATACAATCATTCATACACACAGTCTCTCACTGGCACATGCTGTCTGACTCTCGCACACAGGCTCTCTCTCACTCCCACATGCTGTCTTGCTCAAGCACAGGCTATCACTGTCACATGCTGTCTCTCTCACATGCTGTCTCTGCAAACATTCAGGTCCTCACTCCCACACACAGTCTCTCAACTCATCTCATACACGCACACATACACACTGTACAAACCCTCAGTCTCTCTCTCACCTCTGGGCCTCCTCTTCACGGGCCGCTGCAGGATAGGCTCTGCAGCGGCCCCGGACTTCTCGAGCTGCGCTGCTCCTCTTCTGTACGCGGCTGATGCTCCTCCTCTTTCCTGCCCGCGCGGCTCCGGCAACATTTTTCTTCCGGGGCCGCGCGGGCAGGAAGGAGGAGAAGCTCCTGCATTGGCTGATGCTCCTCCTCCTTCCTGCCCGCGCGGCTCCGGAAACATTTTTCTTCCGGGGCCGCATGGGCAGGAAGGAGGAGAAGCTCCTGCATTGACTGATGCTCCTCCTCCTTCCTGCCCGCGCGGCTCTGGCAACATTTTTCTTCCGGGGCCGCGCAGGCAGGAAGGAGCTGGAGCACCAGCATGTTTAGACGCAATTGTTTTCTTCCGGCCGTGGTAACTTGAGCTCCACCACGGCTCCGCCAATCTTCTTGCTGTTTTGTATCCGGCATACAGCATAGCAGTAGTTCACCGCTTAGCCGCTATTGGGATGATGTCCACCGGCGGCCATTGGCCATCAGCGGCTCGGCGCCCCCCTAATGCTCAATGCCCTAGGCGATCGCCTAGGTCGCCTAGTGCTTCCACCGGCCCTGTCTGTATCGCTCCATGGTGAGACCGCACCTTGAATATTGTGTGCATTTCTGGTCACCGCATCTCAAAAAGGATATAGCTGCCCTGGAGAAATTGCAGAGAAGGGTGACCAAAATGATAAGGGGCATGGAACGGCTGCCCTATGAGGAAAGGCTAAAGAAGTTAGGGCTGTTCAGTTTGGAGAAGAGATGACTAAGGGGGGGATATGATAGAAGTCTACAAAATCATGAAAGGATGAACAAGTTATTGTAAATCAGTTATTTACTCTCTCAGGTAATAGACCAGGGGGAAGTCCATGAAGTTAGCAAGTAGCTCATTTAAAATAATCAAAGATAATTCTTTTTCACTCAGCACATAAAGCCCTGGAATTTTCCAGAGGTTGTGGTTACAGCAGTTAGTATAACTGGGTTTTAAAAAGGTTTGGATAAGCTCCTAAGGATAAATCCATAAACTGCTATTACGGTAATAAGCAATAGTAGCTTGTGATCAATCTAATGTTTGGATAATTGCCAGGTACTAGTGACTTGGATTGGCCACTGTTGGAAACAAGATGCTGGGCTTAATGGACCCTTGGTCTGACCCAGTATGACATATCTTATGTTCTTATGTTCTGTGCATCCATTCTGGGTGCCCGCTGTTTCACCGCGCGCACAGCCACCTTTCCTGGGAACATGTTCGAGTATTCAAATGAAACATTAATGATAATGGCATCAAAAAAGCATGTGGTGGTCCAAAAAGAGTGTCCATAGCGCTACCCATTTTATTGCCTCAGATGTCCATATAGCATCGTGCACGTGGATGCACCAAAGGTTTGTCAAAAGGTCTTACATCTGTCAGACAGAATACAGAAATGTAAATTTGCAATTTATTTGCAAATTGTTCATTTTCAAATGTATCATTGCTCCCCCACCATGATGTCATGCTGTGCTTCATAATCCGACCTGAGAGTTATATAAATCACTGCTGGGAGTCCAACTGTCCTTTTGTATTCAGTTTACATTGGACCTATATTCTGTACAGACTGGTGTGAGCTGGTGCCTGGCATTTGTATTCAATATTGATATCACAGGAATATCAAGATCAAGATTGGCATTGCTTCATTTTGAACAGGTAAGAGGTATTTCTTTTTGTTTTTCCTATGTGAACAGCTTGGGAGCACACAATCATGACATCCAGGAAAGGAGTACGACGTCTATGATTTGTACGCAGTAGCCCTGTTCCTTTCCTGAATGTTCATGACTTGGGTGACTGAGTACAGGCTCATAAAGGACGGTCAAGTCATGGATGTCCAGGATAGGAAGAGGATATCCATGATTTGTACTCATTCATCCTGCTCCTTTCCTGGACATTCATGACGGATGACTGAGTATAGGACTGAGTATAGACCTGTAACAGACGGTCAAATCATTGACATCCAGGAAAGGAGCAGGATGTCTATGATATGTGCTTGGTTGCCCTGCTCCTTTCCTGAACATTCATGACTTAGGCAACCAAGTACAGGCCCATAACAGACTGTCAAATCCATGGCCATCCAGGAAAGGAACAGGACTTGGGCATCCATTATTGTCGGATGCCCATCCTGAGCGTCCAGAAAAGGGGCTAGACTTGTGCTAGTAACAGACCCATAAGTCCCGTTCCTTTCTTGGATGTCCAGAATGTGGCTGTCCATTATGGGCTTGTAGTCAGTCACCCAAGTCCTGCTCCTTCCATTAACTGCATGTACTTGTATCTGTTAATGCTAGCCATGTGGCCAGCTTCTTTCTCCTCCCATTAACTGCATTTTTTTTGTTTCTTTTCATGCTGTCCATGTGCCCTGCTTCTTTGTTTTTCCATTAACTACATGTATTGGTATTTTTTAATGCTAGCCATGTGGCCTGCTTCTTTCTTCTTCCATTACTTATTAGTGGAAAGTTATATTGACATTGATTAGTGGACAGTTGGTATTCTGACATGTTATCTTGAATTGAAATTTATTTCTTATTAATAACTGACGTATACCATGTTTTTATTTGCATTCACAGTCCTGACAAGCAGAGACAGATTGTCATGGCTTGAAAATGAACCTTTGCTCAGGTGGAGAGAGAGGCTGGATATGTGGATGAGCAGGCAGGCCCTAGCAGTTGTCAAGTGTCCAAGAAGTGAACATGTGATGCTCTCTTTATGGATGGAGAGAAGGACCTACTGTGCTGGGCCGTGTACGAGAACTACAAAGTTCTCTTTAGATCAAAGGCTTCTGCTTCTGTGATGAAACAGATTTGGGAGAGGATCATGCTGAATGTCAGCTCCCTGTCAGTCAGGAACAGGAATGTCAAACAAATCTAGCACCAGTTCCATGACACTAGAAAGGAGGTTAATTGAGACGTCAGAACACAGGACTGGTGTGGGACCATCATGTGATATAGTTTTGACCCCCCTGTGAAGAGCTAGTCCTGAACACTGTGCACCCAGAGATCATGGATGGTATAACCACACTAGGGGTGTGCATTCGTTTTCGACGTATTGTGAATCCGCAACTTATATGCCATATTTGTTGTGGCCACTGTTTGTTCTCTCAGCTTCCTGAGTTTCAGGTATAACCTCCATCAGGTAGAGTTTGATAGGGGCCTCAGGCTCATTTTCCTGGACTAGTTGGCTGGGAGATACCGTGGTTGACAAAGGAAAGATGAGTTCTGGTGTGGGAAGGGATTGTGTCTCTCCCTCCACAACATTTGCCACATTGTTTTCGATTCCTGATCTGTGGAGAAAGATGGAAAAACACAAGTTGAAGCTCTTTATATGGTTCTCAACTGTTGCCTACCCAAGAGCCCAAATGAAAAACATCAAATGCAAACAAGGTGGCATTTTCAAAATTCATGCCTTCACTTGCTCCTGTGTTGGCCCTGTTCACTATGGTTTAGGGATGCGCAGCAGGGACGGATTTGTCCCATTCGAGATTCAGATTCATAGGGGCCCAAATCCGTTGCATATGTTCTCGGGGCCCCCCGATCCGTTCATATGTCAAAAATACATTTGTTCCCCCCCAAAAACCCCATCCCAACCCTTTAAAGTTATTTATCTACAACCCCCCACCCTCCTGACCCCGCCCCCCCCCAAGTCTTGCCAAACGTACCTGGTGGTCCAGCTGGATTCCTGGAGCGATCTCCTGCACTTGGGCTGTCGGCTGCTGGTATTCAAAATGGTGCCGATAGCCTTTGCCCTTACTATGTCACAGGGGCTACCGGTGCTACATTAAAAAAAGGTTTGGACAATTTCCTGGCAGAAAAGTCCATAAACCATTATTAAGGTGGATTTGAGGAAATCCACTGCTTATCCTGGGATAAGCAGTATGGACTCTGTCAACCTTTTGGGATTCTGAAAGAGACTTATTTTATTTATTTATTTATTTATTAGCTTTTCTATACCGATATTCGAGGGTACATCATATCGGTTTGCATAAAAACTGAAGAGAAATACAATAAAACAAGGGAGGGGGAGAGGGAGCAGTGAAGAAACAAAGTGCTTTGTGGAAAGGGGGTGAAAAAAGGACAGGAAAGAAACTAACAAATGAACAGAATATTGTGGTGAACGAGCAAAGGTCCATGAACTAGCAAAAAGCACTATATACTAGAGATGTGAATCGTGTGATCGATCGTCTTAACGATCGATTTCGGCTGGGAGGGGGAGGGAATCGGATCGTCGCAGTTTGGGTTTTTTAAATATCGTGTAAATCGAAAACCGGCACACTAAAACATCCCTAAAACCCACCCCGACCCTTTAAAATAAATCCCCCACCCTCCCGAATCCCCCTCAAAATGCCTTAAATTACCAGGGGTCCAGTGGGGGGGGAGGGCGGGAAAACCTGCACACTAAAACAACCCTAAAACCCACCCCAACCCTTTAAAATAAATCCCCCACCCTCCCGAACCCCCCCAAAATGCCTTAAATTACCTGGGGTCCAGAGGAAGGGTCCCGGTTTGATCTTTTACTCTCGGACCTCGGACCTCCGTGCGTTGTAGAAACAAAATGGTGCCGGCGCTACCTTTGACCTGTCATATGACAGGCCGGCGCCATTTTGGTTTTTTGTCCCCTGACGTCAGGAGCGTAGGAGATCGCTCCCGGACCCCCGCTGGACCCCCAGGGACTTTTGGCCAGCTTGGGGGGGCCTCCTGACCCCCACAAGACTTGCCAAAAGTCCAGCGGGGGTCCGGAACGACCTCCTGCAGTCGAATGGCCGCGCCATTTTGCGCAAAATGGCGCCGGCAATTCGGCAACATGATTCGACTGCAGGAGGTCGTTCCGGACCCCCGCTGGACTTTTGGCAAGTCTTGTGGGGGTCAGGAGGCCCCCCACAAGACTTGCCAAAAGTCCAGCGGGGGTCCGGAAGGACCTCCTGCAGTCGAATCATGTTGCCGAATGGCCGGCGCCATTTTGCGCAAAATGGCGCGGCCATTCGGCAACATGATTCGACTGCAGGAGGTCGTTCCGGACCCCTGCTGGACTTTTGGCAAGTCTTGTGGGGGTCTGGAGGCCTCCCAAGCTGGCCAAAAGTCCCTGGGGGTCCAGCGGGCGTCCGGGAGCGATCTTCTACCGCGAATCGTTTTTCCATACGGAAAAATGATTCGACTGCAGGAGGTCGTTCCGGACCCCCGCTGGACTTTTGGCAAGTCTTGTGGGGGTCAGGAGGCCCCCCCAAGCTGGCCAAAAGTCCCTGGGGGTCCAGCGGGGGTCCGGGAGCGATCTCCTACGCTCCTGACATCGGGGGACAAAAAAACAAAATGGCGCCGGCCTGTCATATGACAGGTCAAAGGTAGCACCGGCACCATTTTGTTTCTACAACGCACGGAGGTCCGAGGTCCGAGAGTAAAAGATCACACCGGGACCCTTCTTCTGGACCCCAGGTAATTTAAGGCATTTTGGGGGGGTTCGGGAGGGTGGGGGATTTATTTTAAAGGGTCGGGGTGGGTTTTAGGGTTGTTTTAGTGTGCCGGTTTTCCCGCCCTCCCCCTTCCCCCGATTTACGATTTTTTGACGATAAATCTGGGGAATTGTTATTGTATCGCAGCTCTAACGATTTTTGACGATTTAAAATATATCGGACGATATTTTAAATCGTCAAAAAATGATTCACATCCCTACTATATACAATCTTGTAAAAGGTAATATATACTATATTGTAACGGCTCACCACCAGCGCTGCCCTGGGTGCCTGTCCTCTGCCTCTCCCACAGGCGCTTCGTGAGTCCCTGATGTCCCTGGAGTCCGTCAGCCGCTCGTAACTCCCTGGGTGCAGGTCTCAGCAGGCCCTGGGTTTGCTGGGCTTCCTGGTTCTCCTTGCACGGGGTTGGGGTGAAACAGCCCCCAATCCCCAAAGATAACACAGAGAGACAGTTTCTTCAAAACATTTTATAAGGCAATAGAAGGACCTCTTACATTTACTCCTTCCCATCCCCCGCCTCCAGCAAGTCTTGTTGTCTCAAAACCTGGCAAATGACCCTGCCCCCAAGCACTCCCGCTCCCTCACAACCGGTGCTTGCGCAGAGTTACCTTTCCAATCCCAGACATCTATATTTAAATACCAGACACTCCAGGCTCTCCAGAGCCCTTCTCCCCAACTTCCTTTAAGGTGTAAGTTATACCTCTCCTGTTTCTGGCTACTCTGTATCCATCTGACAGCTGGAGGATTCCTCTCCCCCAGAACCTACCTCCATCTCCTCCCCCTCCTGTCTCCCAGAGCTGGCTTTTTCTGCCCATTGCCACAATGTAGGCACACCCTCTTCCCCTAACTCCATCGGTTCACCTGTGTCTGACTTGTTATTCTCTGAGTCTGCCAGCTGTTCGCCTTCAGGCTCTCCCCATGGGTCAGGTGGTGGTTCTAAGAACCTGGGATTTGTAGTTTTTCTTGTTCTCAACTCCGCCCTCTGCTGTCTGGCTCTGGTATCACCTGCCATCCTCTGTTGTCTGTTCCTGACCCCGGTAGTGCTGCACTGCATCACAATATATAATCTTGCAAAATGTAATAAGTATTATATACACAATCTTGCTAAAATTATACCACATTGTATAAATACACAATGTAACACATGGCTGGGGATTAAGGGACAGGGAGGGGGAGTAAGAAATAGAGCAAGGGGGGATTATGTGGGGTCCAAATCCGGGTATGATTGTTTAAAGAGCCAGATCTTTAGCCCTTTTTTGCATTTTTGGGTGCAGGCTTCCAGGCGGAGCTTGAGGGGCATAGTGTTCCAGAGGGTGGGGCCTGCGATGGAGATGGCTCGCTCCCTGATAGAGGTGAGGAGTGCAATTTTAAGGGTAGGGGTGTAGAGGGTTCTTTTGTGGGCTGTTCTGTTCGGACAGTTGGAGGGGCTGAAGCGGTGAGCACATCATCAAGCCAGGAGAGACTGTGGTTGTAAAGGGATTTGTGAATGATCGTGAGGGTTTTATGTATAATGCAGGCTGAGATGGGGAGCCAATGCAGTTCCTTAAGAATGGGAGTGATGTGGTCAGCTTTGCGGGTATTAGTTAGGATTCTGGCCATTGTGTTCTGCAACATTTGGAGGGGTTTGATAGGCCTAGGAGTAAGGAATTGCAGTAATCCATTTTTGTAAGTAGCGTTAGGGATGTGCAGAGGAACGTCATACGTTGCATTCGTGATTCGGATTCGTCGGGGAGCAAATGCTTTGTATTCGGCCGTATGGCGCCCCGATGCGTTAATACCGCAAGTTATATTCGTGTCCCAGCTAAAATTAAAATTAACTACAACCCCCCACCCTCCTGACCCCCCCAAGACTTACCAAAACTCCCTGGTGGTCCAGCGGGGAGTCCGGGAACTATCCCCTGCACTCACACCCTCATTTGCCGGTTTCATTATTGCGTCGATAGCCTGTGTCACAGGGGCTACCGGTGCATTGGTCAGCCCCTGTCACATGGTCACCGGCACCATCTTGTGCTCCTACCATGTGACAGGGGCTGACCAATGGCACCGGTAGCCCCTGTGACATAGTATGGGCAAAGGCTATCGGCGCCATTTTGAGTCCTGGCATCGGACGGCCAGCGTGTAGGAGGTCTCTCCGGGACCCCCGTTGGACACCCAGGGACTTTTGGCCAGCTTGGGAGGGCCTCCTGACCCCCACAAGACTTGCCAAAAGTCCAGCGGTGGTCCGGGAGCGACCTCCTGCATGCCGGCCGTCCGATTCCAGGACTCAAAATGGTGCCGATAGCCTTTGCCCTCACTATGTCACAGGTACCGACGGTTGGCCCCTGTGACATAGTGAGGGCAAAAGCGATCTGCTGCCAGTGTTCAAAATGGCGCCGATCGCCTTTGCCCTCACTATGTCACAGGGGCGGTACCTGTGACACAGTGAGGGCAAAGGCGATCGGCGCCATTTTGAGTATTGGCATCGGACGGCCGGCATGCAGGAGGTCGCTCCCGGACCCCCGCTGGACTTTTGACAAGTCTTGTGGGGGTCAGGAGGCCCCCCCAAGCTGGCCAAAAGTCCCTGTGGGTCCAACGGGGGTCCCAGAGCGACCTCCTGCACGCCGGTCGTCCAATGCCAGGACTCAAAATGGCGGCGATAGCCTTTGCATAAACTATGTCACAGGGGCTTCCGGTGCCATTGGTCAGCCCCTGTCACATGGTAGGAGCACAAGATGGCACAGATGGCCATGTGACAGGGGCTGACCAATGGCACCAGCGCTATCGGCACCATGATGAAACCAGCACCGAGGGTGTGAGTGCAGTGGATAGTTCCCGGACCCCCCGCTGGACCACCAGGGAGTTTTGGTAAGTCTTGGGGGGGGGGGGTTCCAGGAGGGTTTGTTTAAATTTTTATTTAGGTGGCTGAATAAAACAGAAATCCATTAAATACGTGGGGAGTCGCGATGCGTTTCGCCTCCCCACGTATTTAACAGATAGGACAAAATACGTTGCGGATCACAAATACGTGGAAAATGGATGCACACCCCTAAGTAGCGTCGCTTGTAAGACTGTCTGGAAGTCTTGTTCATGGAGCAAGGGTTTAAGCTTTTTAAGTATATGGAGCTTGAAGAAGCCTTCTTTTAGGGTTGTGTTAATGTGTTTTTTTAAGTTTAATTGGTTGTCTATGGAGACCTCAAGATCTAGTACACAGAGTGGGAAGGAATCAGTGGGGAGGGAAGGATCACAGGGAGTAGGTGGTGAATGGTTGTGATGGTTTGAAATGATGACTTATGATCTGGAAGGGCCACTGTTGGGCTTGATGGACTTTTGGTCTCACCTAGTATGGCAAATCTTATGTTCTTATCTAAATATACAGTAAAATTATTTTTTCAGTCTAGTTTGCTTCCAGTAAGATCTGTATATATCATTAGCTGTGTGGCCACATCTGTTACCATGGCATGAGAATAACATTTCAAAAGGAGTTTTGATTCTGAAATCTTGGGTCCAGTGATGGTAAAGTTATATAAAATAAACTATTTGAACCACTGCTTAAGGATTGTTTCTGGTCATGTCCTGACAGGAAAAATAAAAGTGAGATTTCTCTGTATAAATGAGTGAGCTGAACAAGAAGAGAAATAATTAGGGGAAAATATAATATAATATGATATGATGAAGTATCATCTCTCTTCTCATAGCACCCCATTTGATGCATATTGGAATTAAAAAAAGTTAGGTGACAAAATACTATAATTGATTAGAACATGAGTGTAAGCTTCAAGGTTAATTTCCTTTATATAAAATTAAATTGAACACATTAAAATAAAAGTATTGAAAATATCAGATTACTAAGCTGATTGATTGAATGACTGCCGGGTACTTTACAGCCTTGTATTAAATCCATTTTTCTAGATTTGGAAATTTTTGATAGGTCAGCTAATAGTCTTATTTAGATGACATTTACCAAGTTAGCAGAGGTGTAGGAATGATCAATAAAAGAGCTAAAAGCAATCAACTATGTTCAGAAATACACAGCAAATACTCTGGTTGCTGAAGAAATTAATATAAATTATCATTGGGACCTTACCACAGGAAGAGGGGAAAATTCTACTCCAAAAGTATTATGGGATTTCTTTGGAGCTAAAAAGTATAGATTTTTATTGCTAATTAAAAAATATGACTCTTCTCTCATAGAGTCTAACTGTTTACAGTGTTGTGAGCACTTAGTTAAGAGGTCCAGCTGGGGTTAGAGAATGTAGTATTTATATAATTTTGTTATAAGGCTTTTGCTTAATGGAAGCTGAAACCATGTCTTTTATTCTGCTGAGAGATTGTTCTTGTGTTTCTGTAAATGAGTCATCTTAGTAGTTAACTTGTAGTTAACTTACCCTCAGGCCGATACAGTAAGGACGCATTAGAAAGAGTGCGGCAGTGCCGGGCGCACCCTCGTTTGCCGCACGCACAGTTCAGATCACATACCGCTCTATACTCTATTTAGATGGCATGCAAACGCAAGCCGCGTCCAACCCGCGTCCAACACGCGTCCATGAAGCGCAATCCATTTTACTGTATAGGCGCTTTATACAGCGCCTATACAGTATCCTGGGTGCGCTGGTACCTGTCATTTCAAATGTCATTTCAAATGTCATTTGAAATGACATTTGAAATGACAGGTACCAGGAAGTGGATCCCAACTTTAACCAAAAGAAAACCTAAAAACCTAAAATCCCCTCCTCCTGAAGCGACTCGACATGTAAAGTATTGTGAATAAGTGTAACCAAAGTTAACTTACTTTTTCTTTCTTTCAGCCCTTTCAGCCCTCTCTGCCCTCCTCCTGAGGCACGCGCCACGGCTCCCCTGCCTCCTGGGGGCAACCGGCGGTGAAAGCGGCTTCCAGCGGCCCCCGCTGGCGAAGATGGACGAACGCACGCCCGTAGTGCACGGGCGCTCAAGCCAGCGAAAGCACATGAACGGGCGTGCGTGACGTACGCCGTGACGTCCCGCACGCCCGTTCATACGCTTTTGCTGACTTGGGGGCCCGTCAATTTGGGCGCTCAAGCCACCGAAGCGCATGACATCACGGCGTACGTTCATACGCTTCGCTGGCTTGAGCACCCAAATTGACGGGCGCTCAAGCCAGCGAAAGCACATGAACGCGTGTGCGTGACGTCATGGCACACATTCATATGCTTTCACTGACTTGGGGGCCC
This sequence comes from Rhinatrema bivittatum, assembly GCF_901001135.1. Lineage (NCBI taxonomy): Eukaryota > Metazoa > Chordata > Amphibia > Gymnophiona > Rhinatrematidae > Rhinatrema > Rhinatrema bivittatum. Next base: position 652,697,501 of record NC_042616.1, on the reverse strand, counting down.
GTCAATTTGGGTGCTCAAGCCAGCGTAGCGTATGAACGTGCGCCGTGACGTCACACACGCCCGTTCATGTGCTGTCGCTGACTTGAGCGCCCGTGCATTATGGGCGTGCGTTCATCTGTCTTCGCCAGCAGGGGCCGCTGGAAGCCGCTTTTGCCGCTGGCTGCTCTCGGGAGGCAGGGGGGCCATGGTGCGCGCCTCAGGAGGAGGGCAGAGAGGGCTGAAAGGGCTGAAAGAAAGAAAAAGTAAGTTAACTTTGGTTACACTTATTCACAATACTTTACATGTCGAGTCGCTTCGGGAGGAGGGGATTTTAGGTTTTTAGGTTTTCTTTTGGTTAAAGTTGCTTCGGGAGGAGGGGAGAGAGGACTGGGGCTGCCCCGGAGACCGGCACCCATGGACGCGGCCAGAGCAGGTGAGCGGGGGCTGGGGAAAAGTTTTCCATCTACCCTTACCCCTGCCTCTAATGCAGGGGTTGGAGTAGGCGGTAAATTAGCAGGTTAAACGTGTGGCTAAACTGCAGGTTAAAAAGGCGATAGTCAGGGCGTGCATTACTGAATGGGGGGGGGGGGGGATAGCTAATCCGATCGTTTACATATCATATACATGCCGCAGGCGGAAAGGGTTACCCATTGATTTAAAGAAGCGGTAACGATAGGTTAAAAGGGATAGTGAATCGCGGGTTGGACTAACGCGGCCAAATTGTGGGTACAAAGCGGGTTAGAAGCAGGGTAACCGCGGCCACACTTTACTGTATCGGCCTGCCTGTTAGCTTTTCCCAAGAGCATCAGCAGACTGATTTTCCAGCTAATGCTTTCAGGTCCCCTGTGATACTCAGAGGCAACTAGCTCTAAGTTGAATTCTTCCTGGCACCAAATCTGCGTGCCCCCCCCCCCCCCCCCCCCAATTGCTAAGAAAATATTCCCTCCTGTGACTCTGCCCTGAACCCTCCCCTTCCTCCCTCAAGATAATATGCTGCTGGTAGATTCATTCCACCCAGTACAAAACCCATTCCCAGCTGTTTTCCCCCCCAATAAAAGAGCCCATCTAAATTGCAGTTAAAGATCCCTGGGGCAGGAGTTATGTAGATGGGCATAATTGGGCCCTTAGCATGAACTAAGGGCAAGAAGTAAAAATTGCCTGCCTATATTTGAATCCCCACGCTTTCATTTGAAGTGAATGGGCAATCTGAAGTGAAATAGGGCATTTTTGTTTGACTTTGTTTAAAATGAAACAAAAGGACAGTCCCTCTTAAATAACAATGTTCATTTGCATTCATTTTCAGATCCTTTTCAAGCCTATGGGGCAAGCAAAACTATAGGAGTTTTTTTTCAATGCAAGGGCATGTCACTGAGGCCAGAGAGTTTGGAGCTGGGTTTGGAAGAGAAAAGAAAGAAGCAAGATTAATCAAGATAAGGCTTTAATCAAGATAAAGCTCTTAAGTTAGCCAGCCCAGCTTGATTTTAGCAACTAAGGGGGTCATTTTTCAAAGCGATCGCATGCAAAAAGTCCCTTTTCGCTTGCGATCACTAAAAAGGGGAGGTGTCAAGACCGGAACAGGAAGAGTTGGAGTGGCACTTGGGCAGACGCCGCGAAGAAAGCGTGGACGGCGAAAAGGTAAGGAGCCTTTTCAATGCCTATTTTGCGCCCAATAGCACCACCTTTTACGATGGTACTACTGGGTGTGAAAGCAGAGGTGCAATCGCTGCTGGCTTTCGCAGGCCTGCCCCCCTGTAGCGCGCGATTCACAACGCCGCGGTGTCTTAGAAAATTTAGGCCTAAGTTAGTTTTAGGTGAATTTTCAGCCATAATCTACCTGGCTGGGTTGTGGTTGAAAATAGGCTGACAGAGGGACAGTAACTTCAAACAGGCATGCGGGCACACATATAGACGTGTGCATCGATTTTATAACATGCGCTCACATATGAACACATGTTATAAAATAGCCTAGGCACACATATGTGTGCCCTTAATTTTAAGTTTGTGCGTGCCCAGCGGCATAGGACGGCTAACGGACGAACTGCTGCCTGTATTTTAAAACAGGTGTGTGCCCAGCTGAGGGCCCACCAACAGTTTGTCCCACCAGTTCACCCAGTGTTCTCCTAGGTCCTCCCAAACCCCAGGTTATATAGCCTGCGCTCTCCCCAGTTACCTCAAACCCCTCACAGATGCCTATATTTTTTTTTTTTAACTTACACCTCCTCCATAACAGAAGTAGTTACATGGCACTGGACCTGGATATACTCCCAGGCACGTAGATACTTTATGTTCATATCTCTTAGTCCTGCCTCAGAACTTCCTCACCCCTTTTTCTTCTGATGTGAGATATGCAGGTATTGGCACTTGTGCGCTCATTTGCCCACTTTAGAAAATAGGGTGGAAAAGAGCTTGTGCTAGATGCACACCTATCTCCTGATTTTGGCACATATCCAGCTTTTAAAATTCACCTCTAAGAATGTGCATTACTTAAGCTCTTTAGGAATATTCAAGAATTCAAGATATAATTTTTGTAACATCTCCATAGGAGGAATTAATTCATATCTAGGAAACTTAAAAAATTTCAAATTCAATCTTTTAGAGAAACTACACATATTTTCCAGTTTTTGATGAAATAACTTGCTCTCATTAATCAAAGACATTTGACATTCATACATAGCATAACATTTATCAGTTATTAGAGATGTGTATTTTTTTTTTCAGTTTGTTGGTTTGTTTGGTTCGGGTCCGCGGCTGGTATTTTCATTTTTCCACGGTTCAGGGCTTTTTTTTTCATGGTTCCCGAATCTCATGTTAGTGCGCACTAACACAAAATACAAATTTTTCTGAAATTTTGGAAAAATGTGCTTAGTTTTCAGAGTGCCTCCCGAACCATGACGAATGAGGCAATTTTGTTGAAATTGTCTAACTTGTTTAAAATGAATGCACATCTCTATCAGTTATAGCAATTAACTTTTCTCAGTGCTCCTTTGTCATGATACAATGTTCTGCATCTTGTGAAGACAAGGTTCCAAGAAAATTCAGAATTGCATTTATATGAGCAGATACAGATTTCTCAAGATGGACAATCACAGACCATATCATATCTAATGTTACTGCTGCAGGAAAGCCAGTTAGACTTTGATTACCTGTTTGCAGTAAGATGGACTCACCATAGATACCATGTCCAACACTGGATACTCCCTACCAGGTACAGAGGAAGGAGTAGAAGATTTCAACACCCCGACCTGAGATCCAGCACCAGGTGAAAGAACCTTGGGGCACTCCATCATTAGAAGATAAGAACATGCCATACTGGGTCAGACCAAGAGTCCATCAAGCCCAGCATCCTGTTTCCAACAGTGGCCAATCCAGGCCATAAGAACCTGGCAAGTACCCACAAACTAAGTCTATTTCATGTTACCGTTGCTAGTAATAGCAGTGGCTATTTTCTAAGTCAACTTAATTAATAGCAGGTAATGGACTTCTCCTGCAAGAACTTATCCAATCCTTATTTAAACACAGCTATACTAACTGAACTCACCAAATTCTCTGGCAACAAATTCCAGAGTTTAATCGTGCGTTGAGTGAAGAAGAACTTTCTCTGATTATTTTTAAATGTGCCACATGCTAACTTCATGGAGTGCCCCCTAGTCTTTCTATTATCTGAAAGACTAAATAAACCGATTCACATCTACCGTTCTAGACCTCTCCTGATTTTAAACACCTCTATCATATCCCCCCTCAGCTGTCTCTTCTCCAAGCTGAAAAGTCCTAACCTCTTTAGTCTTTCCTCATAGGGGAGCTGTTCCATTCCCCTTATCATTTTGGTCGCCCTTCTCTGTACCTTCTCCATCGCAATTACCGGTATATCTTTTTTGAAATGTGGCGACCAGAATTGTACACAGTATTCAAGGTGGGGGTCTCACCATGGAGCGATACAGAGGCATTATGACATTTTCCATTTTATTCACCATTCCCTTTCTAATAATTCCCAACATTCTGTTTGCTTTTTTGACTGCCGCAGCACAGTGAACCGACGATTTCAATGTGTTATCCACTATGGTGCCTAGATCTCTTTCTTGGGTTGTAGCACCTAATATGGAACCTAACATTGTGTAACTATAACATGGGTTATGTTTCCCGATATGCATCACCTTGCACTTATCCACATTAAATTTCATCTGCCATTTTGATGCCCAATTTTCCAGTCTCACAAGGTCTTCCTGCAGTTTATCACAATCTGCTTGTGATTTAACTACTCTGAACAATTTTGTATCATCTGCAAATATGATTACCTCACTCGTCATATTTCTTTCCAGATCATTTATAAATATATTGAAAAGTAAGGGTCCCAATACAGGTCCCTGAGGCACTCCACTGCCCACTCCCTTCCACTGAGAAAATTGTCCATTTAATCCTCTGTTTCCTGTCTGTTTCCTGTCTTTTAGCCAGTTTGTAATCCACGAAAGGACATAACCAGCTGTACCATTACTTTTTTACTTTTCCTAGAAATCTCTCATGAGGAGCTTTGTCAAATGCCTTCTGAAAATCCAAGTACACTACTTCTACTGGTTCACCTTTATCCACATGTTTATTAACTCCTTCAAAAAATTGAAGCAGATTTGTGAAGCAAGACTTGCCTTGGGTAAAGCCATGCTGACTTTGTTCCATTAAATCATTAAACCATTGAATCGGGTTCAACACATCAGATGACCTTGAAGGAGCGGAAGTAAAATCTTCAAGCTCTTACCAGATACTTGTCGTTGAAACTAAAACTTTTCTAGGATAGGTTGGGAAGCAGAGGAAAACACAGAAGGCTTAAAGAGGAAATGACCGACCTTGCCCTTCCTTTCCTTTCCCATAAACATACATTAGAAATGCGAATGTGAGAAGCAAAAAAATGCTTCCACTTTGCTTGCTATTTTAAGCAGGAATCCAAGGGACAGATGACCCTGCAAATATTTTTTCATCTCAAGAACACTTTTTTTTTTTGGGCCATAACATTGCTGTATTCCCTTTTCTTGCCAGGGAGACACAGCAAAGACCTAGAATGTTTCTTTTAAAGAAACAGGGAGACCACGTGATGCCATAGCGTGAGTGGACGTGTTTCCCTCCCTCTCCGCTCTCCAGCTCCTGATTTCAGGCTGATTACCAGCCCTAACTGCAAATCTGCATTTTTACCTGGGGCTATCCGTTTCCCCTTAGACCTCCGCTGACTCTAAATAAGTTTTCCCCCGTCGCTGATGGCTGCTCGTGGCGCGAAACGAGAAAGGGGAGAGGGAGAAGGCCCGGCCGTCCACTGCTGCGATGGGGGAGGAGGAGACAGACATCGCTGAATCGCCGGCGAACATTGCTCTCGTGGACATTACAGCTGCCATGCAGGACGCTTTGCACCCCGATCTGCAGAACATTTCAGCACAAATCACTGAGTTAACCACGAAAATCTCAGGTTTTGAACCGCGACTCTCAGCTCTGCAACAGCATGTTTCAGATCAGCAAGATGGCCACCGGGAGCATGAGGAAACATTGGAAGGCCTGAAGAAGCAGACGAGAAAATCAGCAAGAACCACCTTGAGGACCCAGAAAACAGGTCCAGGAGGTCTAATCTTCATGGTATTACTTTATATTTATTTCCTGCCTTATCTTCTTTCCAGCTTGTTGCAAGCTTCCAAGTTCTCTTACCCTGTTGATTGTAACTTTTGACTCATTCCTACCTATTGTTTATCTTTCGTTTACTTGAATTGTTACCCCCCGTTATATTCTTGTTAATTGTAAACCGATCCGATATGGTTATTTACTATGAAGGTCGGTATATATAAAAACTGTTAAATAAATTTTATAGGCTTACCAGAGTCTATTTCAGATCGGACCTGGCATCTTTTCTTGAAACATGGTTGACCCGGGAATTACAGCTCCCCATGACCTGGGGCCCCCTGAGGGTAGAGAGAGCGCACCGCCTGGGACCTCGGTGGGAAGATGGAGGTCGTCCGCGTGTGGCGATAGCCAAGATTCTCAACTTGTCCCATAAAAGTGAGATTTTGGCGTGTTTTGAGGTCGGGCAAATCTCTCTCCCATGAAAAATAAGAAAGTCTTAGTATTTCAGGACTATTCCTCAGATCTCTCCACTAAACGTCAGGCTTATGCGCCCATTTGCTCCAAGCTTTATACACTGGGCCTCCGACCTGCCCTGATGTACCCAGGAAGACTATGGGTGACAACAGACCAAGGTATACAGTGGCTGACCACGGTGGAAGCTGCACAGCACTTTCTACAACAACAAGAAGAAAAGAGCTCTGGCAAGGTGACGGTACAGCACTGATTTTCTGAAAGATGACATTGCCAAAGAATTTAGAGCCTGTCAGTCCCAGTCTGCAATTTGTAAGTGAAGGATGTTCAGGGGCGATCCTAGGATATACTTTACCTGGTTTCCTGTCTTTGCTGATAGCCGACTCAACTTTCTGGGGAATTCTGGACTTATGAGCCATTCTCTGGCCTCTGGAACAGTACAAGTCAATAGCCAATTCTTGAGTGGCATTGACTAATAGCTGTACGTGATTACAGATGGAGGCTATCACCGAAAACGTGACACCTCTTGCCTAGCTTGGATATGCTTTCTAACCACTTTATGGAACACTTTCTGACCTTACAGCTGGACCGAGGACATGGCTTGGACCCTGACAGCTATAGCGTTGCGGGCAGTCTTCTCATTTTGTGGGCTTTCTGACACTTAGATTAGCTGGGCAGACTGCAACTTATGCCTTGGAGTGCGATGGACCAGAACAAGCCTTGCTGAGGAGGAACTTGATTGATTGTGTGTTCACTTGTGTGGTTGTTTGCACACCTACGCCTTCTCATAATTATTTCATGTTTGGTGGGAGTTGAATGTTTCGAGAGGGAGACGGGGGGAGAGGGGGTAGGGAGGGAGAACGGTTGGCATCAGTGCTCTCTCTTATGGTTACTACAGTTGTCTGTATTGGGGGGGGGGGGATTTTGGGGGGGTTGGGAGTAGGGGGAAAGGGATTTTTCATGGGAGCTGTGGGAACAGGGAGAGGGACGGTTTTCCTAGCCGTAATCTGAAATTCGAAATTGCTTCTACTTTCAAGGGCTAACCTGTTATGCACTAGCTTATCTCTTTTAGAAGAAGGTGGCCACTTCCAATGGATGGGTGCCCTAGCTGGGGGGGCCCCCATCGGGATTATGTACTTTCTGCTACATCATTTCATTCGCTTACCATTAAGGTGAATGGCTAACACTGGCTTGAAACTGTACTCCTGGAACATATGTGGTATAAACTCCCCGATTAAAAGATCTAAAATACTGACTACTTTAAAGAGGAAACATACAGATGTTTAATTTCTACAGGAAACGCATCTCACTGACAGAGAGCATGAGAAATTATGTAGAACTTGGGTGGGAGAGGCTCATTATGCCTCGGCAACGTCTAAGTCTGCTGGAGTGGCGATCCTTATTGGTAACCATGCACCTATCACAGTTAAGCAAACAATTAAGGATCCAGAAGGACGTTACCTTATTCTCATCACAGATATTAGGCAGCAGACGTATATCTTCTGTAACATATATGCTCCCAATAATCCGGGGTTACATTTTTTCCGCAAAATGCACCAGCTGCTGGCAAGTTACACAGATCAGATTATTATTCTAGGGGGCGATTTTAATACGCTACGGGACCCACTCTTAGATAAGCACCAGCCTGGAGGGGGACGGTCCCTATTGGACAATGGGTTCTTTTACTAGAAAGAACGTTGTATTTAGTGGATGTGTGGCGCATGCTCAACCCACAGAAGGGAATATACCCTTATTTCTCGTGCACATAATACACAAACACGGTTAGACTACTTTTTAGTTAGTCGCCACCACTTCTCAGCAATACAAGATGCCCACATTGCTGAGCTTATTATTTCAGATCATGCCCCAATAGGGATAACCATTTCGGGCTTACTGTCATGACCCCCTATGTTTTCTTGGTGGTTCCCGTACTTCCTGTCCGAAGACCGTCTGTTCCTTGATTATCTTCGGGGCCATTGGGTGGATTACGCAAATTTTAATCAAGAGCATAGTGCTGATCCGGAATTGTTTTGGTACACAGCCAAGGTGGTTCTCAGGGGGGACATCATCTCCTATGTGGCCAGGCGCCGGATAATGCAAGACAGCAAATTTTAACCTTGAGTTCTAAGCTCCAATGAGCACGGGACTGCCCTTACTAGAGTTAATTCTTAGTCTAACAGAGATACCTTAACACACTACTTCACCAGCGAGCCAAAAAGAGTATTCTCTATTATCAACACAAGTTGTTTCAATATGGCAATAAACTGGGTAGGCTTATGGCTAATCTGGTAAAGTCTCATATGGGCTCTAGGTGCATACCGGCGGTGAGGAATGGGGTAGGTCACATCACTTCTGACACGGCCGAAATTCTAAAAACGTTTCAAGATTTCTATACTAACCTTTATATTTATTTATTTTATTTATTTATTATTTTTATATACCGACATTCGATCTCAATTGAGATATCACACCGGTTTACATTCAGGTACTGTATTTCTCTATCCCCAGAGGGCTTACAATCTAAGTTTTTGTACCTGAGGCAATGGAGGGTAAAGTGACTTGCCCAAGGTCACAAGGAGTGACAGCAGGACTCGAACATAAGAACATAAGAAAATGCCATACTGGGTCAGTCCAAGGGTCCATCAAGCCCAGCATCCTGTTTCCAACAGTGGCCAATCCACTGTTGGAAACTGGTCTCCTGGTCTCCTGGTTCACAGTCCACTGCTCTAACCACTAGGCAGGCACTAGGCAGGCAGGCCAGGCCAGGCCAGGCCTGCTAACCACTAGCAGGCCAGTGGGATTCTGAATGTTGTGACTCTTTCCTCTCCACTCTCAAGCTGCCCCATCTAACCAGACAACAGATCTTAGGTTTAAATCGACCTATTACTGAAGATGAGGTGTGCCAAACCATATGTGCAACAAAGCGCTTTAAAGCCCCAGGCCCGGACGGCTATACCGCTGAATTTTATAGAGTTCTCATTGATTCAGTCTCTGTCCCATTGACAAAGACTTTCAATGCCCTTATTGCAAAAGGTTCTTACCCCCCACATACCAATCTGGCCCATGTAACCCTTATCCCAATGCCTGGGAAAGACCCCCTGGAGGCTGCATCATTCAGGCCTATCTCTCTGTTGAATCAAGACCAAAAATATTAGCTAAAATACTTGCTGATCGATTGGCCCTGTTACTTCCCACTTTGATACAGCCTGGTCAAGTCGGGTTTATACGCTGCCGATATGCCCTTACTAACATCTAGAAACTGTTGGTAGCAATGGCTTTGTGCCACCGGACAGATACGCCCTATCTGGCAGTTAGCTTTGATGCGGAAAAGGCCTTCGATAGGGTAGATTGAGCGTATTTGTCTCGGATCCTAGAACTTATGGGGTTTGAAGGTTATTTTTTAGATGCCATCCATCTTCTATACACGCGCCCCATAGCTAAAATCATAGCCAATGGTATGGCCTCGGAGGAATTTCCTATTGGCAGGGGTACTAGACAAGGGTGTCCCCTTTCCCCGCTTCTGTTTCTACTACAATTAGAACCTCTTTTATTAACCATACAGAGTCACTGAGCGGTAAAGGGCATCCGGTTTCAAAGGGAAACCTTCAAATATGCTGCATTTGCGGATGACATTATGGTATTCCTGACAGATCCCACAACATCGCTCCCCCCACTACTTCACTTTTTTGAAGACTTTGGCTCCTTTTTGGGATTTAAACTCAACCCGGATAAATCGGAGGCCTTGGCGTTCCCAGTGACAGTGAGACTGGGCTGGGGTGATTCTTTTCCCTTATTGTGGGCTTCAGATAGCATTAAATATTTGGGGATAATTTTGCCATCATGACTCTCCCAGCTATATCAATTGAATGTGACACACTTGCTCACTTACACAAAGGACATGTTACAGCTTTGGACGTCATTACCTTTGTCATTAAGTGGACGGATAAACTTATTTAAAATGACTATACTACCTAAATGGATCTATCTTTTCCAAAACATACCCCTAGTTTTACGACGTAAAGACCTCTATAGTGTGGAGCAGTCTATGCGGCACTTTCTGTGTGTGTGTGTGGGGGGGGGATGGGCAAGGATACTGCTTAGGTTTCTCAAAGTTAGATGGGGCGGTGGTGGCATGGGAGTCCCTGATCTTGGCATGTATAATGTGGCCAGCAATCTCAGACTAGTGTGGGACTGGGTCCTGGGGAGCTCTGTTTTGGTGAGTTTAGCAGTGGAGCAAACTCTCGTAGCACACGCTTAACTTAAATTATGTTCTACAGGTTGGTCACGACAGCTGTCGGTCTCCGGGGATTGTGGTTTGCTGCTAACCCCTATCTGACAAGCCTGGTTGTTCCTTACCCAGTTTTTGGACATTCCACGGCTCTGTGCCTACCTGCTACCCTTGCAGGGGAACCCTGAATTTTTGCCCGACTCGCAGTCACAGGGGTTTCAACAATGGGCTCTGAGGGGGATCTCTCAATTGGGTCATGTACTAGATCCGCGGGGTGCCGTACTCCAGTGGCCAGAATTACGGGATATCTATGGTTTGCCCAGCACGCATGTGTTTTCATATTTACAACTCCAACATTATGTTAAGCCTCTGCCTACTGAGAGTGTACAGGCTGCCATATTTCATAAGATAGAAACGTTCTTGTCTTTGGGTCACACTCGTCCTCCCACCCTTTCTAGTTATTCCAAGCAGTTGCATGCAAGAAGGGGGCAAGACCTCTGTCAGTTGTTACAGGGCCGTTGGGAGAAGAAGCGTCAATTTCAATTAACTAGTGATATGCTCCAAGCGGGGTTTCACTCATTGATTGCTGTGACACCTAACAGCTATTATCACGAAATGCAATATAAATTTTTGTGGGGAGCTTATGTTTCTACCGTGGCAGCCTGTTGCTCTAAGCTAACGCCCTCTTTCACTTGTGGGAAATGTCATGTACAAGAGGGATCCTTGTCGCATTTATTTTGGGACTGTAAATATATTCGATCCTTTTGGTTGCTGGTGTTACAGTACTTAAATGATTTGTTAACTATATCTATCCCATTTTCTCCCCGAGCTATGTTATTTGATTCCGCTTAAGGAAGTTCGGACTACCCACAATTGTTTACTTTTTTGGAAAGTGTGCTATGTGGGGAAAAAGCTGATTTTACTCAATGGAAGGAGAAGACTCCCCCGTCCTATCGGCAATGGAGAAATCACTTTCATCGCTTGTTACATATGGAGTCTCTCACTTCACGACTGACCCTGACCCTCAAACGCACCTTTCTAAAGGTCTGGGAGCTGTATTTGCAAGCCTTACCGCACATAGCGCGAAGTTTGATTGTCAATGATATTTGATTTCTTCACCTTCTCTGTGTCAGGTTGGATGCGGTACTAGTCTTAATTGATTCGGATACTTAATTGTTGCCTTAATTGTTATGCATTTCTTGGAAGGGAGGAGGGGGAGTGGGGGAGGGAAGATGGGTAGGGGAGGCGAAAGCAGGGAATTGTTTGCGTTCCATGTTTAAGATTTCCCTGTGGGGATTGCAGAGTTCCTACTCACCAGGATATTGTATTTGTTTTCCTGAAACTAATAAAAAGCATTTATACATAAAGAAACAGAGAGTGCTCTCCCTTGGGGTGATGTTTCTCCTCAGCTTTCCTTGCAAATGCATTAGTAAGTTCTGGGTGATTATTTTGATCCTTTGCAGTTAGAGGAATTTTTGCAAAATAGGTGTCTTCCTTCCTCCAGTCCATTACCTTGAGTAGCCTTAGGGGTAGATTTTCAAAACTTTACGCATGTAAATCCCAGGGATTTACGTGTGTGGCCAGGCCAATTTTCAAAGGCCTGGCCACGCGCGTAAATCCCCGAGACGCATGTAAGTCCCGGAGCTTCGGGAAAGGGGTGGGGAGGGGGTGAGGTGGCCCGTGGGCACAGCAAGGCATGGCTAGAGGCACCCAGCACAGCGGCCATTTGCCACTGTAAGAACATAAGAACATAAGAAAATGCCATACTGGGTCAGACCAAGGGTCCATCAAGCCCAGCATCCTGTTTCCAACAGTGGCCAATCCAGGCCATAAGAACCTGGCAAGTACCCAAAAACTAAGTCTATTCCATGTAACCATTGCTAATGGCAGTGGCTATTCTCTAAGTGAACTTAATAGCAGGTAATGGACTTCTCCTCCAAGAACTTATCCAATCCTTTTTTAAACACAGCTATACTAACTGCACGAACCACATTCTCTGGCAACAAATTCCAGAGTTTAATTGTGCGTTGAGTAAAAAAGAACTTTCTCCGATTAGTTTTAAATGTGCCCCCTGCTAACTTCATGGAGTGTCCCCTAGTCTTTCTATTATCCGAAAGAGTAAATAACCGATTCACATCTACCCGTTCTAGACCTCTCATGATTTTAAACACCTCTATCATATCCCCCCTCAGTCGTCTCTTCTCCAAGCTGAAAAGTCCTAACCTCTTTAGTCTTTCCTCATAGGGGAGTTGTTCCATTCCCCTTATCATTTTGGTAGCCCTTCTCTGTACCTTCTCTATCGCAATTATATCTTTTTTGAGATGCGGCGACCAGAATTGTACACAGTATTCAAGGTGCGGTCTCACCATGGAGCGATACAGAGGCATTATGACATTTTCCGTTTTATTCATCATTCCTTTTCTAATAATTCCCAACATTCTGTTTGCTTTTTTGACTGCCGCAGCACACTGAACCGACGATTTCAATGTGTTATCCACTATGACACCTAGATCTCTTTCTTGGGTTGTAGCACCTAATATGGAACCCAACATCGTGTAATTATAGCATGGGTTATTTTTCCCTATATGCATCACCTTGCACTTATCCACATTAAATTTCATCTGCCATTTGGATGCCCAATTTTCCAGTCTCACAAGGTCTTCCTGCAATTTATCACAATCTGCTTGTGATTTAACTACTCTGAACAATTTTGTGTCATCTGCAAATTTGATTATCTCACTCGTCGTATTTCTTTCCAGATCATTTATAAATATATTGAACAGTAAGGGTCCCAATACAGATCCCTGAGGCACTCCACTGTCCACTCCCTTCCACTGAGAAAATTGCCCATTTAATCCTACTCTCTGTTTCCTGTCTTTTAGCCAGTTTGCAATCCATGAAAGGACTAGGGGTGTGCATTCGGATTGACCGCATTAGTAAAACGCAACTCATATTTTTTTTTTACTTAAAAAATTGATTCGACATAAACGATCGGATTTCCCACATATCGAACATAGATATGTTCGATATGTGGGAAATCGCGATTGTTGAGCCAAAATAAAAATATAAACCCCCTCACCCTCCTTAATCCCCCCCCCCCCCCGACTTACCACAACTCCCTGGTGATGGAGCGAGGAGTGAGGACGCCATTTCTGCAATCCTTGGCGAGAAGCATGTGACGTCGGCGGCACGTCGAGTGACGCCGGCGTCACGTGATTCCCGGCTCGTTCGCGCCGGACGGCTCGTTCGGCCCAAAAAGAACTTTTGGCCAGCTTGGGGGGCCCCCAAGCTGGCCAAAAGTTCTTTTTGGGCCGAACGAGCCGTCCGGCGCGAACGAGCCGGGAATCACGTGACGCCGCGTCACTCGACGTGCCCCCGACGTCACATGCTTCTCGCCAAGGATTGCAGAAATGACGTCCTCACTCCTCGCTCGATCACCAGGGAGTTGTGGTAAGTCTGGGGGGGGGATTAAGGAGGGTGAGGGGGTTTAATTTTTTTTTTTGCACATATGTACATATACCCAACTCATTGGATTTTTTTATGTCCATATTGGCCGCAAGTGGGACCCCCTTTCGGACATAAAAAATATGAACATAAAATTTTGCTCTGCACATCCCTAGAAAGGACATCGCCACCTATCCCATGACTTTTTACTTTTCCTAGAAGCCTCTCATGAGGAACTTTGTCATACGCCTTCTGAAAATCCAAGTATACTATATCTACTGGTTCACCTTTATCCACATATTTATTAACTCCTTCAAAAAAGTGAAGCAGATTTGTGAGGCAAGACTTGCCCTGGGTAAAGCCATGCTGACTTTGTTCCATTAAACCATGTCTTTCTATATGTTCTGTGATTTTGATGTTTAGAACACTTTCCACTATTTTTCCTGGCACTGAAGTCAGACTAACCGGTCTGTAGTTTCCCGGATCGCCCCTGGAGCCCTTTTTAAATATTGGGGTTACATTTGCTATCCTCCAGTCTTCACGTACAATGGATGATTTTAATGATAAGTTACAAATTTTTACTAATAGGTCTGAAATTTCATTTTTTAGTTCCTTCAGAACTCTGGGGTGTATACCATCCAGTCCAGGTGATTTACTACTCTTCAGTTTGTCAATCAGGCCTACCACATCTTCTAGGTTCACCGTGATTTGATTCAGTCCATCTGAATCATTACCCATGAAAACCTTCTCCATTACAGGTACCTCCCCAACATCCTCTTCAGTAAACACCGAAGCAAAGAAATCATTTAATCTTTCCGCGATGGCCTTATCTTCTCTAAGTGCCCCTTTAACCCCTCGATCATCTAACAGTCCAACTGACTCCCTCACAGGCTTTCTGCTTCGGATATATTTAAAAAGGTTTTTACTGTGAGTTTTTGCCTCTATAGCCAACTTCTTTTCAAATTCTCTCTTAGCCTGTCTTATCAATGTCTTACATTTAACTTGCCAATGTTTATGCTTTATCCTATTTTCTTCTGTTGGATCCTTCTTCCAATTTTTGAATGAAGATCTTTTGGCTAAAATAGCTTCTTTCACCTCCCCTTTTAACCATGCCGGTAATCGTTTTGCCTTCTTTCCACCTTTCTTAATGTGTGGAATACATCTGGACTGTGCTTCTAGAATGGTATTTTTTAACAATGACCACGCCTCTTGGACATTTTTTACTTTTGTAGCTGCTCCTTTCAGTTTTTTTCTAACAATTTTTCTCATTTTATCAAAGTTTCCCTTTTGAAAGTTTAGCACGAGAGCCTTGGATTTGCACACTGTTCCTTTTCCAGTCATTAAATCAAATTTGATCATATTATGATCACTATTGCCAAGCGGCCCCACCACCGTTACCTCTCTCACCAAGTCCTGTGCTCCACTGAGAATTAGATCTAAAATTGCTCCCTCTCTCGTCGGTTCCTGAACCAATTGCTCCATAAAGCTATCATTTATTCCATCCAGGAACGTTATCTCTCTAGCGTGACCCGATGATACATTTACCCAGTCTATATTGGGGTAATTGAAGTCTCCCATTATTACTGCACTACCAATTTGGTTAGCTTCCCTAATTTCTCTTAGCATTTCACTGTCCATCTCACCATCTTGACCAGGTGGACGGTAGTATACCCCTATCACTGTAGTCTTCCCTGATACACAAGGGATTTCTACCCATAAAGATTCAATTTTGTATTTAGTCTCATGCAGGATGTTTATCCTGTTGGACTCTATGCCATCCCGGACATAAAGCGCCACACCTCCTCCCGACTGCTCCTCTCTGTCATTGCGATATAATTTGTACCCCGGTATAGCACTGTCCCATTGGTTATCCTCTTTCCACCATGTCTCTGAGATGCCAATTAAGTCTATGTCATCATTTACTGCTATACATTCTAATTCTCCCATCTTACTTCTTAGACTTCTGGCATTAGCATACAAACATTTCAAAGTTTGTTTTTTGTTTGTATTTTTATTCTGCTTTTTAATTGATAGGGATAAGTTAGAATTTTTTAGCTCAGGTGAGTTTTTAGTTACAGGCACTTGGACTACTTTTCTAATTATTGGAACCTCACTGTCGGGATGCCCTAATTCTAATGCATCATTAGTATCCTTTAAAGATACATCTCTCCGAACCATGCGCTGCTGAGCGACTGTCGGCTTTCCCCTTTGTTCTAGTTTAAAAGCTGCTCTATCTCCTTTTTAAAGGTTAGCGCCAGCAGTCTGGTTCCACCCTGGTTAAGGTGGAGCCCATCCCTTCGGAAGAGACTCCCCCTTCCCCAAAAGGTTCCCCAGTTCCTAACAAAACTGAATCCCTCTTCCTTGCACCATCGTCTCATCCACGCATTGAGACTCCGGAGCCCTGCCTGCCTCTGGTGACCTGCGCGTGGAACAGGGAGCATTTCAGAGAATGCTACCCTGGAGGTTCTGGATTTAATCTTTCTACCTAAGAGCCTAAATTTGGCTTCCAGAACCTCCCTCCCACATTTTCCTATGTCGTTGGTGCCCACGTGTACCACGACAGCCGGCTCCTCCCCAGCACTGTCTAAAATCCTATCTAGGTGACGCGTGAGGTCCGCCACCTTCGCACCAGGTAGGCATGTTACCAGGCAATCCTCATGCCCACCTGCCACCCAGCTATCTACATTCCTAATAATTGAATCACCAACTATGACGGCCGACCTAACCCTTCCCTCCTGGGCAGTAGGCCTTGGGGAGATATCCTCAGTGCGAAAGGACAATGCATCACCTAGAGAGCAGGTCCTTGCTACAGGATCCTTTCCTGCTACACCTGGTTGGTGCTCTCCCATTATGAGACCTTCTTCCTCCAAGGCAGCACCAGGGCTGCCAGTCTGAAGTTGGGACTGGACTACTATGTCCCTGAAGGTCTCATCTATATACCTCTCTGTCTCCCTCAGCTCCTCCAGGTCTGCCACTCTAGCCTCCAGAGATCGGACTCGTTCTCTGAGAGCCAGGAGCTCTTTGCATCGCATGCACATGTACAACTTCTCACCGGTGGGTAAAAAATCATACATGTGACACTCGATGCAAAAGACTGGGAAGCCCCCCTCTTGCTGCTGGACTGCTGCCTTCATCTCAATTTTGATCAGTTCCTAGTTAAGTTTTAGGTTGCTATGGGAGTAGGAATGTGTCTAAGTTCCTTTAAATGTATTAGTGAATTCACTATATGTCTGGTAGTGGCCTACTGGGGTCTGATCGAATTCTCAATAAAGTTTTTGTTGATGGGTTTTTTGTTTTTTTTTGTGCAAGTGGCTCCTGCCTATAAATTAAGGGATGAGCTTGGGGTGGGAAGGTTGGGAATTACAAACAGTCTAACTTTAGTTAGTCAGCCTGAGTGACTCACAGCTCCCTTGATTAATAAATGTTGTTCCCTATTCAAACCTAATCACACTACCTCAACACCTTTCCAAGGTGAGTAACTGAGCTGAACTATTCAACTTTTTTACTTTGGTATATACTGCTCCTAGCTTATTTCTAGCTTCTGGCTACTTTTTTGTGGGGTTTTTTTTTTTTTGTTTTTCAATACAATGCACTCAGTTATTATTAAATAAAACACTTAGCTCTTTAAAAGTCTGGAGGACACTGTGCCGAGGGATCGTCTGCTGGCAGGGAGCCAGCGCACGCAACTTGCACCTGCTCGAAGCAGGCACAAAAGGTAAGATAAGGATTTTGGGGAGGGTGGTTTAGGGTAGGGCTAGGGGGCGGGAAGGTTAAGGGAAGGGGTAGGAAAGTTAGTATAGGGGGTAGGGAAGTTCCCTCCCAGGCTGCTCCTAAATTGGATTGGACTGAGAGGGAACTGTGGAAGGCCGCAGGCGTCGGCACATATGGGTTACACAAATGTGCACCCCCTTGCGTGTGCCAACCCCCAATTTTATAATATGGCGCACTGGTGCATGCATGTTATAAAATCACATGTCCATGTGTGCCATCTCTTTGATAGGCTCTGTGAGACACTGTGTGACTAAAATTTGC
Source organism: Rhinatrema bivittatum (assembly GCF_901001135.1). Lineage (NCBI taxonomy): Eukaryota > Metazoa > Chordata > Amphibia > Gymnophiona > Rhinatrematidae > Rhinatrema > Rhinatrema bivittatum. The sequence goes on along the minus strand of NC_042616.1, from coordinate 652,679,755 downwards.
ACTAGAGTCTCGTGTGCTAAATAGTGTGGTAAAACTCTGCTGCCAACTTGTTGTAGCTATGGTCTGTGTCAGGAGAGCAAATCTTGCAGAGGACCCATTAAACACTTTAAGAAAGGTGGAAGGAAGGGAAAACAATTACTGGCATGGTTAAAAGGTGAGGTGAAAGAGGCTATTTTAGCCAAAAATCTTCATTTCTAGTAGTTAGCAGAGTGGGCTATAAGCATGGAGATAAGGGTTCAAATCCTACTGCTTCAACTGTGGCCCTTGTGTAAGTCACTTTACCTTCTATTATCTCAGATACAAACTGAGGCCTAAAATAACTAAGCTGTGATGCTTTTTCCTTTGGGATCCTGCCAGGTACTTGTGACCTGATTTGGCCACTGTTGGAAACAGGATACTAGGCTTGATGGACTTTTGGTCTGACCCAGTATGGCAAATCTTGTGTTCTTATCTGTTGATATAGTAGGCAGGCATATAAGGTAACAATCTGGGCACACATGGCCAAGGGATGGCTCAACATTTCCTTTCCTACTCACCAATTTCTAGTAAACAAGGGACATTGTGAATCCACATTGTTCATGGCTTGTTCAAGAAATGGTATAAACGTTCTTCTCCATTAAAATAAACCTTCTGTTTGTTTTCCCTGAATTTCTATGTGAGTACAGGAGGACTGAATGCATAGCTACAATGGACCAATGCTATGTTCTCAGCATCCTGTTATTTGTTGTCAGTTGCCACGCTTACCTCTGCTATTTGCCTAGTCCTCGTGCCCTGCCTCTCTCTTGATTTATCTCCTTGCTTTGCTGTTGTACCACTGTCACTGCCCTGCCTGCTCCTCCCTTCATGCCTCTCTCCTGATTCAAGGGCCGATGTAGTAAAGTGCGCTCAGGCTGATCGCACTGTTAGCCCCCCGTTTGGCCGCGCGTTTACCACGCGCTATTTTTACCCCTTATACAGTATGGTCATTTCCGCGCAATACAGTCATTCCCGCGCGATACAGAAAATAAAATGTGCAGCGAAGCCGGCTCTGGGAAAGTGTACAGAAAAGCAGAAAAAACTGCTTTTCTGTACACCTTCCAACTTAATATCATAGCGATATTAAGTTGGAAGCCCCAAAAATTAAAAAAAAAATTAAAATCTGCCCGCGGCCCGTGGGTTGGAAGACGGACGCTCAATTTAGCCGGCGTCCGTTTTCTGAACCCGTGGCTATCAGCGGGTTCGAGAACCGATGCCAGTAAAATTGAGCGTCAGCTGTCAAACCCGCTGCAGCAGCCATTTCTGTCAAAAAGGAGGCACTAGGGACGCGCTAGTGTCCCTAGTGCCTCCTTTTACCATGGGCCCTCATTTTCATATGGGCCGATACTGAATCGTGTGCCCTGGAGAGTGACCTGGGCGCGCGCCGGGAGAGTGGGCACTCGCCAGCTCTCCCACGGGTTTTTCTGTATCCACCCGTCAGTGCCTTGCAGTTTTGTTGTACCACTCTTGTGTCCTGGCTTGTTCCTCCCACATTTTCCTCTCTCCTGGTTAAGCTCCTTGCTGAGCTGTTATGCAACTGTTACTATCTAGCCTCTACTTCCCATCCTACCTTCATTTTGGTTATAACTAGGATGTTTTGACCCCCAAAACAAAACAATTTCTTTTTAAAAGCCTCCTCTTTCCACCCTTCCTCTCTCCCAAATCAATGCCTTGCTGTGGTGTTATGATACTTTTTCTGCCCAGCCTAGTGAAGGTTTTTCTGGTACTAATAGTATTTATTATGATATTATGTTACCAAATAGTATTTATTATGATATTATGGTACAGTATTTTTGATGGTACCTGTTTAAGAGTTAGAATTCTAGACACTTTATACAACATAGTTTTTGTGCCCTATTGTGAACAGTTGTGATAGCACCCGCTTAACAACGGTATAGAAAAGATTTTAAATAAATAAAATAAATACATAAATAGATCTGACTCAGTCTTGTTATCCAGGGTCAGATTTGGATGTGTGGAGTAAGGACACCCCTGCTTCCAGTAGAAACACTTACCGTGATATAGAAATAAATCAGCAGCCTTCTGTGGTAGCATTCAGGGACAGGGGTGGATTGTAGAAAAAATATCAGCCATGGGGATTTTTTTCAAAACAGTTCCATGGGTTATATGCCTGACACCTTCGTGCACTTTCTATGGAGCATGTGCTTCAACGGTTTACAAAAGCATGCTAAGTTGACCCTTGAAAGGAACATAATGTGACCGGGAGCCAAAATATGCCTAACATAATTTCATATTTTTCCTAAATAACTAAGAAGTAGAGCACAGCCTAGACCAAAAATGAGCAAACAGAACTGCAGCCCCAGTTCCATCCTGTTACAGAGTGTGAGCCCTTGCGCTGAGGTGAGATTGGCACTACCCAACTGGTTATCCAGCTGGGTCTTCACCATCAGTAGGCAGACTATCTGGAATTGGGGCCAGGTCAGGGCTTTACCTATACCAGCCTTCTTCATTGCAGGTTGAGCCCTTGGATTCAGAGGCCAACAGGACTTAGGCAAAGGTCTAGCAGATACCAGATGGATGCAAACCTGGGAACTCTCCGGATTTGGCCCGGAGACTCCGGAATTCTAAAATTACTGGGTCTCCGGGCCAATACCGGAAATCTCTGGGTACTGCAGCAAAACAAATCTGCTTGGACCCGGAAAGAAGAAAGGAACGTCATTGGTCTTGCGCGGCTGAAAAAGGAGGAACTCGACAGTGACTTCCACCATCTCTGGACCTTTTTAACTCTTAACTTCGCTTCCTCGAGATACCACCTGCCCCTGCACAGCCTATTTCCTGTATCCAGCCGCTTGCCCGCCCCATCCTGTTTGCCCTGGCCAATTGACATTGCGATTTACTGCCCCTGCATCAAACGAGGAGTAAGAAACAGGCAGTGCCCACTTCCGCAGCACAGGAGGAGAAGGAAGAGGCTGCTGCTGCTCCAGGAGCCCACGTTAGAGTCTGCTGTTGCTACTCTGTTTTGAAAGGGTGGGGAAAGAGAATGAATGAGCACGTCTGTGAGAGTGAGTGAGTGTGTATTTGTGTAGGAAGAAGAGATCTGAGAGTGTATGTAGGTGAGTAGGAGAGCTGAGTGCAAGGGAGCATGGGTGTGAAAGTGAGTGGACATGTGTGTAAGGAAGAGGGACAGACATGAGTGAGTGAGTGAGTGAGTGTGTGTGTGTGTGTTGGTGGGAGAATGGCAGAAGTAAAGGTGTAAATGGACATGTGAGAATGTGAGAGAATGAGCAGTGAAAAAAGTAAATGTGAACATGTATGAGTGCTTATGAGAGCAAATTTATGAGCATCCGGTCCCACTATGCAGTTGCCCTCCCCCCGTCCCCCCCGTCTCCCCACTAATCCATGGAAATCTTAGGGTGACTGGAAGTCAAAAGTTCCCAGGTATGGATAGATGTAGTCAGGGCAGCTGGCAGACAGCAATGTAGAGGTGTGGGCAATGGTCAGAGCAGGTAGAGAACAGGCAGCATCAGGTTTCAGGCAGTGGTCGGGGGCAGGAGGATAGCAAGCAGTGTCAGATCCAAGTGAGGTTAGAGCACAAAAGATAAATCCAAAGTAGGAGAGCACTGGGGCAAGGCAAGGTAGAGACAAGGTGAGGGCAGATCAAGGCAAAGGCAGGCTGGAATGACATAAGGCTGGATGGGGCTGGGAAGGCAGAAGAAGCTGGAGAAGACAAGGCAGGCTGGATCAAGGTCAAACAGGAACAGGAATGAGGCAACACATGCTGCAGGCAGAGGCACGGCAGGGGCACCTATTGCAGAGATGGCAGCTTGGAGCAGAGCTGGGTTTTAAATACCCAGCTGCGCTGATGTCATCAAAAAGTGCTGCTCTCATCTTTCCTGGCACGGGACCTTCTTAATGCCATCGGAGGCGCATGTGCACACCTAGGAGGAGATCCCAGCAGAATGTAGTGGTGGCATTCAGTCCATGGGGCTGATGCAATAATTTTCGCGGAAAGTGGGCGCTGACTTTTCAGCGCCTGCTTTCTTAATGCACGCAAGGCGCTCGCAAGGGAGGTGCCATGCAATAGGCAAATTAGGGAGTTGCCTCCTTGCTTACCCGACCCTGTGGCGGCTGCCGGTTATGAAGATTTTATCGGCGTCTATTTTCATTACTGGCAGACAGCTGGATATGAAAACCGATGCCAAGTTCACCGGTGTCGGTCTTCATAACTCGGTGGTCTGCTGAGGTATTTTTTGTTTATTTTGTTTTTTTACTGAAGAAGTACAGAAAAACTGTTTTTTTTCTGCTTTTCTGTACTTCTTTTACATGCGCTCAGCTTTTAACGCCTGCTCCAGGCAAGCATTAATATGTGAGTGATAAATGTGCATCTGAGATGCACATTTATTATTTTGCATGCGGAGTGAATGAGTAATAGGCTGATTCACACGCATTTGCATAGGATGAGCGCTATTACATTCACTCCACGTCCTATGCGGGTTAAATAGGTGCTAATCCACCTATTGCATTAGGGGGTGGATTAGCGCCTATTTAACCCGCGGCAGAGTGCACTGTATTACATTGGCCCCATATCTGCAGCATCTCAGAGTGGTGGTGGTGGGTGAGGTTGATCACATGATGGCCCTGTAGTCAGTCAAATGTGACATATCCATTCAAACTCGCTGGCCTCCTTCCTCCATCTCACAAGTTTAACATAGTAAATTACAGCAGAAAAAGACCCAAGTAGTCCATCCAGTCTGATCAGCAAGTTTTTTTATTTTTAATTTCTTTTATGTTAGTAACTGACATTCTGTGCAGGTAACCTCTTTTCTTCATTTCCATCCATAACTACTGGGATCGTCTATGTTTATCCCACACCCTTTGGAACTTCATTACTGTTCTTGCTTTCACTAATGTTTGGGGAGAACATTCTATGCTTCTACTACCCTTTCCATGAAGAAATATTTCCTGACATTGCTCCTGAGTCTATCCCCTTGGAGTTTTATATTATGACCCCTAATTCTACAGCTTTCTTTAAACTGGAAAAGGTTTGATTCTTATGCACCACTAATACCTTTCAGGTCTTTAAAGGTCTGTATCGTATCTCCCCTATCTCTCCTCTCCTCCATGCTATACATAGTCAGGTCCTTCAGTCTCATCTCATATTGATTTTGATGCAGACCAATCACCATTTTGGCTGCCTTTCTCTGGACCACTTCCATCATGTCTCTACCCCTTTTGAGATACAATCTCTCTCATGTATATATATTCTGGATTCCTGGCCTAGTGTTAAAGTCTCTTTCAAACCAATCAGTTCTTGAACCAGTTTCTAAGTAATGAGGCAACTACACTGCTAATCAGTGGCTCAGACACAGACACACATTCTGCTTTTGTGCTGCTGCTGCTCATGTGCTCACTTAGGAGGTAATTTTCAAAGGAGTTACACGTTTAAATGTAACATACTATTATAGCAATTTTCAAAAGCCCATTTATGCACTTAAAGTGCACTTACACATTTAAAACATTGACAATTCAATGACATATATTATAGCAATTTCCAAAAGCCCACTTACATACATAAAGTACATTTACATGAATAAACCCATTTTTAAGTGTGTAAATGCTTTTGAAAATTACACATTTAGAGATGAATTTTAAGACCCATGCATGAAGATACATGTATGTGCGTTTGCTACCTCATGCACATGGATGTAACAATTTTATAACATATACGTAACGTATATGTGTGTAAATGTGCACCTGTTATAAAATTGTCTATAAGCATGAACATGTGTGCATGACTTTATATTGATGCATGCATGTCATATAAATGCTGCCTTGGATGTGTAAGTGGGGGGGGGGGGGGATTTTAATAGATACATGCGCCGACACAATTACCTGTTTCCCCAGTTCATTCCCAGTTTGCCCCATTAATTGAGAGGACTTCCTAAACCCCCTAGATAACTTGCCTCCCTTTTACATTATTAGCCCTGAACCTTAAAACCCTGTTGACTAGACTCATTTTTGTTATTTTATTATTTACGTGCTGTCCATAGCAGAAGTAAAGTTACACGGTAGGGGATCCTGGTGCACACTTGTGCACATAAATACTTAACGTGTGGAATTTGGCCCATCCATGCCCCACCCATGCCCTGCCCCTTTCTCAACTTTTCCATTTGTGCGCATACCAGGAGATACGCGTGTACTTACGTGGTTTTTAAAATCTGTGCGGTGTACACCGGGCCGAGTCATATGCATTTCTCTCAGCTTTGATACGCATAGCGCTTTTAAAATCTGCTAGTTAATGAATGCATCCTTCATCATTATATAAAGTTCTTGCTTGCTACTAGCCCTTCCCCAGCCAGCAGCACCCTCTCCCTTTCCCACCCCTTCTCTGTGCTCCCACTCTCCAGAAGACTCACTGGTTCCACATCCAGCTACACCTCTTAGAGCACAGCCCAGCTACCTCAGACCGAAGCCTCACTAATAATGCACAGGCACTTCCTTCTGGATCTCACCCTCCCTTTCTCTAACCGTAGCTTGCCTCCACTTCTCCAGCCCCCCTCATCCCCATACTCCAGCATCTTCCCATTGACTGAGTGCTACACAGAGTCTGCTGCTTTTACAGTAATGGTTCTCCAGACTCTTCTCCAGAGGAGTGAAGACCAGAGGTGATCCATGCTGCCAAATCTCTCTGGGATTATATAAAGGAAATTCAGTCATGGTCAAAACTACTTGTTTCACTGCTGCAGCCATGCTGGGGGACAACAAGTGACACAAAGCTCGATATGGAATACTGCTTTCCCATATATGCAGCCAGGGTAGCCAGGGACAGTGCGTAGGTATTAGGTACCCTAGGTGAACCTTACAGCCTAGCATGCCCCCCCTCCCCCAAACACACCATTTCCAAACACAGTTAAATTATGTGTAGAGATCCTGTTAGAGCTCTAATAATAACCATGAGGAATATGCCATTGTTACAAGGAGGAATAGAAAATTAGTTAATGTGGGTATGTAGCTCCCTCATCTAGGAGCCTGGAATGATATACTCTTATAGTATATAAACACCTGCTACAATTTTAGGGTACATAATTTTTAGGTTAACCTTCCAGGGACAGCAAGTTCATGGCTTTTCCCTCGGTTTGTTTATTTTTCAGGAGGAAGACCTCTGAGGTCTCTGGATTGAGACCTGGATTATGAAAGGTGATAAAAGAGATAGAGAGCCTTCATGGTTTTGAAGGACTGTGGATGAAGCAGTGCTTACCATGTCTAGAAACCTGTGAATTTTTGTGTGCCCTAAAATACACGTTTTTGCACCCTCATCTCATGTCTCAGTTTCCCTTTTTTGACTTTTTTCTGTTTTAACATACCTGAGTACTCAACCAGAGATTCAGTGTATGACAACTAAAGATGTGCTGTGACTCAGACTGAGAACATGGGTAAACTGTAAGGAATTCTGAAGAGGCATGAGTTTTCATCCATTCCTGGATGAAAGCATGAATGTGAGAGACATAATTTGATTGCCATATGGCTGTACAACAAAATGGTGCCCATCACTGAGGAGGATGTGCCGGAATTAATTTACCCTGAGCAGATGCAGTCATTTGAAGAATGAAGAAAGAAGATATAGAGGTCAAGATGTGTGCTCAGGTGGCCAGGCCTGGGCCTGGCCTGTAGCATAGATATTGGAACCTGGCTCCAAGAAGGGCCCCATTGTCAGGCTTAGGCAGAGACTTAGGCATTGGGACCAAACATCCAAGTCAGCCGCGCATTGGGTCTGGTCTTGGACAGAGGCCCAGGTGTCAGGACCTGGCTTCTGCATGGGGCCCCAGGGTCAGCCCTGGGCCTGGGTCCAGGCCCTGGACTAGACCGTGCCCCAGAGGCCCACTCCTGATGCCTGATCCTTGTCCCAAGCCCAGGACCAGGCATTGACACCTGATCTCCATGCATAGATGTCCAAGCATTGGGAAAGGACCTCCATGATGGGCCCCAGCATTAGATCAGGGCCAAGGTCCTACCCTAGCTCAAGGCCCAAGTGTCAGGACCTGGCCTACACACTGGCATCAGTGTTGAATCCGGGCTTGAGCTTAGTCTCAGGTATTGGGACTGGGCCTCAAGGCCTAGCCCCAGAGTAAAACCTGGGTCTGGGTACTAACCTAGGCTGAGGCTCAAGTGTTGGAATCCATCCTTTGGGAAGAGCCCTGGTAATGGGCCATGGTTTGGGCCAAGGCTCAATTATAGGAACCAGGCTTCTTGACTGGGCCCTGGCATTGGGCTTTGTTACAGGCCTTAGCTTAGGCCTAGGCCTCGGTGTAGGGACCAGGCCTCCAAGTCTGGGCCTTGCATAGAGCCTAGGCTGAGATCATGTTTACCAACCATGGCCTAGGCACATGCAAGGCTGAGACTTTGCCCTGGGCCTAGGCCTTGTTGGCAGATCCTCCCTAGACTGGGTAGTTACACAATATTAGGCTTCATATTTGGAGCTACCACCCAGGAAAGAGATCTAGGCGTCATAGTGGATAATACATTTAAATTATCAGCTCATGTGCTGCAGCAGTCAAAAAAACAAACAGAATGTTAGGAAGGGAATGATGTATAAAATGGAAAATATCATAATGCCTGGTACAATTCTGTTCACTGCATCTCAAAAAAGATATAGTTGCGATGGAGAAAGTATAGAGAAGGGCGATAAAGGGGATGGAACAGGTCCCCTATGAGGAACGATTAAAGAAATTAGGGCTGTTCAGCTTGGAGAAGAGCCACCTGAGGGTGTATATGATAGAGGTATTTAAAATCATGAGAGGTCTAGAAAGGGTAAATGTGAATCAGTTATTTACTCTTTTGGATAATTGAAGGACTAGGGGGCACTCCATGAAGTTAGTATGTAGCACATTTAAAACTAATTGGAGAATTTTTTTTTCACTCAATGCACAATTAACCTCTGGAATTTGTTGCTAGGGGATGTGGTTAGTGCAGTTAGTGTAGCTGGGTTTAAATAATATTTGGATAAGTTCTTGGAGGAGAAGTCCATTACCTGCTATTGATCAAGTTGACTTAGAAAATAGCCACTGCTATTACTAGTATCAGTAGCATGGGATATACTTAGGTTTTGGGTACTTGCCAGGTACTTGTAGCCTGGATTGGCCACTGCTGGAAACAGGATGCTGGGCTTGATGGACCAATGGTCTGACACAGTATGGCAATTTCTTATTATTCTTATGTTGGGTACTTGCAAGTACATGTGGCTTGGATTGGCCACTGTTGGAAACAGGATACTGGGCTTGATGGATCTTTGGTCTGACCCAGTAAGGCATATCTTATGTTATGTTATGATATCTAGACCCAGCATTTTATTGGGTGGGAAGGGATGAGAGGTGGGGATGAGAAGCCTCCGGAGGCCCAGTTTTGGGGTGTTTTATAAAATGTTTATTTCAGTTTTTAAACCTAAAAAAAAGTAATAAACATTAAATGTAATGTAATTCATGGGGAAAAATCCCCTCAAAAACATAACAAAAAATTAATTTAAATTTTTACTTCTTCCCACACCTAGAAGTGGATATTTTTAACACATCTCTGTTCTCTACAGTTCGGGATGAGGGCATTTTTTAAATGTCTCAGACTAGGGGTATGTTTGATTTAGTTGTAGGGATGAACATTTATTTAAAATGAATATGCAAAATGTGATGAATATGGCTGATTTGTTTCATCTGGTGGGCCCTGAAATGAATGGGGGCCTCTCCAAGTGAAACAATCCTTATTCATTGCATTTGTTTTAAATGAATGTATCAGGCCTAGGCCTAGACCCAAGGCAGGGGTCTTGCCTAGGGTATAGGCTGTGGCCCAAATCAGGAGTCATGGCCTAGGCCCAAGCAGGTCACTGGAATCTCAGCCTAGACCCAGGCCGACACCAGGGCCTCAGCTGAGCTTCCCCCAAACAAACTTACCTGATCAGTCAGGTATCCAAAAAAAAAAATCCAGGTTGTGTCCCAATGCCTGGTCCTTGGCATAGACAAGAGCCCAGGTCCAGGCCCATTATTGCAGCCCAGCCCAGAGACTGGGTGCCGGTGCAAGGGAATTGACTCAGACCCAAGCCCAATGCTGCAGCACAGTGTGAATGCCAGGTCATTATGCCAGGGCCTCAACCCAGACCAAGTGTGAAGCTGAGGCTTGGCCCAGAGTACAGGTCCTGATGCCTGGGCCTGGGCAGGACCAGTTTTGATGCCATGGCCCAGACTGGAGACTGCGTCCTGAAGCTCAGGCCTTGGACTAGATGGAGTAAATGCACTGGGGCTCAATGCCTGGGCCTCAGGCTAGGGTCATGCCCAGGTCTGGTGCACAGGTATAGAGCAGGTCCGACATTCTCTTCTTTTCTTCTACAATTGATGCCATGTACTGGGGTCACACCAGAGTTAACTAACTCTGGCACATTCACCCCAGTGAATGGCAGCAGTTTGATGTGTGGCAATGTATGGCAATTCCAAACATCAAAATTGCACTGTTCGCTGGGATGAATTCACCGGAGTTAACTGTGGTGTGATCTCAGCGGATGGTGTCAGTTGAAGAAGAAAAGAAGAGAACATTGGAGCTGTTATGAGTCATGGGCTCTGGGCCTGGGCCTGATCTTAGGTAGATGGCCCAGGCTTCAAGACCCAGTCTCCAGGCTGGACCCCTTCATCAGGCCTGGATCTTGGCCAAAGCCCTGGCATTGGGACCTGGCCTCTGGGCCGGGCATGGTTTTTGGCAAGGGCCTGGTCTGCTGCCTAGGCCTAGGCTCAGACATCATGACCCTGTCTTCAGGATGGGCCCCAGCATCAAGCCTCTGTCTGGACCTGGTGTATGTCATGAGCCTTGGCCCTGGTTTAGTCCAAGTTCTAAGTATCAGTACCCATCCTCCAGGTCAGGCTGCAGTTTCAGGCCTTGGCCCAGAGTCAGGACCTGGCCTCGAGGCCTGACCACAGCATTGGGCCTGGGCCAGTGCTTCAGTCAAGGCTGATGCTTCAGCCTTGAGTAGACTGAGACTGAGGTTGCGGCAACCTACCTTACATCCTACCCTACACTAGACCGAGGCCAAGGTGTGGAGACTTGGTGTCCAGGGCAAGCCTTTCTGGCAGACCTCAGTCCATATCGAGGCCTTGGCATCAGGACCTGGCCTTTAGGTCAGTCCATTCTTTCAGGCCCTGGACCTGTGCTCCAGCCTGGGCTGAGAGGTCATGGCAACTTACCTCTTCCTTTGCCTATGCAAGGCCAAGACATCATCCTGGACCTAGGCCTTAATGGCTGATCACCACAGGACAGGGTAAGTCAGGACTGGGGGGAATCCTGGCCCCGGTATTTTTCTTGGTGGGTGGGAGGCCTTAGGTGACCCTGTTTTTGTTTTTTAAATGTTTGATTCATTTTTTCACATCAAGCATCTGGGGAAAAAAAGCCTCCCGGAAATGAACCAAAAAGCGAAAACAATTTTTTTTTCCTTGCACATCCCTAATTATTTGCTTTATATATAGATCATTATTTAACTGATCTTTTATTTTCAGCGATTGTGAGATAATTCCATTACAGTGGCTGTGAGAAAGCTTTACTATAATGGTGTAGTGGCAGTACACTGTGAGAAAGCAGAATATTACAGATGAACATTTTCTGGAACATTACACTCTCAGGGTCGAGAGGCAGAAGTGACAGATTTGTTCTTCTTTTCAACTTATCATTTTGTTTGGTGTCCCACTTGGGGAGTGGATGACACAGAACAGGAGGTTTTGAGATTTGTACTTGGCACCAGGTCAATGCAGGCCAAGGATGATAAACCCTCATTGAATTGCTGATCAAAAGATTTGTCCCAATTTCTGGCAATTATCAATTGAAATGAAATCTATCGGTTTCTTTATTGTATCAGATGATTCCTATGCATATAGACTTTAGGGGTGTATAGAGGTAAAAATTTAATTTTGTTTTCTAATTTTTGTTATTGTGGTGATTTTTTAGCACAAATTTAGTTTCATTCAATGTTTATTTCATTTTCTTTAGTTTACAAAACAAAATAAATATTTAAAAAATGCAATAAAAAAGAATCAAGGCCTCCCAAGGCTGTCTGTTCCCACCACATGTCCATTCCTGGGACTGGGGCCAAGATCATTCCTGGCCTCCACTTGCTCCGGGGGGATCCACCGATGAGGCTAGGCTCAGGCTGAAGTCTTGGCTTTGCTTAGGACTAGGCTGTGGTAGGTCATCATGACTGTGAGCTAGGGCCTATACAAAACCCAGGCTTTAAGTCCTGGTCCCTATGCTTGGGCCCATCCTGGAGGCCAGGTCCTGACTACTGGACCATAACCTAGATCCAGGCTCGAAGCTGGGGTCAAACTCACGTCTGGTACTGGGGCCCATCCCGGAGGCCAGATCCCAACACCATGACCTTGGCCTCTTCCCAGGCCCAAGGCAGGAGACCAGGCTTCTGATGAGTCATCCTTTTTCTTTTTCTCTCTTTTTTACAATGACGGCATCCACTGGAGACACACTCGAGTCAATTAAATGTTAATTTAAATGACTGTCATACAACAAAAGATGGCCCTCACTGAGGATGCTAAAGTTAATTAACTCTGATGTATCCCCAGTAGAAGTCAACATTCTAGAAAGGCAAGAAGAGGACGATTCATCGGAGGTCCAGGCATCAGGACCCAGCCTTCTGGTCGGGCAGCAGCATCGGGCCTGTGCCTGGGCCTTGGCTTAATCATTGGGACTAAGCCTCTGGTTCAAGACCTGACATCTAGCCTGGGTCCGGGCTGAGGCCTAAGTGTCGGGAAACAGTCTATGTACCAAGCCTCGGCATTGGGTCTAATCCTGAAACTTGGCCTTGGCTGAGGCCCAGGCATCAGGACCCAGGCTCTGAGTTGGGCCATGGCATCAGGACTGGGCCAAGGATAAATCTGAGGCCCAAGTGTCTGGACACGGACTTCAGACTGAGCACTGGCACTGAGCCTGGGCCAAGGCCTTGCTTTAGGCAAAGGTCCAGACATCGGGACACTGCTGCCAGGCAGAGCTAGGAAGTTAGTTCATGTAAGTGGGGACCAGGAAAATTTTCTGGCCCCCAAGTACATTTTTGAGGCCTGGGCCTTTGGTTCTTGGCCTAGGATCCAGGATTGGGCCCTGGTTTAGACCGACCCTGGTGTCATGCTCGACTGAGATGCCAGCAACATGCTCGATTATAGATGGAGGCCCCTGCTTTGGGTTGTGGCCTATGCCTAGGACAAGTCCCAGCCTTGGGCCACAGCTTAAGTCCAACGGGTGACTTTTTTTTTATGGGTTTGAAAAAGAAATATGAAAACCAATGAAATTCGGTCAGATATTCAATTGTTTCGTTTGAGAAAGAAATGAAACAAAATAGAAAATTTTGTTGTTATTTCTTATTTCTTTTCTCCCGATTGCACATCTCTAATACTCTTGCTTGTTTATTCTTGATTTGTTTTCCTGGTATGGAGTATAGACCCGAGTTAGTGAATGCCTACACCAGATGTAGAGCCTGTTGTGTCTAATGGGCATAGTTATAACAGAAATGATTTTTCAATTTTGTTTTCCTTATATTTTTTTTTATTTTTTTTATTTTCATAAACTGCAATATTCTATGAATGTTGTAAATTAAATCTGTGACTTTTATCTAAAATTTAAAAACTTAGAGGAAAGTGTAGAGATACTGTTAGATCTCTATAAATGACAATGGGAAATATTCCATTGTTACAGGAAATAGAAAAGTAGTTAATGTGGGTGAGTCTCTCCCTCATCTAAGAGCCTAGAATGGTGTGCTCTAAGGGGTAGATTTTCAAAGAAGCGCGCAGGCGTACATGTGCGTGCACTACCTGGCACGCACACATGGACGCCAGATTCTATAACGTGCACGCGCAGGTGTGCCTATGTTATAAAATTGGTGGTCGGCACACGCAAGGGGTGCACATTCGCAAAACCTCACCTATGTTCTACTATCCAATCAGCTTCTAAGAATCCATTGAGCCAGCATTCACTCGACCTCCTAAAAAACATTTAAACGTAAAAGATAACACCACAACATGTTACTCCCCCCATATAATGCCCGAGACATATATACTTACAAATATTCATCTCATTGTTGTTAAGAAGGGCTCCAATATTCAAAAGGGGCACAAATATTAAAGATGTTTGAAACACTATTGTTTTTTTAGGAGGTCGAGTGAATGAAGGTTCAATGGATTCCTAGAAGCTGATTGGATAGTACAACACAGATGAGGTTTTGTGAATGTTTTTTGTCAGGAGAGCACTGCTGTTTGTTAGTCTGCTGTGAACATAATTAAATAAGGGTTAAAATAAGTTTGAAAATTTAATGGCGTGGTAATCATTCTTTTTTTAAATAATTGTGATAGTAATATGAGAGCCAACGGGTTCTAATTATCCATGTTTATGGTGATATAACAGCTGATTCAGCTGGAAGGTGAAAATGAACCCGGCGTTTTCTCGTTCTTGCCCCATGTAGGGTAGGTGGGAGCAAGTCAAGATAAAAAATATGTTTTGTGCAATAATGGTTTTTATATTTAAAAATTTGAATATTATGTATTCACAAAACTATATGTAATTTGCTTTTTAAGATAGGGTATGGTGTGGTTTTATGGGGTTAGGGTGGTTGCTTAAGTGGATGGCTTAATTAAGTAATGTAGTTAACACTGTAGGGTATTTTATTGTGAGCACAGTTAGCAATGGATTGTGAAAACAAATACTATTTATTGTTTTTAAAATATGTCTTTTCTATTAGATACAGTTTATACTGAGATTGAAGTGTTCCGTGTGTAGCTCATGGTTTCGTTTGAAAATTAAAGTTCCCCTAAAGAAGCCATATAGGTGAAATGAAGCCTTGTTGGGATATGAAAAATAAATGAATACGCCATCAGGGATATGCAAAATAAGTGAATACGCCATCATTGGACACAGTGGGAGACGGATAGGGACAAGCGAGTAATGAGTTATGCCATTAAAATTACTCAGTGTGATATTAAGAAATGAAAAATTATGGTTGAGCATAACAGCTCTTTTTTCAGTACTGTATTAGATAAGTGCATTAATATTATATGAAGTGTAAATTTTATATTTATCTATTTATTGATGGAAATGTGTCATACATGAACAAGTATAACCATTTGGTGATGTATTGTGCTCAAATATATAGGGTGTATTAGGGGGCTGTGCTTAAGTATAAAGGATGACTATGGGCCTTATTTTCCAAGGCTATCGCAGGCTTGTGCTAACAGCGCAAGCCTGCGATAGCTTGCGAAGATAGCGCACACCTGCACTACCTACATCAGGGCGGAGTCGGCCCCAGAAGAGGAGGAGTCGGGGCATCACCGGGGCCGACTCTGCGACGACGGCGTGGACGGCGAAAAGGTAAGGGCCTTTTTGCATCCTATTTCGTGCCCAATAGCACCACCTTTCACAGTGGTGCTATTGGGTGCGAAACCGGCAGCGATCGCACTGCGGCGGTGCGCTCGCTGCCGGCTAGCGCAGGACCGCCCCCCTCGTTTTGACCCCCTGCCCTCCATTAGCACAATTTTCTAAAGTATTGCAGGCCCACGATACTTTAGAAAATGAGGCCCTATATTTAGTGATAGTGAGAGATTAGTTAGAGTTGAGAGATGAACAGTGGTTTTTAGGTTTAGGAATTGTGTATTTCTTATATTAAATTTATGTATGAGAATTTTGAATTGCATGTAAACAAAATATTTGTATAAATAATTTTTTCAATAAATATGAATTTTTATCTTAAATAATTGATGGTATCAAATATTATAAGTGAATACAGGTGCTTTTTTCCTTTCCCCCCCTTTTTTAAGGGTTTTTGTGATATATATATGGTTAGAAGAAAAAAATATTTGTTTCATTTTTCATTTCAGTTTTGTGAGTTTGGTCTTTCATGATTCTCGTTTTGGCCAATGTGTCTTTCATTTATTTAGTAAAAAAAAAAAAAAAAAAAAAAAGAAAGAAACTTTAAAAAAACAACAACAAAAAGAAAGGGGACCTCCCATGCCCCCAGCTATCAGTCCCACTTGAAAAAGTGCCAGGGCCAGGATTCTCCTCGGTTCCCACTTACCTGATCTGGGGAAGGGGTGAGGAATCTGACACCAAGGCCTAGGGCATTGGCCAAGGTTGTGGTGAACTGCCAGATCCTAGGCTTACTCAAGGCCGAAGCTTCACCCTGGGCCTAAGGGTCAGGATGGTTCCAATGCCTAGGCCAAGGCTGAAACCTCAGCTTGATAGGCCTAGGCTGCAGTCAATCACCACAACCTCAACCTAGGCCTTATGCAAGCCCCAAGCTTCATGTTCTGGACTTGATGCCGGAGTATCAGCCTAAACCCGGGCCCGATGCTAGGACCTGATATGGAAGCCAGGTTCCAATGCCTGGGCCTTGGCTTAGGCCAAGATCTAGCCCAGGACCAATGCTATGACCCGGTCCAGAGACTGGGTCCCAATGCTGTGACATGACTCGTAGGCCAGGTCCCCATGTTGGGGCCTTGTTCTAGACCCAGTCCCAAGGCTATGGAGACCGAGTTTTGACCCTATATGGAAGAAGGAAGATCTCTGAGGTCTGGGTGCCGGGCCTGGGCCTGACCCTGGGCTGAGGCCCTGACTTCAATCCTGGACCTGGGCCTGATGGATTAATTTTGTTTTCAAAACAAAATGTGAAAACCAACAACATTTTGTCATATTTTGAATTGTTTTGCTTCAATAATGAAATAGGAAATGTCTTCTGATTTCCTATTTCATTTCTCCCAAATGCCCATTCCTAACATATACATCGATATCTATATAAAAACTGAAAACAGCTTGTAGCAACCCAGACAAACTTATTAGTAATGTAGCAAAGTCTAGTAAAATTTGTATAATCAAAATATATTTTGAAAGAACACTGGCTCAAAAAAACTGGTGCACTATAGCATCAAAACACCAGGCAGTAGCAGCAACAGCATAATCTTCAGAACAGTAGATGGCTGATTTCTTTCTGCGGCAAATGTCAACAGTATCCTTCTTACTCCCCCTAGTCCAGCAGATGGAGTTACTGGGAAGAAAAGAAACTTCTCCATTATTGCATTCAGTGTTTTGAGTGTTGACCCCACACTGTGACCTTGCACATTACAATTAGGAAGTTTGAATTTTCTGTGTATGCCTTTAAGACCCCAAGTGTCCTTCCACTTGTTAACGCTGGCTTCAGAATCCTTGAGAATAAAGTTCATTGAGGAACTGCACACAGAAAACAAAACAGATACCCCTGCTGTGTAGAAACTATGCTCAACATGATGCAATTCCGACAACTCAATGTATCATGCTGTTTTCAAACTTATATTTAATGCAACACACTACTAGGCTGTGCATTCACTACCCCTCTGTGAGACCTCATCATTTGATCTAGCCACTTTCTATCTTGCTCTTGCCATAGTTCTGAATGAAAGACCAACAATCACTAAAATAACTAAATTTGCTGGAAAAAGTAAACATTAAAAAAAATAATAAATGTTGAAAATAATTGGCTCCCTGACTTCCAGTTGAAATGGAGAGTCATAACATATCTGTGTTGGGATGACTCTACTAATTTTCTCTCTTTCTTAATCATTTGTTCACCTTTCAGCTTTTAGAAAGTCCTGTTGCTGTATTAGTCCAAGAAAAACCTGTAAAGAGCACCTAAGAGACTCAGAAAGCTCATTCATAATAACATCTGAGCATAAATATTTCTTATTGTTGCCCAATAAAACTGTCACAGCCGTTATATTTTCTTAACATTGGGATCAATTTGCCCAAATTTTTTTTGGCCTCTGGAGGATGAATGGATGATAAATCCCAAATAATAATTATCATAAAAGCTGATACCTGGAAGAACATCACATGAAAACATTTGTCATGGCCAAAAAAAAAAAAAAAAGGATATTCAGAGAACAACACAATATATTAACACCTTCTTCTACTTCACTCACAGAACTTAAATGAAAACATCCCAAGTATATACAACATACACACCCATTATGAACTTCTGGAGCCCTCAGAAGTTTGTTTATTCTGCTCAAGGCTGGTCTAAGCCCATGCCAGAATGCTGATACAAGCATGCAATTATTTCTACTATTTTTGATAGCAATTCTGACACTTTTAACCCTCATCCTGCCACTTAAGGTACAGCTGAGATTCTGCACATGTGTACTCTAGAGATGAACAGGTTTTCCCAGTTGGAGTAAATTTTATACAATACCTCAAAGAATTTTTTTACCTTTTAATACATTGTCATTAGTACCCTAATACATACATAGCTGAACTTTCAAACTAGTCCGTGTTACACCATTTGTGCATATAAGTGCATGCGTGGAGATTTATGATAGCATTTTATGAACTGTGTGGCAGAAGTTGCACAGTTCATAAAATACTGATTATTTCCGCCCCACCCTGCCCTACTTGTAGTATGCACTTATATTTGTAATGCAGGAACACATATTCTTTTTCTTCCAATTAAAAAACAATATGTGCATATATTTTAGAAACAAAATAATTGTAACATAGTGTGCATAATAGCCAGGGCCAGTTTTAGGGTTAGGCACCTAGGCGAACGTTTCAGCCTTGTGCCCTGCCTCCCTTCCCATATACAATTACACATAATTAAAAAGTTATCTATTTAGTTATTTATTTATAATAGATTTTACTTGAAAAAGGACAAGTACAGTCTTTTGAGGTAAAGATTATCTTATAACAGCATGTATATTATATTTACATGCATTGCTGTGGTGCCAACCAGAAGACTGAAAAAAATATATACACAGAACCCATATGGTATTATGTCTATTGCAACACATGTTGAATGTTGTCTTGAACTTCAGAAAGCCATGAGTAAAAGAAATTGCAATTACAAATAGTAAACCTCCCATACCAAAACAGTATTAAATGCCAGCACTCAAAGAGTAACACCTATGAAAAGGCAACACCACAAATATTACACTAGGCTTTAAAACAAAAATACACCTCCTATTAGGAAAACAGAACAAGCCAGGCTGCTTATAGATCCCTAAACAGAAACTACACACTATCAAAATACTTCACCTCAGTTACACACACAGAACACAGACAGCCCTTCACCAACAGCAGAATAAAGAGACCATAAAGTATTAATATAAATGTGTAGACAAACTGAACTAGAAACAGCAACAAGTCAAAACCAGAAACATCAACATTCACCATAAAACATCAAACAATAAAATCAGGAAATCTAAAACATCAAACAAAATAGTAAAACCATAATCATGAAAAGAATAAATATTTTAAAACAGGTGATGAATAGAACATCCAATAATTAAAATGGTCTTTCACTCACTCACTCACTCACTCGCCTAAAAGCATACAGGGCAGCAGCAACAAAAAAGATTTCAGCTTCCTCGGACTACAGAACTCTTCCTCATTTTTGGGTCTTGGGGGCTGACAATGCTCTGTCTCCTGATCCTACCTGCATGCAGCCAAATTACCGCTTCTGATTTTGACTGCATGGGGAGGGTACGGCTGCTGCTCTTTTTCTGACTGTGCAAGGGGACGTGACTGACGTTTCTCCTTCTGACTTCACGTGGCCCCTCAGTTTCTCTTGAACATAAGACTGCTTGATTACTCTTCCTTGTCTGTTCACACTGCAGGCAGACTCCTAGCCCTCCTAGTCCTTAATAGGGATGTGAATCGTTTTTGAACGATTAAAATTATCGTCAGATAATTTTAAAATCGTTCTAAATCATTAAAGTGCACGATACAATACAAATGCCCCCGATTTATCGTCAGGGGCATTTGTATTGTATCGTTAAATAGGGCATGGGGATTATTTGGGGGAGGGTGGGAAAACCGGCACACCAAAACAACCCCTAAACCCACCCCGACCCTTTAAAACCAATTCCTTACCCTCCCCCACCCTCCCAACCCCCCCCAAAATGTTAAGTTACCTGGTGGTCCAGTGGGGGGGGTCCCGGTGCGATCTCCCGCTCTTAGGCCATCGGCGCCATTTTGGCTGCCACTAATTAAAATGGCGCCGATGGCCCGATAAAAAAAAAAACCCACACGACCCTTTAAATCGATCCCCCTTAGCCTCCCCCACCCTCCCGACCCTTTTTTTTTTAGGGAGGCCTGCGACACTAAAAAAAAAACCCCACCCGACCCTTTAAATCGACCCCCCCTCCCAACCCCCCCCAAACCTTTTAAAATTACCTGGTGGTCCAGGGGGGCCTCGGGGGGCCTCTGGGAGAGATTCAGGGGGGCCTCGGGGAGAGATTTCCCATTCCCAGGCATCAGCTGTTCTAAAAAAAAATGGCGCCGATGCCCCTTTGCCCTTACCATGTGACAGGGTATCCGTGCCATTGGCCGGCCCCTGTCACATGGTAGGAGCACTGGATGGCCGGCGCCATCTTTAAAGATGGCTTTTTAAAGAAACTCGTTTTTATAATAAAGAATCCAAAGATTGGACATTTTGGCTTCTAATTTTCACCTTGTTGCCCCCTTTCAGTGAGGTCATCAACTTGGAACTATTTAAGGCGAGCTCTGATGGTCAGAGCTTGCCTTCGCAACAGGTATCCATGCTAGTCATGTGCTTAGTTGCTTGTTCCTATGTTTCCTCCGTGTTCCTGGTTCCTGATTCATCTGCATTCCTGTTCCTGATCCTGGTACCCATTCCTGCTCCTGTGATCCGTGTCTACCCTGCTTGTTGCTAATGACTGACACCTAGCTTTGACCACTGCTTCGTCTGACCATGCTACTGATTGTCTCCTGGCTTTGACCTCTGCTTCGTCTGACTACAATCCTGCCGGTCTCCTGGTTTGACCTTTGCCTTGCCTGACCATTCCGTAGCTGACTTCCGGTATTGACCCTCGTTTATCTTGCCACTCTTCCTTGCCTGCCACTTGCCCTGACTTCAGCCTGCTCTACGACACTCCCCTTGTTTTCACTCTGGACTTGGTCTCTCAAGCTTCGGCCTGTTCTTACTCAGGTGCCCTCTGTCTGCCTCCTGTTCTCATTGGCGCCGGGGTCTCCGGGACTCCGCCTCATCCAGATCAGACTACTTACTCCTACTTCTGCTGCTGGCCCCTGGCTGACCTCCTCGTCATCCCTGAGAAGACCTCAGATGGAGACCCATCTAAGTCCAGCTGGTCCCGGTACCCAAGGGCTCAACCTGCACTGAATGAGGGCTGGTATTGGCAAAGCTCCAGCCAGCATCCGTCAGTCAGCAAGCTCTGCCTGCCGACGGTGGGGACCCGTATGGCTTGCTCTGCAAGTAGCATCAACCCCATCTCGGCCCAAGGGTCCACCTCCTGTGTAACACATTCCATGCAATATACACACTACTCACACATGTTTATGCTATTTTTAAGTGTGTAACCTTCATATAGCTCTCTGAAAATTCATCCAACCATATCCACAGCTCAGAGAATCATCATGAATTGTTGGAATTAGACATAAAACTGTTTCAAGTTCATTATTTTTGCAATAATGTAGAGATATAACAATAAAGTTTTAGTATATTACCATTTTCTTTCTAGTGCATACTCTATCCAAATTTCAGAAAGATTCCATGAACGGTGTGCCTTGTGGTTTGTCCACAAATGTTACAAATGTTCACATGTGCACTATGTGACAGAACTAGTCATTATATGATTCTGGGCTCATCATTTTTTTGTGATCGCATATATTTGTTAAAAATCTCTTTTGCCCTTTATTACTGGCATCCTAGGGCACAGAATGCCCAAATGTCAGCCAGATAATATGAACAGTGGTCTTTCCAGGGCCAAACATTTGTCTGGGGAAACTTTGTTGTAACCTCTATGGCAAGATTAGTAAGCCATTTCATGTGGCAGGAAGAGGGTTAAATGTTTCTTTATCCTAGATAAAATAGGAAAGCTAGCAGGGAGAAACTATCTGCTTTTATAATATCACATAATAAAACAGTGTTTGAAGAAGGGTTCCAGGTGGTCTCAAATGCTGATATATTAAGAATCCCGTTCACAAGTCCTCTAGATGCAAGCAGCCATTTTAACATAGCAAATGGGCTAAAGGTAGGGTCGAGCTGCTGATGGGCAGAGGAGCTATTGCTGCAGTTGATAGTGGAGAGAAAGACTCCTAGTGCAATACATGCAGGAGGGAGGAAAGAAAAAGAAAGCGAGAAAAGGGGACAAAGGGGGAATGAGAAAGGGAAGAGAAGAAAAAGTTGGTTGGGGAAGAGGAGAGAGGAAAGCATCTGGACGGAGAAGATGCAGAAAAGCGAGGCCAAATCCCGCCAAATCGTCCAGGTTAAGATCTGGTACCAAGAATGTGAAGAACCTATTGAAAGGATTAAGAAAAGAGATAATTACCAGCAGTTGTCATAACAGAACCGTATAGATTGGAGAACCCCCTGATACAGACTTTCTATTTGATACATGCACCTCGTTGGAATACTGTGTTTACTACGTGGAAGAATTTCTTCAGTCAGATAAGGTCTATATTTTATTTTTAAAAACAAAAAACCAAAAAGATTTGTTATGCGATATATGGACTTGACCTATGGTTTATTAGAAGGCAATTGAAGGCTGTTTTTGTCTGGCATCCTTACTATGATGGTCATATTGAACAAAAGATTAAAAAATATCATTAGAGGAATTTTTGTACATGTAGTATTTTCTCCTCTACTTTTAGAATATTTCATTAATTGCCTCTTCTTATAATTCAACAATCAATCAGCAGCATGATTTTTGCCATTTAAAATGGACTATTCTAGGTGAAGTCATTATGTATCTCATGGAGGGGATAGGCAGGCAAGTTGCCTTAATTTCAGAGAGTCTCTGGATTAGTTCTCTTTAATTTGAGTTTTTGATTGGTTCATAGCAGCTAATTTTTTCATTGTTTTCTAGATCACGCTGATGTTGAAAATGCTGGATGGTGGTGACATTGTGGAATCATGTCAAAAGTACAGTACCTGCTCAAGTTTAGCACTAGTTTTTTCATAAATTTGCCCCTGAAGAAGAAGCAACTTTGAAAACTGGCCACATCGGATTCTTGTTTTTTGTATTTTATGCTGCAGCTTTGTCAGTTAAATGTTTTCATGTGCAAATATGTATAAAAGAAAAAAAAGGACACACTGTTTTTTATAGGATAAGATGCTTTCTAATGATTATATGAAGGTACCTATACGTATTCAGTTCATAAATGGTAGACAGTTACAAAATATACTCATCATATAACACAACTTTGCGTGAGCAGTTGTTTAATTCAATTTTTCAGAGTGATTATTTGATTGTATATTTAAAATAAAGATGTAGCAGTTTAAACATAAGCAGTTCTGGTGCAGACCATGTTTCTTACACCTCTCTGGGGCACTCTGTTCCATCCTAGGTCTGCCTACTTATCCCGCTGCTAAGGGACGTGCCCTGGGCCCGAGATTTCTTTCTAGGGAGTGTTTAGTAACATAGTAACAAAGTAATTGACAGCAAATAAAGGCCAATGGTCCATCAAGTCTGCCCAGGAAGTTACTTATGGTAGTAAATGAAGCTCCCACCCAAAACCTCTACCCGATTCTCCTCACCCCCCAGGACCCCTCAAATCCCAGCTGAGAGCATGCCACATTTATACCAGCTTTCAGATGCTTCTAGTGTTGCTCTGATAAGCAACAGCAGAAAAAGATCATACAGCCTATCTAGTCTACCCATCTATATCAACTACTCATTTCTACCATCTTTACCACATCCTCAGAGGTACTTATCCCATTCTTTTTTCAATTCAGATACTGTCTTTGTTTCCACTACCTCCACCGGAAGGTTGTTCCATGCATCTACAAGCATATCTGTAAGGAAATATTTACACTCATCTCATGATCCATTGTTCCCAAGCCTCCTTTCTTTTTTTTTTTGTAATAAACATTTTTATTTGGATAATGTTTAACATACAAGCCATGCAATGTATCATACAGCATCGTCTCCCCTGAGACCCTCATTATCCAATATTAAACCCCTATAAACCTCATTCTCCCCCCACCCTCCATCCCCACCCCTCCTTATCGTCTCAGATAATATAATAGAATATTATGGAATATTATTAGATAACATTTCTAAA
This sequence comes from Rhinatrema bivittatum, assembly GCF_901001135.1. Taxonomy (NCBI): domain Eukaryota; kingdom Metazoa; phylum Chordata; class Amphibia; order Gymnophiona; family Rhinatrematidae; genus Rhinatrema; species Rhinatrema bivittatum. The sequence goes on along the minus strand of NC_042616.1, from coordinate 652,655,698 downwards.
ACAGTACAGTTGCCACTGCATAACAAGAACAATAACCAGAACTGTTATAACGTTGTACAGTTAAACATCCTTATAATCTTATATCCTTTGTGAAGGAAAGAAATTACAAGTATAATGGAAGCTCTTAAAATAAAATAAAATATATTGTATCGGAAATCTTGTCTAGCCTCGTCATACCATCGTGGGCTATGTTGGGTCTTCGCGACTTTGGACATTATTTATTTATTTATTTAGCATTTTTATATACCGACTTTCCAATAACAGAATTACTGATCAATTTGGTTTACATTCTAAACAATAACATTGACAAGTAAATGTCTTACAATGAACAGGTCGAATAACTTGGATTGGTACATATGGGTTAATAACATAAGTAGAAGATACGGTGCCTAATGTAGGCTAAATAAATAGTTGATGGTTATAAGACTGGGTTTTGATATTAGACTGCCAAAGTTCAAGTGAGTTCTAGAGATGATCTAAATAGTTCTCTAATGGGTTACCACCGAAGGGATCATTGGCAGGGATATTCCGCAGGTTGATGTTATGGGAAAGCTTGGTTGAATAACCAAGTCTTGAGTCTTTTTTTAAATGTAGTGGAGCATTGCACTGATCTGAGTTCTGGCGGGAGAGTGTTCCAGATTAGATGGTGTGTTTATAATCCTGTAGCCAGATATCAAAATGATCCCAAATCTTCCCATAAGCAATTAATTTATCTCGGCGGCAGGCAGATATTTTCTCCATGGATCTGATACCCAATAATTTAGACATCACTAGACTCCTAGGAGGTGTAGCCTTTCTTTTCCACCACTTTGCTACAACCAATCTTGCTGCAATTGCCAGATAGCGTAATAAACACTTGTGGGAAACACTGAAGTCATCATTCCCCAGTCCTAATAACCAAAACTCTGGAGAGAAAGGAGGCTCAATTCCCAGCATCTCCTTAGCTATTTCTTGAATTTGTACCCAATAAGCATGTATTTTCGGACAGGACCACCACATATGGAGAAAAGAGCCCCCAGCCGATTCACATCTCCAACAGATATTCAAGAGTTGAGGATACCATCATGCCAGTTTATCAGGACTTAAATACCACAGATATAGCATTTTGTATTCATTCTCAATCATGGCAGTAGACATCGAATTTCTCCCAAGACTCTGAAAGCAGATATCCCATCGCTCAGCATCCCATTGTCCCCCTAGATCCTTTTCCCAGGCTCTGAGTTGTGCGGCTGTATAGGTTCCCTTTCCTTCCAAAGGGTTATATATTTTAGACATTAATTTGGGGGGTCTTTTAACCACCATGCAAAAGCCTTCCATTAAAGAAATACCTTTCTGGACATAGTGGTGAACCTCAGAACTGTGTAAGAAGTGTCTTAACTGAGCAAATGCTAAAAAATCTGTCTGGTGGATAGCATATTCTCCCTCCAAGGTTGAAAAGGACTTCATGGCTCCTGCCATCCACACATGGTGGATCTGAGTGAGCCCTTTTTCTTCCTACACCTGAAATGTCCGCGACTCGCTTCCTATAAGGAAGTCCGACAATGCCCTGAGTCGTGCTGGGAAGAAGTAACCTTGTTTCCCTGTCAAACTCTCTCTCCAGTTATACCAAAGTGTTACCGTGCATCGCAGAGAAGGCAGTATATGTTGCCCTCAGAGATCTGGTCTCCTCCTTTCCCAAAAAATGGTCTCAAGGGTTCCCCTGCCGAAACAACTTTGTTCAATAGACATCCACTGCTTTTTACTGCTTGGGATATGGCTGTCTACCACTGTTTGTAATTGAGAGGCAATATAATATTTTTTAAGATTTGGGACTCCCAGCCCCCCTTTATTCCTAGTCCTATATAACACTTGTCAGTTCACTCTTGGAGGTCGTCTCTTCCAGATATAGGAAAAGAATTTCCGTTCCAGGGACTGAAACCACTCGTCCGTGATCAAACAAGGTATAACTTGAAATAAGTAGCTAATTCTGGGAAACAGATTCATTTTCACAATCGAAATCCTACCCATCCAAGATATGTTATATCGATCCCATTTCTGCATATCTTTATTCAGGGTGCTGAGCAAAGGCTCATAGTTCACCTTGAAGAGGTCCTTCTGATCAATTGTTAAATTAACTCCCAGGTAGCAGACTGGACCTGTTGTCCATCTATAGGGGAAAAGCTGTGTTAATTTAGATTTTTGCTCTGTGGTGAGATTTATGGGGAGAATCTCTGATTTGTCCATATTGACCCGAAACCCTGTTCTAATATACTCGTCACAGCTGTTAGGGATGTATCAGGTCTCGTGACTATAAAGATGATATTGTCCGCATATAGAGATATCTTATACTGGTCCTTATCTACCGGAACCCCATAGACATCCCGTGCTCGTCGGACCATTTCAGCCAGCAGTTCGACACTCAATGAAAAGAGCAGGGGCGAGAGAGGGCACCCCTGCCTAGTGCCCCGGTGAATAGGAAAGGTATTAGAATATCCACCGTTTATCTTAATACAGGCCTGTGGGTCCCTGTACAGTTCTTTGACCCATACTAAGAAATGCCCACCTACCCCCATCTTTTCCATCACTGCGAACAGGAAAGGCCAATGAACCCTGTCAAATGCCTTTTCGGCATCTATGGTTAAGAGTACTGAAGGAGTATCAGTCCTTTGTACCACTGATATAAGATCCAAAATCTTTCGGACATTATCTGAAGTAGACCTCCCTGGCATAAATCTGGCATGACCATCTTTAACCAACTCCAGAATTACTAACCGTAGACGATTGGCGAGCATCTTGGCTAACAATTTAAGATCAATATTGATCAGAGATATGGGCCGGTAGGACCCACATAAAGTATCATCTTTCCCAGGTTTTGGGATTACCATAATCCCTGCTGTGTTACCATGAGGAAGCAAGTGCTGCCCCTCTCGCAGGGCATTAAACATATCCCTTAGAGGATTCATTAACACTTCCATACATTTTTTATAAAATAAGGGTGTGTACCCATCTAGTTCGGGTGCCTTTCCTGCTTTCAGAGATGTAATAGCTACTTGAACTTCCTTTATGGTAATAGGTAATCCCAAAGTAGCCTGTGCCTCTTGCGTAAGAGATGGTAATTCCAATTTGCTAAGAAAGTTGGATATATCTTTGGAACCCACCTCATGATCAGTAGTATAGAGATCCTCATAAAATTTAGCAAAACATGTCTTAATCATAGGTGATTTGATATGAAGTTGCCCTAAGTGGTCCTTGATTTTATGAATATGGGATTATGTCCGTTGACCTTTTAACTTATGGGCTAAAAGTTTGCTAGGTTTATCACCATGTTCATAATACTCCTGTTTCACTATATCTAATTGATGTGCTATTTGTTCAGCATCTAAGTCTTTCAACAATTGTCGAGTATCATCAAGTGTGTGGAGCTTAATTGACCTCTGGTCCTGTTTATGAGCCTTTTCTAAATCTGCTATCCTCTGTATCAACTGAAGTCTCAGTAACCCTTTCTGCTTTTTGTGATAGGTTCCCAGGCTAATAAAATTGCCCCTCATAGTGGCTTTTAATCCTTTCCAGAGAGTCACTGGAGAAATATCCGCTGTTGCATTAAGTAGGATATTTGATTCTATTTGATTTTGTATCTTAGGGAGGTATTCTTTATGTTTTAATAAGCTGTCATTCAGCTTCCAAAATTGTCGACCTGGGTCAAAGTTGGGGAGAATCATCTCCCACCATATAGGCAAATGGCCGGACCAAGTAATACATTCTATGTCTGCATTTTTTGTATGATAGACTAGCGTTTTATCAATTAAAAAGTAGTCTATACGTGAGTATGTATTATGGGGTCTAGAGTAGAATGAATAGTTCCTGCTATGGGGGTACAGCAGTCACCATACATCAACCAATTGCCAATAAGTCATAAGTCGACTAAGAGACCGCCGATCCCTTTGATTTGTACCTCCCTTTCCTGAAGAGGTGTCCTTGCTCACCTTATGTGTCATATTAAAGTCACCACCAATTACTAAGGGACTCCCCTCCACTTGGTGTAATTTCTGATTAATTTCATCCAGAACCAATCTCTGATCAGTATTCGAATAGTATACATTAACCAGGGTATATTTACAATTATGAATCTCAACCACCAGGATTATATATCGGCCATTAGAACCTGTAATGGTGTCCAGAACCTTTACTCCCAATGAATTAGCAAAAAGGATTCCCATTCCACTGTATTTACATTTAGAACTACTGGCAGCAAAATACTTTTGGTTAAAGAAGCGAGGGCGCAATAAATGCTCATGCTTCCGCTTAAGATGTGTTTCCTGAATGAAAACCACAGTAGCCTGTAGGTGGGATATCTCGTTACATAATTGTCTCCTCTTCATAGGAGAATGTAATCCCTTCACATTAAGGGATACAATTTAAGAGTGGTCATTATGCATCCATCTCCCACCTCCTACATTTGCCCAGAACTGGCTAAGTACCATGCGAAAAAAATGAACTGTACTGCGAACAACCTTTCCTCCCCCACCCACGCTATCCCTCAGAACATTAAGGTCGTCTCCCATGAGGCCAACCCCTAACAGAGGAAGATTCATCTATTCCTACCATCCTCCCCATTCATTTATAATCAGAGTATTAGTATTATTATCTCTCTCTGATTCCAGCCGTTTTAAAGATATATAATGTAGCATATGGTATAAGAGTACAGCCAGTGTTCAAAAATGGCTACGTCACATCCATAGAAATCCCATTAAGCAGTAGGTTGCTGGATTCCTCATACCCTTTCAGGTTGCCAGGGAATCTTTTTTGCGGTCCGATATTGTTGAGGTCCCCAGCGCACCAGAGCCCAATGTCCTCTTCAAGCGACGATCTCCTTTCCCCGCTCTCTGCCATTTTGCGGTCTCCAAAACGGGTGGTGTCAGATCATTTGTTGGTGCCGTATAAGCTTCGGTTACCGATTTAGCCCTAGATGACACGCCCTTAATGGTAAACACTATCCCACAAGGATAAAGCCAGGGATACCGATGATGGTCTCTCCAAAGGGCAGCTGTAACAAGGTGGAAATCCCGGCATCTTTTCAACGTTGCTGGAGCGAGGTCATTATAGACTGAAAGGGCATGGTCATCCCACTCAAAGGCATCCACCTTTCTTGCAGCTTTCATAATGGCATCCTTGACTGAAAAATTATGCATGCAAAGAACAATATCCCTAGGGACGTTTCTGGCGCCGCTCCTAGGGCCCGATGTGCCCGTTCTACTTTTACGGTTTCGGGTGAGCCTGATGATTCTTCGTTCGCCGCTGCTGCTTTGAGTAGCACACAGCAAATTAGCTGGGCGATTTCCTTGATGTCGGTATAGGCTGCGTCTTCTGGTAAGCCCCGGATGCGCAAGTTATTGCAATGTGTATGGTTTTCTAAGTCTTCGAGTTTTAACTCCGTTTCCTCTTGTATAGTGTGCAAACTGGCAATCTCCGATGTTAAATCATTTAACAGGGTATTATGGTCGTCTAGCTGGGCCTCACTGATGTCCACCCGATGTCCCATGTCTTTTTTTTTTTTGTGTTGAAATCTTTTTATTGAATATTATCAAAATGAGAAGGAAAAGAAAAGCAAAACAATGCTCACATATAATACATACATCTAAAGCATTGTAACATAGATCAAAATTACAATCAGAAGCGTGAGTGCACATTTGTAATACAAGTATCATTCCATGACATATCAGCATTGAGAAACCATATTATGACATGAAAGAGCAAGAGAAAGATAAGAAACAAGAATAGAAAAAAGAGATAGAATCGAAAAAATAGAACATATAGATGAAAGAAAAAGAGGAAAGAAGGAAAAAAGAAAAGAGTATATAGAGAAGAGAGCATGAAATAGACAAGAGTAGAGTAAGAGAAGGTACGCTTCAAGGAGAGGAACATGTGTATGTACTGGTAGAAGAACAGCAGGGTACAGACTTAGGTTAAAGTTATACTTGTAGGTAAACGTCAAGCGGTTTCCACACTTGAGCCCAGGTAGCCAGCCTCCGAAACTTAACAGCCATGGCCTTTTCATATTTCACATATAGACAGACAGAGTTCCACCAAAGATGTTCAGAAAGAAGGTCACTACGTTTCCAATTGGATAGAATGTTATGTTGGGCAATGGTAAGAAGAAAATCTAATAATTTACATTGAGGTGCTGTAAGGGATATGGATGGATGAGCACCTTTCAGGATGGTAATAGAGTAGGACAGAGGTTCATTGAACTGGAGAATCTCAGTCACTGTTTTCCACACTTTTGTCCAAAATTGAAAAGTATATGGACATGAAAATAACATATGTTGCAAAGTAGCATTAGGGCCAGCACAGGACCAACAATTGTGGGAGGGCAGAACTCCAGCCCTGTTGAGTTTCCAAGGGGTCCACAATGCTCTGTGCAACACAAAAAACATAGATTGAGTAAGGCTAGAGGATAATGAGATGCGCGCCATAACATTCCATACATATACCCAACATTCCGAGGTAATTGGAGTGGACAATTCCTCAGCCCAGATGACAGAGAGCAGGGAACTAGGAGACTTGCGAGAGAGTCGAGAGAGCAGCTTATAAAGGTGAGAAGCCAAGTGACCTCTGGGACCGTACTCCTGGTAAACCTCCAGCAAATATGGGGGCCCCTCAGGGTAAACAGTCCTTCCACTAACAGCATGAAACACATCTCGAAGTTGTAACCAGGAGTAAAATTGGGACCTGGGAAGAGAGAAACAATCCTGTAGCATGGAAAAGGAGCGATAGCCACTATCATCAAAGACATCTGAAAGCGACCAGATGTTTGCCTTCATCCATATTGACCAAAAAAAGGGACGTGAGTCAATACGTAGCAAGGAGTTCCCCCAGAGTGGGCCATATTTGGAAGACTTCCACGAGAACGTGGATGGAGGGCGGAAACTCTCCAGTTCCCCAAACGCTCTATGTAAAGAACGTAAAATTGGATTGGAGGCCAGGCGGGAAGGCAAAATAACCCCTGGGAATAAGTATATAGGCATTGGAGAAATTAACGTGGTTTCTAGCCCCATCCATCTCGGGAGCTGGCCAATAGGTATAAAAAGGGAAAAATAAAAATAGCCAGATTGTAAAATAAATGCTTGATGATATTTATAAAAATCAGGAAAGTTTACTCCCCCCTGATGTTTGGCGGACTTCAATTTATGTAGTGCTATCCTCGGAGTTTTGTGGTTCCAGAGGAAGGTGGTTAGTAATCTGTCAACATATGAGTAAAAATCAGCTGAAAAGAAGATGGGGATCATAGCGAGAATATATGTAATCTTTGGGGCTAGAACCATTTTAATAGTTTCCAGCCTTCCCCACCATGTTAAATGAAGAGGAGACCATTTAAGAGTGACTTCTCGAAGTTGTTGCAGGATAGTCATTTCACATTGGGTAATAGTATCATTGGGATCAGTATGAAAGTAAATGCCCAGGTATTTAAGACCCTTTTTCACCTTTTGTATTTGATAGTGAGAGAGATCCATGAGTGACCCACTATAGTTAAGAGGGAGAAGCTCAGTTTTGTGCCAGTTGATTTTGTAGCCGGAAAGCAATGAGTACTGTGAAATGAGAGAAAAGAGAGCAGACAGGGAAGAAGAAGGCTGAGTAAGAAAAAGCAGAACATCGTCAGCATAAGCAGACAATTTAAAGGTATCCATACCCATCTCAATACCAGTTATATTAGAGTTAGTACGGATAGCTATTAAGAGAGGTTCCAATGCTAAATTGAAAAGCAAAGGTGAGAGGGGGCAACCCTGCCGTGTTCCTCTAAAAAGTGGGAATCTGGAGGATTTCTGATTATTAATATATAGATAAGCATAAGGGGAATGGTAAATATGTTTTATCCAGGAAAGAAAAATAGGCCCAATCCCAAACCATTGCAACACATGGAAAAGAAAAGGCCATTCGACGCGGTCAAAGGCCTTTTCCGCATCAAGAGAAATAGCAACAGTCGGTTCAACAGCATTAAATTGTAGAGTACTTAAATGCATAAACAGACGAGAATTATTGGTAATTAAGCGACCCTTTATGAAACCAGATTGGTCTGGATGAATGAGGAGTGGCATTAAATGGGACAATCTAGTTGCTAAGATTTTAGCAAATATTTTATAGTCCGTATTGAGGAGGGAAATTGGGCGATAGTTAGCTGGTAGAGAATCATCTCTGCCAGGTTTCGGTAAGACCACCACGCATGCTTCAGTAAAATCAGAAGAAGCCTGCGGGTTAAGCAAAAGAGAGGCAAAATAAGATTGCAAATAAGTACATAACGGTCCTTGAAAAGCTTGGAAGAAATCAGACGTAAATCCGTCCGGTCCGGGAGCCTTGCCTGACTGCAGGGACGAAATAGCAGCAGAGATTTCAGCCAATTGAATCGGAGCATCCATCTGAAGGCTCTGAAGTTCTGTTAACGTGCAGTGCGGTAGAGACGACAGGAACTCTTGTAAAGAAGTATCCGAAGGAGAGACCTCACTCTGATAAAGATGTGCGTAAAAGTCACAGAAGGTTTGCAAGATATCTTGATCGGAAGTCAAAAGTTCGTTGGCGGGTGATTGAATTTTCACTATTTTCTTTTTGTCCGCTCGTTTCTTCAATAAGGAAGAGAGAAGATGACCACATTTGTTATTTTCAGCGTAATATCGAGCTTTGTTTTGAAATAAATGAAGTTCCACTTGATCGCTAAGAGCCTGATTATATTGAAATCTAGCTTTTAACAAAGGAGTTAGGGTTTGTGGCGAAGGGCTCTGTATATGAGTTTGTTCAAGACACTCCACTTCGTGCTGTAGCTGATGTAATTTAGCTTTTTGAGATTTCTGTTTATGTATAGAGTAGCTAATGATTTCACCTCTAATGGTGGCCTTAAAAGCCGCCCAGACCGTAGGTATTGAGATCTCTGGTGATAGATTAAGGCGAAAAAACTCTTCAATTTTAGCAGGAAGTGTAGAGGTGAAAGCAGTATCTGAAAGCAAAGATGAATTAAATCGCCATTGACGATCCGTGGAAATCGGCGTCTGGAAGGCACATGTTATAGTGACCGCTGCATGATCAGAGATCAATATTGGATGGATTTTGGAAGAGCGAACTTTGGAAATCAGCGCATGAGATATCAAAAAGAAGTCAATCCTAGAATATGATGCATGAGGAAAAGAGTAAAAAGTATAATCAAGCGCAGTAGGATGAAGAAGACGCCAGGGGTCAGATAGACCATAAGTACGCACCAGGTGATTCAAGGTCCGCGTCGAATTGGAGAGAGAAGGTTTAGCCGTGGTTCGTCTGTCCAAAATAGAATCCATTGGTTGGTTAAAATCACCTCCAACTATATAGTGTGCCGGGTCCAATAGTAGTAATTGTGCTAGCACTGTCTGAAAGAAGATCGGATCATCCTGATTGGGTGCGTAGATATTAAGAATTATATATTTCTCATTTTGTAATAATATCTGTACAATATTCCAGCGCCCTTCAGAATCCGCTGCTTGATGTAAGACCTGAGCCCCCAGGTTTTTATGGAGTAAAATAGCTGTCCCTCTTTTCTTTTTGTTGGCTGAGCTGAAGAAAACCTGGCCAACCCACTGCTGCTTGAGCTTAAGGGTTTCCACGGCGTTCAGGTGAGTCTCTTGTATTAAAGCGATATCTGTTCGCAAAGAGTGCAAATACGTAAGAATTTTTTTCCTCTTAATCTGATTTGTGAAACCGTTGACGTTTAGTGATGTTACAGTAAAATTAGATATTGTAGAAGCCATGATAACGATACTTCAAAAAACCAGAGCTTCTGCCAAGCACATTGTAGTTCAAAAATCTGAAAAGAAAGCGTACTGGAGAAAGGACATAAAAAAGAAGAGGAAAAAAGAAAGAAAAGCCAATGAGGATAAGAGCCTCTAATTATTCCCATAGAGAGTAGAGAGCAAAGATCAGAGATCAGAAGGTAGATCAAAAAGTTGACGCCAGACAGTAAATCACTGTAGGCAAAAAAGTTGTAAATGATGAGCCTCTAGGTGGACAGATGGCTCCGTGCCCTCCGCTTCGTGGTAATCTGAGCTGAAATATCCAGTTCGCTATAACATAGTACTAAAAAGTAGAAACAACAAAATGGGACGTTTCATCCATGAAGGCCAGGTCTGATAAAAGTAGCTCACCTCGCTACTAAAGTTCAAAGTCTAGAGGCCTGATTCGTTTAATTATATGCAAAAAGTATAACGCCGATGTGAAGTTCTAAGTGCGGTTGCTCTGAACTTCCACAATAGAAGAAAAAATAATCGCTGATAGCGACAGCATGATCATAAACAAGCCTAATAGGCAACAAAAGCAAAAATATGAGTGAGACGTCACTGAGAATAGAGGCAAAGCCTACTATTCCTACCGGACATTCATAAAAAAAAAAACTGGTGCCAAACATGTCAGCTATTGTCCGTTCAGGTAACCATCTCAGCGGTCCCCTCGTGTTGTGAGAGAAACTGTTCAGCATCAGACACAGAATGGAATAACTTCGTTTGGTTGTTAAAAGTTACCTTCAGCTGTGCCGGGTACAGAATCCCATATTTAGCTCCCAGGGCTTGCAATCTCGGTCGCATTGTAAGAAAGATCTTGCGCCGCTCTGCTGTGGTCTTGGCGAGATCAGGAACGAACAAGACTGAGGCACCCTGGAAGGTAAGAGGGGCTTTGGTGCGAGCTGTGGTAAGAATCGCCAAAGCTTGAGGAAAGCGCAAGGTCTTAAAAATAATAGGTCTGGGAAACCGCGAAGACCGTGGAGACCGGGAGGGAACACGATGTGCGCGTTCAATTTCAAATGGCTGATCAAATGTGATACGTAGCACGTCTGGAACGCATTTTTGGAGGAACGCAATCATATCTGTACCCTCCGAGCCCTCCGGTATCCCCAAGATTCGGACATTACTCCTGCGATTACGGTTGGAGAGATCTTCTAGGTCCTGTTGTAATTTCTCAACGTCTTTCATAACTCGCGGCAGTGGCGCAGTGGTAACTAAGAGAGTGGATGTTTGGGTTTCCAGATCTTCCAGCTTTAGTTTAAAGGATCCCATTTGAGCTGTTACCACTTGCAGATCCGCTCTAATGGCCGTCGTGGAGTCGATATTCAATTGTATCATGTCTTTAACTTGTTTAAGTTCGACTAATACCAATTCGGCCGACGCCATTGTTTTCGTATTTGAGGCCTTGTCCGGCGTGGGTGGATCCTGTTTAGCCCGTTTCGTTCCAGTTCCAGCCGCAAAAGCCGCTTCGATTTTGCCCGGTTTGGACGTGGCCATCATAGAGGAGCAAATAACTACTATTAGAGTAATAGTAATCCCAGAAAGAGATGCTTTATATAGCGAATTCTAAGGAGGCTAGTCGGAGCAGATAGTTCAGGCAGCCATCTTGTCTCAGCGCTAGAGCGCCCCCCCGATGTCCCATGTCTTTATTAACTGTGCGGAGACTAGCAATCGCATCACAAAATTCGTCCGATAGCATTTTTATATCATTTTTCAAGTCCATAAACCAATTTTGAAGGTCTTTTTTATTGAAGGACCCTTCTCTACTGTCCGGCTCCGGGATTTCTGGGCCTTGGTTACCTTCTGTGCTATTCTGTTCTGCGTCCCCCATGGCCTCACTCAGAGCCACAAATTGTGATCCTCGGCTAGACATATTCTTTGGAGCCTTTGCTTCTCGGTTATAGAAGTTGCTGAACCGCTGTACCACTGAAATCGGGAGATTTAACCTTTATTGCTTTGGAGAGTATTGGAGGAAAGATTTAAGCAGCCATCTTGGTCAGATGACATCACTTCCTCCCAAAGCCTCCTTTCTGTTGCAAAAGGCCTGCTTCCTGTGCATTGATAACTTGGAAGTAATTTAATTTCTCCATCATATCTCCCTATTTCTCCTATCCACTAAGATAAAAGTGTTTAAATCTTTAAGTCTCTCATCATATGATTTGTACCAAAGACTACTGATCATTTCACCACCCTCTCTAGACCAACTCCATTAGGCTTATATCCTTTTGAAGATGCAATCTCCAGATTTCTACACAGTATTCTAAATGAGGTTTCATCAGGGACCCGTATGACATAGTGAGGGCAAAAGTAGCGCCGGCGCCATTTTGAATATTGGCAATACGGCCCGAGTGCAGGAGGTCACTCCAGGACCCCCGTTGGACTTTTGGCAAGTCTTGTGGGTGTCAGGAGGCCCCCCCAAGCTGGCCAAAAGTCCCTGGGGGTCCAGCGGGGGTCCGGGAGCGATCTCCTGCACTCGTGACGTCGGGTGACAGGAACCAAAATGGCGCTGGTGCTACCTTTGCCCTGTTATATGGTAAGGGCAAAGGGCCACCGGCACCATTTCTATTAGCGCAGCTGTGGCCCGAGAGCGGGAGATCGTGCCGGGACCCCCCCCCCCCCCCCACTGGACCCCAGGTAATTTAAAACATTTTGGGGGGGTTCGGGAGTGTGGGGGATTTGTTTTAAAGGGTCGGGGTGGGTTTTAGGGTTGTTTTGGTGTGCCGGTTTTCCCACCCTCCCCCGATTTACGATTTTTTGACGATAAATCGGGGGAATTGCTATTGTATCGCGGCTCTAACGATTTTTGACGATTTAAAATATATCTGATGATTGTTTTAAATCGTCAAAAAACGATTCACATCCCTAGTATTTATTTATTCATTTTATTTATTTAAGGTTTTTATATACCGGCATTCATGATAAAATCACATCATGCTGGTTTACATTAAAACAGTGGTGCATAGAAAGAAAAAACAAACTGGAACTGTAGTGCGGAAGAAAGCAGTTACAAAATACAGGGATGCTTAAACTGGGAGAGGAAGGAAAAAGAAAAGGTTAATAGCATTTTAAATATTTACAACGAACAGTTAAATGAGCTGGTTGTGTTATAGAACTAGAAGTTGAAGGACATTAGCTGGAGTCCGGGAAAGCTTGTTTGAAGAGCCAAGTCTTATCTTTATATCTCTGAGAGGCCCACCTAGTAACTCGAGGTGAGTTTTAGGTATTAGTGTAGGGGTTAGGGGCCATTTTGACATTCAAAGTAAGATGTACGAACAGAACAGTGCTCTCTTGTGAAAATTTGATGACCTTCGGATGAGGAAACTCCCTCAAAGATGAGATTTGTGCAATATTCTCTCAACCTAGCTTGATGGACTCTCTACCTTGGTAACGTCAAAGTGGCCCCTAACCCCTAAACTAATACCTAAACCTCACCTCAAGTTACTAGGTGGAACTCCCATAGAAATATAAATACCTACCTAATGGTAGGTTGTTACAGTTAGTCTCTCTCTCTCTCTCTCTCTCTCTCTCCCTCTCTCCCCCCACATAGGTATTAACATGCCCCTTTTTCTATCACATGCGATAAATATTTAGTGCATTTTGATAAATCCAGGCCTAAGTTATATGATCTTTATTATTGTTTTGATATCAATTTCCTTGTAGCCAAAGCACCCAAACTAAAAGCAAGTTCAATCTCAAATGAAATATGTGATCCTTTCCTGGGTCCAAACTTGTAGAATGTAGAATAACAGTACCATATTAATTTTAGCAGTTTCTAATTTTTAAGAAAATACAGATTGAAAGTATTAACTTATTTTTTGGACATGCTTTTCTTTTAAAAACATTCCCCTTTGAGAAACATAAAAGTGCAAGTTTGTATCATGAGAATATTTAGGGAAACAAATTTATCTGACTTGATTTTGTTCTTTCTTTCATTCCTCATGGCATTCTGGCACAAAAAGAAGAAAATAATACAAATTCAAGACCATACATTTCTCTGACTCAGAGATAGTAAAGCCTTTGCCATGATTCTGAGAATATATCTAGGTTTGCTTTTTTTTTCTTTTTTAGTTTCATAAATTAATAAATTATATTCAAATAGTTTCTATCACATATTGCTTTGAATTCACTTAAAAGAGAAAGTTATCTATCTTAGTTAAACAAGATAATCTTTTAGGTTTTTTGAATTTTCATAATTTTTTTGTGAGTGTGTGAGACAAGAGAGAGAGAGTTTTTCGGACTGCACTAATTGCAAGACATGAAAATAAACCTCCAGCAAATTGACTCATATTTAAAAATGTTTCAAGAACACCAAAAGACTTCCCAATAGCCTTAAAGGTCCTATTTAGTAAAGGTTTAATATACCATTCATATCTAAGAAAAGTGCTTGGAGGACAATTGTGAAACCCCCAGAGAGATCTTGGAGTACGGAAGGTAAATTTGCATCCTCGGGGCTGCAAGCTCAATTTCAAAGGAAAACGCCTCCTTTGAAAATGCGTCTGATGTGCACAATGCAGGTCCGTTTGCACCCTCATTTTTTGTGCCTGCGTGAAAACAAGTGCAAAGTATGGGTGTGCAAATATGCACAGAGCTTTCAAATCCAAAGTCTCCCTGAACCTAACTCTGCCCCCTCTTTTTAATGTGGTTAAAATCTCATGCACTCTTTCCACTGCACATGGGCTTTTTGCCAGTATAAGTTTGCCTGGACTGAGCAGGGGCGATCTCAGGGGCAGAGGAAGAGAGAGCTTCACACGTACATTTCCGAAAGATGGCATGTAAGCTTTTACACAAAGTCTCGCTCATGTAATAGCAGGTGTAATTGTGTGCGGGTAAAGTTGGTGGGATCATTTTTAAAGTGGACGTATGCACATAAGTCCACTTTGAGAACTGATGTAACTTGCCAGGTGTTTTTGCTACCTAATTTAGCAAAACTGTTAAAAAATTACCCCTAAAAATAAAAAAAGATATATAGCAGGTTATATATTCACTCTTATAATTAAAGACTGCATAAACAGCAAAACTGAATTTAATCCTGAAATATATCTGTATGATGATCTGTCTCAGGCTGCTACTTCTATTCTTATACCATTAAACAGTCTTTTATAAGAGGGTAAGTATAAAGACACTGCTTTTATACTCTTATTCACTGTCATATTTTCTCATCATTTGATAAAAGCAGTTAGTGTTTTTAGAGAAGAAAAAGTTTTTTTTTTCCAGTTTGAGAAATTCATGGCAATTATTCCTCTGCACCTGCCTAATGGGGCTGAAGTAATTCAATTGTCATATTGTCGTTGAGTGTTGCTTTGTGTAATGTATCACCCCTGCTGTTCCATTAAAAAAAATTCTATACTCCTCTATTATTCAGTAAGGCCTAATGATTATTCTAGCATTTCTATGTGGTACACTGTTATTTTGATTTTAATTGACTTCACTTTTTTTAAATTAAGCACACTGGTTTTAAACTGTGCTGTTCAGATGCAAGATTTTTACCATTATCAGTTATTGCTACCATTTGAAGAGCATCCATTGATATTTTGCCCTATATTCACTCCAGATTGATATGTTCTATACTGTCTGATATGTACTACAGCTGTAAGTTTTTTTTAACATAATTTACATTTGATGGTGTGCTCATAAATCTAAAACATTGAAAAATGCTAAAAGGTTGCTGAATCTTGAGGTATTTTCCTTAAAAATGTAAAACTGTTGATATTTCCACACCAATTTGCACAACAAACTTAAGCTGGTCACTAACATAACCCAATTTCTCTATATGCCTGTGCTAACTTGTGCTGGTCTTAAATTAATAAACATAAAGAGCCGATTTATCCAGCTAAGTGGTGCCACTGAATATCTAGCTATGATCAACAGGCACCACTTAGCTGGGTAAGTAACTTATCCGGCTCAGGGGGTCATTTTTCAAATCACGGTAGGGCCTTATCACAGGTGATAGGGCCCTAACACCCGCAATAAGGCCATAACGCATGCGTTATCGCATCTTGAGCTGCGTATGCAAATTCTAAAAATGTATTCAACAGGGAGGAGTTTGGGTGCAGTTTATTAAAATGAGGGGTGTTTAACTTTGTAGATGATAGTATAGAATATGGTACAGAGGAGAGGGAGGGAGAAAAAGCCACTCTAGGGTGGTACATATATTAGTCAACTATTTATATCACTGTAGGAGGATCAACTTGTGACTTGAGGTGAGGTTTTGGTGGTGGTCTAGGGTTTGCGGGCCAGTTTTACATGCACCATCAGAGGTACAACAGCACAGTACACATCAGTGAAGATTTGATGTGATTTGGAGTGAGAGAAGGTAGACAAAGATTTGATGTGATTTGGAGTGAGAGAAGGTACACAAAGAAGAGGAGAAAGGCCTTTCTCCTCGTGAGACCTCAAGCTTTACAATTTGGGGGGGGGGGGTCTTTTTTCCTGAAGTACCCTTGCATGTGCCTAATAAAGCACAAAGGAAATTCCCCCCCCCCCCCCTCAGTTGTTTCAATTTTTAGTAGGGAAAGTAACTCCCAGCCCCATCAAGCCTAGAGATAATATATAGTTCCTGTATTATATAGAATTGTTGACCTACTGAGCAGTCTGTCTGTATTTCCTTGATTTATGTTATTTAACAATTTCCATAGGTTGTGTATCTCCGGCTCCTCACATTTGAGGACTTTTCAGAACAGACAGATTGTTATGCTTAAGAAAATTGTGTCTCCTAAATGTGAATATGATAATTCTGTCTCTGTTTTTTCCCTTCAAGATTGTCTCTTGTTTTGAAATTATGTAAAAGTGCATAAAGAAATAATTTAAAAAAAAAAAAGACATGCATATATTTCAAAACTTATTCGCACAATTTTACACGTGATAATTATCTGGCATAATGTGTATTATTGCCTGGGTGGGAAGTCTGGGGGAAATGGGGGGAGTTCAGGCTGAAGAACCAGGAGGGTTTCAGTGACCTGGAGAAGGACTGGGTATCACGGTCAGGGAGGCTGGAATCAGGGAGCACCCTGCAGAAGTGATACAGGACTGCAACAACCAGTGCCCTACCTTGCAGGTTGAGCCCTTGGGTTCTTGGAGCTGTTACGACATTCCTTCTGGCTAACATCATGGCTGCAGCTGGATTCACGCACAGACTGGGAGTTGGCGTCAGGTACTGGCAGGAATCTGGATACAAATACTGGCTGGGAGCTGGGTCTAGGTACTGTGTGGATCTAGCTAGAATCCATTTTAATATCTTGGCATTATATGGAAAGTGTCCTCATTACTTGCTAGGATTAGTACAAGAACAATGTTCAACTTGTAATCTTCGGTCACGTGAATAGAAGTTACTAAAGATTCTGAGTGCCAAAGAAACACACCTAAAGGTTACATCTAAGCGCTCTTTTTCATAAATCACCCCCATTTTATAGAATAAGCTTCTGCAGGAAATTTGTTAAATGTCTGATTAAAGCATTTTAGGAAATGTCTGAAAACTTTTTTCTTTAAGAATATTTTTATGTAGTCATTATATATTTAATTTAATTGTTGATGTTTGTGATTATATTTTATGACATTGTATAAGTTGGTGTTATATACCACTGCAAACAGTAGCGTGGTAATGCTGCAGTAAAGCAATTTTTGTAAATAAATAAAATTAAGCAGGTTTAGGGACTGGATACAGAGCACAGGCTGGGATTGGATACAGAGCACATACTGGGGGCTGGATAAAGAGCACAGACTGGGGACTGGACAGAACAAGGATAGGATAAGGACAAGACTGGACAAGAATTAGCAAGACTTAGATAGGACAAGGACAAGGAGATGGACAAGACACAGGATGCCTGGAAGCTACTAGACAGAAGGCCTAGAGGCAGCTAGGCAAGGCAGAAGGCCCTGAAGCTAAAGGCTGGCCTGGTTAGAAATCCAAGGTGACTCACTGAAGTGGCAGTGAGGCACTATCAGGCTGGATTAAGTAGGGCTGCGGCTTGGACGTAGTGGGAGGTAACTGTCAAGGTACTACTGAGCAATGCTGGCTGAGGACTCCTAATAGATGGAAGCCTGCTCAGCAGGCTGAACCTTGGCACGGGAAGACTGCACAGCAAGCAAAATCGTGACACTGGGCGAACTGATGGAGTGATTGGTAAAATGGTAATTTTAATTATGTGCGCTTGTTTTAAAATATGGCAATTTATGTACATTAATCAAGTTTTATGCAAGTGAGATCTACTTTATTTTTGTGCATAAAATAAAAATATACACTTGTATATTTTTTTCAAAAGTGGGAAAAGTACACATGATCAAAGTACTGATATATTCACTTTCAATGCATAGTTGTTTGAAAGTTAACACCATAGTGTTATGTTTAGGGAAGGATGTGAACCCCTGGGCTGAGATGAGCAACGTCTCCGCCCACAGGGAGGAGCCCTGTGAGCCTCATCGTCAGCAGGCGCAGGCGCAGTCTCAGTGGCATGACACACACCTAGAAGCAGAGACTTTATTAAAATAGGAAGGAAAGTAATGTCCACAATATTAGCAATCTAGAAGCACAGTCCTGGGCAATGGGAGTTACCCAGAAAGAGACACAGTGGAGGAGATCCGGTAGTGGCCCGTGGAGCGTGGTATGCTGTGGATCCCTTCTGGCAAGAGTAGGCACCTCAGGATACAGATCCAGTAGTGGCCCACGGAGCGGGGTACACCGAGGAAGCCTGTACAGTAGATGTTGGTAGCGATGTCAAACTCGGACGCGGTCCTGTGCAGATGATGAGCAGGAATACTGTACAGTAGGAATGATGATAGGCTTTCACTGAAGAAAGGAGTAGTAGCCCAAGGATCAGCCAAAGAAACACTCCTAAAGGTTACATCTAAGCACTCTTTTTCATAAATCACCCCCATTTTATAGAATAAGCCACATAGGCTCCTCAGTGTTGTCCAGAAATGATGATGTCTGTAGAGATACTCACAGTAGGTGGTTCCTGGAGCAAGTAGATCAGAGAAGCAGATAGGCAGGAAGGCCCTCCGAGGAGTGGATAGCCATGAATGCAGGGGAGCCCCCGAGGAGTGGGTACTCAGAGCATTCAATTGCCAAAGCTGTAACAAGAACAGGAAGTCCTTAAATGAGCAGAGTACAGCAAGACAGAACTCCTTGCTAACTCGAGGAAGGCAAGGGCTGGCTCCATTAAATACGCTAGTGGGTTGAAGTCATCAGGTGGGGACGCCCCCGAAGTTCCCGCCATGATGTATTCAAATAAGGCCCTTGCGCACGCGCCTAGGTAACTCCAGGTCCAAGATGGTGGCCGGCAGCACCCACGCTGTCCCGGGAATGCCGGAGAGGTCGGCATGAACTGGCAGACACCGCCATTCTTCCTAGACTAAGAACATAAGAAAATGCCATACTGGGTCAGACCAAGGGTCCATCAAGCCCAGCATCCTGTTTCCAACAGTGGCCAATCCAGGCCATAAGAACCTGGCAAGTACCCAAAAACTAAGACTATTCCATGTAACCATTTCTAATGGCAGTGGCTATTCTCTAAGTGAACTTAATAGCAGGTAATGGACTTCTCCTCCAAGAACTTATCCAATCCTTTTTAAAACACAGCTATACTAACTGCACGAACCACATTCTCTGGCAACAAATTCCAGAGTTTAATTGTGCGTTGAGTAAAAAAGAACTTTCTCCGATTAGTTTTAAATGTGCCCCATGCTAACTTCATGGAATGCCCCCTAGTCTTTCTACTATCCGAAAGAGTAAATAACCGATTCACATCTACCCGTTCTAGACCTCTCATGATTTTAAACACCTCTATCATATCCCCCCTCAGTCGTCTCTTCTCCAAGCTGAAAAGTCCTAACCTCTTTAGTCTTTCCTCATAGGGGAGTTGTTCCATTCCCTTTATCATTTTGGTAGCCATTCTCTGAACCTTCTCCATCGCAATTATGTCTTTTTTGAGATGCGGCGACCAGAATTGTACACAGTATTCAAGGTGCGGTCTCACCATGGAGCGATACAGAGGCATTATGACATTTTCCGTTTTATTCATCATTCCTTTTCTAATAATTCCCAACATTCTATTTGCTTTTTTGACTGCCGCAGCACACTGCACCGACAATTTCAATGTGTTATCCACTATGACACCTAGATCTCTTTCTTGGGTTGTAGCACCTAATATGGAACCCAACATTGTGTAATTATAGCATGGGTTATTTTTCCCTATATGCATCACCTTGCACTTATCCACATTAAATTTCATCTGCCATTTGGATGCCCAATTTTCCAGTCTCACAAGGTCTTCCTGCAATTTATCACAATCTGCTTGTGATTTAACTACTCTGAACAATTTTGTGTCATCTGCAAATTTGATTATCTCACTCGTCGTATTTCTTTCCAGATCATTTATAAATATATTGAACAGTAAGGGTCCCAATACAGATCCCTGAGGCACTCCACTGTCCACTCCCTTCCACTGAGAAAATTGCCCATTTAATCCTACTCTCTGTTTCCTGTCTTTTAGCCAGTTTACAATCCACGAAAGACATCACCACCTATCCCATGACTTTTTACTTTTCCTAGAAGCCTCTCATGAGGAACTTTGTCAAACGCCTTCTGAAAATCTAGATGGAGCGGAGAAAAAAAAGGTGAGCATGAGAAGTCACAGCTGTCTGCGACCGACAGGTGTAACAGTATGCCCTGTCTTAGGGCCCCTCCCCAGGTGTTTCAGCTTCCGGGGATGTGTCCTGTGGAATTGTTGGATCAAGTCCTTGTCCAGGATGTTACATGCTGGCTCCCAACTATTTTCCTCTGGACCAAATCCCTCCCAGGAAATGAGATATTCCCATTGCCTGCCACATTTTCTTACATCAAGGATGTCTTCTACTTGATATGTGATATCTTCTTCAGCAGAGAGAGGTTGGGGCTCCAGAGTCTTCCTGGTGGACGGACAGGATGAGAGGCTTCAGAAGGGAGATATGAATGTGCCCAATTGACTCCTCTGTTTAAACTGTATATAATTTTGCCATGTAAGCAAATTGTTCTCTGCTTACATGCACCACTCTCCAGTTAGAAATTGTTAATCTATCCCTTTTTTTCTAACATCCTGGTTCCACATTCTCTGTTGTAATGTAACTTTCGCTCTCTGTGTTAACTGGTTTACACACACACACCCCCCCCCCCCCACCCCTTAGTTTATTGTAAACCGGTACGATAAGACCTGGTCTTGAGCATCGGTATATTAAAAAGAATTAAATAAATAAATAAAATAAATAAATATGAAAAGCATATGTATTCGAAGTGCCGGTGGTAGCTTCAAGCTGTACGTAACTGGACCCAGGTGACAGAGGACTGAAAAGGGTCCTATATACTTTGGTGCAAACCGGACTGATGGCAGTTTAAGGTGGATGAACCTGGTTCTCAGCTATAACTTATCATCAGGATATAACTGCGGTGCGGCTCTGTGATGGGCATCATAGAACTTTTTGTTGTCCAGCCTTCTGGAGGAGTTCTTTCGTGTGTTCCCACAACTGGTGCAATTCTTGCACTGATGCCTGGGCAGCAGGAGGGGCTATTGATAGTGGCATAGGTAGTTGAGGTAAGGGCTGCCGTCCGTAAACTAATTGGAACGGAGATGACCCAGTTGAGGCAGACTGGTGTGAGTTCAGAGCAAATTTGGCCCAAGGAAGCAATTCTGACCAGTCTCTTTGTCTGGAGTTAATGTAGGCACGAAGGAATTGTTTTAATGTGTGGTTCATTCTCTCCATCTGTCTGTTGGCTTGTGGGTGATACGCTGACGTCAAATCCAATGACATATCAAATTTTTGCACAAAGATCTCCAGAATGTAGCTGTAAACTGAACCCCTCTGTCCATGAGGATATATTTCAGCATGCCATGTAGATGGAAGATGTGCCAGATAAACAACTTTGCTAGTCCTGGAGCAGATGGTAAGCCGGGCAGTGCCACCAAATGTGCCATTTTAGAAAAATGGTCAATGGTGACCCAGATGGTATTATTACCATTGGATAAGGGCAAGTCAATGACAAAGTCTGTTGCAATGTGTGTCCATGATTCACTAGGAGTGGGCAGTGGTTGAAGTCCCCAGGGATGGCCAGCTGGAGGTTTCTGTTTTGCGCAGGTAGGACATGACTCAACATAAGCCCGTACGTCTTCCTTCATAGAAGGCCACCAATAGTATCTCTGTAAGGTGATGAGAGTTCTGGACTGTCCAGGGTGACCTGCAAGCAGAGAGTCATGAGCCCATCTGAGGATCTTCTTCCTGAGAGAGAGAGGTACCACTGTCTTCCTGGCGGGAACCATGTGGGTAGTTACAAGCAGTACTTTGGTAGGATCAATGATGTGTCGTGGTGTGTCCGGTACATCCTCTGGGATGAAGAAACGGGAGAGTGCATCTGCCCTGGTATTCATGTCCACAGGACGATACTTCAGTAAGAAATCAAATCGATTAAAAAATAAGGACCAGCGCGCTTGTCATGGGTCAAGTGTTGCGCATGATGAAGTTATTCAAGTTTTTTATTGTCCATGTAGACCGTTATTTGGTGTTGTACACCTTCGAGCCATGGGCGCCATTCTTCAAATGCTAATTTGATGGTGAGTAGCTCCTTGTCTCCTATCCCATAATTCTGCTCAGCGGGGAAGAATCGCCGAGAAAAGAAGGAGCAAGGATATAATGTGTGGGTGTCACTGTGTTGACTAAGGACAGCACCAACTCCAACATCCAAAGCATCTACTTCAATAATAAATGGTTGTCGGGGATTGGGATGATGTAGACATGTCTCCCGGATGAACACATCTTTAAGTTTCTCGAAAGCGTTAATGGCTTCACCAGGCCAGTGAGAGATATTGGCTCCTTTCCACGTCATGGCTGTAAGAGGGGAGGTCACAGTGGAGTAGTGATGAATGAAGGACCTGTAATAGTTCGTGAATCCAAGAAATCTTCGCAAAGCCTTGAGACCAGTAGGTTGGGGCCAGTTCTGGATACTTTTGTTCTTTTGCGGGTCCATTAGGAACCCTCGGCTGGATACCACATAGCCAAGAAATGGAATGGATTCTTGATGGAAGGAGCACTTCTCTAATTTGGCGTATAGGTGATTATCCAAGAGCCTTTGAAGAACATTGGCAACATCTACTTGATGGTTCTTCAGGTTCTGGGAGAAGACCAGTATGTCATCGAGATATATGACCACACAACTGTACAACATGTCCCTGAAAATATCATTCCTCATGTTTTGAAATACAGCTGGGGCATTGCAAAGGCCGAAGGGCATGACTAAATATTCAAAATGGCCATCGCGGGTATTAAAAGCAGTTTTCCACTCATCTCCCTGGCTTTTGCGGACCAAATTGTATGCCCATCTGAGGTTCAGCTTTGTGAATATTTTGGCCCCTTGGAGCCAATCAAAAAGTTCAGAGATCAGTGGCAGTGGGTAGCGGTCCTTCATGGTGATCTAATTTAGTCCATGGTAGTCTATACATGGGCGAAGGGATCCATCCTTCTTACCCATGATAAAGAAACCTGCCCCGGCTGGAGATTTAGAAGGTCTAATGAAGCCCTTTGCTAAGATCTCTTGAATGTAGGCTGACATAGCATGAGTCTCAGAGAGAGAAAGTGGGTATACCCTTCCTCTGGGAGGTTCTGAATTGGGTATTAAATTAATAGCACAGTCGAAGGATCGGTGAGGAAGCAGAGTATCTGCTACTTTCTTTGAAAAAAAGTCCTGGTAGGATGAATATTGCTGAAGTAGGCCCGGAAGTGAGATGATGGTGGTTAGGCAATGCATGGGGGTGACTTCTTGAAGGCATCTCCCGTGACAGTATTTTCCCCATTGGGACAGTTCCAAAGTGTTCCTGTCAAACTGGGGTGAGTGCATCTCTAACCATGATATACCAAGTATGATCGTGTGAATAGCTTTATCCAAGAACAGGAACAAGATGGTCTCCGAGTGCAGTGACCCCGAGCGGAGACAAATGGGTTGAGTAGAATACATGACCTCACCAGGAAGTGGCTCACTGTGTATGGAAGATAGTAGCAGTGGTGTAGGTGTCCGGATGGTGGGAATTCGTAGGTACTCTACGAGTTGCTTAAGAATGGAATTTCCCCCGGCACCAGAATCCACTAGGGCTACAGTATGGAATTTGAGGGTACTCAAAATGATGGAGACTGGGAGAGTCAGTGGAGGAGATGGAGAGGTGAGACCTAGGAGGAGTCCTCCGGCTGATCCTAGGTCTGCGAGTTTCCCAGACAGATCGGGCAGGAGGATACTGCATGGCCAGGCTGTCCACAATACATACAGAGGCCAAATCTTTTACGATGCCTCTCCTTGGCTGTCAGATGGCTACAACCTAGTTGCATGGGTTCCTCCTCCTCAATAGTGGGCGTGGAAGTGGTCTGTGTAGTTGGTGCAGGACGAGGACGTAGAACTCCCGAGGTCATCTTCTTAGGAACCCTTTATCTCTTGTGAATGCTCAAACAGGCGATCAATTTGCCCTGCAAGATCAATGAGGGAGTCCAAGGTATCAGGGAGCTCACGGGCGGCTAGTTCACCCTTAATGTGGTAATTAAGACCTTCTAGAAAAATATTCCGTAGACAACTCAGGTCCCAAAGCAACTCAGATGATAAGGTTTTAAACTCAATAACATAATCAGTCAAAGGTTTGATACCTTGGTGAAGGTGTAGGAGTGCAGATCCAATGATGGCCTGATGGGTAGGGTAATCAAACACTGAACAAAATAGGGTGAGGAACCCTGTCAAATCACTGAGGATAGGATCATTATGCTCCCAGAGAGGTGAAGCCCAGGCCAGGGCTTTCCCGTCTAAAAGAGACAAGATATACATAGTATCGGACACTACATCTGAGAAGTAGGTGGGCTATAAGGAGACGTGCATACAGCACTGGGTCAGGAAACCTCAGCATAATAAGGGATCCCCTATAAAACGAATGGGTGCAGGCAAAGGCACTGAAAGTCTTACGGATCCAGTAGGTGGACAGGCGATAGCCTTGTCAGGCGAAGATGTAGTGTTCAGTCGAGAACTGAGCTGGTTGAAGGCGTTAGCCAGTGTATCCAAAGTCCTTTGCTGTTCATTCAGTCGCTGGGCCAGGCCAGGGATGGCCTGAAGAGCTGAGAGCTGAGCCAGGTCCATGGAGTTAGCAATCTGTTATATTGAGGGAAGGATGTGAACCCCTGGGCTGAGATGAGTGATGTCTCCACCCACAGGGAGGTGCCTCACCATCAGCAGGCGCAGTCTCAGTGGCGGCGCACACAGCTAGAAGCAGAGACTTTATTAAAATAGGAAGGAAAGTAATGTCCACGGTATTAGCAATACAGAAGTACAGTCCTGGGCAATGGGAGTTACCCAGAATGAGACACAGTAGAGACAATCGGGTAGTGGCCCATGGAGAGGGGTATGCCGTGGATCCCCTTTGGTGGCATCTCAGGATACAGATCCGGAGGTGCCCCATGAAGTGAGGTACACCGAGGAAGTCTATACAGTAGATGTTGGTAGTAATGCCAAAACTTGGACGCGGTCCTGTGCAGACGATGAGCAGGAATACTGTAGAGTAGGAATGTTGATAGGCTTTCACTGAAGAAAGGCGGTAGTGGCCTGAGGATCAGGGTACTCCGCACAGGCTCCTCAGTGTTGTCCATAAATGATGATGTCTGTAAAGGTACTCACAGTAGGTGGTTCCTGGAGCAAATAGATCAGAGAAGCAAATAGGCAGGAAGGCCCTCCGAGGCGCGGATAGTTGTGAATGCA
Source organism: Rhinatrema bivittatum (assembly GCF_901001135.1). Taxonomy (NCBI): domain Eukaryota; kingdom Metazoa; phylum Chordata; class Amphibia; order Gymnophiona; family Rhinatrematidae; genus Rhinatrema; species Rhinatrema bivittatum. Next base: position 652,630,189 of record NC_042616.1, on the reverse strand, counting down.
GGGGAGCCCCCGAGGAGCGGGTACTCAGAGCGTCCAATTGCCAAAGCTATAACATTTTCTTTTATTATAATTCTTAAAAATTCTTCAGTTCTTCTTAATTTTTCTCAAACTCTGTATTGCTTCACTGCCTCATTAGCCCCCAAACAGAATTTTTCAGTTCTATAAAAAAAAAAGAAAAACATACAACATCTTGAAAAGAAAAGAAATGTCTTTCTCTAAGAAGGCTGCCCTTAGTTGCCTCAAGGACTGCATGCATGGTCAGAAGATGTCTATCACCAATAGCCATGATATCTGTTACCAATGTCTAGGGCCTGACCTTAACACACCTAACTGTTATCAATATGGCCAGATGTCTCTATTGACTCAGAAATGCAGAGTTTGGAAGAAGGAGGAGCTGTGTAAATTTCTATAGAGCAGCAGTGATTTCTCCTTCCATTGCAGAGTCTCTTCCAGCTCCCCAGGGGCCAAGTTGAGCAGAAGCTTCTAGAGTAGGCCTCCCACTCTTTGGAATGTGCTTGGGGCCCATCAATCTCATTGGGGTCAAGAAAGCAGTGAAAAGCCATCCTCAAGACCCTCAAGGGCATCACAGGGCCTCAGAGGCAGCGATAACAGCAGCACTGACAAAGCAGCATAATTTGTACCAATGGCACAATGATGCATGAAGACTCAGCACTGTCAATGCACCATTCACAAGTGCATTGAGACCTGGCACCATCAACGCAATGAGCCCCAGCACCACATCAGGACCCCGAGCATCAACCTATCGAGCCACAGAGCACTTAAATTATTGATCCTTGATACCAATGATGCTTCCTCTCCTGGCACCATTTTCACATCAGTCACAAGAACCCATGGTGCCTCAAGCTTCAAAGCACAGATCAGCACTCTGTACTACCGATGCAACTGCTCTCAAATTGCCAATCCTTTCAATGCATTCAGGAAGGATTGACGATGGAGAGGGAGATGTGCTCCATTTACCTCCGCCTATCTCAAGGTTTCTTGAACAAGATTGTCTTCTAGAGACAATAATTCCCATCTGCTCAGTGGTGCCCTTAATCTCTATGTATCCCCAAGACAACTGTTACAAAGTCTGGAGAACCTTCAAGAAGAACCAGATCTGATTTCAGAAGAGGATGTTCCACCCTCAATGGCTAGCTAGAAATCATGACAGCCCTTAGACCAAGTGGCAGTGGTGGTGAAGACAGTCTTTACCTCCCTAGCAGCTAAGGACAGTGAAGACAGTCTTTACCTCCCTAGCAGCTAAGGACAAGGAGGGCACTCTTCAACCTCTCTTCATCAGATTTTCTCCCTCAAGAGGAACTTAGAAGAATGCCATCAGAAACCTCATTGGAGTATTTGAGTCCTTGCCACTCTATCACACCAAAGTCCTACCATTTGGAGGATGTCACCAGGAGTACTCCCCTCTAAGGCAACCAAGGACCACACCTTGGTCACCTTCATCATCATTGGGGTCTTTGATCAGTGTCCCTTCTCCCCTCATGTCAGAGAAAGCATCAACAGGAATTCCTTCCAACCCCTTACCTGAGCCTCCACAACACTCATTGCTACCAGAGGACCTCTCCTATTTCAGATTTTTTAATAAGCTGGATAAGGCACTGAGAGAACATAAGAAATTGCCATGCTGGGTCAGACTAAGGGTCCATCAAGCCCAGCATCCTGTTTCCAACAGAGGCCACACCAGGTTACCTGGCAATTATCCAAACACTAAGAAGATCCCATGCTACTGATGCAATTAATAGCAGTGGCTATTCCCTAAGTAACCTTGATTAATAACCTTTAATAGACTTCTCCTCCAAGATTACATTTGTAAGTACAAGGACTGTGGCACAGATGTCTTCAGCCTTCTTCGGGTCCTAGATATGCTGACATAACTAGCAGCAATTCAAATATATTTGATCCTACAGGAATTACAGACATGAATGTGGAAAAATCAAATTTCCTGTGCTCCAGTAGCCAGAAAATTAAATCCAAAATATAGAGTCCAAAAAACTTCAGGGTTTGGAGTGGGTACAACTGCCCCATCAATCAGTCATTGTGGAGTCAGCATTAAAGTGGGTAAAGAAAATCGGGATTTTCTCCAATACTCCACCTGGGAATCTAAAACTGCTGGTCAACTTTGAAAAAATGGTGTTCTAGAGCTCTATGCTTAATGCTCATATATCCACACACTAGTTCTATATGGTATAATACTTACATAATTGCATTCAGAAACTCAAGCCACTGCTAGGCCCAACTGAAATGGACCAACTGCATATGTGCAGCTGCTCCTGGATGCAGAGGAATTTATACACCATTTAATTCGATCAGAATATATTCATTCAATACCACAACTTACTTGTCATTGGCTTGCATTGGAGGTCATTAAATGGCTTGGCTATGGGTTCTCAAGAAGCTCTGAGCAACATTCATCATCAAAATGCCCCTACTTCACTTTTAAGCATTTAAGAACATAAGAACATAAGAAAATGCCATACTGGGTCAGACCAAGGGTCCATCAAGCCCAGCATCCTGTTTCCAACAGTGGCCAATCCAGGCCATAAGAACCTGGCAAGTACCCAAAAACTAAGTCTATTCCATGTAACCATTGCTAATGGCAGTGGCTATTCTCTAAGTGAACTTAATAGCAGGTAATGGACTTCTCCTCCAAGAACTTATCCAATCCTTTTTTAAACACAGCTATACTAACTGCACGAACCACATTCTCTGGCAACAAATTCCAGAGTTTAATTGTGCGTTGAGTAAAAAAGAACTTTCTCCGATTAGTTTTAAATGTGCCCCATGCTAACTTCATGGAGTGTCCCCTAGTCCTTCTACTATCCGAAAGAGTAAATAACCGATTCACATCTACCCGTTCTAGACCTCTCATGATTTTAAACACCTCTATCATATCCCCCCTCAGTCGTCTCTTCTCCAAGCTGAAAAGTCCTAACCTCTTTAGTCTTTCCTCATAGGGGAGTTGTTCCATTCCCCTTATCATTTTGGTAGCCCTTCTCTGTACCTTCTCCATCGCAATTATATCTTTTTTGAGATGTGGCGACCAGAATTGTACACAGTATTCAAGGTGCGGTCTCACCATGGAGTGATACAGAGGCATTATGACATTTTCCGTTTTATTCATCATTCCTTTTCTAATAATTCCCAACATTCTGTTTGCTTTTTTGACTGCCGCAGCACACTGAACCGACGATTTCAATGTGTTATCCACTATGACACCTAGATCTCTTTCTTGGGTTGTAGCACCTAATATGGAACCCAACATCGTGTAATTATAGCATGGGTTATTTTTCCCTATATGCATCACCTTGCACTTATCCACATTAAATTTCATCTGCCATTTGGATGCCCAATTTTCCAGTCTCACAAGGTCTTCCTGCAATTTATCACAATCTGCTTGTGATTTAACTACTCTGCACAATTTTGTGTCATCTGCAAATTTGATTATCTCACTCGTCGTATTTCTTTCCAGATCATTTATAAATATATTGAACAGTAAGGGTCCCAACACAGAACCCTGAGGTACTCCACTGTCCACTCCCTTCCACTGAGAAAATTGCCCATTTAATCCTACTCTCTGTTTCCTGTCTTTTAGCCAGTTTGCAATCCACGAAAGGACATCGCCACCTATCCCATGACTTTTTACTTTTCCTAGAAGCCTCTCATGAGGAACTTTGTCAAACGCCTTCTGAAAATCCAAGTATACTATATCTACCGGTTCACCTTTATCCACATGTTTATTAACTCCTTCAAAAAAGTGAAGCAGATTTGTGAGGCAAGACTTGCCCTGGGTAAAGCCATGCTGACTTTGTTCCATTAAACCATGTCTTTCTATATGTTCTGTGATTTTGATGTTTATAACACTTTCCACTATTTTTCCTGGCACTGAAGTCAGGCTAACCGGTCTGTAGTTTCCCGGATCGCCCCTGGAGCCCTTTTTAAATATTGGGGTTACATTTGCTATCCTCCAGTCTTCAGGTACAATGGATGATTTTAATGATAAGTTACAAATTTTTACTAATAGGTCTGAAATTTCATTTTTTAGTTCCTTCAGAACTCTGGGGTGTATACCATCCGGTCCAGGTGATTTACTACTCTTCAGTTTGTCAATCAGGCCTACCACATCTTCTAGGTTCACCGTGATTTGATTCAGTCCATCTGAATCATTACCCATGAAAACCTTCTCCATTACGGGTACCTCCCCAACATCCTCTTCAGTAAACACCGAAGCAAAGAAATCATTTAATCTTTCCGCGATGGCCTTATCTTCTCTAAGTGCCCCTTTAACCCCTCGATCATCTAACGGTCCAACTGACTCCCTCACAGGCTTTCTGCTTCGGATATATTTAAAAAAGTTTTTACTGTGAGTTTTTGCCTCTACAGCCAACTTCTTTTCAAATTCTCTCTTAGCCTGTCTTATCAATGTCTTACATTTAACTTGCCAATGTTTATGCTTTATCCTATTTTCTTCTGTTGGATCCTTCTTCCAATTTTTGAATGAAGATCTTTTGGCTAAAATAGCTTCTTTCACCTCCCCTTTTAACCATGCCGGTAATCGTTTTGCCTTCTTTCCACCTTTCTTAATGTGTGGAATACATCTGGACTGTGCTTCTAGAATGGTATTTTTTAACAATGACCACGCCTCTTGGACATTTTTTACTTTTGTAGCTGCTCCTTTCAGTTTTTTTCTAACAATTTTTCTCATTTTATCAAAGTTTCCCTTTTGAAAGTTTAGCACGAGAGCCTTGGATTTGCACACTGTTCCTTTTCCAGTCATTAAATCAAATTTGATCATATTATGATCACTATTGCCAAGTGGCCCCACCACCGTTACCTCTCTCACCAAGTCCTGTGCTCCACTGAGAATTAGATCTAAAATTGCTCCCTCTCTCGTCGGTTCCTGAACCAATTGCTCCATAAAGCTATCATTTATTCCATCCAGGAACGTTATCTCTCTAGCGTGACCCGATGATACATTTACCCAGTCTATATTGGGGTAATTGAAGTCTCCCATTATTACTGCACTACCAATTTGGTTAGCTTCCCTAATTTCTCTTAGCATTTCACTGTCCATCTCACCATCTTGACCAGGTGGACGGTAGTATACCCCTATCACTGTAGTCTTCCCTGATACACAAGGGATTTCTACCCATAAAGATTCAATTTTGTATTTAGTCTCATGCAGGATGTTTATCCTGTTGGACTCTATGCCATCCTGGACATAAAGCGCCACACCTCCTCCCGACTGCTCCTCTCTGTCATTGCGATATAATTTGTACCCCGGTATAGCACTGTCCCATTGGTTGTCCTCTTTCCACCATGTCTCTGAGATGCCATTTCTACTTCCAGAGCTGCCCTTTCCAGCAATATCAGTGGTATCATGCTCCATCTGTGATTCTGCAACAACATCTTCCAGTTTGAGGCTGGCAGAATGAGAGGCATCAACTGAAAGTGACACAGGAGGTCCAACCAAAATCTGGGCCCAGTTTTTGACCAGCCTTGAAATCCAACAACCCCTTCACTAGGGGGGAGAATTTGTCTCTTCTGTGTCTCCCTTGCAAAGTTGGGAATAACCTTACATTGCATCCCAAAAACACCACATTTCTTTTGTTAAGACATAGCTTCAATAGCCACTCTCTATCTGACTCCAATGCTAAAGTAATAATCAGAATTGCGGGTACTGCTAGTTCAGTGTCTGAAGTTTCCAAAAAGGCAGATATATCCAAGGGTTGTTCACTAACCGGAATCAAAGTCACCGTCCCTCCATCTTGTTCAGGAGATCTTTTAAACTTAGGAAGAAAAAATATCTTTGATATTGGTGGCATCTCAGCATCTTCTATGCCAGTTATTTCCCAAAGATACCTTTTAAAAGTATCTTGAGGAGGTATCATTGATTTTTGTGGAAGGTTAATGAGTATTAAATTTTTATTCCTAGTCACATTTTCCATATGCTCCAACTTCAATAATATATTCTTTCTTTCCTTTATAGAAGCCGTCTGAACTAATTGTATATTCCTTATCTGATCTCTGTTCTTTATTATCTGTTGTTCCAGCTCAGAATTCGGGTTTGTCACAATCTTTACTTTTTCTTCCATTTCTTTCACTGTAACACTTAATGGCTTCATTTGAGCCAGTATAGAAGTTTTCATTTCTACTAATGTCTCCCATATGGTCTCAAGCTTAAATGTAGCTGGTCTTATCAGTGTTAGATCAACTTTCTCGGGAGTTCTTCCAACAGCCCCTCCATTGAGCACCAACAGTGCTTTTTCCATCTCCCTGGCCAGCTCCGGGATCAATTCTGGGCCTAAGTTTCCTTTTTCTCCTGGGTCCTGTCCTGCGGAACTCTGCTGCGAGACTCGTCGGTCTAGCGGTGTCGTTCCAAGACCCAGGGAGTCCCAGATTACCGCCGGATTGCCAGGGGGATTCCTTCCACAGGGTTCAAGGGTGATAATGAACCTAGGAGAGAGGGTAGCTCATATTCCCCTCCCCCTCTCTCCAACGGCTGCAAACCTATTTTGGCATCTTTGCGGATCACATGCGTGTTCATCGGACCAGCGACACCGGCAGTCGGAGGGGCTGCAGGATAAGGCTCACCTCTCGGCTTCCTCTTGCATCCCATGCTTAAGGAAAATATCTTCACAGGTAAGAGTTCTAAAGTTTTGTCCTCTGGAGCACACACGCAGCGTTCTACTGCTGAGCAGCCAACTTGTTCCGCCCCCCCCCGGCTATGGTGTTTCTATTCATATGAACGTCTTTTAAAATAGCAACACACGCATAACTGCTGGCCCACCCTGGAAACCCCCCCTAGGTAGCCCTTTCTTTTGTGCAAAACATAAAATGTGCCTGAACTTTCAACTCTTATAACATAATGATTACATGAATACAGGCTACTTATATGCATATATGCTAATGTTTACTCACATAGCTCTTTCAAAATCACCTCATATGTATGTGCAGTAAGGAGTAACAAGGATAACTTTGCTGAATCTATGATACCTGATGTTCAGTTGCCTGAAAGTATGCACATACTTTTATAGAGAAGATAATTTTCAAATGAATTTGTGTGAGTAATGTAGTCCTTTACCTGTGGAAATGACACTTTAAGAAATCATGCTTTTAATTTTATGTACATGGGGGAGAGGCATTCCAGGGGCTGGAATCTGGTCAGGATTGGGACTTAAGTCCATACATTTTGGTTTTAAAAATGTATGCACTTAAATTCTCTTAGCAAAACTACAAGCACCAAATAGCAGGTGAAACTGTGTGCTGGGACAATTTTCAAAGCGAAAAGATGCGTGGACGTTCACTTTGAAAAACTGTGTGAAATTTGCAAGTAATAAGTACCTGCAGACTTTTAAACTGGCTGAAAATGACCCCCAATGTCTTTACTGTATTAAACAGTGTCATTTTTGTGGCCATTTCAGGGATGAATGGAAACTGCCATCATACCTTTAAATTGTAAAAATGTACATGCAGAGAAGGCATGCAGTTACCATCATTTAATTATTACCATGCAAGTTGGACTCAATTTTTGTGGGCTGAAAAAATGTGTGTATACATTACATTGCCAGTTAGCCTCCTTCTTGAAAATGTATCCCTTAACACTTACAGTACTAACTGAAAACCAGGAAGTTCCTCCGAAAACATAAGCGCCTAATTTTAGGACAAGTAAGTACACATGTTTGCAGTCCAAACACATACCCATGGATTAAAAAAAACACACACCCTTATCCTCATGTCTCACCTGACATGTCCTAAACATTTGGTGCAGTCAAGATACCAAAGAAAAAAGTTATTAGGCATGGGACATATGCACACATGCACAGACATAGTGATTTCATAAGCCTTCTTTTCCTACAGGAAGTCAACCAATGAGCTCTGCTGCCCTAGAAAACTGACCTGTAATAGGCAGGTCCCTTTATTGGCGATTTATGTGTGAAATATAAAAATAGAATCTTTGGAATGGATGATTTATGTATTTCCCTGAAAATTCAGGTGACATATGACATTTCACCCTTTTTTTTTTTCATCTAAACAACAGATGTGGGAATGGGGAGGGTGCAGTTTTCATAGAAATTTAACTGGGTAATTACTAAGTAGGGATGTGCATTTATTTTTCCTGAATTAGGCAATTTCAATGAAATTTCAACAAAATTGCCTAATTCGGTATGGTTTGGGAGAACCGAAAAATGAATGATTTTTTTCCGAAATTTCAGAAAAATCCATTTTTCGGGTTAGTGCGCAGTAACGGGAGTTAGTGCGCGCTAACTCCCATCAGTGCACGCTAACTCCCATTACTAACTGACACGTTAGTGCGCACTAACCCGAAAATCAGGGCCACCAAAAAAAAAAAAACCCCCTGCACAGCGGGAAAAACGAAATTCCCGCGGGGAGGGGTCCCGAAATGAAGCCCGACACGATAGCAAAACCCAAAGCATATTTCTAGTAATTAGGGAGCTACCCAGCTAAATCCCTGGGGCTGAAAATAGGTTCTCTCCAGCGCATGGACCTTCCCAGCGGCTCAGTCTAAGCATCCAGTTTCGTAAAGTGGTTAGCTTTAGCTGCAGAGTTAAAAGGAACGGTCCCAGAGGGGGAAAGAGATAATGCAGGACCTTGCCAAAGCACATTTTTGAAAGCGAAACTACCTGGGTACTTTTTTTTTTTTTAATAGCTTGAAGATCTAGAATACAAAAATACATGTGGACCTTCAGACTGCCTGGGATTTTGCAAGTTTCCCCCTTAAATGTTAACAGTGTTTTCAGTATCTTTTGCTGTTATAAGACATGTGCAAAAACTTCCAAGGAAATCTAAGAAAATTTTGCAAACTAGGTTGAGAAATTTGTAAATTAAATTTACAGCTTCTGTGAACAAATACAATGCAAATCCTGTGAATCAGCGAATATGCATCGGAGAACAAAACAGATTCACCTGATTTCATAGAGTCTACATCTATTGATTCCCATGAATTGGCAAATTCCCCCTCAAATCTGGGAAAAATCTCAACATTATGTCAAGCTCAAACCCAGATGAAATTTGACTGGTTCAAGTTCCGTGTCAGATTTTCCACATTAGTAAACGTTACAATGAAGAAAAAGCTAGAAATTGTCCCACAGTTCTCATAGATTCCTAACAAAAGTCTTACATTGACTGTACCATGCCCTATACTACAGGACAATTAAAATGTGACAGCAATGGAAATTATTAGAGCAAATGGCAAATCTTTCATAAACATTTCCTTCTTTTCTTGTGCTTTGTTAATGGAAATGAATGAGTGATGAACGAAGGCATGAATGGATGACCCACTTGGGACTCAGTTGTCATTATTTAGTCACAGAGGGAACAGAGGGCAATGATTTAGTGCTGTGCTCTTCTTCCCTTGTTTGCTGCTGTCTTATTCCCATTGCACCAGTTGTTGATGAGCTACACAGTAGTCCTGTTGTTTGGGATTTATGTGCCTCTGCCTTGGCATTCCTGACCTGGGTTGTATTAGCATAACTTGCGCCCTACATAAAGCATTAATAAAAGATGACTACTATGTGACCTCAGAAACTGCTAACATGGTATTGATATTTTAATCCCTGTTGTCACTATTTATGAAAAAAGACACACAGTGGTTTATAGATATTAATTAAAACAGCAAAAGTTGGCGAACATATTTTTTTAAAGAACTCTCAAACTTTGATGCATTTGGTTATATCTGGAGTGGTCACCTTGGCAGCATCAGTGGAGATTACTTTTCCAGAGCAAGGTGTTCATGAGATCTTACTTTGTCCATAATATAGAAGCTGATAAACATAAAGTTGGACATTTTCATGCGACTGCTTAGTTGCAAAGTCCACACAGGTTTGAGGTGTGCCATTCATAACTAATGGAAAGGAAACTATCTGGGTAATTATTCTTTGAATATTTGCTAGCATGACATGCACGAATACCAAAAGCACACATTCCTTGTACTTATTTTGTAGGGACTGCCAAGCTGGGAGAAAAACTAGCACATGTGCATTTGAAAATTAAATGTATGCTAGTTGTTTCTCTCCTCAACTATACATCCTTCCCCCCCCCTCCCCTCAAAAATGCCTCATTTTAACCTGGGTTGAAAGTATCTGTGATATGGACAGAGAAGAGCAACTTTCAAACAGCTCAATTTATCAGGACAAAGGACTTTGAAAATTGTCAATACTTTTTATATGAATATTTTTCTTATTATTTCAGGTCTTTTCCGCAACATTTTCATTCTATAGATTCCCCACCCCAGAAAGTGTACTCAGCTTGCACAGAGACCCTTGCCAGTCCTGCATACTGGAGGGAATTCTCCTGAAAGACCGCTCCTTGGCACTGTTTTTGTGGCCAGCAGGATCTGCCATGGTAGCAGCAGTTGTTTTTCTTTTCCTTCCTGCGTCAGATTGAGCACATTGCCTCCACAGCACACCTGAGTGCCGCTGGCCGTCGGACTGTAGACTCAGTCACGAGTCTCCTGCACTGCAATATATGGACTAGGGTCTAAACCATGGGGCTGGCCCCTGCAATGCTTATTTTTAATAGTTTTGAAATTCAAGTTTAACAAAATGGGATTTACCTGGAGTGTATTTTAGGCACACCCAGCTTGCTATTAGTAATTGGAGGAATGGCTTTTGTCCTGGTTTCTCCTGCCTCCCTCTGCTTTCTATGTAGAGATTTTCTTATTTTGCTTGCCCAGGATTAAGCATTGGATAAACACAGAAATCCCTTTTGGCAAGAGGATGAAAACAAAGTACTGAGGTATCCTGCATGAAGCAGTCACTCAACCCCAAAGCACATCAAAATGATTGTATTGTGCCTCCACGAAAAACCCGGAGGTAACCTACACAGAACAGCAATTACATCCTAAACAAAAATCTGCATGGAGTGACAGTTATAATCCTAAACAGAAGGCATGGGGAAAACTGTATAGACAACAGTTACAACTCTATCCCCTGCCCCAATCCAGTTCTGGGCACAGGGGCTCATGGGGATGCTCATGGCCGAGAGTAGGTTCTTTGATCTTCTGGAGTTCCCACAAAGGGTTAAGAGGTTTCTCTTTAATGGCCCATAGGTTTCCTCCTCAATGGGTCTCTTCTGCTCGTCAGCCCAATCCAGGTACAACACTCAGACACCAAGACAGTTGTTCAAAAAGAAAATTCTTTACTGTCACTGATGGCAGGTGAAACAAAGTCCAAAAAGAAATGGGATACACTAATCCCTAGTGCACCAGACAGCAACACAAAGCCCAAATCAGCGCAATAAACCTCATGTCGGGAAATTCCAGCAGCAATAAAACTGTTCTCCCACACAATCAGCTCTAAAGGGTCCTTCTAAGTACCTGCTTTGAAAACAGCTCTTTTTATTCCCCTTCTCAGCAACTTTTCAAACTCTGGGGAACATCTGGCTGACTCCTTTGCAACCATGAACTCTTTAGGACTCCTTCCTATGATGGGTAGCTTACTTTTTCCAAAACTCCCAATGGGAGCAAAATCCCTTCTCAGTAAACATGATTTAACACTTCTCCCAAGACAAATGAGGAATTTCCAACACATCTGCTTTTGGGTATCCTCTTTTGGACCCTGGGACCCTTTTTCCTTCCTAGAAATATTGGTATCCTGAAATCGCTGGAGGGCTTTGAGCCCCGTGGGTTGAAGCTACTTGGTGATGGCCGCCACTTTATCTGGGTCCATGCGAAAGCCGGTGGACGAAATGATATTTCCTAGGAAGGGCAAAGACTCGGCCTCAAAAGTGCACTTCTCCATTTTAGCGTAGAGATGGTTCTCTCGGAGGACTTGAAGAACTTGTTTCACGTGATGACGATGGGAGAGAAAATAAGCACGTCGTCCAAATAGACAATGACATGCGAGTTAAGCATGTCCCGCAGAACCTCATTCATAAGGTGTTGGAAAACGGCTGGGGCATTGCAGAGTCCGAAGGTCATTACTAGATACTCGTAATGCCCATCCCTGGTATTGAAGGCCGTCTTCCATTCGTCCCCGGGACGGATACGAACAAGGTTGTAGGCCCCCCTGAGGTCCAATTTGGTGAACACACGGGCACCCTGTAGGCGGTCCAGTTCTGAGATCAACGAGTGGGTATCGATCTCGTTTGGTGATGGCGTTCAAGCCCCGATAGTCAATGCATGGCCTGAGAGAACCATCCTTCTTGGCCACGAAGAAGAAGCCGGCACCAGCAGGCGAGCGAGAGGGCCGAATGAACCCTTTGGCTAGGTTCTCCGACACGTACTGTGACATGGCCTTTGTCTCCGGTAAGGATAGAGGGTATACGCGGCCTCGAGGAGGAGGGGTGCCTGGCAACAAATCAATGGGACAGTCAAACGGCCGGTGTTGCGGAAGGAGCTCTGCCATTTCTTTAGAAAACACATCCTCAAAGTCCTGGTATGGCTCTGATAACAGATGGGAGGAGCAGATGTGCAAGGGTTTGGGCGGATGTGGAAGCTGTAAGCAATGTTCAAAGCAGGTGGACCCCAACGAACCAGTTGAAAGTCGTCCCATTGTATTATGGGCGAATGCTGCCGGAGCCAGTGTAGTCCCAAAACCAAAGGGTGCACAGCTTGCTCCAAGACGAGCAGGGAGATTTCCTCAGAGTGAAACAATCCGGTTTGTAATGTTACAGGGGCCGTTGAACAGGTAATGACCCCAGGGAGTAGAGTACCTCGGATTGAGGAAATCCGCAGCGGCGGGACCTTTGGTACAGTTGGAAGGGTCAGCTGAGTCACCAGATCGGCCACAATAAAATTCCCTTCAGCACCGGAATCTATGAAGGCACGGACCTGGAGTTCCCCTCCAGGGTACTTCAGTGTTACAGGCAATGTGCACAGAGGAGCTGATCCAGTAGCGCCTAGGTGTAGCTCCTCGGTATAGCCTAGGCAGGAGCGTTTCCCGGACGTTCTGGGCAAGTAGAGAGAAAATGCCCCTTGCCTCCACAATAGAGGCAGGGACCTAGCGTGCGACGTCTCCTCTTTTCTTCTGGGGTTAATGGAGACCTACCCACTTGCATGGGTTCCCCACCAGGCACAGGGATAGGAGGGGCCCTGGAGACCAGGGTTCTGGAAGAGGTAGACGGCTGTGGAGGTGGCCTACGGCCCGAGTGGGTCTCCTTGTCTCGCTGTTGAAGGCGGCGATCTACCCTACCCGCTACGTCGATCAGATCATTTAAGTCCCTTGGAAGGTCCTGTCCTGCCAGCTCATCCTTGATCCAGCCGGCTAGCCCTTCAAGGAAGATCCCCTTCAGACAATCATCTTGCCAGCCGACCTCCATGGCTAGCGTACGAAATTTGATGATGTAATCAGCCACCGGGCGTGTTCCTTGCCTGAGGTGCAAGAGTTCCAAGGCTGCGGTGGTTTGGCGTGCAGGGTCATCAAAGGCAAGCCGAAAATTAAGAAGGAAGTCCTCCAGGTTCTGTAGCATGGGATCCTGGCGTTCCCACATAGGTGAAGCCCAGTCAAGGGCCTTGCCATCCAGCAGTGAGAAAATGAACGCCACTTTAACTGCGTCCGAAGGAAACTGTGCAGGCAGGAGTGTAAAGCGTACTTGGCACTGATTTAAAAACCCTCGGCAGGACTTGCTGTCCCCGGCATACCGGGTGGGCGTGGGTAACTGCGTTACTGAGGCGGTAGAGGAAGCAGGTGCCGGAGGCGACACCCGAGCCGAACCTTCTAGGCGGGAGACCAACTGTTCCACGGTGGCAGCGAGGGTGTCAATACAGTGTAGTTGATACTGAAGACGACAGGCCACTTCTTCGGATTCCACCGCTGGTGAGGAACGCGGGGGGGCAACCTGCAGACGACCGGCCAGGTCCTGCATCGACCCTATCAACAGATCAATGTCCTGTTGCTGTTGCTGCATCTGATGGTGCATTAGCTGTGCCATCTCCGGAAGGACCGGGGACATGGGGTACTCCACCGAGTCCATGGCCTTGCAAACTGTTGCAGTCCGATACTGCAGGCGAAGTAGTGGACCCTTGGGCCTACCTACCTCGAGTGATAGGGTAGGCCGGGAGGTGGAGCCAGAGGCTTGAGGTGTTCACCCGGGAACCAGGAACCCCCCAGGAGGAGCCCCTAGGGTTCTGGCTCCTTGGGACTTGGGCAATAGAGAGAGTCCAGTGACAGGGGTGAGAGCAAGGAAGTCCAAAGGTATTTGGGAGGCAGGAGACCGGATACTTGAGGCAGGCGGAGGATGGTAACAGAGTCATTGTGGCTAGCGGGAACAGGAGCAGGCATAGCCTGAAACAAAGTCTGTACGAACAGGAGCTTGGCGCACGCTGTAACCTGGAACGGGTTCCGTAGCAAGCAGGAACTGGAGCAAGCTGAAGGCTGAAGCAGGACCAGAGACGAGCCGAGGTCAGTGGCAGGCGGCAGGCTGGGCAAACAGGAACAGGCCAAGATCAGGGCAGGCGGCAGGCAAGGCGTAAACAGGAACGAACCAGGGTCAGAGGCAGGCAGCAGGCAAAGCGTAGTCAGGAACAAACCAGGGTCAGAGGCAGGCAGCGGGCAAAGCGTAGTCAAGGCAATCCAAGGTCAGTGACAGGAACTAGTGAAGACGAAGTGCAACTCAGAACTACAAGGCAGTAGTGAACCTCGATGCAAGGCGATGAGACGGTGTCCGGGCGCCGGTTATATCGCCCTGGGTGCGTGACATCATAATTGCAGGCGGGGCTCGACTTCCGGGTGCTGGATGCACAAAGTGAGCGCACTCGTGCGCGCGTGAGGCCGTGGCGAAACAGGCAGGAAATGGCGGATGCCACGTGGAGCCATCGGCATCTTGGGATCCTGGGGTCATGGAGCGCGGCGTTTTCAGCCGCGGAGGTAGGCAGTGGTCAGGCACAAGGGAGAGGAAGTGGTGCAGACCGCAACATTATGTCCATATGTGGGCTTGACCTCTGTCCTCTATTGCTGTGCCTGTCCATCCAGGCCTTATGTCCCTAGGTGGGATAGACTCTGTCCTGTATTGCTGTGCCTGTCCGTCCAGGCCTTATGTTTCTACAAGGGTTGGACCTCGATTGCTGTGCCTGTCCATCCAGGTCTTATGTCCCTAGGTGGGATAGAATTTGTCCTGTATTGCTGTGCCTGTTTGTCCAGGCCTTATGTCTATACATGGGCTTGACCTCTGTCCTCGACTGCTGTGCCTAGTCGTCCAGGCCTTATGTCCCTATGTGGGCTTGACTTCTGTCCTCGATTGTTATACCTGTTCATCCAGGCATTATGTCACTAGGTGGGCTTGACCTCTGTCCTGTATTGCTGTGCCTGTACATCCATTCCTTATGTCCCTACATGGGCTTGACCTCTGTCCTCTTTTGCCTTGCCTGTCCATCCAGGCCTTATGTCCCTACAAGTGTTGCACCTCAATTGCTGTGCCTGTTGGTCCAGGTCTTATGTCCCTACAAGGGTTTGACCTCGATTGCTTTGCCTGTTCATCCAGGCCTTATGTCCCTACAAGGGTTTGACCTTGATTGCTGTGCCTGTTCGTCCAGGCCTTATGTCCTTACAAGTGTATGACCTCTGTCCTCTATTGCTGTGCTTGTTCATCCAGGCCTTATGTCCCTATGTGGTCTTGACTTCTGTCCTCGATTGCTGTGCCTTTCCGTCCAAGCCTTATTTCCCTACATGGTTTGGACCTCGATTGCTGTGCCTGTTCATCCAGGCCTTATGTCCCTAGGTAGGATTGACCTCTGTCCTCAATTGCTGTGCCTGTCCGTTCAGGCATTATGTCCCTACAATGGTTTGACCTCAATTGCTGTGCCAGTTCGTCCAGGCCTTATGTCCCTACAAGTGTTTGACCTCTGTCCTCGATTGCACTGCCTGGTCGTCCAGGCTTTATGTCCCTATGTGGACTTGAACTCTGTCCTCAATTGCTGTGCCTGTCCATTCAGGCCTTATGTCCCTACAAGGGTTGGACCTCGATTGCTGTGCCTGTTCATCCAGCCCTTAAGTTCCTAGGTGGGATTGACCTCAGTCCTCGATTACTGTGCCTGTTCGTCCAGGCCTTATGTCCATACGTGGGCTTGACCTCTGTCCTCTATTGCTGTGCCTGTCCATCCAGGCCTTATGTCCCTAGGTGGGATTGACTATGTCCTTGATTGCTGTGCCTGTTCGTCCAGGCCTTATGTCCCTATGTGGGCTTGACCTCTGTCCTCGATTGCTGTGCATATCCATCCAGGCCTTAAGTCCCTAGGTGGGATTGACTATGTCCTGTATTGCTGTGCCTGTTCGTCCAGACCTTATGTCTATATGTGGGCTTGACCTCTGTCCTTTATTGTTGTACCTGTCCGTCCAGGCTTTATGTCCCTACCTGGGATTGACTCTGTCCACAATTGCTGTGCCTTTATGTCCAGGCCTTATGTCCATACATGGGCTTGACCTCAGTCCTCGATTGCTGTGCCTGTTCGTCCAGGCCCTATGTCCAATCCTAACGGCTGAACCCTCATTGCAAAGGGAAACCTCAGTCTCTGGCAATTAAAACTAGTTATCCTTCACAGCATGGATCCTTAAATAAAACTAACAGTTTTCTTTAGTTTCAGGGCAGAGAAGAGAACTTCCTCCGCTTGCTTATGAAGTCATGATCTGTTTGCCAATGCTTAAATCCTAACAATTTGTACCATTATACACTCTAGCGGCCAATCCATTCCAGGGAGCCCTTTCCTGTTCAAGGAAAGGGAACTCTCCCAGGTGTGTTGCAGCCTATCTCTTAGTACCTGTTGACCCATGTTGAACCGCTGTTCACATGGTACCCTGATCCATGTCGCCATGCTTTGAAAGCTCGTGCCCCACTCTAAGGGCCAACCCATTCGAAGAAAGCCCTTTCCTGCTCATAGGAAAGGGAACTCTCCCCGGTGTTGCATCCTCTTAGCACCGGTTGACACATGTTGAACCGCTGTTCACATGGCACCCTGCTCCACGTCACAACGCTTTGAAGGCTCATGCTCCATTCTAGGGGCCAACCCGTTCCAGGGATCCCTTCCCAGCTCAAAGGAAAGATAACTCTTCTCAAGTGTAGCCAGCTCATATCTACTCTTTGAACCATGTTGTACTGCTGTCCACCTACACCCTCCTCTGTCTCGGCCTTGAAAACTCTCGTTTGTATATCAGCTACGTCCACCAGATTTTAAAAGACCAGCGAGAGCTCACTAGACGCCAATGGAAACACCCCACTCTAGGGGCAAACCCATTCTAGGTAGCCCTTTCCTGCGCAAAGGACAGGGAACTCTCCCCAGGTGTAGCCAGCTTGTATCTACCCTCTGACCCATGTTGAACTGCTGTTTACATGGAAACCTACTCCGCCTAGGCCTTGGAAATTCTCATTTGTATATCTGCTAACTCCACCAGATTTTAAAAGACCAGTGAGAGCTCACTAGACGCCAATAGAAACACCCCACTCTAGGGGCGAACACATTCTAGGGAGCCCTTTCCTGTAGAAAGGAAAGGGAACTCTCCCCGGGTGTTGCCAGCCTGTATCTACCCTCTGCCTCTGTGCCTTGCTGCCATACACCAGATGACTCACTCAACTCCTTGTGGTGTTCTGGCCACTATCATAGTTGCTCAGTGTGTTGGTGCTAGTTTTCTCCTTGCTATGTTCCCCCTTCATTGTGCTGTAGGATGTTGATGCCACTTGTCTTGCCGCTTTGTCTTTCGTGCTGCCTTCGAGGGTTCATGCATCTGTTATTGGTGCTCTCTTTTGAAGCTGTGGTGTGTTTTTGACACTCTCGCTGCTGCTTTGCACCTCTATTAAAGCACTCTTCTTGCCAGTCCTAGTACCCCTTTGCCCCTTTAAAGTACCTTAGGCTATTCATTCCACTTTGGTGCACTTTGCCACAGTCTTACCTTGGAGCTCTTTTGCTGTTCTGATGATTGCTCCCCAGACGTTTCATCAAAATTGATAACAAAACCCCAATTCTGCAGCCAAAAATAGGCTGCAAATACTTCCCCCATTGACTTTAATGGGAACCGGAAAACGAATTCACATAACACCATATCGGGGGCGCCATTGGACGAATGCAACAAATTTGCCCGCCGACAAATACGAATACCGAATCAGACGAATCCGTACTCTCTGCACATCCCTAGAGAATATGACAGGCCTAGCATTGTTGGTGAGGATGTTAATTTGGATGGCTCCCTTGTGAATAAGTGGTGATTTGCCTAGATGATGAGATTTAATCCCCTGATGAAACCGTTGGTATAAGAAAAAGAATATGAGGAATTATTTTGGCAAAGAAAGAAGAATATAAGGGTTGTACCACTTTGTTGTGGAGGAACTGCTGAAAATAATGATGAGATTATAGGGAGTTTTTTAACAAATTGTTTTGATATGTCTAGTACAAATTGTTGTTTAGACAAGTAAAAAATGTATATTGTACTGTATTGTAAGAATGTGGGGTGTGAGTGAACTTGTGATAAATGTGTATATGATTTATATATATTGTATTTTTGTAAACATGTATATAAAGCTTTTAACAAAAATTTTGGACACCAATAAATTTTGAATAATGTATATATACAAGATTTGGTTAGTGCAGTTAGTGTAGCTGGGTTCAAAAAAGGTTTGGATAAGTTCTTGAAGGAGAAGTCTAATAATGGCTATTAATCAAGATTACTTAGGAAATAGCATGGGATCTTCTTAGTGTTTGGGTAATTGCCAGATTCTTGTGATCTGGTTTGGCCTCTGTTGGAAACAGGATGCTGGGCTTGATGGACCCTTGGTCTGACCCAGCATGGCAATTTCTTATGTTCTTATGTTCTTATGTTGTTCATACCTTGTAGGTTTGTCACCTTTAACTTGGCACTTCGTTCCCTTTATTTAGCTGAAAGGATCACCCATTGGTATTCATATGCACCATAACTATTCAGTCTTTTGCAAACACACTTTGAATTTTGTCTATCTTTGATGTATTGTGCTATACCTGAGTACCCAGAAAATAAATGACCAAATGGTTCTTACCATTACAGTTACTTTTTACTTTATACATCTGATTATCAAATAACCTACCACCATGAGCTCTCATTGGTCTACTTGACTTCTCTTGCCATCCTATTGGAAGAAAGGTTCTTTAGGGTATTTGATTAAGTTGAATCTTCCAATGACTTTCCAATTCCCATCCTCTCTCAGTGGAGTGAATTTGTTGTGTAAGCATGTGTAGCCGGTTCCCCGTGTTAGTGCTTTATCATCTACTAAGGGGGCTATGGGTCCCGGTTCAGGTCTGGTCGTAGAGAAAGATTTTATCTTTCTGGGCTCCTGGCACTGTCTACCACAATCGCCCACCTCACACTCTATGTCAAATATCTCCAAGAGTTGCCAGATTGTGAAAAATAACAACAGCAGGAAAGCCAATATTATCAAAACAGGGAAAAATCAAAAATCACAAAAAGGTCCATCCATCCCAGTAAATCCACACTTGGGTATAACTCAATAAAAATGATGGAGTCTGTAGTTGGTGTTCAAATATAAGATAGTTTTTACTGTAACTTAAAGAAGAGCATCCAGGTCAAGATAATAAACATAAGAATCAACATATATCCAATGATAACAAAAAGCAAATTGTTTATCTGTCCATCCTTACTCTACTCACTTCACTTTTGGCTCTTGCACCTTCATCCTGATTGAAAATATCTTCACCAGTGAGCATGGGATAACTAGAGTGAAGTTACTTTTCAGGCATGAACTGGTCTGCAAAAATCTCCAAAAAAAATCTCAAAGAGAGGGTTTCAACAAGCAAAATTTTTCAACTGTAATTCAACTATCAAAAATACAAGACTTTTTAGTTAATGGCTCAAAAGTCTACATCCTGCTCTTTTCCCAATCTATTAATTAATTGATTGAATCAGTCTAAAGATCTAAGTCCCAGCCCTTTGGGACTCTCAGGTACTGGTTAGTCAAAATAAAAAAAATCTTCTAATGAAAAGTTTTTCCTCAAAAACCTCTTCACAAAAATGCTTGAACTACATTCTGTGAGATCCAGGGGGAATCTCTAGCTCTCTAATCACCTTGCTTTGACATCTTTTGCTCTTCAAATCACTTTATCTTGTAGAAATGTGCTTCTGGATCAAATTTCGTGTCAGGCTTTATTTTGGGGGCCCCCCGGCGGGAATTTCATTTTTCCTGCGGTTCAGGGTTTTTTTTGGGGGGCCCCGATTTTTGCTTTAGTGCACACTAATGGGAGTTAGTGCGCTCTAATTCCTGTTAGTGCGCACTAACGTGGCAGAATTAACTCCCGATTATCTAACCAAAAAGTGATTGAATTTTTTCAATTTTTTCTGAAATTTTGGAAAAAATTCATTTTTGCTATAGTGCATGGTAATGGGAGTTAGTGCACGCTAACTCCTTGATAGTGCACAATTCAGAAAAAATTCAATCGTTTTTCGGTTCTTCCAAACCATTCCGAATTAGGCAATTTCAACAAAATTGCCTAATTTGGGAAAAACAGTTGCACATCCCTATTATCTTGTAACCCAGGGAAAGTCTCAACTCCTCTCTCTTCCTCTGTCTCCTCACTCTTTCTCTGTGTCCTTGCTCAGCACCCATTTGAAGGCCTCAATTGGAGTACAGTGTTCAGTTCTGAAGGGAGATAAAGACAAGATGGAGGCAGTTCCAGAGACGAGCAATCAAAATGGTGTGGGGACTATATCAGACGACCTGTGAGGAGAGGCTGAAGATTCTGAATATGTATACCCTGGAAAAGAGGAGATGCAGGGGAGGTGTGATACAGACCTTCAGATACCTGAAATGTTTTAATGATGCACAATCGTCAAGCCTTTTCCATTAGAAAGAAATCAGTGAAACTAGGGGTCATGAAATTAAACTTCAGGGAGGATGACTCAGAGCCAACATCAGGAAATATTTCTTCATTTAGAGAGGGTGGTGAATGCCTGTGGGTGCAGTAGTTTTTTGAGTACCCTAATATTAAATACATTTGTTCATTGTATCCAGGAAGGGGTAATTTGTGTACAATTTACCGCCATCAATCATTTTGAAAAGTTGGTTGTTATGAACCCCTCCCTTAACAGGCAACTTTTCCTCTGACCTCTTCCCTGTTAGCACAACTAACAAAAACAAAATATATTAGAGCATCCCCAGATGGAGAGGCAGTGGAAATGTAGTTGAGGACAAATAGCTTATGTTGAAAACTTTTAATTTTGCCTATCTGGGTAAAGATCATTTGAAAGGGGAGTAAAAAGCATGAATGAAGCCAGTTGTTCTTTGGTTACATTATATTGAGCAGTTCTTCAAAGTAAAAGATACTGTAGCATATATAGTTGTTAATACTTTCCTATATGTGAAGGGTGCTTGTAAAGGGTAGGGATGTGAATCGTTTTTCAACGATTAAAATTATCGTCCGATAATGTTAATATCGTCTTAAATCGTTATAGAACACGATACAATAGAAATTCTAACGATTTATCGTTAAAAATCGTTAAATCGTGTTAGTGCGCACTAAATCGAGTTAGTGCGCACTAACTGAAAATGATACAAATAAACACTTTCCAGGTCACTGAAGGTCAGTTAGGAATGAATATGTGTTCCTATTGGCTGGCTGACCTCTTATCTATTGATGTTACCAAGGTTACCACTGAGGTGATGGTTGGGGGGGTGGGAAATGGAACTGGAAACTAACGAACACCAACAGAAAATGAAACAAAGTGTTCACACTTCCCAGGTCAGTAAAGGTCACTTAGGAATGAATATGTATGTATGTATTCCTATTGGCTGGCTGTGCTCTTATCTATTGATGTTACCAAGGCTAACACTGAGGTAATGGTTGGGGGGATGTGAAATGGAAACAGTTGGAAGCTTGACAAAAAAAGTAATGTAATGTAATGATCAGCACTCACGTGACTAGAACTTGTTTGTTTATTATTTTTGTTAGCAGGCACCTGAAATGCTAGTGCATGTTGAATTTGCCAATCACTGTGCATTTTAGAAAGGTGGTCCTGGCTGGAACTGTACACAGTTCAAATATATGTAATTGATTGTTGGTAAGTGTATTTTTTAAGTAGCCACACTGGCACAAGTATGTTTACTTTTCCTCCTACTTAACTCACTAGCTCAGCTTTGTAAGAAGGGCTTCTCTGCTTGTGTGTTGTTTTTGTTTGGTGTGAGGAGAGCAGAAACATCAGATCTTTATTCAATCTACTACAGTCATCTCTTACAGTGCCCTATCCCTATTAATACCAGGAGTGTTGTGATCTTCCTGCACACAGTGCCCTAACCCTGATACCAGTCTGAGACAGCTCCCTCCCTGCATTACTAGTGAGAGGCTGGCTTCACAGACAGGGGGGAGCTGCCTGACCCTCACTCCTGACTTCCCCCATGTCCCAGCTAGTGAATGGTGTGTGGGTGAGGGGGGGGGGGGGGGGAGGAGCATGGTGAAGTCTGAGACAGCTCCCTCCCTGCATTACTAGTGAGAGGCTGGCTTCACAGACAGGGGGGAGCTGCCTGACCCTCACTCCTGACTTCCCCCATGTCCCAGCTAGTGAATGGGGTGTGGGTGAGGGGGGGGGGGGGAGGATGGTGAAGTCTGAGACAGCTCCCTCCCTGCATTACTAGTGAGAGGCTGGCTTCACAGACAGGGGGGAGCTGCCTGACCCTCACTCCTGACTTCCCCCATGTCCCAGCTAGTGAATGGTGTGTGGGTGAGGGGGGGGGGGAGGATGGTGAAGTCTGAGACAGCTCCCTCCCTGCATTACTAGTGAGAGGCTGGCTTCACAGACAGGGGGGAGCTGCCTGACCCTCACTCCTGACTTCCCCCATGTCCCAGCTAGTGAATGGTGTGTGGGTGAGGGGGGGGGGGGGGAGGATGGTGAAGTCTGAGACAGCTCCCTCCCTGCATTACTAGTGAGAGGCTGGCTTCACAGACAGGGGGGAGCTGCCTGACCCTCACTCAAGCAGAGAAGCCCTTCTTACAAAGCTGAGCTAGTGAGTTAAGTAGGAGGAAAAGTAAACATACTTGTGCCAGTGTGGCTACTTAAAAAATACACTTACCAACAATCAATTACATATATTTGAACTGTGTACAGTTCCAGCCAGGACCACCTTTCTAAAATGCACAGTGATTGGCAAATTCAACATGCACGTGTCTGCTAACAAAAATAATAAACAAAGAAGTTCTAGTCACGTGAGTGCTGATCATCACATGTCAAGCTTCCAACTGTTTCCATTTCACATCCCCCCAACCATTACCTCAGTGGTAACCTTGGTAACATCAATAGGTAAGAGCACAGCCAGACAATAGGAATACATATTCATTCCTAAGTGACCTTTACTGACCTGGGAAGTGTGAACACTTTGTTTCATTTTCTGTTGGTGTTCATGAGTTTCCAGTTCCATTTCCCATCCCCCCAACCATCACCTCAGTGGTAACCTTGGTAACATCAATAGATAAGAGGGCTGCCAGCCAATAGGAACACATATTCATTCCTAACTGACCTTCAGTGACCTGGAAAGTGTCTATTTGTATCATTTTGAGTTAGTGCGCACTAACTCGAGTTAGTGCGCACTAATCGGAAAAAACGATTTTTAACGATTTTTCAACGAAATAATCGTGCCAAACACGATTTTCTTCTCCTGCCACACGATTTCTATCGTTAAGACGATATGGAAAACGATTCACATCTCTAGTAAAGGGTGCCTTTGTCCTTTTTTGGAAGGATGCTGCAGAGATTTGTCATTCCCTTCTGTAGACCATGGCACCATGTATGTACCAGCAAGACCTATCTCTGACGAGTTTCTGAGATCTATCTGGTTCAGGCATTTCAAGACCACTGTTGCAGGGCACTGTGCAGATTACCAAATCCAAATGAAATACAGAAGTGTGGTAAAAGGTTTTAAAGTCCTAAATCTAGATCAGGTAAATTCTAGGCTTATAAAGCTATTTCATAAGAACATAAGCACATAAGAAATTGCCATACTGGGTCAGACCAAGGGTCCATCAAGCCCAGAATTCTGTTTCCAACGGTGGCCATTGGCCAATCCAGGCGACAAGAACCTGGCAAGTACCAAAACACTAAGTAGATCCCATGCTACTGATGCCAATAATAGCAGTGGCTTTTCTCTAAGACAATTTGATTAATAGCAGTTAATGGACTTCTACAAACCTTTTTTAAAACCAGTTACACTAACTGCACTAACCACATCCTCTGGAAACATTCCAGAGCTTAATTGTGCATTGAGTGAAAAAGAATTTTCTCTGATTAGTTTTAAATTTGCTACTTGATAACTTAATGGAGTGCCCCCTAATTCTTCTATTATCTGAAAAAATAAATAACTGAATCACATTTACCCATTCTAGACCTCTCGTGATTTTAAAGACCTCTATTATATCTGTTGCATTCGTCGGTCCTCAATGGCTTCGCCCTGTTTGCCTCACCTTATTCACGGCTCCTCCCGCTTACCTGGGAAAGATGGCTACCACAGCGTCGTCAAGCCGACCTCTCTGGCATCCCCAGAACAGCTATGGTGCAGCGTTCTGCCATTGCTCCTCCCAGGTACCTATAGGGTGCGCGCACACGCAACCCACATCTTTGTACCACCCTTGGCGCGAACCTCGAGGGCATTCCTTCATGCTGACAACACGCCATCCGGCTATATTACCTTCATTCATTTGCTAGCTCCCCGAGATAGCAAGGATTCAAATCCGTTCCTGTGTACTCTACTCTGCCGCTTCCGTGCTGCCGCAGGAAGCTCTGTCTCTGCCCTTCGGGGTAATCACTAACCTGGGTTTCTGCTCCTCAGGGGCCCTCTGCTTTATTTCAGGTGCCTTACAGGGAACAGGTACTCGCTCCTCGAGGGCCTGCTCTCCCTGCCTCGGTGCCTGTACGTTCTACAAAATACCTGGTGGAATTGCATACCAACAGCTACATCTAGTGAGTACTCACTCAGTCTATCTCATCTACAGTATCTCCTTGCTGGGAGACCTGCTGCAGAACCTCCTGACGTCATCAAGGAGAGAAGGGCTCCCTCTGCTGATGTCCCTGAGAATACAACCACAGACTGCCTCCCTACTGCCACCTCTGGTGGAGATCTTCAAGCTGTACAATGAAGAACTATCCTGTATTTTGTGTGTACAAGTCTATCCCAGTGCTGTGGCTCCTCATGGGGCTCCTCCCTGTGGGCGTGGTCATCTCCACAGCACCCAAGGATCCACAAAACACACGTTATCATAACAATATACCCCTTAAGCCATCTCTTCTCCAAGCTGAACAGCCCTAACCTCTTTAGCCTTTCCTCATAGGGGAGCTGTTCCATCCCCTTTATCAATTTGGTTGCTGTTGTGTCCGTCGCTGTCCGACGTCTCTGCTCCGCCCACCTTACCTCGTTGGCGACTCCCTCCAGGATTGATGGTGTCTCCAGGCCATCCTCCTCCGGCGTTCCTGGACCGGCTCGACGCTGCAAGCCGCCATGTTGACCAGATGCCTAAGGGCGCGTGTGCACGCGCGGCCCGACTGATGTACCGGCATTGGTGCGAACCACAGGGGCGTCCCCCTGAGATGACATCATCAGCTCCGGATATTTAAGGTCTCAATTTTCTCTAACAAGATGAGCTAGCAAGGGATAGGTTTACCTAGCTTCCTCCAGGTCGCTGCAGATGAGATTCACGCTCCGCAACCCTAGCTACTCTGCCTCCTCAGACTTCACTAGAGGTACCCGCTCCTCGGGGGCCTCGCCCTCTCTTTTTCACTTCAGGTCACAGTCCGGAACCGGTACTCATTCCTCGAGCGCCCACGTCCCAGACCAGCTCCTGAATACCACTTCTGCTAAGAAGTCATCGCTGCTTACAACATTAGAGAGTTTCCATCTATCTCTCAGAGTTTTCCCTGGGACCAGGTACTTGCTCCTCGAGGGCCTAATGCATACCAACTCCTGGGCTGCGTCAAGAGACTATTGTGTGAATGTTACCATCAAGGACTTCTTCCTGAGCTCTGCATGTCTTGCCTACTCACTCTCTTAGTTTCTCTACAGCTCAGCCACCTTGGGATCGCTGTTCCAGTACCTGAGGGACTATAGCCCTGCCAGGCACTTCTAGCTCACTACTGCTACCTCTGGTGGTTTAATATATTGTCTAATAAAAGAACTAGTGTGTGTCTGTCTCCTACACTAAGCCTAACCAGTGGTCCCTCTCAGGATTTCCCCCAAGGGCGTGGTCATCTGCCACTGGTCCAAGGATCCACCCACAACTATTCTAAATAATAACAGATTGCTATATCCAGCAACTCCGTTATTAACAGATTGCTATCTCTCAGCTTTAACAACAGAGTTCTAATAACAGATTGCTAATTCCCAGCTTTATCAACAGAGCTTTAGTAACAGTTGCTCTTCTCTGTACCTTCTCCATTGCAACTATATCTTTTTTGAGATGCCGTGACCAGAACTGTACACAGTATTCAAGGTGCGGTCTCACCATGGAACGATACAGAGGCATTATGACATTTTCCATTTTATTCACCATTCCCTCCCTAATAATTCTATAACATGGGTTGGAATTTACAGCTGTGAAGAAAACTATAAAAAAATGTAATATTGTATTAGAATAATGGCAGTAAGGCACTTTGAAGCAGATGTTATAGTTACATTAGTTACATTGTCTAGTGGTATGTCATATTCATCTTCTAGAAAAATTATTCATACGATTTTACTGGAGTTTGAATACAGAACTGTTTCCAACTAAATATTTTTTATTGTTGATAACTGTGTCTGAATGTGAATGACTACTTCTCGTTACACTGTATTTCCACAGATGTTCTTCAAAGTACATTTAGGAAAGTCATTTGTAAAACAGAGATCTATCTTATTATCTCCAGTGCCTAGTTTTGCAGAGCATTGTTCAGTTTGTAAGATCTTGCTATGTATACAGTCACTATACTAAGTTTAATTGTTAGTGTAAGTTATTGGTTCCTTTGTTGTTAGAGAACTACAGCTTACTGTATATAGTGATGAGCTAGATGAGAACCAGTTTTACCATTCATTTGACTCTTTGTGCTAAGTACTTGAATTATGGTACCACTGTGGTACATTTTTTATTGACTGATATTACAATAGTTATATTATCAATAGACTTTGAAAAGAAAAACATTCATTATATCTCTGATAATAGAGAAAACACAATTGCATAATGAAAAGTTGCAGATAATTCAGTGCATAGATTTAAAAACAATTCAAAATATATAGCACACTAAGGACCCTATGTAATAAAATTTAGCATGCATGCTAAGGACATTTAACATGTTAAAAATAATGCATTATGCAATAAAGGTTTATTGTGCATGCTATTTCATCAGAAGTAATTAGCATGGATTCTCAAAATTTAATATGTACATGCATGTAAATGAAAGGACATCACATAGAAACAAGGAAACATAACAGTAGAAAAAGACCGTATGGCTCATCCAGTCGCCCATCCATCCAATTAATTTAGCTTTATAATTCTCATCACTTCCTTAGAGATCCCCTGAATTAGTCGCATGCTTTCTTGGATTCAGTTTTTGTCTCCTCCGCTTCCACTGGGAGGCTGTTCCACACATCCACCATCCTCTCTGTAAAGAAATATTTCTTAAGATTACTCTGTTTTTCTCATCTTGTTTCCAATGTGCTTAAGTCTGTTTATTTTTTTCTCAGATTTATACATCGTCTCCAACCATTTTTGGATAGTTCTGATCTAAAAATTCTAACCCATGCCTTTGTTATCTCTAGGCTTGATTACTTATATGGAACCCTGCATTGTGTAACTGAAGTTAGGATTATGTTTCCTTATATGCATCACTTCACAACTTGTCCACATTAATTGCAATCTGCCATTTAGATGCCAAATTCTTTATCTGGTAAAGTCCTTCTACAGTTCTTCACAATCAGCTTGCGCTTTTACTACTTTTAATTTTTATATGTCATCTATAAATTTGATCACCTCAGTCATTGCTCCTTTTCCTGGTTATTAATCAATAAGTTTAACAACACCAGTCCCAGTACAGATCCCTGAGGCACTTCACTATTTACCATTTTTATTATTATTGTCAATATTATTAATTACTGAATTGAATATACTGCTTGTAATCAGAAAGAAGCCAAGCAGTTAATAAATTAAGCTTACATACATAATGAAATAAAAAATAAAAAAATGAAAATAAATAACCAAATAATGCAAACAGAGGAACACTTAGGATTCACACCCTCCCTTCCTATGTAAGGAAGGGAGGCCACAACTAGGGAAGTGCTCTGCCTCCAGATTAGGGAGGGGGCGAAGGCTGGGGGGTGGGCAGGTAAAATTTGATGATTTTACCTTCTCCTTCTCCATGTTGCAGCCATGCTCTTGGGGGCTTCCCAGGTGAGCTCCTTGGAGGGCTTTCCTCATATAGTTTGGCAAGACGTGCATTGCTTGTTGTCTCTCAGTTGTTATTCCTTGGCTGTGTGCACAAGAATGTCCTCTATTTTTCCCTATCCCTTCTTCAGTTGGAGGTGGTAGGGAGGTAGACCTTGTGTTCCGAGGGGAAGGGGTCTCTGGCATTTTATTGGAACTCTCAGCATTCAGCTATTCTAGTCCTAGGCTATCAATGGCATTGGGCTCTACCTTTTCTCCCCTGCCATGGTTCCTTCTGACTGTGGTAATGAAAGAGTTTTCTTTTGCCACGGCTGATGTTCCATCAAGTGTTCAGCAGCTCTGCTGGAATATGACCCATCTTTGGGGCTTGCTTGGGTTCTAGCATGGTAACTAAAAAAGAAAAAAAAAGTGGAGAAGGAGGGAAAAATTTGTCAGGCTCGGAGAATTGTTCCTGGGCCGCTGGCTAGCCTGCTTCCTGCTTTTGCCCTGTTTCCCCTCCCCCCCCCCCCACCCCATTGTCATATGGGATGGGACTACATGCTTCCCTATCCTGCCCAGAACTCCAGCACTGGTGTGCTTAGGACCCATGTGGGTTACCTTCTCAGGTGCCCACGAGGTTGTTAGATGAGAAGGAATCCTTTCTTTGGTGTCAATTGCCACCACAGTTTGGTGGTTTTGGAGAAGGTGGTTTTTTGGTAGGGCAGTAAAGGCTATTAGGGACACTCCTGTCAGCTCTGACTGTGACCCCTTGTCTCCTCCCCACCCACCAGCCTATACAAGCCGCTCACAGCAGATGGTTGCAGGTCCCTCCCCTCCCAGTCAGGCAGCTCCTGGGGCACCTCTCCTGAAGTATGGCCTGGAAATTCTTCAGGAATGGGTGGGTGCAGCAAGTAGTTGCTAAGTTTCTGGAAGGGAGGCACCGCTGGCCACAAGTTCTGTGCGGTTATGCTTCCTCCCCCCCCCCCCCCCCCCTCCCGTAACATGGCAATGTTTGTGTTATACATCCGGTGACTCCATTTGTGGGGCTCCTGGTCGTATTTGCTGTATTGGGATGGCACTAGGGAGGGTTTGATGGAGGACCCATAAAAGCTCCCGCTAGCAGGTATAGTGGCAGACAGACAGATGCAGTAGTTCACATGTTGTGAGTGATCCACTGCTCTTTGTCCACAGGGCAAAAGAAAAAGATAGAGTCCTTGTGCCCTTGCCATGCAGATCTATTGGGGCAGATCAGCCAGGTGGCTGTGGTGGTCCCCTGAAATAGTTTTTCGTGCTTTTGCTGCCAGCACTTTGCTCCTTATCAGTTTAAAAAAAAAAAAGAGGGATATGGTAGCATGTTGTTTTCCTCCTCTCCCCCAGGGGCCAGTGTTGCAGGCAGTGTTCAGGACAGAGGCAATGGTTGTGATGGTCTTTCCTGAAGGCAGCAAGCCAATCTATTCCTTTTGCTTCTTCTTTTACTCTATGATAAGCAATATGAGTGTAAGTCTTTTAGCTGCCAGTGGTCCTTTTCTCCTCCTCATAAGCAGTGCCAGATAGAAGAACAGTCCTGCATGAGGCCAGGTTTCTGGTGGTTTCCCTTGGGCGGTCAGCTGTATGAGTGTGGCAGCTCTCCGCAAGCAAGCAGTGCAACAGTTCCCTGTGGATAGCACCTGAAGCCTCTATGCATGGCGCTTATCTGTATAGCCATCAGCCATATCAAAGGACAGTAGAACTGGGAGTGGTTGGTGCAGGGCCTTCCAAGTCCTTCCAACCCCACAACTATCCCTCTGACCTGGAAAAATTCCAGGGCTAGGATTCTTCCCAGCACCCACTTGCCTACTCCGGGGATTCCATTGATGGGGCCTAGGCCCAGGCCGAAGACTTGGCCTTGCATAGGCCTAGGATGCAGTAGGTTGCTGTGACTTCAATCTAGGCCCTAGGCAAAGACCAGGCTTCGAGACCTGGTCACTACATCAGGACCTTGGACTCGATCTAGGCCAAGGCCTTATGCCAGGGCCCAGTCCAGAGACCAGAACCTGATGTAAGGTCTTGGCCCAGGCCCAAGCCCAGAGGTTGAAACTTGGGCTGCATATGCATCATCCTCTTATTTCTTCTTTCAAATGACAGTGTCTACTGGAGATGCACTGGAGTTAATTAACTCCGGCACATTCTTCCTCAGTGGAGGGCTCCATTTTGATGTTTAGTAATTCATTTAAACTGCTGTTGATTGGAGAGGAAGTGACGTCACCCTGCTAGATGGCTGCCTAAGCCCCAGGATCCCGCCCTTTTCAGCAAATAATCCTTGATAAACTTCAGCAATCCTACCTCCTTCCACTCTATCTAAGCTGGGATTATGCTAATATCTTCCTAATCATGTTTCAGAAGAAAAAATGTGTTGACTTAAAGTCGTTCTTGGTTTCGGGAAATGCTGCAGCACTTGAAGAGGGCCTGAGTGAGGATGAGGGAACAGAGCATGGCATTCAGCAGCATTGATGACACAATCACTGTAAGGGATAAGCACCTATTTGATGAATTTAAGAGCTAGTTCATTGAGCTAAAATAAGATATGCTAGAGATTACAAAAGAGATTGTGGAGTCTATGTCAGCGATGCACAGTGATTTACGTGAGCTGGGCAAATACGTGGAGGAAAATTAAATGAAGCTTGAGGATCAAGCATCAGAGCTGGCCCAAAGGAAAATGTCAGTTGATCAGCTGGACACATATACTACAAAGATATTGGAACAGTTGGAGGACCTGCAGAGCAACCTATGCTTCAGAGGCATCTCAGAAGGCTAAGATCATGAGTAGCATCTGTATTGCAGTATTGGGTGCAGATGAGGCCTCTACAGAATTGCTGCATATTGAATTGGGAAAAGCTCACCATTCCCTAGAGCCTCTATGGTAAAATTCTCCCCACAACAACATGGCATGTTTCCACAGCTTCGTGCTTAAGGAAAAGAGACACTCAGTCAAGAAAGATGGGTCAGTTAGTGTGGAAAGGACATAAACTGGAAATCTTTCAGGACCTTTCTCAGATAACCATTCACAAAAGGAGGGGTTTCAAGGATATTGTGGCTCCCTTATGTAAAGTAAACATCAAGTACTGCTGGTTCTTTCCTTTGGCCTCAGTTGTTTTGTCAGTGGCACTTCTTCACATGCTAAGGCTGTTCCTGAGGCAATGAAAATATTATGGATGTGGGCATATTGGTTGCATATGACCAGGCTATGGCACATTAAACTCCAGATTCAGCAACAAAGGAGGGAACCCCCCCCCCCCAGATGGCAAAGAGTGACCAACGGGGTAGACGGCTGCTGAGGCAGTCTGGGGGATCCTCCTCCTCAAAATATACTCTCATGTAACATTATCTTGTGGATGGTGCTATGCTATCAGTATCCAGGATGCTTCTGGCAAGGATGACATATGCTTATTCTTTCATTAATGATGTGTTGCTGTTGGGGGATGTGATGTATTGTGGTGGGAGCATTTGGCATGTTGGCATAATTCTTTGGGCAAGTGAAACTCCACAAGGAGGGGAGGTAGATGGTTCGATGGGGGAGTGGGAAGGGGAGAGGGGAGAAGGGAGGGGGAGGGGGAAGGGGGTTTATGACTTTATATAGGAAAACTTTATAACTATTTTGTTTCTTGTTTATGATGGCATTATCTGAATGAAGAAGGGTTTATTAACATAGTAAGGATAGACCTTAGAAGAGTTTTGGCATGAGGATTGTAATAAATTGTAACACAACACTCTAATGAGGATACTAAAAATTGTTTCACTGAATGTTAAATGGTGTCTATTATTTCATGAAGCAGAAATTCAAAAAGCAAATGTGATCTTTTGCCAAAAAACTCATTTAAGAAAATGCAATAAAGATCTGCTTACATCCAAGAATTTCCCTCAACAGTACTTGGCTTCTTTGACTACCAAACATAGATATAGTGGAGTGGGGATCTTAATTTCCAAAAATCTAATAGTGGTCATAAAATCAGTTAGCAGATATATGGAGGGGGATTATATAATATTTAAATTAGGATTGGGCAAACTTTTTACTTTTGTTAATTTCAATGCACCAAACACTGTGCAAGGTTCTTTTTTTAACTGACTTGCCTCACTGCTAGAAGGATGGGCTGAGGGTCATCATATTTTGGGAGGGAATTTTAATTTGACCAGATATCATCAAGATAATTCCTGTGTGTGGGGTGGTTTAGGCTCTTGTCAGCATAGGTTTTAATTGAAGCTACTATTGTGCAACTGTGAAACCCTACCATGGGCAATTATTCTTTCTTCTTGAAGGTACACTTCATACTCCAGAATTGATTACTTTTTAATCAACAAGGCCTTACTGTCCAACATTCTAGAATCGGATATTGGTAATATCACATGGTCTGAACATGCCCCTGTATAGATTGCTGAACAAAACACATAAACAAAAATTTAATTTCAATGTTGGTAATGGACCAATGATTATATTTACCGCTTAAGAGGAGAAAAGTTGCAACTAACGAAGTAACTGTGTCGGTGTTATGATGGTCCTTAAGATTAAGATCTTTAAGCTTCCGTGTTTGTAGAATATTGAAATTCAGTGATCTGAGTGCCTTTTGTTGTATTATATTGCTGTCTCTGCCAGGACTAATAATAATGGTGGCCAATTTTGGAGATTTAATGACAACTTGTTATCTGACAGAGTTTAATGAACAACTTAACTAGAAAATTTGTGAACATGTACAGTTTAATGACACAGGGGAAGTCTCTCTAGTGACCTTATGGGACTGCCTCAAGGCAGTAATTCGGGGTAAATTTATCTCACAGACAACTTTTATTAAGAGAGAGAAGAAAAAATCTAGATTAATACTAATGCAAAAAATAACATGCCTGGAACTGAGTCACAAGAGGATGCCTGATCCAAGTGTATTAGTCAAATTGCAATCTGCAAAAAATGAACTAAAAACTTTGAATCTGACTGCCATTTTCTTTCAGATGACTTAGCAAAGCAGGAATAATAAAGCCAATCATTTACTGGTTAGAAGCCTGAAGGAGAGGGTGCTATGTAACCAAATTCTTAAAGTTAAGGATAGGATAGGTAAGTTTGTCTGACAATATGAGCATTAGAGAACAATTTACTCAGTTTTTTGAAGAGCTGTATTCCTCTGAAGAGATGGTCTCAGAACTTCTATGGAAGACTATGAGGCTGATGCAATTCACCAAACAAGCTGGTTAACCTGTGGTTGGATGTGAGTTTTGGATGCAAGTCCACAACCCCTTATGTTATGAGGGGATTAGTGCTTCCAAAATACGCATCCACAACCCCTTATACTATAAGAGGATTAGCGCATCCAAAATGCGCATCCAACCCCCCACAAAGCAAACTGCACTCATCACATGTAAATTCATGTTGATGAGGCTATTAGCTATTCTCCCTGATGCTAAAAAGAATATATACCCGACACGCACATTTTTATCCTCAGAAATATGGTGATATTAAGTAAGAGGAACAAACAGGAGGATGTTTAAATTTTTTTTTTTTTAAAACCTGTGCTGGCAGTCAGTTTAGGAAAATAGCCACTTATAAAATTGAGCGTCTGTTTTCCTAACCCAGTGACAGCCACTTCTCCTGGGTGCCTGCTACCGAGGACGTACTAGGAGCGCACAATTTCCCCTAGAGCCTTCTTTTTACCATGGCATTTGATTTAAATATTAAATCAGGTGCCCCAGAGAGGTTGATCGGTGCATGTTAGGAGGGTGGGCACTCAATCATGAGTCCTTATTTTCCCTGCACCAATATTGTATCGACCTGATTATGAATAAGATAATTCTCCCAATATTATTGGAAGACTATCAAGACTTGTTGAATGGGGAAATTCATGATGAAAGGGTTTGCCATGTGATCAAGAGCCTAAAACTGGGAAAATCGCTAGGGATAGATTGATTCACCACTAAATTTTACAAACAATTTTCCTAAATGATTTTAAAACTATTGGTTTCCATATTTAATTATTTGTAGAAAAATCTATACCTGGATCCAGGTTCAAATAAGGCAGGGATCATTATTCTAGCAAGTAGGTGTCAGGATCCCACCCTGTATGGGTCATACAGGCCTAGCGCTCTTATTAATATTGATGAAGATTTTAGTGAAAGTTTTACCTTATGTTTGGGAGGTGGCTCCATTTTTCATACATAGTGATCAATCTGTGTTTGTCCCTGGGAGACTAACCTCTGACAATGTGTGGAGAACCCTGAATTTGATCTGGTGGACACAGACCCATAATGTTCCCTCAGTTCTTTTTGCTGTTATCCAGCTAAGTTACAAGGATATTCAGCAGCATGGCTAGGCTGCTGAATATCCGCATGCAAATGTGCTTAATAGCAGGACTAGACTTAGCGGTATAATTTATGTAAAATTTGATATTTGTGTTTTTATTTTCTTTTCCTAGCTGTTCATTCACCTGAATAAGCCATTTGGATTAAAGGTGGACTAACAAACAGGAGGAATTGAGTACCTCATTGTTCTTTAACGATGTGTCATTATTTCCTTTTTCCAATTCTTTATATTCTTTATTCTCTGATTATGGTTATGTAGGAACTTGGTCTTGGGGAGATGGTCTGGGGGTGTGGTCATGGGGGAAGGGGGGAAGGGGGGAAGGGGGGAAGGGGAAAAGGACATTTACTGCAGTTTGATGTCTGTGATTTTCAATAGGTTTGAGATTATTTGGATGTAAGATACTCTTTATATGACTGATATTGAAAAAAAATGGCGCCCTATGCTGTTTATACCATCATTTGAAAGAAGAAGCAAGAATGGGATGGAGAATATGAAGCCTGGTCTCCTGCCTCTGGGCCTGGGTCCAGGCTTTGAAATAGGCTGAAGCCCAGGCATCTTGACCTGGCTTCCTGGCTTGGCCCCAATGTCGGACCTGAACCTGGACCACAGAGTTGGATCTTTGATGGACAAGATAAGTGGAGACCGGGAAGTTTCCTTGCTCCAGCAAAGTTTTTGGGGCCTGGGCCTTTGTTCAGGTCTTGTGTGAGGCCCTGGTGTCAGGCCTGGGCCTAGGTCAAGATCCTGGCATTGCACTTGGGCATAGGCCACCATCCCTGAATAACGCTATGGCCAATACCTAGACAAGGCCCTGGCCTTGGATCTAGACCTAGGCTGAGGTACCAGCATGGTACTCAGGATAAGGCTGAGGTACCTGCTTAGGGTCTTGACCTACTTCCTAGGTGAAGCTCAGGTTTCGGGCCTGAACCTAGGCCAGACCAGTGACTTTTCTTGGAGGTTTTCAAAATGAAAAAACAAAAGAGCAGAGTAATACCACAAAAAATGAAATCCAGATAGCAAAAGGGAAAACCAAATGATAGTTTAGAAAAATTGCTCGCTTAAATCTATTTTTTTTGTTTTTTGTTTTTTATTTTTTATATAATTTTTAATTTTTGTTAAAAATATTTAGGGAAAAAGTGAACTGCATCAGCAAGCCAGTCAGCGTATCTCCTATAACCTGGAGATCGCTCGGTCTTCTCAATCACTTGCAGTCACTTATATGTACAATTCATGTTACAAAATAAATTCAAAAGATAAGACTCATTGTCAGATATTTATTAAACTGACCAATGAAGGCGATTAGCAAGCCACAGTGCGATATACACAGCATATACTCTAAAGGGAAGGCTCAACTACAGCTGAAGTTTTGCTCAACAGCTTCTTCAGGAGCCAAAACTTAACAGAATTCACATTGTCTACCGACAAGTTGAAATGCCAAACTGGTTCCATCTAGAGTAAATCAAAATTTGCAGCCTGTAGATGTTATCTTCTTTTCAATATTTTCACATTATTTTCTGTCAATTCTGAGACTGGCATAGAAACAGAAAACAAGTGTTAGAGATAATGTAAAATACTTAGCTTGTCCGAAGGAGCAGAATGCAGAATCCTTACTTGGGACCCGAAGGTCTCCCACTTGATTTCAAGATGGACAGAAACCACAAGAAGAACAACAAGCTCTGTTTAAATCAAGCGGACCTTACTCTCACGTAACCAATGAGGAACAAGTGACGTCATCTCGCAATGATTCCAAAATCAGTCACAGAAACACCTGTAAATCCAAATTAACATTCAACCCCTTACGTTGCACTGATTCAAGCCGGTGTATCCAGCGCTGCTCAGATTGAAGTAAAAGGCGATTATGATCACCTCCACGCCAAGACGGGCGAATGAGTTCGAGAACACTCACCCGTAGTTCATCAAATGTATGTGTCAATTCTTGACAATGATTAACCAATGGTGCATTAATCCGATTGTCAGCCAGACAGGAACAATGTTCAATTAATCTGGTCTTTAAAGATCACTTCGTTTTTCCCACACATATTTTCTCACAAGGGCATTGGATCATGTAAATCACACCCAATGATAAACACGTCGTGGAAGCTCGTAGGGAAATCGTGGAATTGATTGATGAAAAATATAGTGAGGACACATTCATCATAATGTGACAAACCGAGCAATGACCGCATGCTTGATGAGAGCCATGTTTACTGAGTACCATGCGTGGAGTGGAATCTGTAAAAACAAGTTGATCCTTGAGATTTGCACCACTGGTATAAGTGCATAAAGGCATTTGAGAAAATTCTTCATGACCTTGTAAGATGTGCCAGTTTTGTAGAATGATGGTTTTAACTTTGGAAGCCATTGAAGAAAACGGTATCACAAAAGTTAGTGTATCTTGATTCTCTTCTGTATCTGGTCAGGGTAAAAAAAAGCCAATTATGATGTGTATATCTGGCACGGGTATAGGCCCTTTTCACACAGCGAGCTGGATAACCACGATTAAGAAATCTCTTTGATAAGTCTTGAGAATGATGTTTAAAATCTTCCATTGTTGTGCATAGCCTCCGAACTCTGAAAAATTGGCTAGTTGGTAAGTTTTCTTTGAGGTGTCTGGGATGAGCTCTAGTAAAGTGTAACAGAGTATTGCTGCTTACAGATTTCCTATGTATAGCTGTAATGAAGCCATTGGTCACTTTGGTTACAAGAATATCTAAAAAAATGATCTGATCTTTTTGAAAATTAGCTGTGAATTTCAAATGACTATTCCGTGAATTAAGCCAGTCAAAAAAAGCATCAAAATCATTTTTAGTTCCCTGCCATAGAATGAAAATGTCATCTATATATCGATTAAATAAATCTAAATACGTTAGGTTATAAAGTTTTCTCCAATATATGTGAATAGTACCGATTCTGAAATGTATTCATAGGCAAGTGACTCTCATACCATCCCGCAAGCTCATTGGCATATCTGCTGTCAAGCCGCATCAGGGATCATCTTTAATCACTGGTCACAATTTTGCCCATGAATTTATATTGCAATTTATATTGCAATTACACTTTGCAGAACATCAGCATAATTTCACTGATCTAAGATGGTCAGTACTTGAATATATACCTGCACATTGGCGCGGAGGCGATCGTGTAAAACAATTAAGGATCCAAGAACAGCGATGGATTTTTCAACTGAACACAGTCCACCCGCATGGTCTCAATCGCGAGATTGAATGGATGCAGTGCATATGATTCACGTGAAACAATCACGATCAGCGAACACTTTGAGGCATTAGCAAACGTAAAGTGAAATCTGAATGGAATCAGTAGGTGAATAATCAGAGTTAAGTGAATGGAATCAGTAGGAGAATAATCAGCTGAATCCAAATGAAGCGCATGCGTTTAAAAGCAGCTTCTCTAGAGCCGCCACTTCACAGGAGAAATCTATCCCAGACCGCGACGAAGTAAAATTCACGTTCGCGAGGCAGTAAGTGCAGAAGGAAACTCAAGAAAGAAAGGTATAATCCCAACAGAAATGTTTTTTCACAAACATTTATTCTTTCCGATATTGAAGTGTAACCGAAGGAAATTTGGCACACGCGAATACAGCCAGACAGGTTCCTGAAGCAGCACAGGACGCGAAACGTGCACGTCGAACTGAACTCTGGACTGCATTTAAAAGTCATTGGAAGGGTATTACCCTCCGCGGACATTGAGCTTCATAAGGGAAGTATAATTTTTATTTAAAGAGAAAAAAAGTAAAAAGTTGCAATATAAATACATGGGCAAAATTGTGACCAGTGATTAAAGATGATCCCTGATGCAGCTTGAGAGCAGATATGCCAATGAGCTTGCGGGATGGTATGAGAGTCACTTGCCTATGAATACATTTCAGAATCGGTACTATTCACATAGGGGTGGATTTTCAGAGCCCTGCTCACCTAAATCCGCCCAAAACCGGGCGGATTTAGGCGAGCAGGGCCCTGTGCGCCGGTGAGCCTATTTTACATAGGCCTACCGGCGCACGCAGAGCCCCGGGACTCGCGTAAGTCCCGGGGTTCTCCGAGGGGGGCGTGTCGGTGGCGGGCCCGGTCGTCGTGGCGTTTAGGGGGCGTGTCGGCAGCGTTTTGGGGGTGGGTATGGGGGCGTGGCTACGACCCGGGGCGGTCCGGGGGCGTGGCCGCGCCCTCCGTACCCGCCCCCAGGTCGCGTCCCGGTGCGCAACAGGCCCGCTGGCGCGCGGGGATTTACTTCTCCCTCCGGGAGGCGTAAATCCCCGGAGAAAGGTAAGGGGGTGTGTAGACAGGGCCGGGCAGGTGGGTTAGGTAGAGGAAGGGAGGGGAAGGTGAGGGGAGGGCGTTAGAGGATTCCGTCCAAGGCCGCTCCGATTTCGGAGCGGCCTTGGAGGGAACGGGGGTAGGCTGCGCGGCTCGGCGCGCGCCGGCTATACAGAATTCATAGCCTTGCGCGCGCCGATCCAGGATTTTAGTGGATACGCGCGGCTCCGCGCGTATCTACTAAAATCCAGCGTACTTTTGCTGGCTCCTGATGCGCCAGCAAAAGTACGCCTATTCGCGTTTTTTGAAAATCTACCCCATATATTGGAGAAAACTTTATAACCTAACGTATTTAGATTTATTTCATATTGGACTCGTTGGTTAATCGATTGAGTTTATTGATATATATCTATATATCGATGCCATGATCTGATATGTGAAGAAAAGTAACCGAATACCTGTGTGAAAGAACTTTAAGTAGAATGATTCCAGTCAGTGAGAAAACAGGTAATACATACAGTATATTCTAAAAGAAACAACTTGGTGTTAGGACGAACTTAAGAAACAACCGAGTAATATAAAGTTTAACAAATAGGAAATAGTAAATTACTCCAAAGTCAAAAAACAAAAGCGAAAACTAAGTACAATAATGGGGGTGTATTTTGGCTGATACAACGCTCTCAATGATGGTTATATTCTGGTGCAACCCTAAAGTATAAATATGTGTACAAAAACTTTGTTTAAAAACCCTGTGAAGCAATTCTGCTGACACCTCCACAAGCGCACTACTTTTAAATAGGGATGTGAATCGTGTGCCCAATTGTTTTAACGATCGGGTTCGGCTGGGGGGGGGGGGGGGAATCTGATCGTTACGAGATGTGAATTGGAATCGGTTCCAATTCACATCACTAATTTTTTTTAGTGAGGCCCGCACCGATAAAAAAAAACCCCACCTTGACCCTTTAAAATTACCCCCTTAGCCTCCCCCACTCTCCCGACCCCCCCCCCAAAAAAACTTTTTACACATACCTGGTGGTCCAGGGGGGCCGCGGGGAGCGATCTCCAGTTCCCACTCTATCAGCTGCGCTAAAGAAAATGGCGCAGATGGCCCTTTGCCCTTACCATGTGACAGGGCAAAGGTAGCGCCGGCGCCATTTTGAATATTGGCAATACGGCCTACGTGCAGGAGATCGCTCCCGGACCCCCGCTGGACACCCAGGGACTTTTGGCCAGCTTGGGAGGGCCTCCTGACCCCCACAAGACTTGCCAAAAGTCCAGCGGGGGTCCGGGAGCGACCTCCTGCACTCCGGCCGTATTGCCACTACCAGTATTCAAAATGGCGTCGGCGCTACCTTTGCCCTCACAATGTCACAGGGGCCGACCGTGCAGGAGGCCCCTGTGACAGGGGCCGACCATGCAGGAGGTCGCTCCCGGACCCCCGCTGGACTTTTGGCAAGTCTTGTGGGGGTCAGGATGCCCCCCCAAGCTGGCCAAAAGTCCCTGGGGGTCCAGCGGGGATCCGGGAGCGATCTCCTGCACGCGGGCCGTATTGCCAATATTCAAAATTGTGCCGGCGCTACCTTTGCCCTGTCACATGGTAAGGGCAAAGGGCCATCGGCGCCATTTTTTTTAGCTCAGCTGATAGCATGGGAATGGGAGATCACTCCCCTTGGCCCCCCTGGACCACCAGGTATATGTAAAAAGTTTTTTTGGGGGGGGGTCGGGAGAGTGGGGGAGGCTAAGGGGGTAATTTTAAAGGGTCGGGTGGGGGTTTTTTTTATCGGGCCATCGGCACCATTTATATTAGTGGCAGCCAAAATGGTGCTGATGGCCCGAGAGTGGGAGATTGCGCTGGGATTTCCCCCCCCCCCCCCCCACTGGACCACCAGGTAATTTTAAACATTTTGGGGGGGTTCGGAAGGGTGGGGGATTTGTTTTAAAGGGTCGGGGTGGGTTTTAGGGTTGTTTTGTTGTGCTGGTTTTCCTGCCCTCCCCCTCCCCCGATTTACAATTTTTCACGATAAATCGGAGGAATTTCTATTGTATCACGACTCTAACGATTTTTGACGATTTAAAAAATATCTGACGATTTTTTTAAATTGTCAAAAAATGATTCACATCCCTACTTTTAAATATTGTAAAGTATTGAATGTTGGATCTTTTCGCACATTGTAAACTTAGTATGAAAAGTGTACTTATTGCTGGAAGCCACGCTGTACAAAGGAAAATACTCATTTTAGTCTGATTTTATTTTATTGAATGGTTTTTGTTATTTTTATTCTAAATATGTATTGTATGTTTATTTTATGAATAACATGTACATCGTGGAGATAGAAAGAAACCTGTTTTCTGTATAACGGTATAAAAAAGCTGTACAAATAAATAAATATTTAAACAAAGTTTTTTGTACACACTTTCTACCTGGGTAACATCAAGCTAGGTTGAGAGAACATTGCACAAATATCATCTTTGAGTGAGTTTCCTCAGTCCAAGGGTCATCAAATCTTCACAAGAGAGCACTGTTCTGTTCGTATGCTCACTTTGAATGTCAAAGTGGCCCCTAACCCCTACACTAATACCTAAACCTCACCTCGAGTTACTAGGTGGGCCTCCCATAGAGATATAAATACCTATCTAGTATGCAGGTATTATAGTTAGATTCTCTCTCTCTTTTTCTCTCTTTCCCCCTCCTCAGTGGCCCCGATAGTAAACATGGTCCCCCCACTGGTTGTAATTAAGAAATAAAATTCTGTCACTTATCTCAAAATGCAAAAAAATTATCACAATTTGCATTATCTTAGTGTTTCACATAGGTATTATTGCAATAAACTGCCTATTACCATAAAACAATCCCCTTTTTCTATCGCATGCAATATTTAGTGCATTTTGATAAATCCAGGCCTAAACAAGCTATTCATAACCCATAAACCACACACAGAATTATTGGCTATTTCATTCCATTTGTATCTCAGAATTGGATGAAAATCTAAAAGATCACAGTACCATCATTCTATTCTCACTGAGAAAGAACTGGATATTCTGATCATAGCTGCTTTTATCCCTGCCTGCACTAATAAAAATAGAATTGGTTCTGAATTGACAAACACCTTGTTCTATATGAGTCTGAGGTAGGTCCGGGGGCGTGGCGATGGTTCAGGGGCGGGCCGGGAGGGCAGTCCCGAGTCCCCCGGCACTGCAGCCTGTGCCGAGGGATGCCGAGCAGGTGTAAATTTTCACATGAACCCTTACATTTTGAAAATTGGAAGTAAGTGCATAAATGAATTTTTTGCCTCAAGAAACACCATTTTCAAGTATGCATAAAAGTATGCATGAAATCACTTTCATGTATACTTTTATATGTACAACTCATGGGGTAATTTTCAAAAATCCCATTTACATGCATAAAATTGCATTTTGCATGGATAAATGCTTTTGAAAATTACTCCTATAATGACTAATGGCATTTTTTTTAAATAAGATTTTGCCATTCTACCCCATTTAATTAAATCAAACATTATAATTTTTGTACAATATGTTAAGATAATAGAATAACATTTAAAAAACAGAAGGTCAGCATCTCCTCTTCAGCAGTGTTAGGTTGTAGGCATGCCACAGAGAAGAAGGAAAATATGGTATGTGCTTGTTTTTCTTATGTTCTTATGTTCAATTTCTTGTTTTTGAATTACCTCCCTGATGCAGCTATTTTTGCAAAATGTAGGCCATAGCAGGGTATACTGAAAATTATTGT
Source organism: Rhinatrema bivittatum (assembly GCF_901001135.1). Classification (NCBI taxonomy): domain Eukaryota; kingdom Metazoa; phylum Chordata; class Amphibia; order Gymnophiona; family Rhinatrematidae; genus Rhinatrema; species Rhinatrema bivittatum. The sequence continues at coordinate 652,587,542 of NC_042616.1, read as the reverse complement.
GTATTGCACTAAGGGGTAGATCTTAAAAGCCCTGCATGCGTAAATCCTCCCGGATTTACGCGAGCAGGGCACTTGCATGCCGGCGTGCCTATTTTGCATAGACCGCCGGTGAACGCAAAGCCCCGGGATGTGCATAAGTCTCGGGCTTCGTAAAAGGGGCGGGAGGGGCGTGTCCGGGGCGTGTCGGCCGGCCAGGGGTGTGTCCAGGGGCATGTCCTGGGTCAGGGGGCGGTCTGAGGTGGGTCCGGGGGCGTGGCGATGGTTCAGGGGTGGGCCGGGAGGGCAGTCCCGAGTCCCCCAGCACTGCGGCTTGTGCCGGGAGATGCCGAGGCAGTGCGCACAAGTTACGCCTGCCTCAAGCAGGCGTAACTTGTACAGCAAAGATAGGGGGGGGGGATTTAGGTAGGGCTGGGGGGTGGATTAGACAGGGGAAGGGAGGGGAAGGTGGGGGGATGCCGAAGGAAAGTTAAGCACATAAGGCATGTCTCTCATCCGTCGATAACAGTGTGAAAATGGTTGCCAAATTGCTTTAAATTTCTTCTTGCTCTTTAGTGCCAAAGGATCAATAGAACGATGTTCTAGCATCAGTAATTCTGTCATTCTCAATTTCCACATATGTATTGTAGGGCTGTCAGGGTCGAACCATTTTATCAAAACACGTTTCTTCGCTATTAAGTATGATTCCTGATCTTTCATTGTTGTTGGAGGGATAATATCTTGGATACCTAAGAAGCAGACTGCTCCATACCACAAAAGTTGCAGTCCTAGTAGCTTTTGTAGGAGCATCAGCACTGTTTGCCAGAAGCTTTGCAACTGAGGACATTTCTAAAAGCAATGAAGAAAAGTTGTATTTTCTAATGAGCATTTCAAGAACTGAGCATTTCTAATGATACGAGCAATGTAGGCCCGTCGTGGAGAGAACTATAACCTGTGGACAAGTTTGAATTGCAGTTCCTGTAGATCCATGCTCTCCATGGAAATTTTGGCCATCATCAAGCTCTCAGCAATATCTTCCTCTTGAATACTCACTGAAAAGTCCTGTGCCCATGTTAACACTCATAATAAACCATATGCAGTGATAGAATGTAAATATTTATAGGCTAATGATAGGGTTATCTTGCCAGAATTTATTAGGTGCAATAGTCATTGAAAAGCCCCAGAATGGCATTGGATCCAATTTTCATTGATCAGTTTTTGTACATAATTCTGGATTTGTAGATATGTTATATAGTCTTTTTTACTCGGTTCCAGATGTGTAATGCAATAGTCAAAAGAGTGTACCCAGCCTGTATTCAGACCTTAGTAATCTCAGATCTATCACTTCCCTAACCTCCTTAGCAAAACTTATTGTGTCAATGGTTCTATACCAACTCTCAGACTACTTATCAGAACATGATATTCTTCATGCTAATCAACATGGGTTCCGTAAAGGGCATTCTACCAAACCTCTCTTGCTAGCCTCTTTTGATACATTATTCTGAGCTTTCAACTCTTACACAGATCATATTATAGTTTTTTTTAGATATTTATGCGGCTTTTGACATGGTTGACCATCAGATTCTCATTTCTGGACTTGAATCCATAGGTATTTCAGATACAATTTTACAATGGTTTTCTTCATTTCTTATAGAACACACTCAACGAGTTAACATTTACAATCATTCTTCTGATCCATACATAATCTCAGGCATTCCTCAGGGTTCTTCTTTGCCCCTATTCTATTCAATATCTATCTGTTACCACTTTGTTGTATTCTTTCCTCTTTAAACTTGCAGTTTAAAATCTATGCCGATGATATACAGTTCATGGTTCCATATAATACATCTTGGTCAGCTACTCTTTCCATGGTTTCTTTATATTTAAATACTATCAACACATGGCTCTCACACAATCGTTTAAAATTAAATCCATCAAAAACATAAATTGTACATCTCCCTTCTATTTCAGAGTCTTCTATTGGTCCCCCATCTCATCTTGTGATAAATGGTATATCAATCCCAATCTCTAGTTATGCTACAAATTTAGGAGTAATTATTAACACAGATCTATCTACGAAGGAACACATTTCATCAGTAACTAAAAAATCGTTCTACAAACTGAAACTTCTAAAACGTCTTCGACCGCTACTCTTTCACCGTGATTTTCATATTGTTCTTCAATCTCTCATCTTCTCTAGTCTCGACTATTGCAACGCTCTTTACTTAGGTCTCCCTGATAATACCATCCATCCATTACAATTAGTTCAGAATGCTGCAGCGCGTATCTTATTTGGTGTTTCTATCAGAAATCACATTACCCCAATACTACAATATCTTTACTGGTTACCAATAAAATTCAGAGTGCAATATAAAATTCTTACCATCATTCACTCCCTTATATATAACTCCTCCTCTACCTGGTTCTGTTGTATACTTCATATCTACAAACCCACCAGACATCTAAGATGCTTGACAAAAAACCTCTTGGATATCCCTTCACCTCGCTTAACAAGATTAGATGTTACAAGGAAAAGGGCTTTCTCAGTAGCAGGTCCCTCCCTCTGGAATGCATTACCAAACTCACTGTGATTACTATCCAACCCTTTATATTTCAAGAAATCTTTAAAAACATACCTGTTTCAGCTTGCCTTCAAAATCTCATCAACCAAACAGTAATACTTCATGTCAATTTCAAATTCCAAAAATCCTTGCTTTTCCCATCCCTTCCCCCCCTCACCTCCCATTAGTTTATATATATATATATATATATATATATATATATATATATATATATATATATATATATTTGTATAAAAAATCATGCCCTTCCTTCAATTTCTCTTTCCTTCCATATATATTTAGCAGTTATAATATGGCACTTGATTTCGATTTTGATTTTTTTGATTTAACTAGATTATTTATAATTCTTATTAACTTTTTTTATTTTATTATATGATTTGTGTAATTTTTTCAGCTATTTTATTATTTTTACATTTTTTATCTTTATGTAAACCTTTTTGACTAAACTCTGTTTGTAAAAGCGGTATAGAAATACTTTTAAATAAATAAAAAATAAATAAATAATATAGACAATATATCTCTCCCATGTGTGGCAAGATACTTAAAAAATGAATGGGAATTCCCTGGAGGAAACTAAGTTGTTTGTAATGGGAATACAAATTGAGACTGACAATGAGAGATTTAATAAACCTCTAGTATTCTGTCAAACCTTTCGGACATACTGAATGAGCAATTGAACTGGGAAGCTCGTTTCTTGGGGCATGTAGTATATACTTTAAATGTAAAGGAAAGACAAATTGACTCTCTAATAGTGCAATTCTGACCTCGTGACTCCAGCCAGGAGGAGATCAGCACCAGACAATTCACCCAATTACAATATTGTATATTAGAAAGTCCTTCTCCTCCCTCCATCTTAGGACTACATAATTTAGAGTAAGAAAGCTTTGCTCTTTTTGATCTCCATATAAAATGAGAGCAGATAGAGTTAATACATCAAATGTCTTTTTTCCTTAGTAGTACAGGGATCATTTGCAAAATATGCAACATCTTAGGTATCAATAGCATTTTTAATAAGGCTATTCTCCCCATTATAGAAAGTGGATAATCCACCTATGCCTGAGTTTTTTGTTTAAAACCAGTTAGCATAGGATGGATATTACATCTGCACCAATAATCAGGACATTGATGAATCATTACCCCCAAGTATTTAATCTGATCTCCCACCCATCTGAGCAGAAATAACAGCCATCGTTACAGCAGAGTGCCAGAGATATCAAGACCTTCAGATTTAGTAAAATTTAATTTTAATCCAGAGAATTTACCAAACTCACCCCCTCATTTATCAAAATGCTATAAGGCGTTTTTGCATGCAAAAAGTGCCGTTAATGCATGTGATAGCACCATATCGTATGGTGCAAATCTGAAAAAGAAGTGGGTTTACCATTTTGTGAAGCCCTATTGCATGGCTTTAATCCTGGGGAGAGAAAAATAGAGAGAGAGTGCCTAGCCATAATGCCCTCACACTAGATTGGTATTTATATCCCTATGGGAGGCCCATCTAGTCACTTGAGGTGAGGTTTAGGTATTAGTGTAGGGGTTAGGGGCCACTTTGACATTCAAAGTGAGACGTACGAACAGAACAGTGCTCTCTAGTAAAGATTTGATGACCCTCGGAGTGAGGACACTCACCCAAAGATGAGATTGGTGCAGTGTTCTCTCAACCTAGCTTGATGGACCAGGTCCATCATGCTAGGTTGAGAGAACAGTCTAAGTGTGAGTACATTACAGCTAGGTTCTCTCTCTCTCTCTCTCTCTCTCTCTCTCTCCCCCTCCTAGCAGGACTAGTATTGCTCCTCTCCATTGCCATCAGCAGCCTTCTTATATTATAATTTGAGTGCCTACCCTGGGAGAATGGTAATCAGATGATTGGGAATTAGTTTTGCATAAATTTTAATATCAAGGTTTAAAAGTGATATAGGCATTTAAGAAGCCAATTTGTCTGGTGGTTTACCTGTCTTTGGAAGAACAATAATTACTGCTGCTCAGGAAGACTCAGACATATTACTTGTTTGAATCAAGGCCTCAAATAGGTGTTGTAGAGGTATGGATATTTGTTCATTCAAAGCCTTTTAGAAGAGGGCGGAAAAGCCATCGAGTCCTGGGCATTAAAAATGTTTCAAACCTTTAATTATCCCTATTATTTCTGTAGGGTTAATTGGGGCATTGAGTTGTTTTAAGTCAGCTTCCCCCAAAACAGGCAATTGGACTTTTTCCATAAAATCCTCTCGAATTTTGTAATCTTCCCACTCTGTGGTATACAAATGGTGATAGAGAGAAAAATGTCTCCCAACCCCATTAACCCCATTCATAAGGTACCCGTGTGATTCTTTAGGCCCCCTATATGTGTTGAGCTTCTCTGAGACCTCACCAAATTGGCTAAAAGCCAACCCGGTTTATTACCATATCTATAGAACCTATGTTTTAAAGCGAATAAGGAACCCTCTTGTGTAGTTGTTCGTTTAGGATCTTTAGAATGGTGAGAAACGTTTCCTTCCATTCTTTAGTGCCATAAGTATTAATATTAGCCTTATATTGGACCAACTGCTTATATAGGGTTAGTATGATGCGACTTTGACTTTTCCACTTAGCCAATATATAACTGATTATTTCCCCATGAAGAACGACATTTGCCATCTCCCAAAATAATATAGGGGTGACGCAATGTTGTTGGATATGTTTAACAAACTCTTGCCACTTCCCCTATATATATATTGTTTAAATTCTGCATCTTTCTCCATCCATAATGGCATGCGCCAAGGTGGAGGAGATTGCCACTGGATATTGAGCAAAGGACCAGGCAGTGATCCATTATCACAAAGGGGCCTATAGTGGCAGAAACCACCTTATGGAAAAGACTAGCAAAGAGCAAAACCATATCTATGTGGGATTTAGTGGGATGTGCTCTCACCTGGTGGGTATAATCCCTCTCTCGTGGATGAAGGATTCTCCAAATGTCTAACAATTGCAAAGCAGAGCACAAGAAGTTAACCCCTTTGTTCTCATTATTTGCCTTTGTAGTTTGACTTGGCCATCTATCCAGATGATTATCTGCCACATAATTGAGGTCTCCCCCCAAGATAATGGGGGCTGCACCCATCCCCTGGATCTGGGTAACAAGGTTAACAAAATATTTATGATTATAATTATTAGGTGCATAAACAGAAGCCAACATTCATTTCTCGCATTGTTTCCCAGCAACTAAGATAAAACACCCTTCCAGATCAGCCCTGCACTATTTCATCTGAAATAATGTCTTTTTGTGAATAAGGATTGCAACTCCAGAACTTTTAGTGGATCCCTTTGCAGAGAATACCTGGGAAACTCAATTTCTACGTAATTTTAAATGCTCTTTTTCCAACATATGGATTTCCTAAAGAAAGTTGATAACTCCCTGCAGCTTTTTTAATTGAACAAGTATTTTCTCACACTTTATAGGCATGCCTAAACTGGCTACATTCCAGGATATTATATGATCTGGGGTCCCCATCCCATATATCCGGTACCCATTGTAAGTTCAACATATGTTTAATTTCAGAGGGACCACCCCATCCCATTTCAAGTCGTGAACCCTCTGGCATGTTTCCCTTACTCATCCTCACCTCGATTCTCATCTCTACCTTCCCCTCGGATAATGTATTTGTGCATAGAGCGCAATACAATATAAAACTTAAAAAATATTGAACAAATACCCATCCTCCCACCCCTGCCCCTCCCCTGCATATTAATTGCCTTTTTATAGTAGAGACTTGAGATCACTCTAAACGCAACAGGTGTCTATCCCCATTTTTTGTTTGCAACACTATAATAATAATAAAGGGCCTCCACATAATACTGGTTTTCACCAACATTTGAAACTTAATCATTAACACATATGTACTTATACAAACTCATTAACAATGGAGAATATAGATTTAAAGGCATATTTCCAAGCTGCCCATACAATTTTAGGTTCAATGCAAAAAGATCACCTTCCGCCAAAGATGTAAAAGTAGCAAAACATTTATGCAGCTTCAGCCATGCTTATTCTGGCCCGGCATATGCTTTACAAATGCCTGGGCTTCCTCCGCAGAGACAAAATTATGTGCTGAATTATCATACCAGAACCGTAATCTTGCTGGGTAGAGTAAAGCGAATCTGATCTGTCTGTTGTTTAACTCCGAGCTTATCAGGGTAAATCCCTTCCAGAGTGGAGTGACTTGTGGAGAGAAATCTTGGAATACTAAAGCTTGGGGATCAAATAAACAAATTTCTCGCTGTTTCCGATAAGCTTGTAAAATATATTCCTTTTGAGTGTAATTCAGAATCTTAAAAATAACCACTCTAGGTTTGGTCTGGCTTGCTGCCTTCCAGGCAGTCTGCGTGTTTGATGACAATAGGCCCACACTCCCCCTTTAGCCCCCCTTTAGAGCTAGCCTCCACATTAGGCCCAATATGGAGGCTAGCTCTTTCTCTAGCAGGGGCTTTAGTTGTTTTTCCTCAATGGATTCTGGAATGCCTACCACTCGCAGATTATTTTGCCTGGACCTATTCTCCATGTCATCCAGCTTGTCAGTTTGGTCCTCTAAAAGTTTCAACTTTTGAATTTTTATCACTGTAGCCACCATGTCATCCTCAATGACGCCAACCGGGCTCTCAACTGCATCTAGGCGCATTCCAAAGTCCGAGATGGAATCTTGCACCACCGAGATTTGTGCCGAAATGGCATCGAAACGTGTACTTAATGCAGACCCCACTGCTTCGGTAAGAGCATTGATATTTACATCCTTACCTGGAGTCGGTGGGGAATTTTCCTTTGCGGCAGCCATTTTAGACTCACTGAGTCGTGGTTTTTCTCTCTCCTTGTTAATAAAATGAGTGCTCATTACTTTGGGAAAATGTATAATAAATCTGTCTATGCACTAAGAAAGCAGTACTTGATAGTTGGATAGTGTAAATGTGTGGATTTCCAGCGATGGCACTTGATTACAGGGGAAGATTCCTGGAGCCCTGGATTACTCCTCCATCCGGGTTCACTGCATCACATGATCTCCAGTCCCATCTTTATTTATGCCAATCCCTGATGATCATCTCTCTCTATGGTATTCATTTGACACTATTTCCTCTTTGGAAATTTCTATTGCAATTTCTAAGGTGAATACCTCTTACTGTCCATTAAACATTTTTGCTCCAGCTGTGTTAAGAGTGCTGAAGCAACTTGTCTCCATTCCACTAACCACCATTATTACTCTGTCATTGAGTGAGGGCACTGTTCCTGCTTCATTAAAACATGCTGTTGTCAGATTAATGCTAAAAAAACAAATCTTGATCAACTAGACTTAAATTACAGACCAATCTTGTCCCTCTCTTTTGCAGCCAAAATATTAGAATTTGTAGTCCTTTAGCAACTCAATGATTTTCTAGACAAACTTTGTCTATTAGATCCTTTTCAATTTTTATTCTGTAAAGCATTAGGAAGTAGGGATGTGCATTTGTTTTAGATGAAATATACAATGCAATGAAATTGTCTATTATGTCTTGTTTTGGGAGTGCCCCAAAATGGAAAACAAAAGGTCAAAATTTCGTATAAATAGTATTTTGAGTTAGTGCACACTAAGGGGGTCATTTATCAAAATGCGGTAAGGCGTTTTTGCATGCGTTAAGGGCTTATCACATGTGAAAAGTGCCTTTAATGCATGCAATAACGTGTTAATGCATGCGAAGAGGACCGTACTGCAGATCGCAATGCAAATTTTAAAAAGGGGAGGAGTTGGGGGAGGTCTAATGTAAAGTAGGTGCTGCTATCGCTGTTTACGATAGATTTTGTCCATTATCCCAGGCCATTAACGCTGAAAATAACTACACCTTTTTTATTTGCGCTAAGGACTGATCACATGCGATAAAACCTGTAAACAGCTACCCAGCCTTTCTGGACCAATAATAATGCTTGTTTTTAGTAGGTGAACCTGCATGAGACCATCTGCTCACTGCCAGGCGTATATATACATGGCTACCTCATACGTCGCCAGTCTCGTTGCATACCACAGCATATGGAAGCATGCTGTGGTATGCTTCCACATGTTGCCATCCACATGCTTCCACATGCTTCCACATGCTGCCATCCACAGCATGTGGAAGCATGGCCGCCACCATCTTTAAAGATGGTGCCGGCCATCCAGTGCTCCTACCATGTGCAGGGGCCGGCCAATGGCATGGATACCCTGTCACATGGTAAGGGCAAAGGGCCATCGGCGCCATCTTTATGAGTGGTAGCCGACGGCCCGAGAAAGGGAGATCGCTCCCGGGACCACCACTAGAGCACCAGGTAATTTAAAAATGTTTTGGGGGGATCGGGAGGGTGGGAGAAATTAAGGGGTCATCTTTAAAGGGTCGGGTGAGGTTTTTTTTAATCGGGCCATCGGCACCATTTTTGAGTGGCAGTCAAAATGGCACCGATGGCTCGAGAGCAGGAGATCGGTCCCCGCATCCCCACTGGACCACCAGGTACTCGTAAAATGTTTTGGGGGGATCGGGGGGGGGGGGGAAGGTAAGGGGTCAATTTTAAAAGGTCGGGCCTCACTAAAAAAATATTAACGATGTGAATCGGAACCAATTCCGATTCACATCTCCAGCGATCAGATTTTTTTCTCCCTCCAGCCGAACCCAATTGTTAAGACGATCGGGCACACGATTCACATCTCTATCTGGTATTGCCTCGATAGGCCATTGTGCCACAACCTGCCAGATACCACAGCCTGCACTCCTGCAATGCACAATCACCATAACAATATAAGCAACGGTCAATCCTTTCACTGCAGGTCTCACAGCTGTAACGTTGGTGTGTGCAGTTGTCTGGCAGCTACATCTCTGTACCCTTTCCTGCATTTGAAGGGACAGTTAGGTCACATGCAATGCTGTACTGATGAACATATCAGATGGTTAGCGCAATAGGTGAGAACTCCTAACTATACTGCAGTCAGGCAACACTAATGAGCCTTTAAGGCTCAGCAATGTTCCAGGCTATCTTGCACTGTATAACTGGATTTTGTGGGTAGGCAGTCACATCTGGCTATAACATAGCTTACAGTAATGTGTTTCTTATGTAATTGTTGCAGGAGATTTAGGTTATGGTTGCCGGCCATGGCTTCTCACCCCCATACACATGCCTAATACGCCTGCAAAGATGAGATACAACGACGCTTTATGTGCTACTCGCACAGTCATTGAATGCACCTTTGACCTTCTTAAAAGCTGCTTTCGCTGTTTGGACAAGACGGGGGGGGGGGGGGGGGGGGCGGGGAGCTTTAATGTATGCCCCAGACAAAGCTGCCAGGATTATCCTACTGTGCTGTGTTTTCCATAATGTGGCAGTATGTCATGGACTACCAATGGATATATGTCCCGATCTCCCACAGGATCCCGCATGTGTCAATGCCCGAGCCCAGGAGACCCTAGCGACTGGCAGCCAGATTCGCCAGAACCTTATAGTTTCACACTTTGCCTGATGGCCCTGGGCAATGGGATGTGTGGTGGAATGGCATTAGTAGGAGTGGCTGACGAATAAGAGCAGCGCTTCCAGTCATAACTAGTAATTTGGTATTATGTGTATGCCTAGGTATCAGGCCTATTGTCATTGCTGTCTGTATTATGGACCTTTGCACTGGCATTGGAATAAAAGCTGTGCTGCCAAGTTATCGTTTTATACATGGTTTAGCCACCTTCTGTTCTGCCTGCATGACACAGAAAAAGAAGCTGGTCTGTTAACACAGTCTGTCACCTACCTAGAACCATGTGGGGTGACAGGCATCAGGGTGCACCTCTCACCCATTTTGACATGTCCATGTCACAGTTTTCTAACAGTTGAAATGGCCAACATGCGTAAGCACCATGCACAGTGGTTGTTCTACATTTGTTGCGTGTCTGTGTGTATGTGCAAGGACATTCCCAGTTAATTGTGAAACCTGGGCTTCCTCACATTACCTGTAATGTCTCACATGCATGAAGATCTGCATAACACTTCGCTGTGTACATACAGGTACACATCCTATTCCGTACATGTGTACAGGTGTACAAAGTGTGGATATAAGTCACCTTCAGGTGACAGTGCTTCATGTACATTGGAAGTGTGTACCATGGGTGCCCGCAATACCGCACACATCACACAGCAGAGCCCTCTCACCTTTCCGTACAAGCAGGCAGAACGTCTTGGTGCTATGACTCTCAGGTTTCACAATGTGCATAGCTCCTTGGAACCAGCCTTTGGCCTTTCACAATGCAAGGTTACATAGAAACATAGAAACATAGAAATGACGGCAGAAGAAGACCAAACGGCCCATCCAGTCTGCCCAGCAAGCTTCACACGTTTTTTTCTCTCATACTTATCTGTTTCTCTTAGCTCTTGGTTCTATTTCCCTTCCACCCCCACCATTGAAATATCTAGCTTGATTAGTTAGGGGTAGTAGGGGTAGTAACCGCCGCAATAAGCAAGCTACACCCATGCTTATTTGTTTTACCCAGACTATGTTATTGAGCCCTTATTGGTTGTTTTTCTTCTCCCCTGCTGTTGAAGCAGGGAGCTATGCTGGAAATGCGTGATGTATCAGTCTTCTCCCATGCCATTGAAGCAGAGAGCCATGCTGGATATGCATCAAAAGTGAAGTATCGGACACAATTGGTTTGGGGTAGTAACCGCCGTAACAAGCCAGCTACTCCCCGCTTTGTGAGTGCGAACCCTTTTTTCTTCTCCCCTGCCGTTGAAGCAGAGAACTATGCTGTATATGCATTGAAGGTGAAGCATCAGGCTTATTTGGTTTGGGGTAGTAACCGCCGTAACAAGCCATCTACTCCCCTCTTTGTGAGTGTAAATCCATTTTTCCACATTTCCTCTTGCTGTTGAAGCTTAGAGCGATGTTGGAGTCACAGTAAGCATGTGTATGTTTATTGAATAAGGGTATTGTCTCCAGGCAGTAGCTGTCATTCTGGCGAGTCACCCACTCTTAATTGGCGGCCTCTTGACTTTATGGATCCACAGTGTTTATCCCACGGCCCTTTGAAGTCCTTCACAGTTCTGGTCTTCACCACATCCTCCGGAAGGGCATTCCAGGCGTCCACCACCCTCTCCGTGAAGAAATACTTCCTGACATTGGTTCTGAATCTTCTTCCCTGGAGCTTCAAATCGTGACCCCTGGTTCTGCTGATTTTTTTCCTGCGGAACAGGTTTGTCGTTGTCTTTGGATCATTAAAACCTTTCAAGTATCTGAAAGTCTGTATCATATCACCTCTGCTCCTCCTTTCCTCCAGGGTGTACATATTTAGGTTAACTGAGTACATGGTCGCACGGTCAGGCTATTGGCTGTGGTGGTATTATGCTGATATGACAAGTGTCCCCTCATATTAACATGTAAATCTCCACTTGCTGGACTGTGAACGCACATTACACTATGACTTACAGTCATACTGCTGTCTCAGGCTTCACTTACAGATGTTACCATCATGCACGCCAAGGGTTTACCATCCTTTCAGTTGTCTTTCACATGATGGCTAACTATAATATCCATATGGGTGCCTTTTCTGATGCCCGCGTCATTACACTGTTTCTACTCTTATTCAGCTTTAACAATCAGCACTTCTGTTTGTTCCTTCATGATAACCATTACAGGAATGGCACACTCACTGAAACCTACAGGGCATGTGTTATGTGTGAGGCCCTGCAAAGCACATAGTCTCGCACACTAACCATATTGTATTGCAAACTACCTAATGCTAAACACTTGCAGGCTTTCATCATGTGTACCTTCAGCTCTTCCACATGTGTGTGAAGGTCTGTGAACTGCAGCAAAGGCGAACAGTGCTTGTGCTTGTGCTTGTAGGATTCTTAACCTGTCCTTTGCTCCTATCCAGTCCATGCAGGGTGGCATATATGGCTGTCTCAGCAGCCTAACTTTGGTGAACTGAACCTGAAAGATTCATCAGGCATTCTCAGATGCACTCCATTCCCATTTGCTTGGACAACTCCTACCACAAATGTCAGGTGTATATCATGCTAGATTATGTCCTTTACATGTTGGCATTGTGGCAAGCTGCCCTGTAGAGTATGTTAAACCACTCTGTGACCCTTTATCGAATCAGCCATGAACGTTATGTGAAAATTAGCGGTTGGCGAGGTGTTTTTGGAATGCAGCTATACTTACTGTTTGTGAAGGAAGGAGTTGAAATGAGTGAGAAGCAGGTACAGTTCATTGTCTATGAGCACCTTCATCCATATTTACAGGCTTGCTATTCACAGAGTACTGTTGGAGCAATTGTCTGTGAAGGGACAGTAACCTGTACGGGGTTGGCATAACATATATGTGTGTGATACATATGTTATGCAGTTCTAAGTGCACCATGCTCACTCGGACACTTGTAGTGTGCGGGCCCTGCTGCTTTAGGCACTTCCGCCTTTATGTGTAGTGAACATAAGAGTATAGCAGGTAATCCGGTTCCAGGTTTTTTTCAAACCAATAGTTTTGGGTGCTTTTAGATAGTAGAAGGTGTCTGTAGCCCAGGGCCCTCAGACACTGTACCACTATGTACAGGGGTCACTATGGTTTCATATATTACCCTTATATTTCTAGAACTTATGACATTACTCGGTGAATGTGCTGTTCATGCAGGTGCAGAGATGTGGCAGTGCCCATAGTTATATATTGATTTGTTAGTCACCATCTGGTATATTGCCTGAGCTTGCACTAAGCACCACAGCAAGGGTTGGGCCGCAAGTGTTTGTACGTAGTCACATCATATACTGTTTATGTGCACCTTGCCCACTCCATCTTTCACATACCGTTGACTATTCATGCTGCCAGCTTCTATACTGAATTGAAAGGCACATGCCTGTGTGCATGTTGTGCAGCCTGGAGAGTCACACTACATAATGATTATTTATAGCTTGTACTCAAAATAGTTTTCACAGCCTTATTCCCAGCATGCATGTAGATAGAAAGGTGCCTGATTACCTTTCTGTGTGTCTGGATGGGCATGCAATAACACCCCACACACTGGGATTGTGCTACAGCTGTCCTCAGAATATGTATTTATTTCTGCTCAGACAGTATGGCCATAGCATACCCCACAGCACCACACCTATTTGCGGGCCTCACATAATCTGCCTACACCAGCTCTGTATGGGGCATATGATATAGCAAGCTTTTACAGTGTCATGCCTCAGGAACCCTATACAAAGTTTTTGAGAACGCCTGGGTGTCCCCTTTACCAAATCTGGGTATGGTATATCATACCTTATACCACCATTGGGTTCAAGTTAGCTGTGCTTGGAGTGAGTGCTCTTACACAGTCTAAACTGCGTTCCCACACGTGGACAGCAGGACTACATCAGTACTGTGTAGAACAGCATCTGCTGAGGTGGCAAGTAGCACAGTGGTGTGTTGCTCTGTATCAGGAACACTTGTACAGTCAGACTCCTATGCCTGCGCTGGGCTCCCTTGTGGGTGTGTTACGTATGTTTTTACTAAGGCTTCCCTTATACCTACTGTACAAACTCCCAAAGCAAGGTTGTATGCAGATGGCCAGTACCATAATGCATAATATGGAACAGAAACCATTATCATGCCTACTGATCTGAATTGTGCTGTGAGTGTGCACAATATCCCTTTAATGGTATTTAAGCAGTGCTAAACTTAAGGGCGAAATGTATTACAATGGCATGTGACCTGTATATAATGTTATACGCTAATAGCATAGCAGCTTGTCAATAACAAGCTATCTCTTTGAAATAAACAGATACAGGTACTACATACCTTGCTAGTGGTAGTACATGGCAGGTTCAATTAGTCAAATATACTATTTAAAAGCAAGCCAATTGTTCTGTCCATACCTTTTGGCCATGGGAGAGTGCCATCTCACTGTTCCCATGACAGTGGAATTTACAGCACATGAATTCCCTGTCAACGATGCAGTACACAAAGAACATGGCCTGCTATGCAGATCCACATGGGTCTACAATATACCCTTACACTGCATATATGTTTATATGCACCTTCTTTGTCACACTGTGTCTGGCAATGTACAAAGCTCACAATGCAGTGTGACACACACCATGCCTTCTTACTAGCACTCACTATTACCTACAGTACTTTGTTGTAGAACAACATTACTTGTATGTTGTGACATACCCTTGTAGTGGACATTTGTAACCTTTCACATTAAGTATACAGTACCCTCCTTGAATGTCCTCTTTCATTGCCTTCAACACGCAGCCAGTAAATGCACACTATATGAAGTGTTGGCATTTAATGTACACAGCTGTGTCACACAGGAGATTGAAAGCCCCATATACATTACGTGGACCATGTGCAACCCTTAACAATAATGAAACACAAGGAGAGCAGAGACACATGAAGATACCTTATTAAAGCTGTGTGCATTTTATTAACAGATTGTAGCATTCCACTGCTGACATTTATGCCAATGTCTTAGGTAATCACAATCTGCCAGGACATGTGAAGACACATCTTACAATTATTCCTGTTCACTAAACAACACTGTCATTATGAACCTGTAAGTAATAGATATGGAAATAGCAGAATTACATATACAGGCATAGCAGTGTAAACATATAGCAGATTCATGGTTACACAAAGGACATATAGAAACTGGAAGTGGCACCCCTGCTACAGTACTTATGGTAAGAGATAAGGTTATGATGCTGTACAATGTGATAAAAGGCAAAGGCCCCAGACTGTCCATGTTGAAAGAGTGCACTGAAAGAGGACAGCCAGAGAGCCAGGGCAGCAGAGTTCCAGCAACCAGCCAGCAGGAGAACAAGCACAAGGTCCAGCAGCAGCAGTGATGGAGCAGGTGAAGACACTGCACCATGGGAGCAGGAGGGCCAGGATGAGACACCCCGCAGCAGGCAGCCAGATCTTGGAGCAGATGAGAAGAGTTAAGTGCATGTGGATCCGTTTCCTTCCATCTGGATGGCACAGAAACTCTGTGAAGGGCCCACACAGAGTAGCTGGAGAGAAGGGGCTATTTGACCACGAGGATCCCCTTTAGGTCCCTTTGCCACCTGGGCCCTTGCCTCTTGGAGGCAGCATTGCTTTGGAGGGCCGACCCCTGCAGCCTCGTCCCCGTGCTGGATTGCTGTGGGGGGTTGACGCCAGTGAGGAGGACGCTGATGTCTGGTAGGGCATGCGCTCCAGGATGAGGCTGAGTACATTGGTCATGGTGGTGACGGAAGCAGCTATGGTGCTCGCATCCTGGGAACTGGAAGCTATCCCATGCTGCAGGATCCTGCTCTGCCTTTGCATTACCCGACGCAGGTATCAGATTTCTGCTTGCAAGAGCAGGCCCTGCGAGGATGTCATGGGCTGATCCAGTGCTGCTGCCGGTGGAGCTTCAGGTGGTGTTGCAGGGGGGGCTGCAGACGGTGCTGCCAGTGGTGCTGCAGGGGGGGCTGCAGGGGGGGTGTGAATATGTCGGTGTTGGCTGGCTAGATGGGGTTGATAGCACATGAGGCCTCAGTACTGGCATCCCCTCACTGCTTGAAGAGTACGCAGGGCTGCTGGTGCTTGCTCTCCAGCCAGCTGTGTCCTGCATGAAAGTGTCGATATCCAGGGACACATTCAGCCCTGTGAATGGTGGGGAATCCAGTGAGGGTATCAGCTCCTCCTGCTCCACCTGTGTCTCTGCATCAAGCTGTAAGGGACACTGCATGAGAGGGATGGGCTGGCTGACAGACGGCCCTTGCCAGCTGGGTCCTGGCAATTCCTGGCTGGGACCCGGTCGTTCTTGAAGGCAAGCTGTGGAAACAGAATAGAAAAGAAAAACATCATAAGTATATATGATGTAACAAGCTTTCAAGCTGTTTGCCATCAGAGGAACAGTTTGTGAGATTACAAAGTGATCATCTACTGCCATTTCTGTGTGGGGTTCACTACTGTGTTTGGGTCATTCCTTGTGAATGGCAAAAACACATAGTGTTTGTCACAGTAGGTGTGTAGAGTTGCTGGGTGGACTTTTATGGATCATGGGAACTTACCAGTCGTGGCTTGTGAGGTGTCCAGCCATGGCTCCAAACTTTCAAACACATCCAGGCCCAGCTGATCCAGTAACCTCTGCTCCATGTGTGTTATAACTGTTGGACAGGGTGCCCCTCCACCTGTCTGCTGCTGGTACTTCCTGCGTGTGGCAATTTTCCTTTCAGCTGGGCCTTGACATTGCGATATCTGTGCGACACCTGCTCCCATGTGCGTGGTATGCCACTGTGCCGGGTGATGGTGTCAGCTATACCTTTCCAGAGCTGGACCTTGGCTGCCTTGCTGGTCTTCGCGGCTCTGTTGCCAAACAGGTAGGCATAGTGCTCCAGCACACCAGCTATCAGCAGCTCGTTCTCCTGGCTGCTAAAGCGAATGGCCCGCAGTCTCTGGCGTGGTACTGGCTGGCTGCGTGAGGGGGGTGCCACTTCCAGTCCTGGAGGGGTGTCTTCCCTGCCCTCACTCTCTGTCCTACTCTCATCTCCCCTCCCTTCATCCCCCCCAACTCATCCTGCCCTGGCCTATCCCTTCCCCTCTCGCCTGTCTCTCTAACTTCTTGGCCTCCTCCCACCACTCTTTCCTGACTAACCCCTTCCCCCTCCCCCACCCTCCTATCCCTTCCCTCCTGCCTGTCCCTGCTGCTAGCCCTACTTCTACTCCTACTTCTCATTCCCCTGCCACTCCTCTCCTCCTTCTCCTGCTCCCTCTCACTCCTCTTCCCTCTACTATCCTCACTCCTCACCTCTTTCCACTCCTCTCATGCTCCATTCTCTCCCACGCCTTCTCCGCTCCGCCCTCCCACCACTCCTCCTCCACTCCTCCACCGCTTGTCTCCTCTCCTCCACTCCACCACCACTCCTCCACTCCTCCACCACTCCACCACTTCTCACCACCACTCCTCCACCTCCTCCAGCCCACCACTCCTCCACTCCACCACCACTCCTCCACTCCTCTACCACTCCTCCACACAAATAGACAAACCTGACAAACAACACTTGCACTCCAACAAATATGACAGAAGACAAAAGGTTCAGGGACACAAGGGACAACAAAGAGACAGTACAACTCACTCAGTAATTGATGAAAAGCTCTCCAATAAACTGCACTCCTCTCCTACACCTCCAACCACTAACACACCCTCAAAGGGGAAGGTGCAGGAAGTGTGCTTTTATACTGGAAACATTATCATGGAACACGATGACATTTTCGCGGAACACAATGACATTTTGCAAAACGCGATGACGTTTCACTAATCGCGAAGCTACTTCGCACATTGTAATATGTTCCGCAACATGCAAAACTTTTCTTTGCGAAGCGGTACAGGCCTTCATTACCATACACACGCCCATTTTGTTATTGCATGCGTTATTGCTGTGATATTTACCGCTTTTTGATAAATCCAGGCCTAAGTCTGAAATAAGGGAAACACGAAAAAAAAACACCCCAAACTATTTAAAAAACAAAATTAAGCACTAAAAAACCAAAACAAAAACGACATGAAAAAAATCACTGCACATCCCTAAGTGAAAAACTTCTAATGTCTTTGTTTGATGCCATCTGTAGAGGCATGAATTGTGGTAAGAAATACCTTTTAGCTTTTCTCGACATCTCTGCAGCATTTGATATTTTAGATCACAGGATTTTATTGCTCTGCATCAGTGTAATTGGAATTTCTTGTTTGGTTCTCAGCTGGTTTGAGTCTTACTTATCCAGCCATGCTCACCAAATAAGGATTAATGACAAGACCTCTCAGCTGTGTGATATTCTCACAGGAGTCCCACAGGGCTCTGCCCTTTCTTCTTTGCTGTTTTAACATCTATCTTGCTCCAATAGGCAAGTTGCTTGCGGGACTTTATGTGGGATACCACATAAACAGGCCGATACAGTACAGTGCGCTCCACTTATTCCTCCAGTGAAGCGCACTGTTAACCGGCATTTGGACGCGCGTTTTCGACGCGCTAGCTTTACCCCTTATTCAGTAAGGGGTAATAGCGCGTCGAAAACGCGCGTCCAACCCCCCCCCCCCCCCCCCCCCCCCCCCCCCGAGACTAATAGCGCCCGCAACATGCAAATGCATGTTGATGGCCCTATTAGTCATTCCCGTGCGATACAGTAAGTAAAATGTGCAGCCAAGCCGCACATTTTACTTTAAGAAATTAGCGCCTACCCAAAGGTAGGCGTTAATTTCTGCTGGTGCAGGGGAAGTGCACAGAAAAGCAGTAAAAACTGCTTTTCTGTGCACCCTCCGACTTAATATCATGGCGATATTAAGTCGGAGGTCCCAAAGTTAAAAAAAGTAAAAAAAAAAAAAAGCAGCCCACAGCTCACGGGTTGAAAACCAGACGCTCAATTTTGCCAGCATCCGGTTTCCAAACCCGTGGCTGTCAGCAGGTTTGAGAACCAACGCCTGCAAAATTGAGCGTCGACTGTCAAACCCGCTGACAGCCGCCGCTCCTGTCGAAAAAGAGGCGCTAGGGATGCGCTAGTGTCCCTAGCACCTCTTTTTACCTCAGGCCCTAATTTAAATATTTTAGTTTACTGAATCACGTGCACAGGACACTGGCCTGTGCGCGTGCAGGGAGAGCGGGTGCTCGCCCGCTCTCCCGCGAACTTTACTGTATTGGCCTGAAAGTCTATGCAGATGATATTCAGTTTTAAATAGACATATAACCATCTTAGTCAGACACATCAGCTTTGTTATCTCTCTGTATTAGGGATGTGAAGCGTGTCCTCGATCGTCTTAACGATCGATTTCGGCTGGGAGGGGGAGGGAATCGTATTGTTGCCGTTTGGGGGGGTAAAATATCGTGAAAAATCGTGAAAATCGTTAAAAAATCGAAAAATCGAAAAATCGAAAAACCGGCACATTAAAACCCCCTAAAACCCACCCCCGACCCTTTAAATTAAATCCCCCACCCCCAAATAACTTAAATAACCTGCGGGTCCAGCGGCGGTCCGGAACGGCAGCGGTCCGGAACGGGCTCCTGCTCCTGCATCTTGTCGTCTTCGGCCGGCGCCATTTTCCAAAATGGCGCCGAAAAATGGCAGCGCCCATAGACGAAAAAGATTGGACGGCAGGAGGTCCTTCCGGACCCCCGCTGGACTTTTGGCAAGTCTCGTGGGGGTCAGGAGGCCCCCCACAAGCTGGCCAAAAGTTCCTGGAGGTCCAGCGGGGGTCAGGGAGCGATTTCCCGCCGCGAATCGTTTTCGTACGGAAAATGGCGCCGGCAGGAGATCGACTGCAGGAGGTCGTTCAGCGAGGGTTCCGGCGCCTCGCTGAACGACCTCCTGCAGTCGATCTCCTGCCGGCGCCATTTTCCGTACGGAAAATGGCGCCGGCCATACGCGTATGGCCGGCGCCATTTTCCGTACGAAAACGATTCACGGCGGGAAATCGCTCCCTGACCCCCGCTGGACCTCCAGGAACTTTTGGCCAGCTTGTGGGGGGCCTCCTGACCCCCACGAGACTTGCCAAAAGTCCAGCGGGGGTCCGGAAGGACCTCCTGCCGTCCAATCTTTTTCGTCTATGGCCGCCGCCATTTTTCGGCGCCATTTTGGAAAATGGCGCCGGCCGAAGACGACAAGATGCAGGAGCAGGAGCCCGTTCCGGACCGCTGCCGTTCCGGACCGCCGCTGGACCCGCAGGTTATTTAAGTTATTTGGGGGGGGGGTTCGGGAGGGTGGGGGATTTAATTTAAAGGGTCGGGGGTGGGTTTTAGGGGGTTTTAGTGTGCCGGCTCACGATTCTAACGATTTATAACGATAAATCGTTAGAATCTGTATTGTATTGTGTTCCATAACGGTTTAAGACGATATTAAAATTATCGGACGATAATTTTAATCGTCCTAAAACGATTCACATCCCTACTCTGTATGTCTACTATTAGGTCCTGGTTGACACATAATAAACTGTCATTGAAGTTGAGCAAAACTAACATTTTGGTAGTACAACAGCCCTGTGATGCTTCCGTCCCAAATTCTATTTCTTACAACAATGTTCTGCTAAAAGTGTCTCTCTATGTCAAAAGTCTGGGAGTTTGGTTAGATTCCAGGTAGGGATGTGAATCGTGTGCCCGATTGTTTTAACGATCGAGTTCAGCTTGGGGGGGGGGGGGGGGGGGGGGGGAATCTGATCGTTAGAGATGTGAATTGGGATCGGTTCCGATTCACATCACTAATTTTTTTTAGTGAGGCCCGCACCGATAAAAAAAAACCCCACCGCGACCCTTTAAAATTACCCCCTTAGCCTCCCCCACTCTCCCGACCCCCACCCATAACTTTTTACACATACCTGGTGGTCCAGGGGGGCCACGGGGAGCGATCTCCCGTTCCCAGGCCATCAGCTGCACTAAAAAAAAATGGCGCCGATGGCCCTTTGCCTTTACCATGTTACAGGGTATCCGTGCCATTGGCCGGTCCCTGTCACATGGTAGGAGCACTGGATGGCCGGCACCATCTTTGGTCACATGGTAAGGGCAAAGGGCAATTGGCGCCATCTTTATGAGTGGCAGCCGATGGCCCGAGAACGAGAGATCGCTCCCCGCGCCCCCCCCCCCCGGACCACCAAGTAATTTTAAAAGGTTTTTTGGGGGGTCAGGAGGGTGGGGGAGGCTAAGGGGGTCGGTTTAAAGGGTCGGTGTTTTTTTTTTTTTTATCGGGCCATCGGCGCCATTTATATTAGTGGCAGCCAAAATGGCGCCGATGGCCCGAGAGCGGGAGATCGCGCCGGGACACCCCCCCCCCCCCACTGGACCACCAGGTAATTTAACATTTTGGGGGGTTTGGGAGGGTGGGGGAGGGTAAGGGATTGGTTTTAAAGGATCGGGGTGGGTTTAGGGGTTGTTTTGGTGTGCCGGTTTTCCCGCACTCCCCCAAATAATTCCCGTGCCCGATTTAATGATTTTTGACGATAAATCGGGGGAATTTGTATTGTATCGTGCACTCTAACGATTTTTGACGATTTAAAAAATATCGACGATTTTTTAAAATCATCAAAAAACGATTCACATCCCTAATTCCAGGCTATCTTTCCAACATCACATTAGAAATATAATCAGATCAGGATTTTTTAAGCTGAGACTGTAAAGTGGTCTTAAGCCACTTCTTAACTCTTACGATTTTCATTCAGTAATCCAGACTTTGATTTTGTCCCTCTTGAAATACTGTGATGTGGTTGTCTGGCCTTGCCTACTTATTCTTAAAGGTCCTCCAATTTTTAGAAAATGCCACTTACACCTCATTACAGGTACACACATTCATGAATATATTTCCCCTGTTCTCACTAAACCTCACTGGCTCCCAATACAATGGTGTATCAAATATAAAATGTGCAGTTATGGTGCACAGTCTCCTCTGGCTGCACCCCTTTCCTTGGTCTAACACCCTTTTAAAGATTTATACTCCAAATATAAATCTGTGCTGCATTAATCATGGCATGCCTGAAATACCATAACATGCATGAAACATAAGAGAGGTCCTTTTCAATTGCAGCTCCTGATTTCTGGAGTTCGCTTCCGACAGAGCTGAGAATAGAAACTGACACCAAGAAATTCAAGGATGAGTTTAAAACCTATGGGGTGGATTTTAAAAGGGTTACGTGCGTAACATACGCGTGTAACCCTTTTAAACCCGCTCCTGTGCGCACCCAGCTTATTTTGCATAGGCCTAGCGACGCGTGCAAGCCCTGGGATGCATGTATGTCCCGGGGCTTGAAAAAAGGGGCAGGAAGTGGGCTGGGTGGTCCGGGGGCGGGACCGAGGCCTCCGGCACAGTGGTTGTGCCGGGGGATTGCGCGCCGGCACGCGCAACCTACACCTGCTCAGAGGCAGGCACAACATATGAAACAAAGGTCGGGGGGGGGGGTTAGATAGGGCTGGGGGGCGGGTTAGGTAGAGGAAGAGAGGGGAAGGTGGGGGGGAGGCGGAAGGAAAGTTCCTTCTGAGGCCACTCCGATTTTGGAGCAGCCTCGGAGGGAATGGGGAAAGCCATCGGGGCGCCCCCTAGGGCTCAGCGCATGCAAGGTGCACAAGTGTGCACCCCCTTGTGTGCACCGACCCCGGATTTCATAACATGTGCGTGGCTGCGCGCACAAATCTACGCTCGCGTGTACGTCTTAAAATCTGGCCCAATGTTTTTAGATTGGCATTTCTGTAAACTTGCATGTTCTTAAATACTTTTTTATTAATCCTCAGGTTTTATTAGGCTTTCAGTTCTTATTTTAATTTTAAGGCTATTTTATTGTTTTACAAGTCTATTTCATTATTGTGTTGTGTTGCTACTCTCATTTTATTTTATGTAATTATTATGTATGCAGTCTTCTAAATAGGACTGTTGCAAGAGGATTAGGCACCCTAGGCAGCTTCTGCCTTGCACCTCCCCCCACCCCACCCCACCCCACCCCCAGTCGCAGCCTTGACTCCAGGAGCGGGGACCAAATGCCGCCACTCACCCACACCCTGCGCCACACACCCAAATTTAAATAAAATAACCCTTCCACACTCCCGAACACCCCAAGACTCCCAAAAATCCCTGGTGATCAAGCGGGGGACTTGGGAACGATATGCCGCTCCCAGGCCATCGGCTGCCATTAACCAAAATGTTGCATTTGGGATTTGGATTCGTCGGGGGGCAGATACGTTGCATTCAGCCGTATGGCACCCCGATACGTTAATATGGCGATTTCTATTCGTGTCCCAGCTAAAAATAAAATTAACTACAACCCCCCACCATCCTGACCCCCCCCCCAAGACTTACCAAAGCTCCCTGGTGGTCCAGCGGGGGGTCCGGGAGCCATCCCCTGCACTCTCACACCCTTGGTGCCGGTTTCATCATGGCGCCGATAGCCTTTGACCTACTATGTCACAGGGGCTACCGGTGCCATTGGTCAGCCCCTGTCACATGGCCATCGGTGCCATCTTGTGCTCCTACCATGTGACAGGGGCTGACCAGTGGCACCGGTAGCCCCTGTGACATAGTATGGGCAAAGGCTATCGGCGCCATTTTGATTACTGGCAGCCGATGGGCTGAGGGCAGGAGATCGCTCCGGGACCCCCGTTGGACCCCTAGGGACTTTTGGCCAGCTTCAGGGGGGGCCTCCTGACCCCTACAAAACTTGCCAAAAGTCCAGCATGGGTCCGGGAGTGACCTCCTGCACTACCGGTGCCATTGGTCAGCCCCTGTCACATGGTAGGAGCACAAGATGGCGCCAATAGCCTTTGCCCTACTATGTCACAGGGGCTACCGGTGCCATTGGTCAGCCCCTGTCACATGGCCATTGACACCATCTTGTGCTTTGGCCATGTGACAATGGCTGACCAATGGCACCGGTAGCCCCTGTGACATAGTAAGTCAAAGGCTATCGGCACCATGATGAAACCAGCACTGAGGGTGTGAGAGTGCAGGGGATGGCTCCCGGACCCCCAGCTGGACCACCAGGGAGTTTTGGTGAGTCTTGGGGGGGTCAGGAGGATGGGGGTTTGCTTAAATTGATTTATTTAGGTGGTCGAATAATTCAGCGAAAATTCATGTATTCGTGGGGAATCGCGATACATTTCGCTTCCCCACGAATACAACAATTATGGCAACATCCGTTGTGGATTGCCAATACGTAGGGACCGAATGCACACCCCTAGTATGCGGTCCCTCTGCACATCCCTAGCTGGTGGCCTTTAGCCCCTGCCATGTGACAGGTGCTACTGGTGCCATTGACCGGCCCGTGTCACATGGAAGGGGCAATGGATGACTGGTGCCATTTTGGCACTGACTGTTCATTGCCCTTACCATGTGACAGGGGCGGCCAATGGCACCAGTAGCCTCTGTCACATGGTATGGGTTAAAGGCCACGGTGCCATTTTGGTTAGTGGCAGCTGATGGCCCCATTTTGGTTAGTGGCAGATAACTCCTGGGGCCCCCCACTAGACCTCCAGGGGTTTTTGTGAGTCTTTGGGGGGTCGGGAAGGTGGCGAGACTGGGGGAAAGGCAGGGTGAGGAGGGGGATGGGCATAATTTTGAAGGGGCACTTTTTGCCCCTTTAAAATTCTGCCACCTGAAGCAGCTGCCTCATTGGCTTGTGAGCGGCAGCAGCGGTGCCCCTAATGGGTGGTGCCCTAGGCCCAGGCCTAGGGCACCTAGTGCTTCCACTGGCTCTGCTTGTTAAATCACTCAGAGCTTCATGAAGTGAGCAATTAATACATTTTAATAAACTAAACTAAACTTTTAAATACCACCATCCCATCCTCCAAAACAAAACTCACATTTAACCAAGTCTTCAAGCCCATCATGATATATGTTGTGTATGGGGTAACAGCACATTTTGTCACTTGGTCATAGGTGTCAAATTGCCTGGCAATGGCTTTAGATCCTGGTAGGCATTTAACCTTGTTGTCCCTTGAAGACCTGCCTCTATCAGAAGAAATTACTTCCTGCTTTGATATTTTCTGACTAGGGACAGATTTAGAATTTTGCCACCCCCTTGGCACTTTTGGTGCTTCTCTGCTCCCCATCCCACCCCACCCCACCCCACTTCTTTTAAGGGTCAGTTACAGGGCAACAGAGGGCTGTTCTCTGCTGATTGAGAGTCAGCAGAGTTGGAAGGAATCAAATCTTAGCCAGCCTGCTGCCCCTAAATGTTTGCTGCCCTAAGCACAGGCATAATGGGTGCCTCATGAAAAACCGAGGGCTGTATTCTGACTGTCCGCCTAAGTTTTCTTTCATGGTGGCCTCATTATGTTATTCTCCACATTGTGGGACTATCTTTAGTTGTCAAATTTATGAAGACATTTTTTAATAGTATCATATGGGCAATGTGACTAAGATACAGCTTTTATCCTACCAGCACCCACTATAATCCCTTTACTCTTTGTCTGTCAGGTCCTTTATAAAAGTAAGGATGGATAAGCAGGATCACTAGATAAACTCTTTTAATTACATGCCCCTGCCACAAATATTCAGAAATCCCTGGTCCAAATACAGGTTGTTTTATCTTTTAAACTTCTTGATTTCAGAGCAATAGATCCACAACAGTTGGTATTACTAGACATATGACTGCTATCAATGCTTATATTTTGTCTTAGATAAACATTAATATCCAGAAACTCCTTACATAAATACAGGTTTTATCTCTTTTAACCTTCCCACCATAAATATACTACATTTTCAAAGCAAGCTGATGAGATTGAGTATCATGTTAGCATGCATTTGTCAAAATAATACGTTTTCTTACATTTAAAACTGTGTAAATTAAAGCAGCTTGGGAGTAACCTGAACACTGATTAAATACCAGTTTTGCTATCATTGACTTAGGACCATCTCTTTTGATTGAAAAGATAGCTTGATCAAAGGAGACATATAGAAAAGATCACAACTCTGGGTTAATAACTTAACAAAAATCAATAAATGAGATGTCTAATAAGTTGTATATGAGCGGTTATATATCAATTTGAATTTTCCGTGCTCCTTCTTTGAAAGTTCTCTGGAGGAATATAAACATGCTCAGATGGTATGGCGTTGAATGTCTCAACAACTCTGCCTAATTGTATCTTTTTTTCTATCTTGTCTTTTGCTATGTCATAGTGTTGAGATATTGATTTTGCATTACGGCCCTGTGGATTGCAGAATGGATCATCATAGGGGATAATAAAACGTAAACTAAAGCCTTCAAAAATAAAATTTACAGGGTACCCACAAGGGTAAATTCTTAGCCAGGGCAACATTTTCTTGGCGTGTAATAGAGCATTGCATAATGGAGGTCACTGGATCCACAGACTGAGCAGATGTGACAGAATTTACAAACATTTCCCTGCATTGAACTGATAATAAACTCCCCTGGCATCTGTGAAAAATGTACTGATGTTTGAAAAGAGTTGCTGTTGTTACTATTGAGAAAAGATTCTTTATGTGAGGTCATTTTATTTAGCTGCAAGTCAATATCTTTGTGCTTCCAGGTAATGGATTTCATCATCTTTCTACATTGTACATTGTAGCTCGACCAAGCTTAACCCCTGTAACACCTATAGACCTTAGTAAATATTATTGAGATATCTTATAAGGTAACAGCTCTTCTCAAGTTCCTTTTCCATAACTATGCATGTGCAATTATGAAAGACAGATGTCCATTTATTCATTGTCTAATGAATCTTGGGCTTCTTATCCTTGTCCTGCTCTTCTTTGCTATCTTTACTATAAGAATGTTCCTCTTTCTATTCCATCTCTAATAACATGAATATAATTTGACAAAGGTTTTCCCGTTCCGTATTTTCTTTTAAAATGTCTTTGCCAATTATAGGCACAGCAGATTGATTGTGCATAATGCAGTGTCAGCTAAAATGGAATTAAAATGGGTCTGGGATGAACACAGAGGATCCCTACTGGCTAGAGAATAGAAATGAAGACATGGTATCTGTTATACCTAAAGTTTGGGTTAACCTGCATGGAGTGGCAGTTATTACACTTCACAGAAGGCATGGGAGTAACCTGCACAGAGCGGCAGTTATTATATTTAAAGGAGGCATGCGGGTAACATGTATTGAACTATCATTAATACCCTAAACACTACAGAAGGTACTGAGGTAACTTTCATGGAGCAGCAGTTATTATACCCTTAATATAAGTCTTGGGGGTAATGTGCATGGCGTGGCAGTTACTAGGGATGTGCAGACCAAAAGTTTAAGTTCATAAGTCCATAAGTCGAAAGGGGGTCCCATTTGCGGTCAATATGGACATATGGAGAATTCCATAAGTTGAGTCTATGTCCATATGTGCAAATAAAAATTTAAACCCCTCACCCGCCTTAATCCCCCCCCCCAAGACTTACCAAAACTCCCTGGTGGTCCAGCGGGGTCAGGACGCCATTCCTGAACTCCTTTGCAAGGAGCACGTGACATTGGCGTCACGTCGGAGTGACGCGGCGTCACGTGATTCCCCTCGGGTTCGCTCCCGGACCCCTCGTTGGGCCCAAAAGGCACTTTTGGCCAGCTTGGGGGGGTCAGGAGGGCCCAAAAGGAACTTTTGGCCAGCTTGGGGGGGCCTCCTGACCCCCCCCAAGCTGGCCAAAAGTGCCTTTTGAGCCCAACGAGGGGTCCGGGAGCGAACCCAAGGGGAATCACGTGACGCCGCGTCACTCCGACGTGACGCCGACGTCACGTGATTCCCCACGCGTCCACTCCCAGACCCTCACGGAACTTTTGGCCAGCTTTGGTAAGTCTTGGGGGGGGGATTAAGGAGGGTGAGGGGTTTAAATTTTTATTTAGATCAACAATCGCGATTTCCAACGTATTCAACATAGCTATGTTGAATACGTTGGAAATCGCGATTGTTGATCTAAATAAAAATTTAAGTTGAAAACGAATGCACACCCCTAGCAGTTACTACTATCCCCCCAAAAAATAACTGGGCAGATTAAATGAATCATTTTGGGTCATTATCTGCCATCATGTACTATATGTATATATATATATATATATATATATATATATATATATATATATATATATATATATATATATATAGATATATATAGATATATATATATATCTATATATATATATATATATGGTAATAGTTGCTGCATTTTAGTCATTTTTGTGTGGCTGTGGGGGAGAGGGGGTATTTTATAGCTGCCTGTATTGGTGTAAAGTCTGTGGGTATCTTTTTTTTTTAATAACTTTATTTAAAGAATTTTTCAGCATAAAATGAATGGAAAAACAACAGTTGCTGTCACAGTCACAGGCGCATAGGAGGCATACATAAACATCTTGACAAGTACAGCATGTACATAAGTGAACCAGTGAAAAAAGAAATTAAAAGATGAACATTAAAAAGAAACAAGTCTCTCAACCTTTCATCACACAGAAATTGGCTGTGGGAGACCATAATACTTATGATAGCTACTCCAAATCTTTTCATATTTAAAGGATCCTCCTTTCAAATCATATTGAAGTTTCTCAAGAACAGTCACATTTCGTGCCTGCGTCCTCCAATACACCATATGTAGAGTAAATTTCCAGGAAGTGGCAATTTTGAATCCTGGCAGTAAGCAACAGCTACCCCATGAGTTTATGGAACTTTATAGGTATAAGTGAGTTTGTCCACCTCCCAAGGAGGCCCAGTCATTTTGTGACATGTGCAGGGATACTCAAAATATCAGAAATCTCCTGCATAACCTGTGACCAAAAACTGATTTTATGCCTGGACAATCCCACCACATATGTTTATATGTCTCCCACTCCCCACATCCTCTCCAGCAGAGAGGGCTTGCTCCAGGAAAAAAAACAGGAATCGTACAGGTGGTATGTTCTATGGAGCAATTTGACCATGAGCTCTGTTCTTTTAGTACATATAAGCCAATCTCCAAACGTGTTTCTATGTTCTAGTGTCCAAGTCAACCACCAAGTCCTCATTCCAGGCTGCAATTAAAGCAGGCTAGGCGTTAGTACCGTACTTCCCTTCCAGAATATCCTGTTATATCATAGCTATCCCTTTTCTTTTAGTATCTGGGTCACTTAGGTACCTCTCTAACTGGCTCATTTATCAATTTGCATTAGGGCCTTAACGCGCAAGATAATTCCTTGACGCATGCAATAAATAACGCAACGCAAATGCAGATGCAAATTCAATATTGAGTAATCCGGTTGGGAGGAGTTTGGGCGGACTTAATGGAAATGAGGGTCAGTAGCGTTCAGTGTGATACAGCAATGCAGGATTTAGAGCCAAAAATAAATACACCTATTTTGTGTGCGTTATGTTTGCAATAGGCTTGCGTTATGGGGAAACTATTTTTAGATAGAGAGAAAAACTGAAAGAGATCTTTAGTGATGTCAATTTTACTATCAATACCTCCAAATGTTCTGTAACAGCACCCCACTAAACAGCACCCCACCAATTCAAAGTGCCCCTCTACAGTGGTACTTATCTAGAGAGGGTCAGACTGACTGTAATTGGAGTACTTTTTTCTCTCTCTCTCTCAGCAAGTGGACATTGCTGATGCGGGAGCAGGGTAATTATCCTAAACATGCCCCTTTTTTTTATTGCAGGTGCTATTTCTGCTACATTTATAGCATTTTGATGAATCTAGGGGTAAGCCATTTAATAGTCTCAGTGGCTCTGCCAGGTTAAAATATTGTTCCAAGACTTTCTGTAGTTGAAAAATGTTGGCCTGCCAGCTGTGATCAAGCTCATACTCACTTACTAACCCAGAAAAAATCCAGGAAAACATCATTTTCCCAGAGCTGATAGACTAAAACTAGTCCCTTATCCCTGAAGTTTTTTTTTATAAATGTGTAACTGGACAGCATTGGATTTTCATACAATGGTGAACTAGGAGATACTGAGTCTTTATCTCTCCCCAAATGTTTTGGACCTGATGCTAAATTTGAAGTGTTTGTGCAAGTATAGGGATAGATCTTCATATTCTGTGACTTAAAGGAGATCCAGAAGGTAGAAAGGGGTGCATGGCTATATTAACCATTTTGGCTTATTCTTTTTCTAGTGCCAGGCATGACACCTCCCCACCATTGAGCCAACCATGCAGGCTAACCAATAATATGTAAATCACCAACGTGTGCAGGGACTGAACATGGAAGATACTGAAATAAGTTCAGCAGTTTAGCCAAGATATTCATTTTAAGAAAATTAATCCTGCTTGCCCAAGAGACTGATAGATTTTCCCAAGCAGCTAAGTCTTGCTTTATTTTTCCCAGTATTGGATCATAATTTTTTTAATATAAATCCTTAAAGTTCCTAGTAACCCTTATGCCCAAATATTTAAATCTATCATCCACTTTGTGGAAAATGGACAGACATTCTTGGAGGAGTAATTTGTCATTAAGAAAGTACATCTCAGATTTATCAAAATGTATTTTATATCCTGAGTGTTGTGTTCAGCGCTCATGGAAGGCCAGGAGCGCGGCCCCCTACCTTGCCCGCGATGGCGACTCATTGCGGGAACTCTGGGAAAGACCCCTGACCCAATGCCCGCTGCTTTGGCGTGGGTCCCCGCTCTGGCCGCCGGGTGGGGAGCCATCCCTGCTCCTCCCTCGTGGCGTCCTGCAGCATTTCCTCCGAGGAGGAAATCCAAGATGGAAGCCGCCATCTTTAGGTGTGAGGCCACACCTCCTCATTAGATTTAAAGGGACCTGATCCCTTTAACCAGGTTCAGCTATTCCCTATGAGCCAGAGCAGAGGAAGTATAAAAGGAGGCTTCCTCTGCTCATTCCTCGACTTGGCAACTTCCGTGGTTGGTCAGGTCTACTTACTTCAGTGAGTTCTTGTGTCTTGAATCCTTGTTCCTATCTCATCTTGGTGTTCCTGGTTCCTGACTTCGGATCGGCTAGTAGTGATTCCTGGTGTGTGACCGGAGTGGCAAGCGGTGATTCTCTGGTGTGTGACTTCGCACTGGTAAGTGGAGATCCCTCGGTGTGTGACCTCAGACTGGTAAGTGACGACCCTCTGGCACTTGACTTTGGACTTCTTCTTGACCATCATCTCCAAGGGCCCACCTAAGTCCCAGCGGCCCGGGTCCCTACGGGCTCCTCCCGGGGGGACCGTGGGCTTCCAGGAGTGAAGCTCCAGTCAGCCCTTGCACCGAACGCTCGACCTCTCAAAGGTCCACCTAAGTCCCAACGGTCCGGGTCCCTATGGGCTCCTCCTGGGGGGACCGTGGGCTTCCAGTGGCGAAGACACAGTTTTTTTCCTCAACGTCACGACTCTTCGTCTACCTCCACAGCCGCCTCTATCTCCAGTGCCGAGGGTCAGCTGGTCATGTCTTCTGTTCCTGCCTCGCCACCCGACGGTAGAACCTATGGACCTTCCTCCTAAGGTATTCCATCCTCCCATCTGCCCAAGGGTTCACAAGCCTGGGCATAACAGTTTGCCAAGTCCATGGACCCGGCGGAGGCATCCGCCCACCAGGCCATTCCGGGAATGGCCCAGCGCCTGATGGACCAGCAAAAGACCCTGGATGCCCGTGTTTCCGCAGTGGAGGGCATGAACCAACGCTTTGAGGCATTGGGACCCATGAACCCCACACTGCTGTCTCCACCTATGGGTTCCGGAGGCCGTCTTGTAATCCGGTTTCCAACACCGCCACATTTTTCTGTGGAACCTCAGGCCTGCTGGGGTTTCATTAACCAGTGCAACATTTATTTATTTATTTATTTATTTATTTCACATTTTTCTATACCGAGCTTCATGGTTGAATACCATATCAGATCGGTTTACATCGAACGAGGGATAGAAACTTGTAACAAAAAACGGAACAATAAGTTATAATCAGAAAGAGAGCAAGAAAGTTACATTGAACAAGGACTATAAACTTGGAGGCTTTACAGCTTTACATGCACTTTTGCCTGCAAGTGGCCCTCTTCCCCGATGATGCCACCAAAACCACATTTATCCTTGCCCTCCTCAAAGGGAAGGCCCTAGAATGGGCGTCCCCCGTGTGGGAATGGGATGACCCCGTTCTAAGGAACTTGAGACTTCTGAGAGTTATTCCGTATGAACTTCGGGGACCCCACCGAAGTTACTTCAATTACGTCAAGGCTCAAGGACATTGGCCGAATACGCCATCGACTTCCGGACCCTTTCCTCTGAGCTCGGCTGGGGCCCCGATTGTCTGCGCACAATCTTTCTGCAGAATCAAGGATGAGCTCGCAGGCCGGGAAGTTCCGAGGTCCTTGAACACCCTTATTGATCTAGCAGGGTGTATAGATCGGCGCCACCAAGAGCGCCATCAAAAGGCCCAGATGTCACCTAAAGCCACAACTCCTTCTAGGCGCCCTCGACGTACATCTTCCCCTAAGGTTAGATCAGGAATCTCCCGACCTCTGCCCGACGAGCCCATGGAATTGGGTCGTGGGAAAATTTCCAACCACGAGGGGTCACCGACTACTGAAGGAAGGCCTCTGTTTTTACTGCGGCGCAGCGGGCCATCAAGTAGCCACATGCCCAGCGCGGCCAGGAAACTCCCGGGCCTAGTACCTGAAGGAGGTCTCTTCCTGGGCCTAGCTTCACCAGCACCTCTACTAATGCTGCCAGTGGCGTTAACCTCTGCGGAAGGAGAATTCCACATGTTAGCCCTGGTGAACTCCGGCGCCGGCGGCAATTTTATTATGAAAAGCCTGGTGGAACACTTAAGGATCCCACAAGTT